>NC_057810.1:597780289-598380289 GCF_018294505.1 Triticum aestivum
GGGGCAGCGAGGCGGTGCTAGGGCTGGCGGTTCAGCCGGTGGTGGCTGGCGGCTCAGGGGGGTGCAGGTTGAAGATGAACTGCAGGCCCTCCGTAAACTATATCTCAAGTGCCTCTCTGCTACCATTGCTTTCAGCTTCCAGAGTAACATTCAGATTCCACAATAAATTTCAGTTTCAACAGTTAAGTTCAGAGTCAACAGTTTTTACCTCATCTGTTGTAGTCAGGTGGTTTTTGTTGATGTAAATTTTACATCTATTTTACATCATCTATTAGAGATGCTATTAGAATCCCACTTGAGATTAACGATGTTTGTCTTGTGGTGCTTCAGCCTTGACGTCTTATGGCTCACCGGAGCTGCTCCAACGACAGAACGATCCATCAGGAGAGAGCAGTGCCCTGGATGCCGTCTACAGATTCCCCCAGATCTTCCTCCACACCTCCAACAGCCACCTCTGCCTCAACTTCTTCATCGACCAACCCAAATGATGTTGAGGTTGACACGGCTATGGCAAAGAGGTTGTACACTTGTTGCATCACTTATTACTCTACATTCATGTTGGTCCATTAGGGATATTTTGGTTCAACGGAAAAACATAGCAATAGGGAATTATCCTATGGCACTCTATTGAATTATTCAAGCATTTTGTTGAAAGGAATGAAGCAAAACATCCACTTGGACCCACTTTTCAAAATCAATGCATGAAAACAAGATCAAGTGCATTAGTGGCTGAATAACAATCTAACTGTACATGCTTTCATATGGTTTCACTTTATTTTGGCCATGTTTCTTTGCATTCCTCTGCTCTTCCAATTCATGTGAACCAAACACCCAAGTTGATAGAAATCCTGTGTTTAGAAATGCTCAGTTTACCATGTGCATTCCTATCCTATTATGGTGTTTTTCCTATCCCTGCATTTTTAGAATCATGCAAGCCAAATGAGCCCTTACAGAATTACTTCAGTTACAGGTAGGTCTCGAAGGGAACTTTGTGTGGTTTGTCCTGCTCGTGCCGCGACGTCGTCCACATCACCTGAGCTGCTCCATCGACAGAAGCATCCACCAAACCAGACATCACGACTCCTGACCGTCTTTCGCCGCCTCAGATCTCCTTCCCTGCCGCCGGCACCCACATCAATGGCATCACCATCATCGACTCAGCAGATGAACCTGAGGAGTACACGGGTCCACAAGAGAGGTTGCACTCTTTTGTTTCTGCTTATGTTATGCATTTCTTAAAATTACCTGCTACTTTATCATCTTGTTATCTTCTTAGACTCCAAGTCAGGTCCAAATTAATGTTCAAACTTGAGTTCTAATTAGTTGTGGGGCACATATTGAGGCAGCAATGAATAGTATCTCTGTCTCATATCTAGTTCACCTAGGGTATGCATATATTGTTCATCTTGGGTGGGAAACAAATAGTAAAGCAATCATCATCTGTCTTTTTATTAAATTAAAGCAATCATCAACCTGCTATCATTATTGTTGGCTCCATCCACTGGTTGTTACCATCACTCTAAATTTCTGCATGCTCTCCTTACATAATCTCACCATATTTTTTGTATGCATGTCCGATATTGTACGCAGTCATGCTAAACATGTAGAGAAAAAGAGAAGAGTTTTGCGCGGCAATACATGCAGACATCGCTCCATGGTGGGTTCAATGGCAAACCCTCCCCCCTCTCCAGATTGTAATCCAGAGGAAGATATCTGTTCTGAGGCGGATTCAGATGCAGCTGACCACTCCTATTTACCCCAAGGTTTTTGCTCTACCTTGGCATGATGGTGTTAGTCATATCATGCATATGTTGCCTTGCAGTGCCTACTTTTGACATCTTATATGTCATCTGCTTAGTTAAGACATGTTTTGTAATGCCACATGTCTAGTTTCTATATCATATATTGGAATTATGCAACCTCATGTCTTTTAGCCAGCCATAATATATGTGAAATGTGCAATGCCATCCTGTTGAACCAGGCATCATATATTTGAAAGATACCTTGCCCATCCTTTTCTTCATTTCATTTCCATTTGTCGACAATGTTTGTACATTAAACTACTCTTCCTATGAATCAACCATTTGGGTGGGAGATGGAAAAATCTGGAGTGAAAACAAGGCCTTGAGAGCAGACAGTGCTACCTATCAAAGCAGATCTCTTGTTGGGTCCCGATTTCTCCTCGGAGATGGATTCAAAGACAGATGACCAGTCATATTCCCCCACCAAGCTGTATGCTCTAACTTGGCACGGTTATACTGCTCATATAATGCATATGGTGTCTTGCATTGCATAGTTTAGAAATCATATAAACAATATTCAACACCATGTTCTTAGTTCAGACATCATATCGAATGTCCTCTATTTAGCATATAAATCACATATATGAATTAAATCATGCACTCCTGATTACTTACATAACATGTAGGTGGATTATGTCATGCGATCCTTTTTAGTTATTCATCATATTTTTGAATTATGTTATGCTATGCTATCCAGTTTACCTAGACATCATATATGTGAAATTATGTCATGATATCCATTTTAGTTAAACAATATACATGTCAACTATTTCATGCCCTCTATTTTCCACACTATCTATTGCATCTGTCTCTCATACAATGTCTGTACATTCAACTATGTTTCCTGTTTATCAGCCATTTGAATTGGAGAGGGTGATGCTATCACAGCCTGGTTTTTGCCCTCTTTTCTTCGCCTGATTTTCATCTGAGTTGGTTTGAATTTGGAGGTTTGAATCATTCCATTTGGACTTGATCACTTGGGTATCCCTTGATTTTCACCCAAGTGCCCCCTCTCCTCTTCTAATCCATCATTTCACTCCTGGACAACCCAACAAAATTGCTTGGAATATTTTTCTTAATTGAAAAATATTCATTTTGCCTCCTAAACCCTAGCTAAAATCTTTGACCTCCAAAGCGACCCTCATTTCTGTTGCCCCAAAAATCCTGAGAAAAATCCCAAATATTTTTTGGACCTTAGGGCACATTTCTGAGGAAAAATATTTCACCACTTTTTGGAGTATTTTTGCTACAGAAAATATTTTCACTTCTGGGCTGAAATGGTAGTTTCTACGGCAACTACCTTTTTACTAGCTCCAATGCAGCTGGTTTTCCATGTGCTTATTCACCTTAGTAAGAGTCAGTAAAACCCCAAAGATCAGACCTTGAATCACTGTGGTTTGACCATAGTAACTATTCAAAGTTTCTGTCCAGTAACTAAACATCTTCACCATTTCACTTCTACTGCACCTGGAAACCAACCGAGCCGCGGTAACACCTAAAGTTACTAAGGACTACACGCCAGACTCATGGTTAGTGCATATGTGGCCTGATGTCATGGTCCACGCAGTGACCGCGTTCGTCCGAGGGTGCTGGCATGCCAAACGCACGCTCTGCGCGTCGCCAGTGCCTTTGTGGTGCGCTTGCCCGTTGTTCAGCCAGCCTGGGCATGTCCCCCCGCGCCACCATCCTCGTCTCCACCCCCTTAACTCCTCCCTGCCGCTCGCCGACGCTGGAGCTCTCCTCAGCGAGCACGTTCACGGTCCGGCCAATAGCACAGTGCCTGCGCACTGTGTTCGTCCCTTTCCTCCTTGCTCCTGTGCTCGTCCGCTTCCGTGCACAGCTCCCGCATGAACCCCGTCGCCTTCTTGCTCTCTATCTGGCACCATTCGTCGCCGGGCGCCGGCGATAGCTGTCCTCGGGCGGAGCCTGAGCCCTCCTTGCCGCCCCGGCTACAAATAACCCCCTCCGCAGCCTCCTAGAGCACCACACCTCACCACATCTCCCTCCCATAGCCACTAGAAGCCACAGCCCGGCCAGGCAGGCCGCGGGCTGCCGTCCCCGAGCCGAGCCTGCCGGCGATCCCCCTGGATCGACCCCGCAGCTTCGGCAACTCCCAAGCCGAGGCGACCCCGCCAGGGCCTCCACCTCTCCTCCGTGAAGCCAATGAGCCAAGCTCGAGCCCCTGGAGCCGCCCCTAGCCCCCGTCTTCCTCATCTCCGATGACCTCCGTGTTCTTCCTCCGCTTGCAAGGAAGAAACCGACGCCGTACGGACAGGAGCCACCCCTAGCCACGGGTACAGACAGGTGCACAAGAACCTTCTCCGTCGATCCCTCCCTCTCGTTTTCCTCCAAGATGCCTCAACGCTGGCGTACGCTCCGGCAAACCGCCGCGCCTCTCTGTTTTCTTTCCCCTCCTTCCGGCCTGACTAGCGGGGCCCACTAGTCAGCCACTCATAACGTGTGCGAAGCGGTATGAGTGGTGGCGCCCCGGGAAAATACGCCATCGACATCACCCCCTCTCTGTTTTTCTTTTTCAAATTTATTTAAATTTCAGGAGCATTCAAACAGCCATAAGTTTTATTCTACAAGTACAAATGCAGTGATTCTTTTTGCATTGTGTTCCTTGTCCAAAAATCTAACAGCTCCCAAAAGATGGGATTTTTCCTTGCTGTCTAGATTTTCTGGCAATTTTCAGAAGGTTTCTTGATATTTTCTTCTGTGGTTTTTGAATGTTTTCAGAGGAACCAGCTTGTCTTGAGGATCACCAGGAGCCTTGTGACCCTCATCAGTACTAAGGCAAGCCACAGTAACATCTTCATGGTGCCACTTCAATATTATTGATTTTCATACTTGAACTTATGAATATTGATGCATTTTAATTAGTTATATAATAAATATATTTTGTTATATGCTTGTTATGTTAAAATGCTTGACTTCAGTATGTTTGAAGTAAATATTGTTGGTAAGATGATGAGAAGTTAGTTGTTAGAGTTAAATAAATAATATGGTCATAGAATTGATGAGTAATTTGGATATTATTTTGGCATGAGGTATAATGATGATAATTGCTAGAAATGGTTCTGGTATAAGTAAAGAAAGGTTTTTACCAGTATAGTAGCATGATTTTATGTTGGATCCATGGGAGCGTAGTTGGTGCAGTTTTGCACGGTTATGTGATGCATATGTTAAGTGATGCATGGTATGGCAGTACGACACCGGTTATTTTCTTTTCACATTAAAAGTTGATCCTGATTTATATTCAACTTGAACATGTTGTTGACCGGGTTGTGGTGCCACTGAAACGAGTCTTTCCCAGTGTAACCACATTTGTCGGTATGTGACGGCCTTAATGCGTTTCATTGTCGTGCCTCTGGTCGGTACCTCAAATTAGGGAAGGTTATGGGTGTGTTGTACCCTGGCCCGGTAGGCAAGCATAACCTTGTGAGCCCGTTGTTAAGTTAAGTTTGGTACTGGATCCCAGTGTGGATCGTGGCCACGATGGTGGTCGAGGTGTCTGGAGGTAGACACGGGGCCACCCAGGACTAGCCCAGTGGGGTCTGAGTCGGAGGGGCCGAGAGAGTGTCATGACAGCGAAATGGTTTCGTCGGAACACTGTTGGTCCACTCGGATGGTAGAGTGAGGCCATGGTTTCCGTAGTGTGGGTATAGTGTACTAACATCTGTAGAGTGTATTTAATCTATCGATAGCCGAGTCCACGGATACGGAAACGCTCGAAAGTAAGGTACACATTGGGTCAACACTTAATAAATATGCACACTAAATTGCACTAAGGATGACAGTGAGGTCATCGTGTTGAGTTGGCCATGAGTTGGTCGGGTTGTGATCACTGTAAGGATCACATGCCACGAGTTGGTTGGGTTGTGATGGCCGTAAGGATCACGGGCCATGAGATGGTCGGGTTGTGATCGCCGTAAGGATCACGGGTATGTGTTCGTAATATTATGTTTGTTGGTCACATCTGGTAAGCAAGTTCGGAGAATGAGTACCTGTTGAGCATAGTCACATCATGTTGGTTATATAGCTGCATTGTTGATTAAACTGGATAAATATCATAATATTGTCTGTCATCTTGTTTATGCTTATTGTGAGCTTGCAAGTATATTCAATTTATTGACCTGGCGTGTCATGCCAGATTTCAGGAAAGTCCTGTTGGAAAGGAGTGCTGTCCGAGTCTAGACCGTGTCCACATCGGTGTCCTTGTGCTATGGAGTCCCGCTACGACGTTGTTCCGCTGCCGAGTAGTTGTCATGATCGAGGCCCCTTTATGTTCACTAAATAATGTACATATTGTTCAGCCGCACTGTGTGTGCCGCTTGGCCTCGCTAACTATTGTAATATGAAGTATGTTCCGCTAGCATGAATAAAGCGGTTGTATTCTATGCCATGTTGTTGTGTGTTGCCAGAAGACAAGGTCTCTGGGCTGGCAATGCAGGGTAAACCGGTCGCTCTGAGCCGGGGTGCCACAACTCTTGGTACCAGAGCCGCGCTGACTGTAGGCCACGCTAGACTACGCCGAGTTAACTGGATGCTAGGTACGAGTTGTAGCTGAGTGTCGGTAATAATTGTGGCGTTGGCTGTACCCTCGCGGAGACGATCCAATCTATCGTGTGTACCGGGATCGCCTAGCTGACTCAGTGTATGAGTATCACACCATGGTTACTCTGTGCACCAGTTCCGATTCCGGTTCTTACACTCGTACCTCCCATAGTGGCTAGGCTTCTTCCGCTTCTCCGGCTGTCCAGTTTGCTGCATTCAAGGTACTTGTTGAGCTCCGCTACAACGAGGTCCGGATGCAGAATCACCCAGGTTTCCACTACTACCCCTCTCTCCACGATAATGGTAGTGTCCATTTTCCTTTCATTGATCCAAAATCTGATAGTGTTGCTAGCCACCTTTCTCGCTACATCACTGCTAGTTATCTTATGATCTACGAGCTGGCTTGTGAGCTGAGTCGTTCCCGTACTGCTTTAGCAACTACTTTAGTCACTGCTCACTCAGCCACTACTTCTCCATCTGTGGGATTTATTCCCTACGTTCCTGCTAGTTCTAGATCCCCTGTTTCTCCGGTTACTCCCTCGAGTAGCTCGGGCTCCGCGACTGCGAGTCCCCTTAGTGCTCCTGCAGAGTGGGCTTCACTCCTCGCCACTCCTGGAGCCCCGATGATCCGCCCTTCACCTGCCCCTGAGAGAGAGCCCTCGAGGCAGCATCGTCGAATCACTTTTAACCCGGAGGACTCTGTTAACCCCATTAGTTCCGGATCCGAGTCCGCATCAGGAGAGGACACCGCAGTGCCAGCTGAGCAGTAGAGCTTTCCAGTATTCTCTGTTTTTGGGATGGAGTATGGCTATAATCGTACTAGTCATGTTGTTTCGTTTCTTGTATGAGGGTAGTTGGACCTGGCATGTTGTTACGTTTCATGTATGAGTCTATGTATAATTATGTTGGACTTTATTTTATTCGCCGTATTTTCTTCGTATTTTCGGTTTCGCTTGGTTTTTGTTGCTGGCTTCTCCCCAGTTTTTGTTGAATGCTTCTCATCTCAGTTGCGTTGACTTGGGAAAAATCATATTAGGATGACGCGGGGAGGCTGTAGTAGCAATGTTCGCGAGGGTTCTCCTGTTCGGCGTTCTGCATGACAGGCAGGACAATCACCCGAGTTGTACGTTCCACCACCGCCTCCACCGCCAAATCCGCCCTCCACCGAGCAAATTATGCGTATGTTCGAGGAACAACGAAACAATGATCTAATGGAAATATTCAAAAGTATTCAAGCAATAGTTGGACAGAATGGGAATTAGCCTACCTCCCACTCCAGGCTATCTAGTTTTCAAAGGACTAAGCCTCCCAGTTTCAGTCAGGTCGTTGATCCCCTGGATGCAGATGATTGGTTAAGAACTATGGAAAAGAAGCTTGAGGTTCCTCGAACTGATGAAGAAGATAAAGTTCCATTTGCAAAACATTATCTGGAAGGCGTTGCTGCCATATGGTGGGAAGGTGAGAAAGCTATAGTGACTGAGAATGAAGCAATTACCTAGCCAAGATTCAAGGAGCAATTCTGAAAATATCACATCCCTGCGGGAATTATGAAGACTAAGAAGCGTGAATTTCTCGCGCTCCTCCAAGGAAGTCAGTCAGTGGGAGAATATTTACAAAAATTAAATCACCTGTCACGTTACTCTCAATATGACGTGGCCACTGAAGAAAGGAAGATGGACCACTTTCTTGGTGGATTAAACCCGCAACTTCGTTGTGCTCTCACTATGTTCGATTTTCCAGATTTTCAAACCCTCGTGAACAAGGCTTTCATTGCTGAAAGGGAACACAATCTCGTGTTAGATACTAAGTCTGCCCATAATGATCACAAACGCAAATTTGAGCCCAAGAAGGAAATGCAACCAGTGCAGAAGGTTCATACCTGGCAGCCAACTCCGATGGCATACCAGCCCAGTTGGCAACAAAATGTTAACAAGACCACCACCCAAGTGAAGAATGTTGTGCTCAACCCAGTTATGGAGAATCGTCTGTGCAACAATTCCTGTTATAGTTGCGGACAAACCAGACATTATGCCAAACAGTGTCCCAAGAACACCTAGACCAATGCTACATTCAGGCCTCGAATTATTTGGAAGCCGGTCCAAGTCAGCACGACGTCACAGGATACGTTCATCACATTTCAGCCGATGAAGCCCAAGAAAATCCCGAAGTCGTCATTGGTACGTTCCCTGTTAATAACATACCTGCAGTAATTTTATTTGACTCTGGGGCTTCCCAGTCTTTTATTTCTCGGAGTTTTGTCGCCCAAAACAAATTTCCTTGTTCGCTTTTGGGCAAAAATATGCTGGTACAAACCCCGGGATCTATTATTCAAAGAAATCTCGTCTGCTGCAATCTGGAAGTCAGGATCAACAAAATCAGTTTTCCGACATCTTTGATACTGATTGAGTCTGAAAAATTGGATGTTATCTTGGGTATGAATTGGCTGACTCAGTACTAAGTATGCATAAATTGTGCAACCCGGGAAGTCAATTTGACCGGGCAAGATGGACAAGCTACCAGGTTTATTGCTCGTAGAAGCATACCCTCCAAGGAAATGGTTTTTACAGCAATAGCAGAAATGGAATTAATTCCAATGGTCAGTGAGTTTCTCGATGTATTCCTAGAAGAACTGCCAGGCATGCCACCTGACCAAGAGCTTGATTTTGCAATAGAACTTGTGCCCGGAACCACACCAATACACAAGAACTATTACTGAATGCCGTCATCCGAGTTGGTGGAGCTAAAGAAACAGCTTGATGAAATGCTCCAAAAAGGATATATCCACCCCAGTTCCTCGCCATGGGGATCACCCGCTGTTTTTGTGGACAAGAAAGATGGCAGCCTTCGCATGTGTGTGGATTACCGACAGTTGAATGATGTCACGGTCAAGAACAAATACCCTCTGCCAAGAATTGATGATTTGTTTGACCAACTCAGTGGAGCCAAGGTCTTCTCAAAAATTGATTCGCGGACTGGATATTACCAGCTCAAAATTAAAAAGGAGGATATTCCCAAGACCGCGTTCACCACTCGCTACGGTCTTTACGAATATACCGTTATGTCCTTCAGCCTCACCAACGCCCATGCCTTCTTCATGCACATGATGAACAAAGTGTTCAAGGATTTCCTTGATAAGTTCGTGGTCGTCTTCATCGATGATATACTTATTTATTCTAGAAATGAAGAAGAGCATAAAGGACACCTCCGCGCAGTGCTACAACAACTCTGTGAGCACCAGTTGTATGCCAAGTTTAGTAAATGCGAGTTCTGGCTCAAGCAAGTTGGATTCCTCGGACATATACTATCTTCTGAAGGAATAGCCGTGGACCCTAGCAAAGTAAAAGGCGTGCTCGACTGGTTGCCACCCGCCACCGTGTCTCAGATCCGGAGTTTTCTTGGATTAGCCGGATATTACCGTTGATTTATTGAAGGGTTCTCTAAGATTGCTAAGCCCATGACAGAGTTGCTTAAAAAGGATAAGAAGTATGAATGGACGTCAGACTATGAGAAAAGTTTCACCGAGTTAAAGAAGCGCTTAACAATTGCACTGGTATTAACACTTCCAGCTATCTACCGCAGCTTTGACGTATATTGTGATGCTTCCCGACAAGGACTTGGGTGCGTGTTTATGCAAGATGGCAAGGTAGTAGCCTACGCCTCACGGCAGCTATGACTTCATGAAGGCAATTACCCCACTCATGATTTGGAATTGGCCACGGTAGTTCATGCTTTAAAAATTTGGAGACACTACCTCATTGGAAAAAGGTGCTAAATTTTTACCGACCACAAAAGTCTCAAATACATATTTACTCAGCCGGATTTAAATCTCTGTCAGCGAAGATGGCTGGAGTTAGTCAATGATTATGATCTTGGAATAAATTAACATCCGGGTAAGGCCAACGTGGTTGCTGATGCACTCAGTCGAAAGCCCGTCAGTTTAAACGTCATGCTGGAGTCTCTGCCTTCTGAACTCAAAGAAGAAATTGCTCAGCTCAACCTGGTTGTCATTGAGGCTGGTCTTGCCAATATTCTGACGGTCACTCCTACTCTTGAGGAAGAAATCCGCAAGGCCCAGCCAAGCGACGCCAAACTGTAGAAACGCATCAAGTCATCCGATTTCTTGAAGGATCGGTACGGTACCCTCCGATTCTGGGGAAGGATTTGTGTGCCTAATCAAGATGACCTAAAGCGGAAAATTTTGTCAGAAGCCCACGAGTCCTCGTATTCAATCCACCCTGGAGGCACAAAAATGTATGAAGACCTTCGAAAAATATTCTGGTGGGATGGAATGAAGAAAGACATTGCTTATTTCATGGCCTGTTGCGACATCTGCAACAAGGTTAAGGCGGAATATCAGAAACCAGCCGGACTTCTCCAACCACTGCCCGTATCACAATGGAAATGGGACGACGTATGTATGGATTTCATCACGGGATTACCCAGGACCCGACGAGGCAATAATGCGATCAGGGTCATAGTGGTTACATTAACCAAGGTGGCTCACTTTCTCCCAGCCAAAACCTCATACCGAGCAGATGAGCTTGCCCGACTGTATGTATCCAGGATTGTCAGTTTACATGGAGTTCCCGAACCATCACTACTGACCGAGGTTCACTTTTCACCTCTGCTTTCTGGACCCGTCTCCATCAAGCCCTTGGGACGGAATTAAAACACAACACTGCTTATCATCCTCAGACGGATGGGAAAACGGAAAGAGTAAATCAGATACTTGAAGATATGCTCCGAGCCTGTGTTTTAGCCCAAGGACCACAATGGGAAGATAGCTTGCCATACGCCGAGTTCTCATATAACAATGGATTCCAGACCAGTTTAAAGATGCCACTTTATGAAGCTTTGTA
The DNA here is from genome assembly GCF_018294505.1 of Triticum aestivum. Classification (NCBI taxonomy): domain Eukaryota; kingdom Viridiplantae; phylum Streptophyta; class Magnoliopsida; order Poales; family Poaceae; genus Triticum; species Triticum aestivum. The sequence goes on from NC_057810.1 coordinate 597,791,508, forward strand.
TGGCTGTAAGTGCCGCACTCCATTAAATTGGTCTCAAACCGGAGACAGCCGTATTTTCGGAATAGATCTCATGCTGGAGGCCGAAAAGCAAGTCAAAGAGATCCGAGACAGATTACAGCTGGCCAAATCGCAACAGAAAAGTTATTATGATGCAAAGCACCGACAGATCAGTTTTGAACCCGGAGAACATGTCTACCTACGAGTCACACCCATGAAGGGAGTAAGAAGGTTCCAAACCCGTGGAAAATTGGCACCCAGGTTTATTGGTCTATTTCCCGTCATGACACGAGTAGGTGTTGTGGCATATCAGCTGGAGCTGCCTCCAGAACTGTCCGACATGCACAAAGTGTTCCACGTGTCACAACTACGACGGTGCATCTCATCACCCGAGAAAAAGACCGATTTGGCAGAGATAGAGCTGGCAAAGGATTTGACCTATGAAGAGAGGCCAGTGAAAATTTTGGATCAGATGGAAAGAGTCACTCGCAGTAAGTCACATAAATTTTACAAGGTTCAATGGATGCATCATATCGAATCAGAATCAACCTGGGAATCAGAAGAATTTCTAAGGGCATGTTATCCAGAATGGTTTTCCCAAGCAATCGAATCTGGAGGATGAGATTCATTCTAAGTGGGGGAGGTTTGTCACAGCCTGGTTTTTGCCCTCTTTTCTTTGCCTGATTTTCATCTTAGTTGGTTTGAATTTGGAGTTTTGAATCATTCCATTTGGACTTGATCACTTGGGCATCCCTTGATTTTCATCCAAGTGCCCCCTCTCCTCTTCTAATCCATCGTTTCACTCCTGGCCATCCCAACAAAATTGCTTGGATGAAAAATATTCATTTTGCCTCCTAAACCCTAGCTAAAATATTTGACCTCCAAAGCAACCCTCATTTCTGTTGCCCCAAAAATCCTGAGAAAAATCACAAATATTCTTTGGACCCTAGGGCACATTTCTAAGCAAAAATATTTCATCACTTTTTGGAGTATTTTTGCTAAAGAAAATATTTTCTCTTCTGGGCTGAAATGGTAGTTTCTACAGCAACTACCTTTTTACTAGCTCCAATGCAGCTGGTTTTCCCTGTGCTTATTTACCTTAGTAAGAGTTAGTAAAACCCCAATGATCAGCCCTTGAATCACTATGGTTTGACCACAGTAACTGTTCAAAGTTTCTGTCCAGTAACTAAACATCTTCACCATTTCACTTCTACTGCACCTGGAAACCAACCGAGCCGTGGTAACACCTAAAGTTACTAAGGACTATATGCTAGACATCATGGTTAGTGCATATGTGGCCTGATGTCACGTCCACGTGGTGACCGTGTTCGTCCGAAGGTGCTCTCATGCCAAACACACGCTCTGCGCGTCGCCAGCACCTCTGTGGCGCGCGTGCCCGCAGCTCGGCCAGGCTGGGCGTGTCCCCCCGTGCCACCATCCACGTCTCCACCCCCTTAACTCCTCCCTGCCGCTTGCCAATGCCGGAGCTCACTGCAGTAAGCGCGGGCATGGTCCGGCCAACGGCACAGTGCCCGCGCACTATGTTCGTCCCTTTCCTCCTTGCTCCTGTGCTCGTCCGCCTCCGTGCACAGCTCCCGCGTGAACCCCGTTGCCTTCTCCCTCTCTCTTTGGCACCATTCGTCGCCGGGCGCCGGCGGCAGCTCTCCTCCGGTGGAGCCCGAGCCCTCCTTGCCGCCTCGCCTACAAATAACCCCCTCCGCAGCCTCCTGGAGCACCGCACCTCACCACATCTCCCTTCCATATCCACTAGAAGCTGCAGCTCGACCTGGCAGGCCGCGGGCTGCCGTCCTTGAGCCGAGCTAGCCGGCGATCCCCCTGGATCGACCCCGCAGCTCTGGCCACTCCCAAGCCGAGGCCCCCCGCCAGGGCCTCCGCCTCTCCTCCATGAAGCGAACGAGGTAATCCCAAGCCCCTGGAGCCGCACCTAGCCGTCGTCTTCCTCATCTCCGGCGACCTCCGTGTTCTGGCTTCGCTTGTGAGGAAGAAACCGACGCCGTCCAGTCACCATTTTCCACGCCACGGGTATGGGCAGGTGCGTAAGAACCTTCTCCGTCGATCCCTCCCTCTTGTTTTCCTCCAAGATGCCTCAATGCTGGTGTACGGTCTGGCGAACCGCCGCGCCTCTCTGTTTTCTTTCCCCCTCCCTCCGGGCTGACTAGCGGGGCCTGCTAGTCAGCCACTCATAACGCGCGTGAAGCGGTATGAGTGGTGGCGCCCCAGGAAAATACGCCATCGACGTCACCCCCTCTCTTTTTTTCCTTTTCAAATTTATTTAAATTCCAGGAGCATTCAAACAGCCATAACTTTTATTCTACAAGTCCAAATGAAGTGATTCTTTTTGCATTGTGTTCTTTGTCGAAAAATCTAACAGCTCCCAAATGATGGGATTTTTCCTTGCTGTCTAGATTTTCTGGCAATTTTCAGAAGGTTTCTTGATATTTTCTTTTGTGGTTTTTGAATGTTTTCAGAGGAACCATCCTGTCTTGAGGATCACCAGGAGCCTTGTGACCCTCATCAATACTAAGGCAAGCCATAGTAACATCTTCATGGTGCCACTTCAATATTATTGATTTTCATACTTGAACTTATGAATATTGATGCATTTTAATTAGTTATATAATAAATATATTCTGTTATATGCTTGTTATGTTAAAATGCTTGAACTTTAGTATGTTTGAAGTAAATATTGTTGGTAAGATGATGAGAACTTAGTTGTTAGAGTTAAATAAATAATATGGTCATAGAATTGATGAGTAATTTGGATATTATTTTTGCATGAGGTATAATGATGATAATTGCTAGTAATGGTTCTGGTATAAGTAAAGAAAGGTTTTTACCTGTATAGTAGCATGATTTTATGTTGGCTCTGTGGGAGCGTAGTTGGTGCAGTTTTGCACGGTTATGTGATGCATATGTTAAATGATGCATGGTATGGCAGTACGACACCGGTTATTTTCTTTTCACATTAAAAGTTGAACCTGATTTATATTCAACTTGAACATGTTGTTGACCGGGTCGTGTTGTCGCTGAAATGAGTCTTTCCCAGTGCAACCACATTTGCCAGTATGGGAAGGCCTTAATGCGTTTCATTGTCGTGCCTCTGGTTGTTACCTCAAATTAGGGAAGGTTATGGGCGTGCTGTACCCTGGCCCGGTAGGCAAGCATAACCTTGTGAGCTCGTTGTTAAGTTAAGTTTGGTACCGGATCCCAGTGTGGATCGTGGCCACAACGGTGGTCGAGGTGTCCGGAGGTAGACACGGGGCCACCCAGGACTAGCCCAGTGGTGTTTGAGTCGGAGGGGCCGGGAGAGTGTCATGACAGTGAAATGGTTTTGTCGGAACGTTGTTGGTCCACTCGGATGGGAGAGTGAGGCCATGGGTTCCATAGTGTGGGTACAGTGTACTAACCTGTGCAGAGTGTATTTATTCTATCGATGGCCGAGTCCACAGATATGGACACGCTCGAAAGTAAGGTACACCATGGTTCAACACTTAATAAATATGCACACTAAATTGCAACAGTGAGGTCATCGTGTTGAGTTGGCCACGAGTTGGTCAGGTTGTGATCGCCGTAAGATCACAAGCCACGAGTTGGTTGGGTTGTGATCACCATAACGATCACGGGCCATGAGATGGTCGGGTTGTGACCGCCGTAAGGATCACGGGTATGTGTTGGTAATATTATGTTTGTTGGGCACATTTGGTAAGCAAGTTGGGAGAATGAGTACCTGTTGAGCATAGTCACGTCATGTTTGTTATATAGTTGCATTGTTGATTAAACTTGATAAATATCATAATATTGTGTGTCATCTTTTTTATGCTTATTGTGAGCTTGCAGGTACATTCAATGTACTGACCTGGCGTGTCATGCCAGATTTCAGGAAAGTCCCGTTGGAAAGGAGTGTTGTTCGAGTCTAGACCGTGTCCATGTAAGTGTCCTTGTGCTATGGAGTCCCGCTACGACGTTGTTCCGCTGCCGAGTAGTTGTCATGATCGAGGCCCCTTTATGTTCACTAAATAATGTACATATTGTTCAGCCGCACCGTGTGCCGCTTGGCCTCGCTAACTGTTGTAATATGAACTATGTTCCGCTAGCATGAATAAAGCGATTGTATTCTGTGCCATGTTGTTGTGTGTTATCAGAAGACAAGGTCTCTGGGCTGGCAGTGCAGGGTAAACCGGTCGCTCTGAGCCGGTGTGCCACAGATGCCAGTATCTAGCGGAGTAAAAACATGGTCTTCAAATAAAACAGTGCTACCTCTTGGTGGAGATAGCACCCCGATTGTACATGCACTAGAACCAGCCCTACCACACATAACCCAAACTCTCGCAGATTGTACCCCTAATGCAATGGACAGAGAACCAGCTTCACCCAATCTAACCCCAACCCGAGCAGATAGTAACCCAGTTCCCGTTGACACAACACCGTCTCCACCACAGAGCTCCCAAACAAGAGCAGTTAGTAAGGCAGCTCTAGTGCCCAAAGGGCTAGTACTACCACAGCGAACCCCAACTCCACCAGTTAGTATGCCTATTCCTGTGGAGGAAGCACAACCATCTAGTCGTAGTTTAGCATCTATCACATTTGATGTTGTTAAATCCTATGTGTGTATCTTCCCATGTTGGAAATATTATACTAAATATGAAGGAAAATGCCAGTTGCAGGTGTTTGTCCAGGAGTTATGTGTAAGTAATGTTATTCATGGCGATTACTTTGCTTTGCCCATACATCCTACCTCCATGATGGTTATAATACAACAAATTTTCCCATTTTTCTCTATAGAGAAGGACTGATTTGGAAACTCAAGATGAGGTAACCTATGCTAGTACCTCTACTATCTTCAAGAGTGCTTGGTGGCAATATCGGAATTACCTAAAGAAAACGTACTTCACCGGCAAAGAAACTCATCAAATTCCCTTACGTTCTCCTGAGACACATTTACTGGACGATGACTGGGAACGCCTTGTTCTATACTGGTCCCGAACCAAGAGTGTGGTAAGGTCTATGAGCTAATTTTCTATTTTTAAGTACTATATTCTTGCATCTTACTGTACTCTGTTCATGTAGAACAAGTGCCTAAACCTAAAGAACAATTGTTCTAGTTTAAGATTCCATTGCTATCGTGCATACTACTTTGCTCTTGTATCACTGTATTTACTCATAGAAACTTATTTTTAAATTGAAGGATCCAATCGAAACTCCAATGCCATAGCAGGTATGTTCACGCATGTTTGTTTAATAGGTTTGCTCTTATCAATAGCTCTGCTGATTTCAATTTCAATTGTGTATACAGTTAATTTCCCATATCTTGCACACTACTAGCATCACAACAGAGCCAATAGTGTTGTTGTACATGTAGACACGTGGTACCCATCTGAAATCTTGTTGTGCCGTGTAGTTTCCCATGCTTTGTATTCTTTCACTGCTGCTTTGTCTTGAACTGATATGATTTGAACCATGTCTCTATTTTGATTTGGCAAGACAATGCAGTGACCATAGGACATAGATATATGTTTGTTTGATGCTTCTATTATGTACTAGTACTTGGCAATAGAAGACTTGGTATTTTAATCATGTCCACCTTACTAATGAACTGGTTCACCGAAATGAGTTTCATATACGAGTACATGCTAAACCTGTTATGTGTCTGCTTCTTTCTTCTTTTAGAATGCTGACAGAATATTGGGGAAGAGTGCCTTATTAAGCAATGGTAAAGGAAGTAATGCAGATAAGGTTCACGATAGTGAGACATCCTTGTTGGTCTCCAACAAAGCTAATAAAACAACTAAGGCAGACTATCTTGAAGACAGTGAGACAACCCCAAAGTCCTGTCTTGGTTTAGTGTTCGAGTTACTGGCCACTACCGCTTGCACATGCTATTCTAACTCACTGTCTGAATCAGTTTAGTTTCTTGAGTCTCAACTACAAGCTGACAGACATCGATAAGCCGTGCTGCGACAAGAAGCGGAAGGACTACGGAAGTCCCTGGAGCATTCAGATGCATACTTTCTGGTGCAACAGCAAGCGCTGGAGGATTTTAGCGCCAAACAGGACAAAGCTAATAAGCTTGCTAAGCTTATTGCCAGCATGGTGGATACCCAGGATAACGTTTCTTGAGCTCTTCTGAAGTTGTTTCAGTTATGCTCTTGTTTTGCTGCCGCGTTTATTTGCACTGGTGGCCAATTTTGATAGCTAGTGTATGTAATATGCTGCTTTGTTCCCTATATTTGCACTGCTGGCGAACTTTGAGGCCTAGTGGATGCAATATGTGTAATAGCGGTAATAGGCTAGCGTTAGTTGCTTGCTTATTTATTTCCTTATTGTCTTGTTTAGTTGTTTGCTTGTAGTCACTTCAGTTCTTTTTCCGTGTTTTTCTAGTGGCCACAATGACCTATTTTTGGTAACTAGGCCACAATAATCATGGCAATACACGGACTGTTGTAACCATGGGCCTCCTGTGGGCCATATGATACATGGGCCTTTGACAGGCCGTAGGATCCATGGGCCTTCTACGGGCCGTAGGATCCATTGGTCTTCTACGGGCCGTAGGATCCATGGGCCTTCTACGGGGCGTATAATCATTTCACCAATCATGGGCCATACTATTCATGGACCATAACTGGCCGTTAATATGCCATATTTGGTAACTCTATGAAAACAGCCCAACGGCCCGACGTATTAACGGCCCACAAACAGGCCGACTGTAACCACGGGTTGAATTTGGCCCACAAGCAGAAAATGACAGTAAGGGGCCGTAAGTAACCGAATGCTAGAAATGAGCCCAAGAATAAATGGGCCCTGAGAAGGCCAAAAGATAACATGGGATGGAAACAGCCCAATGGAATAATGGGCCGTTAATGGGTATAAAGTGATACACTGTTCATTACGGGCCAGTTTCACCACGGGCCGTTAATGGGCCAAGAGTTACAAAGGTCCTCATATGTGCCGAAAGACGTCATGGGCCATACCTGGGCTGGAACTTAAAACGGGATGGAATCATATTGGACGTCCCAGATGATGCTACTGGTCCTAATTCGGATAGGTCGTAACGGGCACTGGGTTAGCGGGCTGTAAATGGGCTATATGCGAACAGGCCGTTAACAGGCTTTCCGTGGGCCGGCCCGCCACATTTTGACCATGTCAACGGGAGGACCTTTTCACAGGAATGGGCCTCTATTGGCCCATGCCACATGTTGATGTATCATAGGAGCCTTCGGTCCAATGAGTGGATGACATCCGTCCTAACAGTGAGCCTACACGTGTTTCCTCCAGCCAATGATTATTTTACACGTGGAAAATCCCCATTGGCCCGGGCTGTTAACGGGTTATTGGATCCAAAATCGGACCCGATAGCTTAACAGCGTTCCGTTACGGTGGATGCCACATGTCGGTCACCCTTGACGAAAGCACTTCTGTGACGCGCGATTAATCGTCATGGAAGTGGACACTTCCGTGATAATAATTTTGGTAATGTCATGGAACACTTCTACGATAGCCTAGGTATGACTATCTTGATTCCGTTATAAAATCATCATGGATGTACATGCATGACAAAAAACGCGACCTACTGTGACAAACACGTATCATCACAGATGTGTATTTTTTTGCAGTGCAAGACCCCTGCACACTTAGGATGTAGACCTGCGTGCTGGCCTCTCTGTTGAGCCTAGGTAGGACTATAACGTGTTGATCGGCCGAGGGCGGTCATGACCTGATGGTGTGTCCGTTCATAGTTGATCGAGCGTGTTAGGTAAGTTGGTGCACCCCTGCAGGGAAGTTTATCTATTCGAATAGCCCGGTCCATGGTAACGGACGCTCGGAGTTGTATCTTGATCGATACAACTAGAACTGTATACTGAATGCTGAGGCATGTAATGGATATGTGGCTCCGAGATTGCTTTCCCGCAGGGAGTCGGGGAAGGATCTCTGGGCGTTATTTCTACAACATGTTTGTTAAATATAAACTGCTATTCTATACTCTTCTAATTGCCGCAAGATGCTTGGAGCTGCTTGAAGATGCTAGTCTTTGATAGGCTAGTCTTCCCTGTTCTCTTCTGGCATTCTGTAGTTCAGTCCACAGATACTACCCACCTCATTGATATCGATGCATATGTAGTGTAGATCCTTGCTTGCAAGTACTTTTGTATGATCGAAAGTATGTCTAGAGGGGGGTGATTAGACTACTTGACTAAATAAAAACTTAACCTTTTCCCAATTTTAGTTCTTGGCAGATTTTAGAAATTTAACACAAGTCAAGCAATCAAGATATGGTTCAAGCAAGTATGCAAAGAGTATATGAGCTGCGGAAAGTAAAGCATGCAACTTGCAAGAAAGTAAAGGGATGGGATTGGAGTATGCAAACGCAATTGGAGACACGGATGTTTTTGGCATGGTTCCGATAGGTGGTGCTATCGTACATCCACGTTGATGGAGACTTCAACCCGCGAAGGGTAATGGTTGCGTGAGTCCACAGAGGGCTCCACCCACGAAGGGTCCATAAAGAAGCAACCTTGTCTATCCCACCATGGCCATCGCCCACGAAGGACTTGCCTCACTAGGGTAGATCTTCACGAAGTAGGCGATCTCCTTGCCCTTACAAACTCCTTGGTTCACTCCACAATCTTGTCGGAGGCTCCCAAGTGACACCTAACCAATCTAGGAGACACCACTCTCCAAAAGGTAATAGATGGTGTGTTGATGATGAACTCCTTGCTCTTGTGCTTCAAATGATAGTCTCCCCAACACTCAACTCTCTCTCATAGGATTGGATTTGGTGGAGAGATCATTTGAGTGGAAAGCAACTTGGGGAAGGCTAGAGATCAAGATTCATATGGTTGGATTGGAATATCTTGGCCTCAACACATGAGTAGGTGGTTCTCTCTCGGAAAATAAATGCTGGAAGTGTAGGGACGTTCTGATGGCTTTCCTTCACGAATGAGGAGTGGGTGGAGGGGTATATATAGCCTCCACACAAAATATAACCGTTACACACAATTCACCAAACTCGGTGGGATCGAATCAGAAAACTCGGTCGAACCGATTTAGTTCATAATGTGACCGTTAGGCATTTCGGTGGGACCGACATGTCAACTTGGTGGGACCGATATCATTAGGGTTAGGGCATAACGCAATCTTGGTTTGACCAATTACACAAACTCGGTTGGACCGACTTTGCTAATAAGCAAACCAGAGAGTTGGTCAGGCAAACTCGGTGGGACCGAGTCGCTCGTCTCGGTGGGACCGAAGCGTTATGAAAAGGAAACAAGGAGTTTGCATTGCAGACTCGGTGGGACCGATCACTCATCTCGATTTGACCGAAAGTTATGAAGGGAAACAGAGAGTTTGCAATCCCATCTCGATGAGACCGAGATCCCTATCGGTGAGACCGAAGTGACTAGGGTTTCTGGCAGTAGCTATGTCAAATGAACTCGGTGGCGATGGATGGATCAAATTGGTGGGGCTGAGTTTGACTTTTGGTTTGGGACATATGTGGATATGAGAAAGTGGTTGAGGGCTTTTGGAGGTTATCAGTAAGCATTTTGAGCAGGCAAGCCATTAAGCAACACCTCATCACCTTTTAATAGTATTGACATTCCTATAGACTCAATGTGATCTTGGATCACTAAAATAGAAAATGTAGAGTATTGAACTTTAGAGCTTGAGCCAATCTTTTGTCCTTAGCATATTGAGGGTTCCACATTCATAATCTATGCCATGCCAATCATTGAACTTTCCTGAAATATTTATTTTGAAATGGCATTAGTTCAGTGAGCTATATGTTGTTGATCATTACCAAAACCACCCAGGGATAGTTGCACTTTCATTCTCCCCCTTTTTGGTAATTGATGACAACATATAGATCAAAGCTTCGACAAATGATAATAAGATTGAAGTACATCGTCACTTTGAGAAGTATCTGATAAGTAAGAGCTCCCCCTAAATTTGTGAATTATTTAAAATTTGCTTTGACTGTAAATGCACAATGAGCTAGGATTATGGGTCACTCTTCCATGTCACATACATCTTGGTGGAGCGCTCAAAATGATAACAATTGAAAACATGCACTCATCACCAAGCAAAGCGAATGATCATAAATGGATATAAAGGATAATATCATTCAAGCACACATTAAGGTAGCATATGATCAAGCACATGATCATCCAAGTATCTCACAAAAGGACATAATTTATCAAGCAAATACACATAAAAGTTCAACCAAATAAAGTGCAAAGAGAGACAAAAGGCAACAATATCTCTCTCTCTCGAAGACTATGATCTATACATATTTCTCCCCCTTTGGCAACAATTTACCAAAAAGTTCAAATATGCATAGTGATATGCGTCTCTCAGGCTTGGTCTCCATGAGGTGGTATAGTGATGACTCCCAGGACAAAGGCTTCTGTTGATGTAGCTGGAGGTGGTGGAGTGGCTGCTGGAGGTGGCACTGAAGCCGCAGTTGCTGGTGCATATGTAGTGGCTCTAGTATCAGGAACATGCACTGCATCAGACCTCAGACCTCTTGGCACATGCACTCACTGAAAAACATTTGTAGTTGTATTTCCCTTCTTCTCCTCTGCTTCCTCCTGGAGCTGCTCTACTGCTGACTGAACCTTAGTTACTTTGACATCAAGATAATAGAACTTCTGCTCAATGATTCTCTCCAAACTCTCCTGATTTTGAGTTAGGGTGGCCAAGCCCTTCTCAATCTTCAAGGTGGATTGGATCAGATACCCAAGCTGATCTTGTTTGCTCTTTAGAAACACACGAGATGCCCCTTCAGCACTTGGCATCTTAGCAGCTTTCTCTGTCTTTGCTTTTTCTCTCTTCTCATGTGCTTGCACTGAGGAAGGATCTTTCTCATCCATGACCACAGTGTTATACTCAAAATATGGCTTGAGAGGTAAATGCTCCTTGTCCAACAAATAAGTGTCTGTGCCCATCTTTGAGTTGATGAGCACCTAAATATGTGGAGCATACCCACAAGACCCCTTTTCATTAGCCGATGTCCTCTTGATTATTTTGACAATCAGACTCATCACCTTGAACTTCTAAGGGACATCAAATATGTACAACAAGTTGATGGAATGTCCTCTTATCATTCTGTGATCTCTAGACTTGGGAAAAAGTTTATGCCTCAGGATGGTATTGATAGTAGGCAAACTAGACAACAGAAACTTCACTGAGCCCAACTTATGAGTTTCTAGGGCATCATCACGAATCTCCTTGTACATACTTGCGATAGAGTCGTGGTCTTTCTGCTTCTTCGCATGCACATCCAAGTCATCCTCATGAGTTGTTGGGGGCATTTATCAATCTGGCCCATTCATCAACAGTGTATTGGTACCTAGTACCCTTTGACATCTAGACAATCCTTCCATCAGGATAGAAGTGAGCAGTGGAGTAGAATTGCATTATTAGCTCATCATTCCACTTAGTGAGATTCTGGCCAACAAACTTGTCCACTCCACAAGCCTTGAAGCTATCATAGACACCTGGGAAGTGATCTTCATTCTCTCATATGTATGTCCAGTCAACCCATCTCATATCACAGACGATTGGCTTCTTGTCAAGCAGAATGGTCTCATAGAAGTCTTGTTGTTCCTTAGTGTGGAACCTGTCATCCACAACAGTTCTCCTCCTTACAGCATATGGGTCTCTTTTCCTCCAAAGTCTCAGACATGCATCCTTCCTGATGCTCATGTCGTCTGCCACAGGATGTGTGTCATTGTGGTGTGGAATCTTTGGTTTGAGCTTCCTTAGCACTTGGGCTTCAGCTTCTTCTTCTTTAGCTTCACGCACTAGGGCCTTGTTCTTTTCCTCAACAGGGATGTTTCTTGTACTCCTCTTGGGTGCAGACTTGGTGGCTGGAGCAGCAACTTTGGGAGCAGATTTCATCTTAGGAGCAACCCCTGACTTAATTGCATCTCCCATTAGCTTTTTGTGCCTTAGGTGCTGGAGCAGCATCCTCTTCCTCTTCCTCTTCATCATCAGATATCATCATGGAGGGCTTGCCAATGACTCTGGCAATGGTCTTCTTGACCCACTCCTTTCTCTTCTTCTGGCCATCTCCAACTGCCTCACCATCATCTAGAGTGGGCTTCATGGTTTCTTCTGTGGCAACCTTTCTTGGCTTGGAGGTTGGGATCCTCCTAGGAGGTGCCTTCTTGTTCATGCCTGGCTTAGTGGATGCAGCAGTGCCAAACTCCTTCACAACTCTCTTCTTTGAGGTGGCCTCATCTTCACCTGCAAAATAATCTTCATCTTTAGAATCTGAAGTTCTCTTCTTCCTTGCTCTAGTAGCTGCCTTGGGCAAGTTACTAGGTGTGCTGCTGCTGCCCTCATCATAGTTGCTTGAGGGACTAGTGCCCTCACTCAGCTGCTCTTGCTATTTAGATCTATTTTGGCTGTCACTCTGGTCAGACATCTTGGCAACAACTGACAGCAAACCCTGTGAATAGATTATAGATGAGGTAGAGTAGATGAGCATCACAAACTACAGAGGTTTTGCAAAATAATTTGAGTGAAAAACTCAGTTTTAGTTCTCTACAGAAATTATCTTGGAGCTACCGAATTGAAAAACTCGGTGATACCGAAGCAACACTTGGAACCTAAACTAGTGAACTCGGTCAGACCGAGTCACGGTTCGGTGGCACCGACATTGCTAGGGTTTCACAGAATCTTGAACTCGGTCACACCGATTTGTAGTTTTTGGTCAGACCGAAAAGCACATGTGCAATGGCCTAAGCCGAATCAGTGAGACCGATTTCTACTATCCGGTCAGTCCGAGATGAGTTCGGCGGAGAGCTAACCCTAAATTTTTTGAATCAAACTAGGACTAAGGAAGATTTAGTTGGATCGATTGATCTCATTCATGGCAAGAATCATGGCATTGTCCTTGTGCTAGGAATCAGAGTGAAAATGACAGCACAAGGGGTCGAACACGTACCCTAGTTCGGCGGGTGTTCGCTACGGCAGCGACGGTAGGGTAGATTCCATCGACGGCGGCAGAAACCAGCGATGGGAGGTCGCTGGCAGCAAGGAGGCGATCCGGAGACCCGAGGAGGCAGAGCAGGACACGCACGGGCTAAGGGGTTTTGAAGTATTTTCCAAAATCTCACCCGTGGGTATTCATATCCCGACCCTGTCGGTGTGACTGAGTGGAACAACTCGGTGGCACCGAGATTGCAGAATTGCAAGCGGTTGCTGCAACTCGGTGTGACTGAAGTGTTCAAATCGGTTGCACCGAGATTAAAACCTAGATCAACTTAGTGAACTCGGTGTGACCGAAATGGCTGTCTTGGTCGGACCGAAATGCACAAAGAGGTTTTGGAAGTTTAAGTCTGTGATGAATCGGGGACTCCGAGTGCTCCTCACACAGAGTGGTTCGAATCTCACTTGATCAAACTTTGTGATGTAGCATGAATAGAGTTTGAGACAAGAAAAACATAGATAGCTAGAGAAGGTTCTTAGGCATTCTTGTCCATCCACTTGGCAAAAGAAAAAGAGCCAAACAAGCAAAACAACAAGTGGTTGTCCTCGAATGAGTAAAATATGCAACCAACCTGCTCACACAATAAAATGGCAAATGAAATATGCAGAAAAGAATGCACAATCATTCTAGCATCTATCAAGCAATTGGCCGTGACTAGGTCATCTATATATGAGTATATTGACTTAGGAGTCAAATGAGAACATTTGATCATAGGTCATACTCATCGTTTAAGCACAAGTGGGGTTACCACTTTTACATAAAGCATTGTTGTGTTCACACCATTAGAGTTGCTTTAGCTCAATTCTTAGAGTAAAGCTCCCCCTAGATGTGATATCCCCCCTAAGAGGGATGAACTAACCTTGGGTTTTGTCGATGATGACTTCATGTAGGTGTTGAAGATGTGGATGCTCAATGTTGATGTAGATCTTTTGGAGCTATCCATTGGAGTGAGTTGCAATTTCAATACCTACACGGGTTAGTCACACAAGGAACAAACAAGGATATCCATAGACATAGAGTGATGCACACATAAGATGATGTCCATGAAAGCATTAGGTTACCTTGTCCCTTGTCTTACCAATAAGAGGGTTTGTGACTCCTTGAACTAGTGCAAGATGTGGAAGTTGATTGCACTTGTCCTTGCCAAAATGATATGAGTGAAGTATATTGGTGGAGTCACCCTCAAGAACTCTAGAGTTATTCTTCTTTGGGATCCACATCATTTTGATGGGAATCCTTGGGGTTGTAGTGGAACTTGATGAGGTAGAACTTGATGTAGTCTTGGGAACCCACTTGACCAAGGCCTTGGGAGCTTCTTCAAATGCATCAATCTCCTCTTGAAGCTTGTCCTTGCCTTTTTGCTTGTGGTCTTGTGGTGGAAGATCATCTTGAGCTTGTGTCCCTTGGAAAGAAGTAGGATCATACTTCTCTTGTTGTGGGACAAAATTCGTCTTGGGGTATTGATCTTCTTCCCACTCAACTCCATTGTCATTCAACTTTCGTTCAAAACCAACACCTTGATTCTTCCGGTGCCTTCCTTGCTTGCGTACAATTTCCTAAAATTGCTTACTTCCGGCAAGGCTCTTGTAGACACCTTTCTCTATAATTCCCTTCAATAAGCTATCTTCTTGCTCAAGTGTAACTTGGCTAAGAGAATCATTAGTGGAATCAAGAGAACTACTAGAAGCAACAACATTGGATTTAGCATGATTACTGTTACTACTAGAAGAAGAATCTTTCTTACTCTTGTTTCTAGATTTTACTTGAGGCATGTAAGTAGATAAGAGTAAACTCTTGGCAATGTAAGAAGAACTTTTCTTGCGAAGATCATCATTGGTTGCCTTAAAAAACTCATGCTCTTGCTCAAGGTTACCCTAAGGAAACCATTGGGTATACCTTATACCTCAAATCTGAAGGCAAGATCTTTGTTCCCAAGAACGGGTCTTTTCTGGAGAAAGAGTTTCCCTTGAAAGAAGTAAGTGGGAGGAAAGTAGAACTTGATGAAGTACTGCCTCTTGAAGCGGAAGTTAGCACATCTCAGGAAGATGTTTCTGTGGTGCCTGCACCGGCTAGAGAGGAGGTTAATGATCATGATCAAGGTACTTCAGATCAAGTTGCTATTGAACTTTGTAGGTCCACGAGGACACGCAGAATGGTATGGCAACCCTGTCCTGGAAATCACGTTGTTAGACAACGGTGAACCTTCGAACTATGAAGAAGCGATGGTGGGCCCAGATTCCAACAAATGGCTTGAAGCCATGCAATCCAAGATAGGATCCATGTATGAAAACAAAGAATGGACTTTGACAGACTTGCCCGATGATCAGCGACGATAGAAAATAAATGGATCTTTAAGAAGAAGACGGACGCTGATGGTAATGTTACCATGTATAAAACTCGACTTGTCGCTAAGGGTTATCGAGAGGTTCAAGGGGTTGACTACGATGAGACCATCTCACCCGCAGCGAAGCTAAAGTCCGCCCGAATCAGGTTAGCAATTTTCGCATTCTACGATTATTAGATATGGCAAATGGACGTCAAAAAGGCATTCCTTAACGGCTTCCTTGAGGAAGAATTGCATATGATGCAGCCGGAAGGTTTTATCGATCCTAAGAATGCTAACAAGGTATGCAAGCTCCAGCGCTCCATCTATGGGCTGGTGCAAGCATCTCGGAGTTGGAACATTCGCTTTGATGAAATGATCAAAGCGTTTGGGTTTATGCAGACTTATGGAGACGCCTGCGTTTACAAGAAAGTGATGGGAAATGATATAGAACTCTTGGAAAGCATAGAGGCCTACCTGAATAAGTGTTTTTCAATGAAGGATCTTGGAGAAGCTGCTTACATATTAGGCATCAAGATCTATAGAGATAGATCGAGACGCCTCATAGGTCTTTCATAAAGCACATACCTTGATAAGATATTGAAGAAGTTCAATATGGATCAGTCCAAGAAAGAGTTCTTGCCTGTATTGTTAGGTGCGAAATTGAGCTCAGCTCAAAGCCCGACCATGGCAGAAGATAGAGAAAAGATGAGTGTCATCCCCTATGCCTCAGCCATTGGGTCTATTATGTATGTCATGCTGTGTACCAGACCTGATGTAAACCTTGCCGTAACTTTGATAGGCAGGTACCAAAGTAATCCTGGCATGGAACACTGGACAGCGGCCAAGAATATCCTGAAGTACCTAAAAAGGACTAAGGATATATTTCTCATTTATGGAGGTGACAAAGAGCTCATCGTAAAGGGTTACTCGATGCTAGCTTCGACATAGATCTGGATGACTCCAAGTCACAAACCGGATACGTGTATATTTTAAATGGTGGGGCAGTAAGCTGGTGCAGTTGCAAGCAAGGCGTCATGGCGGGATCTACATGTGAAGAGGAGTACATGGCAGCCTCAGAGGCAGCCCATGAAGCAATCTGGATGAAGGAATTCATTACCGACCTAGGAGTTATTCCCAATGCGTCGGGCCCGATGACTCTCTTCTGTGACAACACTAGAGCTATTGCCCTTGCCAAGGACCCTAGGATTCACAAGAAGACCAGACACATCAAGCGTCGCTTCAACTCCATTTGTGAAAATGTTCAAGATGGAGACATAGATATTTGTAAAGTGCATACGGATCTGAATGTCGTAGATCCGTTGACTAAACCTCTTCCGAGAGCAAACCATGATCAACACCAGAACTCTATGGGTGTTCGATTCATCACAATGTAACTAGATTATTGAATCTAGTGCAAGTGGGAGATTGTTGGAAATATGCCCTAGAGGTAATAATAAAATGGTTATTTCTATATTTCCCTGTTCATGATAATTGTCTATTGTTCATGCTATAATTGTATTGATCAAAAACCGTAATACATGTGTGGATACATAGACCACACCATGTTCCTAGTGAGCCTCTAGTTGACTAGCTTGTTGATCAACAGATGGTCATGGTTTCCTGACTATGGACATTGGATGTCATTGATAACGGGATCACATCATTAGGAGAATGATGTGATGGACAAGACCCAATCATAAGCATAGCACAAGATCGTGTAGTTCGTTTGCTAGAGCTTTTCTAATGTCAAGTATCATTTCCTTAGACCATGAGATTGAGTAACTCCCGGATACCGTAGGAGTGCTTTGGGTGTACCAAACGTCACAATTTAACTGGGTGACTATAAAGGTGCTCTACAGGTATCTCCGAAAGTGTCTGTTGGGTTGGCACGAATCAAGACTGGGATTTGTCACTCCGTATGACGGAGAGGTATCTTTGGGCCCACTCGGTAATGCATGATCATAATGAACTCAATGTGACCAAGTGGTTGGTCATGGGATCATGCATTACGGAACGAGTAAAGTGACTTGCCGGTAACAAGATTGAACGAGGTATTGGGATACCGACGATCGAATCTCGGGCAAGTAACGTACCGATTGACAAAGGGAATTGTATACGGGATTGCTTGAATCCTCGACATACTGGTTCATCCAATGAGATCATCGTGGAACATGTGGGAGCCAACATGGGTATCAAGATCCCACTATTGGTTATTGGCCGGAGAGCTGTCTCGGTCATGTCTGCGTGATTCCCGAACCCGTAGGGTCTACACACTTAAGGTTCGATGACACTAGGGTTATAAGGAAGATTTGTATGTGATTACCAAATGTTGTTCGGAGTCCCGGATGAGATCCTGGACGTCACGAGGAGTTTTGGAATGGTCTGGAGGTGAAGATTTATATATGGGAAGTTGTCATACGGTCACCAGAAATATTCGGGGCATACCAGCATTGTACTGGGGCCACCGGAGGGGTTCCGGGGGTCCACCGGGAGGGGCCACCTGTCCCGGAGGGCCTCATGGCCTGTAGAGGGAAGGGAACCAGCCCCTAAGAGGGATGGGCACCACCCCCTAGGGCCCATGCGCCTAGGGTTGGGGGGACCCTAAAGGGGGGTGCCCCCCTTGCTTGGGGGGCAAGTCCCCTCCCCCTTGGCCGCCCCCCCTCTAGATGTCATCTAGAGGGTCTGGCCCCCTTCCCCCTTCTCCCTATAAATAGAGGGTTGAGGGGAGTGCTGCAACACCACATCCAAGGCGCATCCCCTCCCCTCCCCAACACCTCTCCTCCTCCGCAAGAGCTTGGCGAAGCCCTGCCAGAGAATTGCCACTCCATCACCACCACGCCGTCGTGCTGCTGTTGGAGCCTTCTTCCTCAACCTCTCCCTCCTCCTTGCTGGATCAAGGCGCAGGAGACGTCACCGGGCTGCACGTGTGTTGAGCATGGAGGCACCGTTGTTCGGTGCTTAGATCGGATTCAGCCGCGATCCGAATCGCTACGTGTACGACTCCTCCAACCGCGTTCTTGCAACGCTTCCGACTCGCGATCTTCAAGGGTATGAAGATGCACTCCCTTCTCTCTTGTTGCTAGTTACTCCATAGATTGATCTTGGTGATGCGTAGAAATTTTTTAATTTCCGCAACGATCCCCAACAATATGTGGATATGAGAAAGTGGTCGAGGGCTTTTGGAGCATATTACTAAGCATTTTGAGCAAGCAAGCCAGTAAGCAACACCTCATCCGCTTTTAATAGTATTGGCTTTCCCATAGACTCAATGTGATCTTGGATCACTAAAATAGAAAATGTAGAGTCTTCAACTTTACAGCTTGAGCCAATATTTTGTCCTTAGCATTTTGAGGGGTCCACATTCTTAATCCATGCCATGCCAATCATTGAACTTTCCTGAAATATTTATCTTGAAATGGCATTAGTTGAGCTATATGTTGTTGATCATTACCAAAACCACCCAGGGATAGTTGCACTTTCAACTTTTGATGAGTACTCACGGTTGCTTTGCTCCCCTTTTCCCACCTCTTTCCATTCTTCTCGGATGCTGCAACCAGATGGGGGAGCCCACGATCCAGACGGCACCGCCGACGACTACTACTATCTCGAGGGTGCCTACTACTACCTGATGGACGTCGATGACCAGGAGTAGTTAGGAGGCTCCCAGGTAGGAGGCCTTGTCTTTTCTATCGATGTTGCTTTTGTGCTAGCCTTCTTAAGGCAAACTTGTTAAATTATGTTTGTACTCAGATAATGTTTCTTCCATTGACTCATTTGTATTCGAGCCCTCGAGGCCCCTGGCTTGTAATATAAAGCCTGTATTATTTTAATTTGTGTCTAGATTTGTGTTGTGACATTGGTACCGTAAGGTGCTATACAAATGGTTTTTAACCCCTTTCCGCGACGGCGTTTGGAACCGTCGCCAAGTGAGTGTGGGCGATAGGGGGTCTTTCCCACACGACCGAGAAACCGTCGGGGATAGGCCCTCCTAGCAAACTGGCTGTGGCAAAATGAGTTTGTGTGCGCTCTGCCATGGCATCGAAACCCAATTGTTTCTGTTCATATGTACATCCCACACGATGAATCCCAGAAAACATTTCCGCTCGTATGTATATCACACAAAGTTTTTTGTGTGGAAACATTTGTGCAAGTTAGCCTAACGCAAATAGTTCTCTGCCGGAAGCCGTGTGTGATTGTTAGTTGATCGAACATGCCTACTTCTACAAACCATGTGTATTGTTTGAGCTCATCGCCCACGGTGCTATCTAAGTAACTGTCTGCAATAGAACACCCCAATAAGCAAGGTAATTAGCCTATTATTGATAATCCATGTACTAATCTAATTGATATTTCTTATAAAAACACACCAGATATTTCATACTAGTATAACGGCAACCAGGACTTCATAATCGAAATACATCAGATAGCTTTGGCACTCAGTTCCGCCATTACGCAACAGCACCAAATTTCACATGCAACATCCAAAACCTTTGGAAAGTAGCATCATACACGGTAAATAGATAGATGAATCTCATCTGGGAAACTACAGAAGCGGAAGGGAAATGTTGAGCCTTCAGTGATGTTGAATGTCTTTGCAACTTTAGGCCAGTGGCTATGGATAATTGCCCGCCCAACCTTCATTCTCTTCAGCAAGACTTCAATATTGTACCTGGGTGTTGAATGAATACCTTCCTCGCCTCTTGACCATGTAGGTGGTTTGAGAGGTAATCATAGGTGAACTGCTTTGAAAATTACTAAAAACAAAGAGATGCATGCAAGGTAAAAGAGTTAGTACCATCCTATAGTTGACTGATGGTGCAAGGGGTAAAAACAAGGTAAAACATTTGTACCATCCTATAGTTCACTGATGTCTTCTTCATTGTGCAAACAAAGATCTTGCTATTATTCTTCGCAAGTTTCTTCATCCTAACAATCTTTCTGAGTTTCTTAACTTGACTGATATTCATGGACATCTCATTTCCCCATATGCAAAATGGGTCGAACAGTGGGTCTAAACCTCTGATAGCAGGACCTATATGTGCAAGACAAAATTGTAAGAAACCTAAATATTAGGATGATTCCTGCAACTGCATAATAATGTGCTATTAGACAAAGGACCATGCTTGAACAAACCTCGATGGTAAACCATAATGTCTCCCATTGTTTCCCTGCAACACACATAAGGAAGATCTTGATCAGGTTAACTGAGAGTTGTCATACTATCAGTAGAATATGTATTGAGTATAGCCAAATTCGATTTATTTCACATGCGTAAAAATACAAAATTGTACCCACGTCAAATGAAAATCAAATTGCAGAACTGAACCAAACAGTTAAATGGATAGCAGACCAAATGACCTAAAATACTTAACTAAGCACGACATTGCAGAATAGAAACATGTACTAGAAGATAAGACAATTAACAAAACAAAGACTGCTTGAGAACACTACTACGAAAAGTAGGAATTGTTGGACCAAACTGTTAACTGAACATTACATTTCAAAGGACCAAAGTGCTAACTGAACATTACATTTCAGAGGACCAAACTGTAAACTGAACATCGAATTGCATATTAACATTATAGAGGACAAATCACTAGAAGGCATTGGCGGTGGCCTCGAGAAAACAACACGAACTGTATTTCAAAGTAGACAACCGCGTGGCGGTGTCGATGGTGGCCTCGAAGACGAGGTGCTCCTCCAAGATCTGGCGGTCGGCATGCATGGCAACCATAGCAACCTCGTGCGCATGTGCGGCCATGATTTTCTTCCCCGCTGCCAGATGCTACTGAGCTCCATGTTATACTGTGTGCAAAATGGCTGTGGGCGGTGCTTGATTGGAGGAGGGGGACAGTGATTTCGGCAAAAGGTGTCGCGCTGTCGGTTGGGGCATGTGGGACGGGAAAAGGAGGAGGATGGTGTGGGTGGGGTGTGGATTACATGACCATATCAACAAGGCCGCGCAACAAGAAGAAGGGTCGGCGGCAAGTAGGCCGCACAACAAAAAGAAGGGTTGCTGGTGAGGAGGCGGCACTGCAAGAAGAAGGGTCGCCGGTGAGGAGGCAGCGCTACAAAAAGAAGGGTAGCCTGTGAGGAGGCGGCGATGTAAGAAGAAGGGTCGTCGGCGAGGAGCCTGAGCTGCCAGTAAGCAGCAGTAAAGGTTTGAACTTGGAAAGCTAGGAGGAATAGTGGAAATGTGGCTTTTGGTGGGAGGGAGGGGGCGGGGAGATAGATATTTCCGCGGTGGCAAAATAATTTCGCTCGGTGCCGCGAGAAACTGGCGCACAAGTGTGGTTCAAGCGGGGCCGGTGGACTGTAGACGATGAAGCTTCCTGCGTAAGCCAGACAAGACAGTGCACCAAGATATTTTATATCGCATCCCACACGATTCTTTCTAGTAAACTGTTTGTGGAATACCTAATTTTTCATTATGTTTTGAAAGACAAAATGGTGTTACAGAGGGAAAGGACGGTGTTTGAATTGCTAGAACATTTATGTATAGTGAAAATGCAACACCATGAGTGTCGTGTTTAAATTTGGAATTATTCCAGGTTCGTTTGACATTTTTATTGACTAATTGAGTTTCTCGGCATTTAATGTGCATAATTCAAATTTGAACTACAAGCACATGCTCCAGTGCCCCAAAGTTTATTGAAAATCACATGTGTGTCTTTGGGTGAAATTATAGGTCCCACGCAAGAAATGGGAAATTCAAACATCTGGGCGTCGTGACTCGGTCGGGAACATTGAGAAACTTGGTTTTTAAATTCCTGGAAATTCAAAACTTGCCTGAAAATCATGAAACTTGGCATGGTGTCATTTCATGGCACCAACATGTTGTGGTAAAAAAATTGGCCGCATTTGGGCAAGTTTTTGGTATAAGCTTCTTGTAAACCGGAGCTTCTCTCGAGAAGACTTGTGGTTCTTGAGGGTGGACGTGTCACCTTTGTGTTCGAAATGATATACGCTGCCTCCCCCCCTTATATTTTTACAGAGGCAACATAGAACTATATGAGTGCCGTGTTAAAATTTGGAATTATTCCGGGTTCGTTTGGACTTTCTTATACATTAACTGAATTTCTGGTCATTTAATATGCATAATTAAAATTTGAACTACAAGCACATGCTCCAATGCACCAAAGTTGGTTGAAAAATCACATGCGTGTCATTGGGTGAATTTCTAGGTCCCATGCAAGAAATGGGAATGAAATTCAAACATCCGGGTGACGTGGTTCGGCCGGAAAGATGGAGAAACTTTGTTTTTAATTGATGTAAATCCAAAACACGCCTGGAAATCATGAAACTTGGCATGGTGTCATGACATGGCACCAACATGATGCGGTAATTTTTTTGGCTGAATTGGGACAAGATTTGGTATAAGCTTCTTTTAAAATGGAGCTTCTCTCAAGAAAACTCGTGGTTCCGAGAGGAACGTGTCACCTCCGTCTGCGAAACGACATACGTACACTACTTTCTCTTGCCTTAATTTTTTACACAGGCAGATTAGACCAAATAGAAGTATCGTGCTAAATTTTGGAATTATTCCGGGTTCGTTTGGCCTTTTTTTATACATTAATTGAATTTCTGGTCATTTAATGTGCATAATTCAAATTTGAACTACAAGCACATGCTCTAGGCACCAAAGTTGATTGAAAAATCACATGTGTGTCCTTGGGTGAATTTTTAGGTCCTATGCAAGAAATGGGAATGAAATTCAAACATCTGGGCGTCGTGGCTCGGATGGAAAGATTGGGAAACTTGGTTTTTTAATTCATGTAAATCCAAAACACACCTGAAAATCATAAAACTTGGCAAGGTGTCACGGCATGGCACCAACATGTTGCGGTGATTTTTTTGGCCAAATTGAGACAAGCTTTGGTATAAGTTTCTTGCAAACTGGAGCTTCTCTCAAGAAGCCTGGTGGTTTCGAGAAGGAACGTGTCACCTCTGTATGCGAAACGACATACGTACACTGCCTTCTCCCGCCTTAATTTTTTACACGGGTAGACTAGACCAAATAGAAATATCATGCTAAATTTTGGAATTATTCCGGATTCATTTAGTCTTTTTTATACATTAATTGAATTTCAGGGCATTTAATGTGCATAATTCAAATTTGAACTACAAGCACATGCTGCAGAGCACCAAAGTTGGTTGAAAATTTACATGTGTGTTCTTGGGTGAATTTCTAGGTCCCATGCAAGAAATGAGAATGAAATTCAAACCTCTTGGCATTGTGGCTCGGCTAGAAAGATTGAGAAACTTGATTTTTTTAATTCATGTAAATCCAAAACACGCTTGAAAATCATGAAACTTGGCATGGTGTCATGACATGGCGCCAACATGCTGCGGTAATTTTTTTGGACGAATTGGGACAAGCTTTGGTATAAGCTTCTTGCAAACCAGAGCTTCGTGTCACCTCTGAGAGGGAACGTGTCACCTCCGTGTGCGAAACGACATACGTACACTGCCTTCTCCCGCATTAATTTGATTACACAGGTAGATTAGACTAAATTTTGGAATTATTCCGGGTTCGTTTGGCCTTTTTTATACATTAATTGAATTTCCGGGCATTTAATGTGCAATTGAAATTTGAACTACCAGCACATGCTCCAGTGCACCAAAGTTGATTGAAAAATCACATGTGTGTCCTTGTATGAATTCCTACGTCCCATGCAAGAAATGAGAATGAGATTCAAACATCTGGGCATCGTGGCTCAGCCAAAAATATTGAGAAACTGCATTTTTTAATTCCTGCAAATCCAAAACATGCCTGAAAATCATGAAACTTGGCATGGTGTCATGACATGGCACCAACATGCTGTGGTAATTTTTCTGTCTGATTTGCGAAAGCACACACATTAAAAATCAACAAAGTCATTTTGGAACAAGTGTTGTTATGTTACAAATCAGAAACACAACTATTATTGAAACCATGGGCGTTCGACTTACCAATTACGTGCCGCAACGCGTCCCTTTTCTTATTGGCTAGGAGGTGTCGTGCGGGGTAGCTATTTGAGTACAGGAGGTGTGTGATCAGACCCCTGCACGTGCTCATAGGGAGGAAAGCCCTTCGACCTGTATCCGCCGCGCACCTCCCTCCCAACGTCTCCATTAATGGCGCCTGAGCCCCTGTTTCACGGCATGGCTATGTCTCACTGGACTGAGATTTAAGAGGGAAAAATAAAAATCTGAAAAGAAAGTTTTGCACGAATCTTGATGTAAGATCCGACGGACCTATATAGCATCGTCTGCAACTTATAGGAAGAATGATGAATATAGGACGATGACACTAGTGGACAATAATTGTCTTACATATTTAGGAACATAATTAAAAAAAAGACATATGCGGCAATGCCCGAAATACACAAGGGCAAAAGAGGAAGGAAGACAATGATCTGGCTCACTCAACTCTACTTTCTTGATGCGTTGCAGCAGGCTGCGGGAACTAGTCTCCGCTGCGAGCGGCGATGAGCTCTTTGCTGTCCTCAATAAGCTGCTTGAGAGCATCCACAGATTCCTCCACCAGCCTTTTGCGCTTCATCCACACCACAAAATTCTCGTCCATAAGCTTCTCTACGATGACGCTGGTCCTCTTCAACAAGGCACTGGTCTCCTCCTTCTGCTCCGCACTTCCGATGATCTTCGCCCTCAGCAGGTCGCGCTCGGCTTGGAGCTTCTCATTGCTCTCCCTTAGTTGCCGGATGACACTGGTATCCTGTTCAAACGAGGCTTTCATGTCGTCCTGCAACCACACCCAGCGAGAGATCTGATCCATCTGGATATGGATGATTACATGCATGCACCTATAAGAGTCCTCGCCTACCCGCGAGACATTTTCCCAAGCCTCCGCGGAGCGGGAGGACATCTCTGCTGCTTCCGTGGCGCGGCCGCACCAGTCTGCTGCATCGACGGTGCGACGGGACCTCCGTGTTGCTTCAACGGCACGGCGGGACCTCTGTGCTACTACGGCCGCAAGGCAGGACATGTCGGCTGCTTTGGCGGCGAGGCAGGACATCTATCATGCTTCCGCTTCCATGACCGCTTCTCCCTGGTGGCAATCTCTCAACCCAGAACTCACACTGGCCATGGCAAATGGAAGGTAACGATGACGAATGACTTGTTTGTTTTTTGTGGATGAGGAGTTGAGGAGGAATCTGCAGTCATCTTGGAGTATTAGTATTTATAACCGAGTACTAATACACTCCTAAGTGGGAAACTATTTAGGTTTTGATCGGTGTGAACATGTTTGCAAGTTGGAAGGTGACGGGACACAGGCTCAAAATTTATTGACGGTTCTATAATTTCTAAGTGCAGCACTATTCCCGGACGGCGTAACGTGGGCACGCTTTCTTGGCCGCGTATGTGGCATTTGGTGCACCGTAATAGGCAATGTCAGCACATGTCTTGTTCCAAGAACCATGCGCACTTGTTATTACCATCACGCACGCTTCTTTTAATTAGAAAGTGTGCCCGTCTAGCGCACACATGTTGATCTGTCTAACTATTTCTGTTTGTTGTGGCTAATCGCAAACAGTTCATCCGCGTGAAGTGTATGCCATCAATCGCACACACCTTTGATCTGGCTGACCGTTTCTGCTCTATTGCCTAATCGCAAACAGTTAATCCTTCTGAAGTGTATGCCCTCAATCGCACACACCTTTATCTAGCTGTCTATTTCTATTGTTCCGCCTCATCACAAACAGTTAATCTGATTGAACTGTATGTCGTATATCACACATGCCTTCATCTGGATGCCTGTTTCCGTTCTTCTTCCTCATCGCGAACAGTTCATTGAACTGAACCATATGCCGTGCATCGCACATGCAACTAAAATTTGAACCATGTTTGATGCATCCGTCATCGCAAACGTTTTGCTCACTTTTTGATCATTTTTTACACCACCATTTGAGATTATTGCATTGCACACAATTTCGTCGATGGGTCTCTTATCATAGTGTCACGTTAGCAGCATCCTGCAGTAGTGTGGTATCTTCCCATGAGTCCCTGATCTTGATCGTACACATTTGCGTGTATGATTAGTGTACGATTGAATCACGGCATCACATATATGAACTCCTTCATCCAGACTCCTTCATTTGCTCCTCCAAAGCAGCTATGTACTCCGCTTCACATGTAGATCCCGCCATGATGCTTTACTTGGAACTGCACCAACTGACAGCTCCATCGTTCAAAATAATACATATCCAGTTTGTGACTTAGAGTCATCCGGATTAGTGTCAAAACTAGCATCGACGTAACCATTTATGATGAGCTCTTTGCCAACCCATAAACGAGAAACATATCCTTGAGACTTTTCAGGTACTTAAGGGTATTCTTGCCGCTATCGAGTGATCCACTCCTGGATTACTTTGGTACCTCCCTGCCAGACTTATGGCAAGGCACACATCAGGTCTGGTACACAACATAGCATACATGATAGACCCAATGGCTGAGGCATAGGGAATGACTTTCATTTTCTCTCTATCTTCTCCAGTGGTCGGGCATTGAGTCTGACTCAATTTCACACCTTGCAACACATGCAAGAACCCTTTCTTTCACTACTGCAGGATGCTGCTAATGCGACAGTACGATCAGAGACCCTTCGAGAAACTGTGTGCGATGCAATAATCACAAACGGTGGTGTCAGAGAACCGTCTAAAATGTGCAAAACGTTTGAGATGACGGATGTATCAAACATGGTTCACATTTTTGTTGCATGTGCGATGCAGGGCATACAGTTCAGTTAATTTAACTGTTTGCGATGAGGAGGAACAAAAGAAACGGGCAACCAGATGAAGGCATGTGTGATATACAACATACGGTTCACTCAGATGAATTGTTTGTGATTAGGCAACCCAAAAGAAACGGTCAGCTAGATCAAGGTGTGTGCGATATACAGCATGCAATTCACTCAGATGAACTGTTTGTGTTGAGACAAGAGAACAGAAATGGTTCAATATAACAAGATGTGTGTGATACGCGGCAAACAGGTCTGTAATCAGAAATGTGTGGGAAGACCGATAACAACACAGACGATTCCTGTTAACAAGCCGCGTGTGTTGTGAGCAAACGATTGCTGGTATACAATTGTTAGTGATTGATGAAATCCTCACTGACGGGTTCCCTTGTTTAGTCCGTGTGCGATGTGATTTCTCTGTCTACGGAGCATCAACATATATACTTAAAAAGACAGCATTGCATAACCAAATTAAGCATACAATTAGATAATTGACTACACAAATAACATTTTCACACACCAAAGTAAGCAATTACATGCATACTAAACTAGGAGAAGTGAGGATCTAATCATCTACTTCTTGTTGCGACGACGCTTGCCATTGCTCTGCTTCTGGCTGGATCCCTGGCCATTTGGGGGAAGGAGACACTTCCTCATGTCAATGATCCGCCTGTACATGACGTAGCACGTGTACGCCTCCTTGGCCATGTACATGACATGAGATTTGTCGAGTTTCTCCATCCATGCCGAGTGCCAGGAACACTTGTCATTGTTGCAGGAATCCTTCAAGTCTCTGTAGTAGGGTTCATTGACGGCCTCGGTGAGGTGAACCAGTGAGTCCTTCTCTTGCTCCTTGTTGCCCCAGATCTTTTATTGGCCCTGGATGTCGACAAGATTTTGGCATGCGATGCCCGAATTCTTGAGCACCTTGACATCGTTCGTGATATCGACCGTAGCGAACGTGTATTGGGGGTTGTTGACAAACCTGGCAAAACGCTCACAAGGCCTTGTGGCCAGGCAGTAGTGGTAGATGAGGACGTGGTGGCCCATGCATATCGGGGCAATGGCAACCTTGGTACGAGACCCGGCACGAGCGCGGGTGTGCTTGATATCGAACCCGACCACCTTGTACTTCTCGTCGGCAAGCAACAACTCCATGATGCGGATGGAGTGCTCCACCCAAACCGGTGGGTGTTCACCACGGCATGGATGGTGAACTGTTGCACGTCATTGGCAGCCGCTCGGAGCGCCATTGGAGCCGCGCAGGATACTCTCTAAGATTTTGTCATGGTGGGTGTGCTTCTTGCAATGGTGGGGCGCGATCGAAAGGTTGAAGAGACACATGGGTTAAATAGCCGCTGTAACAAATGGGGGACAGCCGGCCTGTAATCGTCACGTCTTGTCACGGTGTTCATGGCGGAGGATTCCAGTGCACGCTTGACAACACCGCACCGCAGTGAGGATTCCAGTGCACGCTTGACAACACCGCACTGGAGTTTGACCACGCGTGGGCTCGAAGAGGCGCCAAATGTATCGCCGGTGATCCTGTTCCCATGCTACCGCGTAGTTTACCGCGCAAGCTTCCCGCCCGGCTTGGTTTGCCACGCGTCAGCTAGAAGAGGGACAAAGCTTTGTAAAAATGAAGTGTGAGGAATGACTTCGGTCGTAAGTTTACCCATGGGCAATGAGGTCAAAGTTACACAGAAGGGTGATGATGGACACTCTAGTGCGATAATTAATTCCGCGCACTACAGGGCACACAGTGGAAGAAACCAACTGTGTGCAATAATGTCCAAGATCGCAGTCGAGTTAGCTATACAGATCGTGTGTTGTGAGATCGACAAGGTAAACAGATTCGAGAATGGTTAATAAAATCAAATATAACACCATTGCATATTAAGTTCAAAATAGTGCTACGTCTCATACGATACCATTTCAATGATTGTACCACAAAGGCTCGAAATATTACAATGTTCAAATTCCAGAGTTATATGGCTCAAATTCGAAGATTACAAGGTTCAAACTGATATTAGAAATGAAATTCAGCTCATCAGCTGCAAATGCTCGCGCTGATCCGTTGAACATGGATATCAAAGAGGTTCAAACTAATATTACTACTTCTAAGTCTGGTTTTGAAACCTCACAACTTTTTCAAAGGGGTCAGCCACTGAGAAGTCATGTATGAGGTTGAGATGATGAGTTCTAATTACTCTGTCATCTGAAGTTCCAAAATGAAATTCAGCATTTTTGGATCCTATTGCATTCTGCCACACGTGCCGGCGCTGATCAGCAAACCATTCATTTTTCTGAAATAAATGTAGGGCAAACCTCATTACCTTCAGCACCCTTGCTCTGACAACAAAGAACCCGGCGAATATAATCTCCGGTAAGGTCCCTCGGTAGGAGTTCTAAGTAATTTCTGAGAAATGCAGATCTAGGCATTCGACGTGATTGTTATATTGTATCACATTATCCACCACTGGGCCTAATCTTATCTGCAAAAGAAGAAAACGTGTTAGTGCCTAAATGCAGTTTTGAACATTACTATAGGCCTATTTGGTTTTAGGATTTGTAAAATGCACTAACATGCCATCTTCGATATGACATGATTAACATGGGCATTAACATGCCATCTTCGATCATCACAAGATGTTGGAGTGGATGAAAATTTCCCTAAGAAAACTAGTACATATGAATCCAAGGGAGAAATGCATATCGATTGTAACCATATGGATCAAGCATTGTCATTGTAAACATGGAAAGGGAGACATGTATGTACTGAAATCCTCCAAAAGAATCCTTCAGAAATCGTAGTACATTGTCATTGTAAACTTGGAAAAAGGTGTCACAAATTGAAATCCCTTATGGTTAACATTTAACAAGAAAGGAACATCACCTCGATATATAGCTTCTCCAGGCAACAAAAGCATCTCAGGAAAGTGACAACTTGCTCCAGGTTGGGGCCGATAGATTACAGTGCCATGACCTTCACTGTGCGCAGTTTTGCGGTCAGGCTTGTCAGAATCATTTTCTAAATGACAGACAAACAAACATTTTCAAAACTAGAACTAATGTTAATTTGTAGAAGGAGAGGTAGAAGGCGGCTGTTGTACCTGAACGGGTGTGGATCCAATAACAAGTTCGAAGTATTTGTCAAATGAGTAGCCCAACACTGTCAATTTTGGCCAAAAATGACATTGATTCTTGTTGGACCTACTTGATCAAGTACAAGTAATCTCTCAAGTGCAGGTGTGTCCTCAATGACCATACTATGGTACACATCTTGTGATGTCTTCCTTCCGAACCACCAACAACCATAAATAGTCCGGAGAGTCATGGAGGTTATGTGTGTCGGTGTGAAAACCAGCGGATCTCGGGTAGGGGGTCCCGATCTGTGCGTCTTAGGCTGATGGTAACAGGAAGCAAGGGACACAATGTTTACCCAGGTTCGGGCCCTCTCGATGGAGGTAAAACCCTACTTCCTGCTTGATTAATATTGACGATAAGAGTAGTATAAGAGTAGATCTACAACGAGATCATAGAGGCGAAACCGTAGGAGCTAGCCTATGATGGTATGATTGTAATTGTGATCGGCCTTCTAAGGACCATCCTCTCCGGTTTATATAGACACCGGAGAGAGCTAGGGTTTACACGGAGTCCGTTACAAGGAAGGAAATATAATATCCGGATCGCCAAGCTTGTCTTCCACGCAAAGGAGAGTCCCATCCGGACACGGGCCAGAGTCTTGAGTCTTGTATCTTCATGCTTCAATAGTCCGGATGATGTATATAGTCCACTGTCCGGATAACCCCTAATCCAGGACTCCCTCAGTAGCCCCTGAACCAGGCTTCAATGACGATGAGTCCGGCGTGCAGTATTGTCTTCGGCATTGCAAGGCGGGTTCCACCTTCCGAATACTCAAATGCTATTATCGAACACCTAGACCGTGTCCGGATTCTGCAAAATGTTCTTCACATACCACCGTAGAGAGAATGATACTTCAGCTGACAACTTTTTAGACAATGTGATATGTCATTACGATCGGGCCATTATTCGAACCATTTTCCTTCAACCAGCCACAGCGCATATTGCGAGGCGGTTTCCTTGACACATCTTGTCAAAGCAGAGATCGTGTCCCCTTATTACAGGATTCTCGTCAATACGGGTATGGGTAATCCAACCGCACTGCTAATCACGGCGAGTGGGGGGTGAGCGGGTTCCACCAGGCAAGTGGGGAGGCGCAAAAAAGCTTTTACCATCTCTATAAAGAGATAAAGTCTCTTTCCTCTTTACCCATGCCTTCTCCTTCCGCTAGATCACTCCCCTTTGTTAGAGCCTTAACGCCCAAGCACTTTTGTTCTCCATTGAAGAGAGATTTCCCAAAGATGTCTGGGTTCGGAGCAGGAGGCAGATGGATGTCCTCTGCCGTCTGGGAGAAGGATATTAAGAACTCCGGGAAGCCGGGTATCTGGCCAAGAAAATTGGCCACCGTCTCCCACCAGCGGGAAAGCTTGTCCCTACTCCGGAGCCTTACGAGAGAGTCGTGTTTCTTCCCCATTTTGTCCGCGGGCTCGGGTTTCCCCTTCACCCCTTCATTCGTGGAGTCATGTATTACTATGGGATTGAGTTTCATAATCTTTCCCCTAACTCTTTCCTCAATATCTCGACGTTCATCGTCATGTGCGAGGCCTTTCTCCGAATTACGCCTCAGTTCGGCCTGTGGCTGAAGATT
This sequence comes from Triticum aestivum, assembly GCF_018294505.1. Classification (NCBI taxonomy): domain Eukaryota; kingdom Viridiplantae; phylum Streptophyta; class Magnoliopsida; order Poales; family Poaceae; genus Triticum; species Triticum aestivum. The sequence goes on from NC_057810.1 coordinate 597,823,315, forward strand.
TTTAATGTGAAGCCCAAGGTGGTGAGCGGCGAACACGCCGAGTGCGGTGGCGCCATGGTGAGCAAGATGCCCAAGGTCGTTTGGCCGAAGGGCGCCTTCAACGACTCCTTCAAGGAGTGGCAGCAGGAGTGGTTCTATATCACCGAATCACGTGGCAAAAACTGGGATGCAGCTCCTAAATTCAGATCTGGAGCCCCACTGCAGCTCACGTCCTAGCCCAAGAAGGGCCCGAACTGGTCCTCATCCGATGAGCTGTCACTGCTCCAGACGCGCATTCAGTGCATGGTCGACAAGGACGTCAAACTCGTCGACGTAGTCCAGGTGATGCTAGTCCGCCTGGTTCTCCCTTGCCAGCGCCGAGCCAACCGAGCACCAAACCCTTTGGGAGCTCTACGATTCCTCCCATGAGGATATCTGGAAGTTGCTCTTTAAGTCCGGCAAATCATGGTCGGGCCCCGCCGAGGACCGCGGGTACCAATTATCCCATTCGGCAAGCCCGGTAAGTTAGAGCCACGCTCTGTCCCTCCATGCTTTAGTTGGCATGTCACGAGGGAGACATTTTAATTGTGTTTCATGACTTCAGGGATGGATAAAGAAGGTGGAGCGGACGCATTGTCCGGCTCCGCTGCCGGAGTAACCGACCGGAGCTCTTCTGACGAAGATGCTGGTCCCCGTGCCTTATGAGGCACCGAAAAAGGAGGCCTCGAAGAAGGTCAAGAAGACCCGGAGTGGCCTCTGTCGCCGCAAGGCTTCAGACGCAAAATCCGAAGACTCCAACGACGCTCCTTCTTCCGAAGACGAAGAGGAGAAAGCAGAGGAGGACAAGCCTCACTCTGAAGGTGGGAAGACGCGGGCGGCTTCCCCATCCCTAGAGGCTGAATCGCCCAAAAGGGGGAGAGGTTCCCACCCGGAGGCATCCACCACGGCTGCCGATAACAGCCTGGAGTGGAATCCCAGGGCCCAGCCCCTGGAAAAATCGTAAGTGACCGAAATCCGAATGCGCCTGTACATCCAGGGCCATCTGGGTACAGTAGTTTTAATTGTCGCGATATCTCGTACAGCCCGGCGAGATCTTCTGCCGGACCGTCCTCGTTGGAGGATTCGCTAAGCTTGACACTGTGGCGAGCAAGACACCTCCGGAGGCTCCTTCCCTGAAGCCCAGGTGCGACACCGAGGTGTCGTCCCAAAGTGTCCCAGAGCGGGCGGCATGTCCCTGGGGCCAGACACATGGGAGCAGCGGCCCCATGGCGTGTTGACGATGGGGGCGATCTCGAGTTCGGCCCTCAGCCGGATAAGGTCCTGGATACCTCTAAGGCTTCGGGATCGGGCGAGCAGCCACATTCGATGGAGGGAGACTTGCCTACTCCGCCGGTAACCTCTGTCCATGTAGAACTGCTAGGCGGTCTATCGACAGTGTTGAAGAACGCGTCTATCATTGAGGAACATCGGACCCTCATGGGTACGGTGGTTGGAAAGATTCAGTCTGCCGATAGCGGGCTGAATGAGTCCTGTCTTGGCCTTATAAAGGCTTTTGAGGTATGGCTTCTAAGGAACCTTTGAAGAATCATCATGATATGAGTAGTAGCCCCTCATACACTGTCAGGCGAAAGAGAGAGAGCCGGGCAGGGGATCAAACCCTCTTTTGTAGTGGGAACCTTTGTTGATGATGTATACCCCTTTGTTTGAAAACAGGCGTCTACAGAGAAGATGGCCGCTCATGATGTGGAAGTGTCCGAACTGACGCAGAGCCTGGAACGAGCCGAGGAAGAACTTGGCCGTGTGAAGAAGCAATTAGAGGAGAAGTAAGGTATGTTTAAACATTGTCTTGCATTAGGCACAAATAAATAATTGTGCCTATTGAAAAGTATTTGTGTTGTATGCCCTAGGAGCGAGTGCCAAATATGAGGCGCTGAAGAAGGCTGTGGCTGATGCCAACGAGAAGGATGCCGCCGAACAGGCGCTTCGTGAAAAACACGAGGCCAGGTCATCACAGCTGAACGGAAGGTCCAGGAGGCTGTGATGAAAAGCGAGAGCTTGGAGCAGAGTCTAGTAGGGAAAGAATCCAAACTCGCCCAAGCTTTCCAAGCCGCGGAAGATGCTCGAGAAGAAGCCCGAGGTGCTGTACGAGACATTCAGGAGGCCCGGAAAGTTGCGGCTGGTAAGGCCTGTTGTATCCATTGCCATTATTACGTGATAGTGGGGAGAACTCTAAGCGACAAGCTGAATTCTTGATTTTAGAGGGGTGTTTGCGGATCTGCCTCACAGCATATCAGACGCCGCCCAATTTTACCGAACCAAGGAGTGGACGTTTGTGGAGAGGAACTTCTGGTCGCAGTATTTGGCGCCGAACTATCCGGTGCCTTTTATCGATCAGCTGAAACAGCTGGTCGAACTACACTAGGCAGCCGAATTGGCCATGAAGGACTTGATTGTCCGGATGTGGCCTGCGGAGCCAATTCCAAGCAGTTACTTCGGACTCATGAAGAGGATTGTGGGCGCCTTTCCTCGTCTTGATGCTATCAAGCGATCAGTATGTATAGAAGGTGCGCGCATGGCATTCGCCCGTGCAAAAGTGCATTGGGGGAAGCTAGATGCAGAGAAGCTGATGACTGAGGGGCCACCGGAGGGTAAGGAGCACCACAAGCCTGAACTATACTATGAAGGTGTACTGAAGGGGGCCCGCCTGGCGGCGGATAAGTGCACCAAAGACATTATATTTCCCTGAGGGCATTCATGCCAATATTTGTAATGTGGGATAATGGCACTTTTATTATATATTGCCTGTTTTGTTTGAACATATGTTCTTCCTGTGCGGCTGTTTATTGTATGTAAATTCTGAGAGTTGGCCAGTCGGCGGCTTCAGCCCCGACGTGAAAAATACGGGGGTGTTCGGGATATATCTGAACACTCTTTATCCCATGGTTGGGTCCTTGTAAGGAGGTGTTTCTCACCACGAACCAGGCAATCGGACTATAGGGCTTTACTACTCTCCCTTAGCCATAGGAATTCGAGTATGCTCGGCGCAGCCCCTAGCGTTCGGAAGGCCGAACTAGGGGCTCTATTGGCGCCTGATCAAAAGACCGATCTGTTGCAGTCTGCATTTATGATGACGTTATGCGGAATAAATCTTTAAGGATTTTACAACCTCTCGAACAGCTGACCAGCTCTCGTTGCATCATGACAGTTGGTTTTCGGCTTTCTCTACTGAGGTGCTCATCCGGTAGAACTGGGACACAATCGCAGTAGTTCTCCCAGCGCTAACTTAGCCTACGAAACAGAACGTAAGGTACAAAAATATGGGAGCCGGGCAAACCCAACCAATGACCCAAGACATGATTCGGAGCTGATGCATATAGTGCTATAAGTTCGGGGTCCGAGCGACCGAAAAGGTGGTCGGACTTCGTTGACGTATTGTGAAGCCCCTGGCATAACAAGGCGTAACATGAAGCGTGGCTGCCGTTTTGTGGCAAAGAGGCGTCGATGATAAACAACGGCTGGTACGTGTTATTGAAGTCTACGCATTGTAGCAGGATAATATGGCTATGCATATGAGTGCGATTTAGGATTATGAAAAGAGATGGTTTTTGGCAGAACCTGTGATGGCCGGACTGTAGGGGGCTGCGGGTGGATCTAAAGTGACCCCGGACTGCCTTCTACCTGCATGGTCCTGTCTTTGTCTGTTCGGGCCGATTCTACGCCACCAATCCTGTTCTGCATCAAAGTTAGTTTGTGAAGGTAAATGCTTGGAGGCAGCCGAACGTCCTCTTGTGGTTGGTCCAAAGGTTCTTGATCGGACCCTGGTGACCCCAGCCGCTATACCATGAAGCAGCGCGGACTCCTCAGTTGGTGTCCGGATAGTTGGCTATCATATCTCCAGGAGTGGCCCAGTACGGCCCATCTTCATCAACACATGCTCAAGACCCTCGCGAGGGGCCAAGCCTCGCGGGGCGGACGACAGGAGGCTTCCTCAGGCACGGCCTCGCCAGGCTGGCTCACAAGGAGGCAGAGAGATCAAGGCGGGGGTACCTCGCGAGATGCTCATGACGCAAGCCATGACGACCAAGGCCAGGTGGGCGCCGGCCTGCGCAGAGTCCTTGTTTCCTCTTTGGTGCAAAGGGAGCAAGCATAGGCGAGAGCATCAAGCAAAGTCAGCCATTTCGGTGCAACAAGACCAAGACCAGCAGAACGGCAGGATGGAGGTCGAAGCCGGCGTCACCACCAGAGTCTTTGGCAGGCGAGGACCGACTTTAGTCAGGATAAGTGTACTAGATGTTCCCCTACAAAATGGACAATTGTTGGCGCCCTTCCCGCTCAATATTTGGGAAGAGGCCCACGGCCTCTGCCTAAAAATAGGACTAGCCACCCCCAGGGTAGAGGCATCTGATCTGGAGATAAACCAGAGAGAAGAACCTTAGCTAACACCACCATAAGAACTCCTCCCCTCGCGAGGCAGTTTTTCCTTGTATTGTTCATCATCAGCCCCAGAGGCAATCTACCACACCACACACTGGAGTAGGGTATTACACCACAATGGTGGCCTGAACCAGTATAATTCTCGTGTCCTCTATGTTGTTCTTCGCATAGTTTAGATCCTTGCGAGGCGACGAGACATGGGTAGGCAGGGGGTGTGATCTCCGCATGCACCCAGAGTTTGAACCTCGAGGGTCTGCCAGAACCCGAAATCTGACATTTGGCGCGCCAGGTAGGGGTGCACCGGAATCCGCCTTCCATCGCCTCGTGTTTCGCCGCCCGCCGCATCCATGTCAGACGCTCGTCAAGCCCGCGCCGAGCGCCGGGCTGCTCTCGCCACTGGCGTCGCCTAGACGGCCCCCGTCAGCAGGCGCCCTCGCCGTTCCCCGTCGCCTACCGCCAATGCTGCCACCGGCCTAGCGGGGAACGAGCAGCAAGCGTCATCCCTGCATCCTTCGGTGCGTCGAGAAGGCTGCACTGCCACCCCATCGCTAACCCTAGCCGGTTCTTCATCCCACGCCCGTCACGCCCCTGCGGACGCGCACGCCGCGCTACTCCTGGCACGGGAGCTCCTGCACCACCGTCCCGTCGACGACATCTATGACGAGTGGCTCGCCCGCATCACTGAACTGGTCAGCGCTGCTGGGGGCTCTCCTGCGCCATCCCTCTCACTGCACCGCGTCCAGCCCTGCGCGGGCGACGAAGCTCCAGGAGCGCCTCAGCCGCCTCCCCCTCAAGAAGGTGCTTTGGCCCCAAGGCGTGTGGCCATAGGGCGGAACCCACTCCGTCCGGCGCCAGCACAGCAAGAGAAGAGCTGCCAAGAGATCCCTCGCCCGCAAGAAGCCGCCCGTGTGCTCCCCGCACCGGCCCGGCACGGGCGCGCTCCCGCTCCAGCGCATCAAGACCCCGCGCTGCACCTGGAGGCAGCGCACAAGGACTTCCTAGATCAAGCTCTCCATCACCCAAGCCCTCCCGCGGCCACCGCAGGCTGCCGCTCCTTCACCGCCGAGCTACGCAGCGTGGCCTGGCCGGGCAAGTTCAAGCCAGACCTACCCCCATGCTACGATGGCACGGCTGACCCTGCGGAGTTCCTCCAGCTCTATGAGCTGGGCATCAAAGCCACCAACGGGGACGAGAAGGTCATGGCAAACTGGTTCCCCATGGCGCTCAAGGACGGCGCCCGCACCTGGCTCCTGAACCTGGCTCCTGGCACGATATCCTCCTGGGATGAGATGCGCACCCGATTCATCGCCAACTTCCAAGGCACCCGTGACCGGCCCCCGGCCATGAGCGACTTGCGCCGCATCAAGCAGCAGCCGGGAGAGACCCTGCAGAAGTTCATCCAGCGCTTCAACAGTGCTCGCCTTAAGATCCCCAAGGTGTCCGAGGAGGCCGTCATCTCAGCCTTCTCTGACAGCGTGTGTGACGTCAAGATGAAGGAGGAGCTCACGATTCATGAGGACCTGTGCACCTCCCTGGAGCTGTTCAATCTGGCGACCAAGTGCACTAGGGCTGAGGAGGGGCGCCTTTCCCTCCTTGAGCTGCCAACTGCCGACCCAGAAGAGAAGAAGCCCAAGGCCAAGGACGTGAAGCGCAAGGGGGCTGCCATGCTTGCAGCAGAGCCAGACACCAAGCGAGGCAGGGATCGGCCTGAGTCATCCAAGGGCAGCCGGTAGTGTGTGTACCATGACCTCCACACCCACAACACCAATGAATGCCAAGAGCTCAGGGCCGTGCGAGACGTGCGTCCCAGCCGACGCCCCGAGCGCGGCGACCGGGGCTATGGCCGAGGAGGAGGAAGAGGTGGAGGACGATGGGAAGACCGTGGCCCTCGCCAAGGGTGGTGCGACCGACCTCGCGAGGACCGCTGGCAGGACCAGCCTCGTGAGGGAGGTTGGAGAGACCCACCTCGCAAGGGAGGTTGGAGGGACCAGCCTCGCGAGGACCGCCCGGAAGGCAACGCAGGCCTCCCTCCTCTGCCACCACAGCCAAGGAGGAATGAAGACCATCATCATGACAAGGGGGCTGGAGGCTTCCAAGAGCGCGCGCCATCGCTTGCATCTTGGGCAGCGCCCAAGCCCCGGCCTCTCAGCGCATCTTCAAGTAGTTTGCCCGCGAAGTGAATGCAGTCCTCCCCAAGCTTGAGGCCGCGCGCCCTCTCAGGTGGTTAGTGTGTGCTATCACGTTCAACTCAGCGGATCAGATCAAGTGCGCGGCCACAGCCGGAGTCCTCCCGATGCTTTGTTCCCCAATCATGAGCAATGTGCAAGTCACCAAGAACCTCATCGATGGCGGAGCAGGGCTCAATGTCCTATCCGTCAAGACGTTCAACAACCTCCAAGTGCGCTACAATCAGCTGCAGCCGACCAAGCCTTTCTCAGGAGTCACTGATGGTTCCACAGTTCAGATCGGGCAGGTCCGCCTTCTTGTTACCTTCGGGAAGCGCGACAACTACCGCACCGAGCTCATTCACTTCGACGTCGCTCACATCCGCCTGCCGTGCAATGCCATCCTCGGGTACCCCGCCCTGGCCAAGTTCATGGCCATGACCCATCACCGCTACAATGTCCTCAAGATGCCAGGAAGCGGTGGAGTCATCACCGTGCCTTGCGAAGAGAGAGACGCTGTGTGTTCTCTAGAACGTGCTTTCCTAGCCGCATCAATTGAAGACCCAGATCACAGAAGCGGGAGGTTTCCTAAGGCTGCTCCTAAGAAGAAGAAGACATTGCCTGGCCCGACCCCTTGGGAGGCAGGCCCCTCAGGGTCCGCGCCTGTTCAGGAGGCGCCTCCTTCTGTCGCATAGGAAGGCGCGCCCGACGCCCTCCTCAGGCAAGGCTTGGGGGCTCTCTCCTGGAGGGCCATCGACTTTGCTAGGATCACGAGGGAGGCGCTCGGGCACCACTTGGAGGCGTGCTTCAAAGCACGTTTCCCTCAAGAAGGAGCAAGACAAGGAGGGCCGAACTCTCAGGAGTTCATCAGCAAGATCGTTCAAGAGCTGCAGGAGTCAAGTGTCATGAGTGGCAGCCGCCGCTTACCCGCCGTAGCTCCCCATCCAGGCGAGGATGGCGGGCTGCATGTTTGCACCGACATACCAGGACTCAACCGAGCCGCCTCCCAGGAGCACCTCTGGCCCTCATGCGTGGGACGCTGTGAGGGTCCTCCGGACGCAGCTGCCGTGCGTCAGCGCCTCATGAGGAGCATCCTGGAGTCTCAAGCGGCCAGGCATTCCGCAGTCCTGGCGGAGGTGGAGATGGTCCGCTAAGAGCCGCCAGTGCCTCCGGAGCCTCCCGAGGCCCCGGGGCCTGGGGGCTCGTGAACATCGTCTCCTGCAGCGCACATCGACCGCTACTTCAGCATCCCTTCATCTTCAAGATTATCAGGTGACATCCTTCGAGTTTCATTTTCAGCTGGGAGCACCCCCAGGGCTGCATCATTCCCAGGCCGCGTGGGTCCGTCCCTGCGGCATGTATCACTTTAATTCATGTTTTAGCTTAACTTATTGGGGACGCCCCTCGGGCTGCATTATCCCCGAACCGCTCGGGCCCGGTCAGGCAGTGTTCACCTTTTTCTACACCTATCTAAATGGATTCTCTCCTTCATGGTTAACGTGCTTGACTTACTCGCCCGCTCGATTGACACCAACTGATGGAGCTGCTCCCTTACGGCACGATGCTTGTGCATGGGTCCATCCCTGCAACGTCGACAAACCTGGATGGCATATCTCTGGCCGCGGCAACCCCACACGGCGCCACCTCACCAAGCCTTCAGCGCCTCGTCACCCTCCCAGAGCAACCAGCAGCTGGCCGGCAATTGTAACGGCAGACCCTCGTTTTCCTCATGATGAACTCGCAGGATCGCTTTAAGGAGCAGCGTCAGGCAAGGTCTCCGCAGCGTCTCCTTCACTCTCATCCGCGCGAACCGCTTGCACGTTAAAGGGGGAGTTCCTGAGCATCGCGACTCATGGACTTTTACCGGCTCTCCAGCCCTCACCCTCTGGCCTTGTCCACGGCACCGCGACCTGGCATACCAGTGACGGCTGAGCCCGCTCGAGGGCCGGCACCCGAGGACGAAGAGCACTAAGGGGAGCACGGTCGAGAGGGAAGAGGCACGTGGGGACCTGCCAGGCAACTCCTCAGCTGCCGACGTGCAGGCCTGGCACCGCGCCGAGGAGTGGCTTCTGACCCCCGAGATAAGTCACCCTCCAGAAATGCTAGCTACCGCAACACCAACCCTTGCACCTAATGCGGTTCCGTTTTGGCAACGTTGCGCTCCTTTCTCACCGAATGATGGCTGCTTGAGCGCTAAAGGGGACCTCCTGAGCATCGCGACTCAGGGGTTCTCACTGGACCCCGGGCCGCTCACCTCCTCGCCTTGACCACGGCATCGCGACATGGCATACCAGCGACGGCTGAAGCCTGCCTTGGGACCGGGACCTGTCAGCGCAGAGCGTCGAGTCCTCGCGAGGTTTGAAAGGGGGAACTAAGCTAAGACGGGACGAGCATCCATCACCGTTTCACAATAAGGACCATACTAACAAATGGAACAGCAAGCACCTTACAAACCCCCACAGGGTGTGTTCTTTGATTCCTCGCAGGGAACAAAAGGAGCAAATCCTAAAGAGTGCTAACTACGCGCGCCTCCGCAAGAGACGTCATCACCAACAGTGGGCCATCAGCCACCGGCGCCAACCCCATACAGATCAGTGGCGACGGCGGCCTGATGAAGCTGCCCTGCTCCGAGAGCGACACAAGCTCGGGGGCTTGTAGCTGTCGTCGCTCGTCTCCGGAGCCGCGAAGAGCTCGGCAGAGTCGCTAGATCCTCCGACGCCTCCGCTGCCTGAGGAGCTGCTGGGGAAGCGATCGGCGAGCCTAGTCCTCGCCATGGTAGGGGCCCGACCGCCTCTCTCAGGGCAGCACTCCAGTCGGCGTCCCTCCGCGTCGAAGACCTTGAAGAACATCAGGGAGGCGTCGTCGTACTCGAGGTAGATCACGAGGGCGCCACCCGTCCTGCCGACCCAGGCGATCTCGCCCCAGCCATGGGTCAGGTAGACCCTGCCCGGAGTGACGACCTCGACCTCCGCTTCGGTCACAAGGGAATTGCAGTCAGCATGCTGTAGCCAAATCTCGATAGGCCCCCTCGATAGGATCTCAAAGGCGAAGGAAGGAGGGAGGCAAATCCAAGACCGAGGAGGCATGGCGGCATGAAGCACGAGCTCGCGAGAAGAGCCCTCGGTGTGAACTCCAGGAGGAACGACGCACACTGCCGTGATCCGCCGACGGTGACGGCGCCTCTGGCGGTGCCGCTCGTCGCCTGCGCCATCAGGATCCTCAATCCGGGTGTACAGGGGCAATGGGAATCCAAGCGGCGGCCGCTCAAACCACAGCCTCGACACCTCCTGCCTAGCACCCCCTTCCCCACGGCAAGGGACGAGCCTTTTCGTTGGAGGAAGCGGGACGGGACCCTCTCGAGGGGCCTTCCCCTTCTCTTCGGCAGAAAACCGATGGATCGGTGCCATTGGCGCAGGAAGGAGCAAGGACGAAGAGGAAGAAGGGGATTAGCAAGAAGGGGTGAACTGGAAGGGCTCACGTCGTTTCGTACATATAGCCGAGGGAGGCTAACCGCTGGCCTCCATGATCGTAGGTAATCATGACCCGTTTTGCATGGAGGGACTTGTCAATTCGTGCAGTTTCCGAGGCGTCGTGGGGGAGCTAGGACGCCCACGTCCAATCAACAGCCATGCGGCGCCCAAGGCCGCAGGCTATTGGGGCCCGTGGCGCTTCGCACTTGCACCTTCGCTTCTTTGCTAAGCCAAGTCCGGGCACGCCTTGGGCCCAGGGGCTACTGTCGGTGTTCTGGGAACAGGGGTACCTAGACTTGCCTGCCTGCGGCCTGCAGCGTGGCTCCAGGAGTGGCCCAGTACGGCCCATCTTCATCAACACATGCTCAAGACCCTCGCGAGGGGCCAAGCCTCGCGGGGCAGACGACAGGAGGCTTCCTCGGGCACGGCCTCATCAGGCTGGCTCATGAGCAGGCGGAGATATCAAGGCGGGGGTACCTCGCGAGATGCTCATGACGCAAGCCACGACGACCAAGGCCAGGCTGGCGCCAGGAGGGCGCCGGCTTGTGTAGAGTCCTTGTTTCCTCTTTGGTGCAAAGGGAGCAAGCGTAGGCGAGAGCATCAAGCAAAGGCAACCATTTCGGTGCAACAAGACTGAGGGAGTCCTGGATTAGGGGGTGCCCGGATAGCTGAACTATCACCGTTGGCCGGACTCCCGGACTATGAAGATACAAGATTGAGGACTTCGTCCCGTGTCCGGATGGGACTTTCCTTGGCGTGGAAGGCAAGCTTGGCGATACGGATATGTAGATCTCCTACCATTGTAACCGACTCTGTGTAACCCTAACCCTCTCCAGTGTCTATATAAACCGAAGGGTTTTAGTCCGTAGGACGAACAAGAATCATACCATAGGCTAGCTTCTAGGGTTTAGCCTCTTTGATCTCGTGGTAGATCTACTCTTGTACTACCCATATCATCAATATTAATCAAGCAGGATTAGGGTTTTACCTCCATCGAGAGGGCCTGAACCTGGGTAAAAACATCGTGTCCCTTGTCTCCTGTTACCATCCGCCTAGATCCACAGTTCGGTACCGCCTACCCGAGATCCGCCGGTTTTAACACCGACATTGGTGCTTTCATTGAGAGTTCCTCTGTGTCGTCACCTTTAGGCCTGATGGCTCCTTCGATCATCAACAACGACGCGGTCCAGGATGAGACTTTTCTCCCCGGACAGATCTTCATATTCGGCGGCTTTGCACTGCGGGCCAATTCACTTGGCCATCTGGAGCAGATCGAAAGCTACGCCCCTGGCCATCAGGTCAGATTTGGGAGTTTGAACTACACGGCTGACATCCGTGGAGATTTGATCTTCGACGGATTCGAGCCACAGCCAAGCACGCCGCACTGTCTCGATGGGTATGATCTAGCTCTGCCGCCGAACAGCACCCTGGAGGCCGCACCAGCGCCCGCTCCGACCCTTAGCTCAGAGCCGACTTCGCAGATCGAGGACGAGTGGCTGGACACCGCCTCGGGGGCTATGATCTCTACGGTGATTGAGCCAAACACCATCCCTGTCCTTTGCAAAGCCCGTGACTCCGAGGTGCCGGACTCCTCTCCGGACTCCGAACCTCCCGCGCCCCTGCCAATCAAATCCGATTGGGCGCCGGTTATGGAGTTCACTGCCATGGACATCTTTCAGCACTCGCCCTTTGGCGATATCCTTAATTCACTAAAGTCTCTCTCTTTATCAGGAGAGCCTTGGCCGGACTATGGTGAGGAAGGTTGGGATGCGGACGACGAAGAAATTCAACGCCCACCCACCACCCACTTTGTAGCCACTGTCGATGATTTAACCGACATGCTCGACTTCGACTCCGAAGAGATCGACTGTATGGACGACGATGCAGGAGACAACCAAGAACCAGCGCCTACAGGGCACTGGAAGGCCACCTCGTCATATGATATATACATGGTGGACACCCCAAAAGATGGGAATGGCAATGGAACAGCTGAGGATGACCTCTCCAAGAAACAACCCAAGCGCCGGCGTCAGCGCCGCCGCTCTAAATCCCGCCACAGCAAAAACGGTGATTCCGGCACGGGAGATAATAACACCCCGAACAGTGCCGAAGACAACCCCCTCCAGCAGGATTCAACACAGGAGGAGGGAGAAGCCAGCCCTCACAATAGAGCGGCAGACACAGAGGTAGAGGATGATAATTATATGCCTCCCTCCGAAGATGAAGCAAGCCTCGACGACGACTAATTTGTTGTGCTCGAGGATTTCCGTCGAACAAGAGCGTTTCAAGCGCAGACTTATGGCCACGGCAAGCAGCCTCAAAACTAGCAGCAGCAGCTTAGAGCTAACCAAGACTTGCTAACTGACAGATGGACCAAAGTCCTTGCAGCCGAAGAGTACAAACTCGATCGCCCCTCCAAGAGCTACCCAAAACGCAGGTTGCTACCCCAATTAGAGGAGGAAGCACCCAAACCTACATCACCAGCGCATGACGCGGCCGACCGGCCACCTCATGGCCGCGACAGAGAGGCCTCTAGGCCCTCCACTAAAGCCGCACCCCGGCGTCGCTCGAAAAGTACAAAGCCACGGGGCGATGCGCCAGACTTGTGAGACATATTGGAGGACAAGGCAAGGCAAATAAGATCAATCTACGGATCGCGTGGGCGCCCCACGACACGTGATGACAACTGTCACGCCGGATACAGCAATTCCGGCCGGGCCGAACACAGTAGACAAAGCTCATTTGAGCTGCATCGTGATATAGCCCAATACAGTGGCGCCGCACACCCACTATGCTTGACATACGAAGTAATGGATCACCAAATCCCCGAGGGTTTCAAACCCGTAAACATTGAATCATACGACCGCACAACAGATCCTGCGGTTTGGATCGAGGACTATCTCCTTCAGATCCACATGGCCCGCGGTGATGATCTACACGCCATCAAATACCTCCCACTCAAGCTTAAAGGACCAGCTCGGCATTGGCTCAACAGCTTGCCAGCAGAATCAATTGGTTGTTGGGAAGACCTGGAAGCCGCATTCCTTGATAACTTCCAGGGCACATATGTGCGACCACCAGACGCCAATGACCTAAGCCACATAATTCAGCAGCCAGATGAATCGGCCAGACAATTCTGGACACGGTTCTTAACCAAGAAAAATCAAATCGTTGACTGTCCAGATGCAGAGGCCCTTGCAGCCTTCAAACATAACATCCATGACGAGTGGCTTGCCCGGCACCTAGGACAGGAAAAGCCGAAATCCATGGCAGCCCTCACATCACTCATGACTCGGTTCTGCGCGGGAGAGGACAGCTGGCTAGTTCGCAGTAACAACCTGACCAAAAATCCTGGTAGTTCGGATACCGAGGACAGCAATGGCAGGTCACGTCGCAACAAGCACAAGCGCCGCATTAACGGTGATAATGTTGAAGATACAGCAGTCAATGCCGGATTCAGAGGCTCTAAACCCGGTCAGCGCAAAAAGCCGTTCAAAAGAAATACTCAGGGCCCGTCCAACTTGGACCGAATACTCGATCGCTCGTGCCAGATACATGGGCACCCCCGAAAAAACAGCCAACCACATCTACAGGGATTGTTGGGTGTTCAAGCAGGCAGGCAAGTTAAATGCCGAAAACAATGACAAGGAGCTGCATAGCGATGACGAGGAGGAGCCCCGGCCGCCGAACAATAGAGGACAGAAGGGCTTTCCCCCACAAGTGCGGACGGTGAACATGATATACGCAACCCACATACCGAAAAGGGAGCGGAAGCATGCACTAAGGGACATATACGCGATGGAGCCAGTCGCCCCAAAGTTCAACCCATGGTCCTCCTACCCGATCACTTTTGATTGAAGGGACCACCCCACTAGCACCCGCCACGGCGGATTTGCCGCATTGGTTCTTGACCCAATCATTGACGTATTTCACCTCACTAGAGTCCTGATGGACGGCGGCAGCAGCCTGAACCTGCTTTACCAGGATACAATGCGCAAAATGGGCATAGACCCCTCAAGGATTAAACCCACAAAAATGACCTTTAAAGGCGTCATACCAGGTGTACAGGCCAACTGTACAGGCTCAGTTGCACTCGAAGTGGTCTTAGGATCCCCGAATAACTTCCGAAGTGAGGAATTAATCTTCGACATAGTCCCGTTCCGCAGCAGCTATAACGCACTGCTCGGACGAACCGCATTTGCAAAGTTCAATGCGGTGCCACACTACGCATATCACAAGCTCAAGATGCCAGGCCCTCAAGGAGTAGTCACGGTCAATGGAAACACCGAACGCTCTCTCCGAACGGAGGAGCATACAGCAGCCCTCGTGGCGGAAGTACAAAGCAGCCTCTTAAGGCAATTCTCGAGTCCGACTACTAAACGCCAAGACACCGTCAAGCACGCCCGGAGTAACCTACAACAAGCCGCCTGGCACGTTCCGAGCATGCGTAGCAATGCGTCCCCAACCCCAGCCCTCGCGAAATCGTGAAACCAGTACCACGCGTACATAACTACGCTCTGGAGATACCATGGGCATAGGGGGAGGGGCACGACCACGGCATGCCCAGAATGCGGCTTAACCGCACCAGGGGCTCCCAATTGTGTCATTATTTTTTTTCTTATTCTCAGGACTCCATTTTCCAGAAGCCCTGTCCGGCAGTAGAATCATGGAACTCACGATGCAACAGCCAGGGAAGCAGAAAAGCTACGTCGAGTGTCTAGGTGGTCTCTATTACGAGCAGTATACCTGTTTTACATACCACCCCGCAGCCTACCCCTGGAGGGGGACATGTTAAATAGTCCCATCCCTTGCTTATCGCACTATTTGTATCGTTCTGCTTTCATTACAGTATCTTTTGAATAAAAATACATAGCTTCTGCTTATTATTTCATTCTTTTTTTCCATAAAATGTTCATCTATGACATGTTGCACCCGTACAACTTGGTACGGTCAATACACCAGGGGCTTAAGTACCCCAAAACATGGTGTGATAAGTCCGAACACTTTCACAAGTGCGGCACCCCGAACTTATAGCATTATATGCATCGGCTCCTGAATCATGTCTTGGGTCAATAGTTGGGTTTGCCCGGCTCCCATGTTTTGGTACCTTACGTTCCGTTATATCGGCTAAGGTAGCGCTGGGAGAACCACTGCGATTGTGCCCCGGTTGAGCTGGGTTGAGCACCTCAGTGGAGAAAGCTAAAACTGACCGTCATGATAGGGCGAGTGCCGGTCGCTGTTCGAGAGGTTTTTCGGGTCCCTAAAGACTCATGCCGCTTAGATCAAGGAGTCGGCATTGTCCGGCCAAGGCGTGGATAGCGCCCCGAACTCGGTCTTCCGAATACCAGGGGCTTCGCCGAAATTTAAAATTATAGAATTCTGTGGCTAAGTGAGAGTGTTCAAGCATTATAGTCCGGTTGCCTCGTTCGTCGTGTTGAAGGCCTCCCTCGAAGGACCCAAGAATGGGAACAAGTGCGCTCAAGTTTATCCCGAACACCCCAGCACTCATGGCATGGGGGCTGAAGCCAACGACTCGCCATCTCTCAAATCTGATAAATTGCCGCACAGAAGGTAATATTTTAAATTAACAAGCGTTGCTTAGCACATATGAACAAAGTTTTTAGCGTACAGGATAACAAATGCGAATCTACTCAAAAATTACATCTTTGGAGCATTCACCCGCTATAAGGAGGGCACCCTTCAGGACGCCCTCATAGTACATCTCGGTCTTGCGATACTCCTTGCCCGGCGGTGGCGCATCCGTCACAAGCTTCTCAGCGTCCATCTTGACCCAGTGCACTTTAGCACGGGCAAGGGCCCGACGAGCACCTTCAATGCAGACAGAGCGCTTGATGACTTCAATCCATGGACAGGCGTCCACCAGCCACCGCACCAGACTGAAGTAGCTCCTAGGCATGGCTTCTTTAGGCCACAACCGAACTATGAGGCCCTTCATGGCCTGTTCGGCCACCTTGTGGAGCTCGACCAGCTGCTTCAGCTGGTCGCTCAGGGGCACTGGATGTCCGGCCTTAGCATATTGAGACCAGAACACCTTTTCCATCGAGCTCCCCTCCTCGGCTCGGTAGAACGCGGCAGCATCGGACACACTACGGGGCAGATCGGCGAACGCTCCTGGAGAGCTCCGGATTTGGGTAAGTAATAGATAATTCACTTTCACATGCTTTCTTTGCATAAAGAATGCCTTACCCGCCGCTATCTTATTTATCGCCTCGATCTCCTGGAGGGCCTTCTGGGCTTCGGCCTTAGCGGCTTTGGCACTCTCAAGAGCCAAGGAGAGCTTGGACTCTCGAGTCTTCGAGTCACGCTCCAAACTCTCGTGTTTTTCCACGAGAGCCTGGAGCTCTTGCTGCACCTCCGCCACCCGTGCCTCTTGCTTCTCTCGCTCGGTGCGCTCCGCGGTCGCACTGTTTTCGGCCTTGGACACCGCTTCCTTGAGGGTTGGCACCTCATTCGTGGCCCCTGCAATTTTCACGTTATTCTTGTTATTTTTTGCAACCACATTTTTATATACTTCCATAAGGTATTACTTAGCTTCCTTGTCCTCGAGCTGCTTCTTGGCAAGGCCAAGCTCGTTCTCGGACAGCTCAAGGCTCTGCTTCAATGCATTGACCTCTGCAGTCAGTGCGGTAGAGGTCAGCAGCGCAGCCTGCATTCCCATATTGACATACTTATGTTAGACTCCTGCGTATATCTTTTTAGATCCTCAGTTCGGCTTTTCTTTCCGAACACCAAACTGAGCATCAGGGGTTACTGTCTATGCGGTAATATTCTTACATATCTTAAAAACTTACCTCAAAGCCTGTTAGAAGGCTGGTACAGGCTTCAGTCAGCCTGCTCTTGGTGGACTGAACTTTCTGGATCACCGCACTCATGATAATGCGGTGCTCCTCGTTGATGGAGGCGCCGTTAAGCGCCTCCAGCAAGCTATCCGGTGCCTCCGGTTGGACGGAGGCCACCGGTGTCCCAGTCTTGCCCTTCTTACGAAGGGGCTGCTTGCAGGACTCCGGAACCACTGAAGGTTCTGGTGCGGAGTCCGGCCCAGGGCCAGACTTAGAACCCCTTGGGGTTTGATCCCCCTTATGCCCAATGTCCGGGAGGTTGCCTTGCGGCACCTCCGGGACCTCCTCCTCCTGGCTGGGCCCCTTTTGGGACCCCACCTCAGCGTCACCAGCAGCGCGAGGAGAGGAGGTGGCCGGAAGTGAAGTGCTATTCATGTCCGATGGAGCCAGGGAGCTGCTCGTGGAAATGTCGAGCCCGTCCTTGGGCGGGCTGTAGGGTTGTATTCGGCGTTAGGAGATTCTATGCGACAAACGAAACGCCATGAATTATTCTGGTATCCGGACACTTACGATGTCGCCAGGGGCTTAGCCCTCGGTGGCCACTCCTCTTCGCCGTCGTCGGTGTTGGTGGAGTAGTCTGGAGGAAGGGTCCTTCCCTTCTTGGACCCTCCGGCCTCCCCAGTTGGGAAGGCCTTCCTTTTCTTCTCTCCCCCCGCTGGGGGAGAAGCCTCTTTTTTCTCCTCCTCGTCTTCGCGGGAGGAGTCCACCTCGGAGTCATCGGACGATGAGTCCGATAACACTTGACGTCGGGAACTCTTTCGGGTTCCCGTGACCTTCTTCTTGGCCTTCTTATCCGGCACCACGTGAGGTGCCGAAACCAGTAGCCCCGACAATCGGGCGTCCACTGGGTCTTCTGGCAAGGGAGCCAGCCAGTTAACCTGCCCGGACTTCTTCTGCCAGGCCTGTCAAAGGTAGGGGAGTTTAGATCCCGCATAGAGTCAAACTATGAAGAACAAGAGTCCCATAAAGGGTAGAATAGCTTACCTCGCTGGCTTGACGCTGCGAGCTGAATCTGTGTTCTTTGGTAGCGGATGCGGGAGCGTCGGCGCCCTTGAACAACACCTTCCATGCATCTTCCTATGTAGTGTCGAAGAGCCTGCTCAAGGTTTGGTGTTGTGCCGGATCAAACTCCCACAAGTTGAAGGCCCGTTGTTGGCATGGGAGGATCCGGCGGATGAGCATGGCCTGGACTACGTTGACGAGCTTGATCTTCTTGTTCACAAGGTTTTGGACGCAGGTTTGGAGTCCGGTCAGCTCTTCCAAATCACCCCATGTCAGGCCCTTCTCTTTCCAGGAGGCGAGCCGTGTGGAGATGCCAGATTGGAATTCGGGGGCCGCTGCCCATTCAGGGTCACGCGGCTCGGTGATGTAGAACCACCCTGATTGCCACCCTTTGATGGTTTCCACGAAGGAGCCCTCAAGCCATATGACGTAGGGCATCTTGCCCACCATGGCGCCTCCGCACTCCGCCTGCTGGCCGCCCACTACCTTCGGCTTGACATTGAAGGTCTTCAGCCATAAGCCGAAGTGGGGCTTGATGCGGAGGAAGGCCTCGCACAAAACGATAAACGTTGAGATGTTGAGGATGAAATTCGGGGCCAGATCGTGGAAATCCAGCCGTAGTAGAACATGAGCCCCTGGACAAATGGGTGGAGTGGGAAGCCCAGTCCGCGGAGGAAATGGGGAAGGAACACCACCCTCTCATGGGGCCTGGGGGTGGGGACGAGCTGCCCCTCGGCTGGGAGCCGGTGCGCAATGTCGTTATGCAGGTATCCGGCTTTCTTCAACTTTTTGATGTGCCCCTCCGTGACGGAGGAGGCCATCCACTTGCCTCCCGCTCCGGACATGGCTGGGGAAGGTTGAGGCGAGATGTGCGGACTTGGGCGCTGGAGCTCGAGTGCGCGGAAATGGATAAGCAAAGGAGGAAGAAGGCGTAGGTAAAAAGGTGGATCCTTATCCCCTTATAAGGACGGACGAAGCTATGCGTCCCCCACCAGCCTGGTAAAACTCACTTATCTCCCAAGCGCCGTAATCAATGGCGCGGTTGGGTTACCCACGCCCGTATTGATGAGAATCCCGGAATAAGGGGGCATGATCTCCTCTTTGATAAGACGTGCCAAGGAAACCGCCTCGCTAAACACGCTGAGGTGGGACAGTAAAAACGATTCCAATAAAGGCTTGGCCGTGGTGTGACGTCACGCTGCAGAATACGTCAACAGATTGAATTTGTGTAAAGATTATTCTCCCTACGGTGGTATGTGGAACTTATTTTGTAGAGCCGGACACTATCCTTGCGTTCAAAATCTTCTATGAAGTATTCGGAGGAGGAACCCGCCTTGCAATGCCGAAGACAATATGCGCGCCGGACTCGTCGTCATTGAAGCCTGGTTCAGGGGCTACTGAGGGAGTCCTGGATTAGGGGGTGTCCGGATAGCCGAACTATCACCGTTGGCCGGACTCCTGGACTATGAAGATACAAGTTTGAAGACTTCGTCCCGTGTCCGGATGGGACTTTCCTTGGCGTGGAAGGCAAGCTTGGCGATACGAATATGGAGATCTCCTACCATTGTAACCGACTTTGTGTAACCCTAACCCTCTCCGGTGTCTATATAAACCGGGGGGTTTTAGTCCGTAGGACGAACAACAATCATACCATAGGCTAGCTTCTAGGGTTTAGCCTCTTTGATCTCTTGGTAGATCTACTCTTGTACTACCCATATCATCAATATTAATCAAGCAGGAGTAGGGTTTTACCTCCATCGAGAGGGCCCGAACCTGGGTAAAAACATCGTGTCCCTTGTCTCCTGTTACCATTCGCCTAGACACAGAGTTTGGGACCCCCTACCTGAGATCCGCCAGTTTTGACACCGACAGCGGGGCTTGGAGTGGCGCCGACGGCGCCCATGCTTTGCTTTTCTCCCTGAGGGGTTATCCTCCGTTGCCTCGTCGCCGTTGGTTTCCTCTGGAGTGTCCACCATATATACATCGAATGAAGAGGTGGCTGTCCACCGCCATATGAGCAGTGGCTCCTGTACCTCCTGCATCGTCGTCCATACCGTCGATGTCTTCGGAGTGGAAGTCAAGCATGTCGGTTAAATCATGGACCGTGGCAATGAAGTGGGTGGTGGGTGGGCAGCGAATGCCTTCGTCGCCTACTTCCCACTCAAGCCGGACATAGTTCGGCTCCGAGCCTCCTGCCAAAGAGAGAGACTTTAATGAGTTCAGCATGTCGCCAAAGGGCGAGTGCTGGAAGATATTTGCAGCGGTAAACTCCTTTACCGGAGCCCAACCTGGCTCGGCTGGCTCGAGGGTGTGCGGACCGGAACCAACAGCCTGATACGAGTCCGGGGGGTCCGGAGTTACAGGCTTCCTCAGAAGTGAGGCATGTGTTCGGCTCTGCCGCCGATGAGTGTGCAGCCTGCGGAGCAGGGTCCATCCACCCGTCCTTGGGCCATGTAGTCTGCTCTAGATTTAGGTCCGGGGCCACTGCAGGGGTGATATCCCGAGCATTGTCCGACAGCAGGTCTAGGCCGTGCTCGTCATGACTGTCCGGCGCTCCTGACACAGGCCCGAATCCGTCAAAGATCAAGTCTCTGTGAATATCCGCTGTGTAGTTCAAGTTTCCGTACCTGACCTGGTGGACAGGGGCGTAGTTGTCGATCTGCTCTAAATAACCAAGCGAATTGGCCCGTAGTGCGAAGCCGCCGAACACAAAGATCTGTCCGGGGAGAAAAGTCTCACCCTGGACCATGTTGTTGGCGATTGGAGATGCCATCATGCCTCAAAGCGACGACACAGAGGAACTCTCAATGAAAGCACCAATGTCGGTGTCAAAACCGGCGGATCTCAGGTAGGGGGTCCCGATCTGTGCGTCTTAGGCTGATGGTAACAGGAAGCAAGGGACACAATGTTTACCCAGGTTCAGGCCCTCTCGATGGAGGTAAAACCCTACTTCTTGCTTGATTAATATTGAAGATATGAGTAGTACAAGAGTAGATCTACCACGAGATCATAGAGGTGAAAACCTAGGAGCTAGCCTATGATTGTATGATCGTAATTGTGATCAACCTTCTAAGGACCATCCTCTCCGGTTTATATAGACACCAGAGAGAGCTATGGTTTACACGGAGTCGGTTACAAGGAGGAAATATAATATCCGGATCGCCAAGCTTGTCTTCCATGCAAAGGAGAGTCCCATCCGGACACGGGCCAGAGTCTTGAGTTTTGTATCTTCACGCTTCAATAGTCCGGACGATGTATATAGTCCGGCTGTCCGGATACCCCCTAATCCAGGACTCCCTCAACGTGGAATGTACTCAACCCATTGATCGCATGAAGACGAAGGTACTCGAGTGCAGAATAGCCATAGAGCAGGTGCTCCATGTCACCGTTTGAGAGGTAGACGGTGACGAGCTCGAGGTGCTTCAGTAGTGGTAGAATAAGAGCGGGCACGTCATTAAGGGGGGGAGGGGCGGTAGTTCTTGAACTTGGCGACGCGCAGCATGGGCGCGAGGCAGAGCGCGGATATTGGCAGCAAGCGCATATGCCCATCATCAAAAGTGAGCTCCTCAATCTGATCTAGGGCGGGGGATCCGAACAAATCATCAAGATTGGCTCGGTCCCTGTCGTTGGAACGGAAGTTGCGCATTCTAAGGCCTCTGGTTGGGCCATAGTGACTGCAGAGGATCTTCGAGAACGCATCCAAGCTTTTGCGATAACCATGGCAGAGCTCGTGGGTGTCGACGAGGTCGAGAGGGGTGAAGTTCCATAAGGGGCGCCACCGCCGAGAAAGGATGGTTGTCCGCGCCCCACATTTTATTAGGAGGAGGGAGATGATGACTGTCAACATATCATTGGGGAGGCTGCTGATGAAGTCTATGCCTGCTAGAGTCGCTTGTGGTTCTAGCTCGCGCCGCCTCTACTTGTTGGCAGGCCTGTTCTCCACCTTTGGAGTCTCCTTGTCAGCAGCGCTTTCTGATAGAAATGAGAGTACAGGGAATATTTAGTTAAAACAAGACAATAGAAAAGTGTATTGGTAACTAGAAGTTATTAGGTAGGAATATAGTAAGAAAAGGTAATAACAATTGGTTTCTCAAATACTACACAATTCATTTAACATTGCTGGGTAAGTCAACATGCAAATAGTTGAAAAGAAAACTTACTTCGAACAAACTTAGAATGGATGATTTTGTTGGGGAAAGTAGCATATATCTCATGACCGGGCCCTTTTATGTGCAGTCCAATTTTAGTGCCAGCTTTCAGTACATAAAACTTAGAAATTTCTTTCCAAAAGGCAGCGCCAAAATAGGAGTCACCACGTTCATCACGTAACACAGTAGCAATGATTGTAAATCCATGGTTTGTGTGCAGTATGACATCCGTGCAGCCTTGATCTATGTAAAGGGAAAAATTGTGCACTACATAATCTATTGCATAGCAACGGATGCGCTGCAGAAAATGGTAGGATTGTTAAAGAAAATATGGTAACATGCAAATATGGGCCCAAATTGAAAGAACTATACAATAGTTGAAATCGAAGGACAAAAGTCGATAATTAAACAAATAAGGTAAACATGATGTCATGGAAATATGAGAGTAATCGAAAGAACAATAGATCATTAATTTGCCTAATATAGAAAGAAGAGGGGAAAATCCCCTTTGAAGTATATGGTGCATGTGGCACCTTTTATCCAAATATAGCAATATTTTGAATATATTCAGGAAAGTAGGCCATGCCAACCGATTTACGGTGAGATTGAACATACTTCGCACATGCTCAAGTCATCTAGTACGGTGAGATGGAATCTCTGGCAGAGGTCCCAAGGTCCTGATGTGTCGACGCACTGTACACTATGAATGAAAGAAAACCCTCAAATCAGCACGAATAAAAATGAATTCACGGTGATTTCCACCAGGTGATTAAAGGAGGAAGATGAACTGGGATGAAAGATGAGATAATATCTCATTAAATTAGTTACCTTGTCATCTATGAAAAAAACCCTCAGTACGACAGATTCCCCAACCGAGTGGAGCTGGGTCGACCGCGAGCAGCGTCGAGAAAGTCGATGGTAATAGGCGGTGGCAAGCGGAAGTGGCGAAATGTGGTGGGGTTTGCCGGCAGCCTAGCGGCGGCGGGAGGCGTCGAGCTAAGTGGTTACCGCCACGATAGGTGGTTCCATTCGTAGAGGTGGAGGAGCTTTGTGTAGGTGTGAATGGGGACCGGAGGCATGGGGTGGCGGGCGGGGGTGAGTGTTTTTCTGACGTGGGGATGGCAAGGGTCTTCTTTTTTATTTCTGAATTGGGCGGTGTGGGTTTTTTTCGACAAAGAATTTTGGAGGCAACGGTTTGCTAGAGTCAACCATGTGTGATTGACGCAAGAAGCAAAATGAAAGCCATTGCATATGGTTCCAATTTTGGGAACCGTGTGTGACTGAAGCAACATGCAATAAAGCCATTGCACACGGTTCCAATTTTGGGAATCGTGTGTGATTGACGTACTACCTCCGTCCTAGTTTATTGGTCCCTTCTGTAATTTGTTCCAAATTTTGACCAAATGTTTGACTAAGAAATGTTTATGCATGTCACCAAAAATTATATAATTGAACACTATGTTCAAATACACATCCAACGATATAATTTTTGCTGACCTGCACTAACATTTTGTTAGTAAAATCTTTGGTCAACATTTAACACAAATTACAAAGGGGACCAATAAACGAGGGTGAAGGTAGATTCCATCAACCGAACTGATTGCATCCATATCCCACAGTTAGACATAAGTAAACATGGATTAAACATACTTATACATAGATAATAAGTGTACACACACAAGCATAGTTCAACCGTCCTTAAGCATGCTCAAGCGTACATAGTTCGATCCCATATCTCATCTCACAAGCCGGCATGATCCTGAAGCTTCTCTAGGTACTCGGTGTACGCGTCGCACTCCACCCTATGAGCATACTTCTGCTTGAAGGAGCCAACGGCCCGTCCTCTTGCATGTGCTAGAACACTTTGATACGCCTCATGAAGCTTGTGGTTGCAGAATGGGCATTGATAGTCACCGTTCCAGATCCTAATACTCCTATTATGCATTCCCGCATAATGCTCCCTCAGGATTTTCCTCTTGTAACTCCTCTGGATATCTTCATCCTCGCTGTCAACATCGGCAGACAGCACCTATACAAATAGTAAAAAAAATGGCGTCAAATTAATGGTTACAAACTAACCTCTAGCAAACATTTGGCACTTGCCAAAAATTGGCATCAAATCAATGATTACATGTCGTGAAGTAGGATTAGGAATTTATGGCTATTTATTTTTACATATCCAGAGATTATGGTTTAATTTTTAAGCACATTCGTCTATGTACAGACCAATCTTGAAGGAAATAATGGCACAAACATATGGAGGTCATTCAAAATCAATTGTCAAGTCCTGCCTAGGAATTATTAGAACGAACACTAATCCTAGTCGGATTAGAAATTATTTCCACAGATGAAACAACTAATCACTTATCACTTGTACCATTCAAGAAATCAATACACCACATGGATCTAACGAAACATACTCAGATTTCATGGATTGGGAGAACATAACCATGGGATTTCTATTCCAAAAAGGGGGAGGCAAGAGTAACCAGAGAAACCCTGGGATCTATTTGACACATAAATGGGTATAGATGACTAACCAGTTATCCGTCGTCGTCGGAGTCGTCGCCGGAGTGGTCGTCGGAGTCGTCGCCTGAGTCGTCACAAGAGTCGGTGTGGAACTCCGACTCCGGCTATGGAAGCTCGACGCCGTCGATGACGTTAGGTTGCAGCGGTAAATCACCTGCGGTGACGGCAATCTCTGTCTCCATCTCCACACCGTGCTCTGGTGCTTTAGAAGCCCCAGCGTCGCCACTCCCTCTGATGGGGCGCTTCGACGGCATCCTCGTACACTGACGGCTTTGATGACTGAGAGCGGCGTCGAGGATGCAAGCGTAGAGAGGCAATTGTGTGTGTGGCGAGGATGGGGGGTGCGGCCGCTCGGGCGCACCATTAATATGGAGTAGTGGGAGAGAGGCGGGCAGCGATCAAACCACTGGCTCGCCTCCCGGTGAGCCTATGCACCACACTGCTGGCATGCCTACAACCATTTCACATAGCTACTAACACGCCTCCCGATGACACTGTGCAGTGAGCATGCCTCCGTCTATTCACACACCTGCACGCACGCCTCCCAGTCTGCCTGCATGGTGGACTGCTCGCATGCATCCCGTCAACTCACGCATGCTCGCATGGTACACGGGTCGCGTGGCGACACGTATATTGTTTTTCTATTTGGACGATTAATGATGCCGCTTTATTTTTTCCTTAAGTGAAGCATGGCACGTATCCATTGTTGCTCTAACGCCCACGGTTCAAATAAATAGTCTGTTTGGGATATCGGTTCCCAATTATTAATAATCTCCCGTTTGTAATTAGATAAATATTACATCAAAACTGGTCTCAAATTTGACCAAAAAAATACAATGCAACTTTGTATTGGTGTCCATATGAACTTCAAATAAGTTTTGGATGAACTAAAATTTAAAAATCAAGATTCTCTTTGTTTGAAATTTGTTGCACGGGGAGTAAACATGCACCCAGTGAGACACATGTGTTTTTGCAATCCATTTAGGTGCACTGTCACGTGTGCATGTTACTCGAATTTGATTTTTACACATTATACCCATAGAAAATCAATCAATTATTGTACTAAACGTCTTAATGATCTCTGATTGTTTTGAAATTAAAACGTCCCTCCTTTGGTAACAAATATATGTTCACCGCGGGATGATTAATTTAACACGCATCGTTGTTGCGGTGGATTCGCGGTGTGTGTGGGTGTGTGCGTCTGGGGGTGGCGAGTGGATCGCAGTACACTACAAGTTGTGAGCCGCCATGTCGGTTGGCCATTTTGTTAGGCAGGCATGTGCCACATCAAAGTAGTGAATTCGTAATTTAAAACATTATACAACCCTTTCATACATACATGTTTTGGCCACATGCAGTCGATGGTTGTCCTACACGACACTCGATACTCGCATATGATGCTTTTTGTGGGCCCGCGAGGTCATCGTCCATCACTTTGATGGACAGCCGATAGTGAGGTTAATTTGACCAGCAATGTAGAATATTTTTTGTTTGTGTTATGACGGTATATAGTACGCGTCGAAGAGGTGGGAGGGGACTAGCAAATATATATATATAGCCGGTCTATTCTGCTAATATTAGCAGAATAACTATTCTGCACACCACTTCGGCACTGCACGCTCAACAGAAGCGCACTCCATCATTTTGACGACGAGCACTGCAATAGAGACTAGTGAACTTCTCGTCGGAAAAAACTACACGCGTTATTTTTTCGATACTGTTTTCGCTAATTTTTTAATTGTTTATCGGAATGAGGCGTGTAATATACCATTGAAAAGCTATGGATTAGGCGCAACTTCGACATGTTGAACACTTTTCGAGATTCCACATGGTTTAAGAGCAATTTTGAAAATAGTGCGGCGGATGACGAGTGGAAGCGAGCATTTTTCGCGTTTTTTTCTAAACCGCTTGTCGGAACGAAGCAAATGATACGCCGTTGGATAGATATCATCAAGGCGCATCTTTTTCATATGTAAATCTTTTCCTAATTCATTATGGTTTAAGAGCAGTTTCAAATTTACTAAATCGCGGAACTCTCTTTTTCAATTTTTTTGAAATTTTCGGTACTGTTTTTGCTCCAGTTTTCTAACCGTTTGTCAGAACGAGACGTATGATATGCTGTTGTAAAGCTACGGACAAGGCGCAACTTTGATATGTTGAAATGGTTTTGAGATTCCTTACGGTTTTTATTTAATTTTGAAAATCGTGCGGCTGACTTCGAGAGGCAGCGGCTGTTTTTTCGTGAAATTTTTTACAAACGGCTGGTCGGGATAATTCAAATCATACGTTGTTGGAAAGATATCGACGAGACGCAACTTTTTCATGTAGAACACTCTCTCTAGTCCTTACGGTTTAAGAGCAGTTTCGATTTTACCGAAAAGCGGACACTCTGTTCTTCGCGGGACCAAAATCGTCATATTTACTGCATCGGACAGAAGAACGCATTGCTTCAGACAAAATACCGCACTGCATCAGATGGGCAAGTGCATTGCATGGTTTCTTTTTGTTTAGACGCATTTTTTCTCGGACGAGGAAAGAAGAACGCACTGCTTCAGACGAAATACCCGCACTTTATTAGATGGGCAAGTGCACTGCATGGTTTTTTTTTGTGGGACGTAAATTTTCCTAAACGAGGTGGAGTGCACTTCACGTCGAGTGCTGGTGAACCACAATACTATGAAAAGTGAACCTCGAGACTACCGTAACCGAGCCGTACTGCATCAGACAGAAAACCGCACTTATTTTAAACTAAAAACCGCACTTCATTGGACAAACAAGTGCACTGCATGATTTTCTTTTTTGTGGGACGTAATTTTTCTTTTGTTTTTCTTTTATGGTCTCTGTAACGTCTTTTATCAACAAGTATGCACTACAGGGATGAGGTGAGTGTACTGCATCAATTGTTCTTTTCCAATTTTATTTTAACATAGTGATCTACATTAAAAAATCAACCTTTTCAAGTTTGTTTTCTTCCAATTTGTTTTTGCACTTGGCAACATAGTGAACCGCTCAGAGATAGAAGCTCACTACAGCAATGAAACAAGTGAACATCTTCCGCCAAGCGAACATCTTCAGCCCAAAGCGACTTTACTTTTTTATGATATGGGCTTCAACTTCTCTCAAAAGTGCACTGCATTTGTTTGAATAATTTACACAAACAACGGAGGCAAAATTAACAAACTGCTTGTACCTCTCGATGATATAGACAGACTGCGGTGTAGTGTCCCTATCCGAACTGCATCAAATGACATTTGGTGTTTTTTTACAATTAACTATAGTTTTTCAAAAAAATAATCTTACAACATCTTTGTAAATCTGGAAAATCAAATGGCATTCAGTGAACATTTTGTTGTCGCCCACCCACACATTGGAGGGCACTGAACCACACGCCCACACTGACCAAACCACACACCCTAGCGGCGATGGGCTGCACGACCATGATTACAGAACTGCACACACACAATATGGATGAGAAAGGATGTCAAGTGGTTGCCCAGGAGCATTATGGACTGCTCGGACAAGCAAAAATGGGCTGCATTGACGAGCAAAATTGAGCTGCAAAACCAACGAGCCCACAAACCAGAAGGCACACACCATCCTCGTCATCATTTTGCCGGCGCCCCCGCACTGCATGTCCACGCGCCGCCAAGCTGCACTAAGAAAACGAGATGGGGTCAGGAGGATGTGGCACTCGGCGGGTGAGCACGAGGGAGGAGGGTGGCTGGGGAGGAACAGCGGTACCGCCGACGCGCCCGACACTACGGAGGGGGCAGAGCTGGGGCCACGGTCAGGGCAGCGCGGGGCACGGGCCGTGGAGGCCAACCGTCGCTTGGCGGAGCTATGGCCGCGGCCGCAGCGGTGCGGGGTTGAGGCCGTGCAGTAGCCATGGCCATGGTGGGGCGGGGTGGGCCAGATCCGGCAGGAAGCTCGGCACGATACGGATCTCGTCGGATCCGGTGGTGGATTCTTGGGGCCGCGGGTGTGGAAGGTGGTGGCGCACCGGACGGGAGGGGTGGTGGGGCGCCGCGGAGATGGGGGCGGTGGGGCGCCTGAGGGGTGGGGTTGGTGGCCACCGTGGGGGAGGAAGGTGGTGGCACGCCGGAGGGGAGAGGGTGGTGGGGCGCCGCGGTGGTGGGGCGATGGGGCGCCGAAGATGGTGCGGGGCCGGCCGGTGCGGGGAGGAGGCAGGTTGGCACCGGCCGGTGGGAGGAGGAGGGTGGTGGGGCGCCACGGTGGTGGGGGCGATGGGGCGCCGGAGATGGTGCGGGGCCGGCCGGTGTGAGGAGGAGGCGGGGTGGCGCCGGGCGGTGGGAGGAGGAGGCGGGGCGGCGCCGGGGGGAGGTGGTGCGGTGGCACGGGGGGAGGTGGTCCGGCGGCCCAGGGAGGTGGTGGGCTGGGCGGTGTGTGCCGTGTGGTCGTGGAGCACGGGGAGAGAGATGGTTGAGGAGAGGATAAGATGGGGTGGGTGGGGTGTGTTTTCTTTTTCTTTTTACCTCCGCAGTTCAATTGTCGCTGTTTGTAGCTACGGGTCACTCGGTGGTGTGCAGAATAAGCGTTTGGTGTGCAGAATAAGACCCTAGAGGGTGTTATCATAATAGACCCACCCTATATATATATATTGGGCTGGACTATTCTGTTACCCTTGCCCCCTATAAGGTGCGATGCGTCCACGACCGACCCATCCCCAATCCGACCCACTTCCTACCGCCGGAGGCAGCCGTCGCCGGGAGCGAGCGACGGCGGCAGCCGGAGCGAGGGAGCCCGTGGCGGCGTGACCCGCTGACGGCGAGTTTGCATCACCGGCCCCCAATCCACAGCCACCACTGCCCCCGACGCGCCGCCATCTAGCCATGCCACCGGCCCGATCGCCGCCACCATCGGTCGCCTCATCCGGCGCCAGAGCATCCCCAAGCACCTCCCCGCCGCCACGCAGCGGAGCCTACCCGCGCGCTTCCCCGCCGCCGGGCACCGGAGCCTCCCCGCACGCCTCCCTCCATCTGGTGCAGGAGCCTCCCCGCTCGCCTGGTGCAGGTGCTTCCCCGCACGCCTCCCCGCTGCCAGGCGCGGGAGATTCGCCTGGGCCGTGATCCACGCCTCCTGCCTCTGCCCCTCGACGGACCTCGTCGACAGAGCTCCACCACAAGCACGGTCGTCTCCCCAACAACAATGGTTCCACCATCCAAGTTCTTGCCAATACGCCGCCAACGAAACGAAGATGGAGTCACATGCAACAAGATGCAGGTGAGGAATCCTTCCCACACACATTACTAGCAACACCAAGTTTTTGAGATCTGGGTTTGAATGAAGATAGGTACCATGTTTCTGTCAATTTATCAGTTCATCAGTTTATCTGTGCTGCTATGCTCTGCCTACATGTTACACTATTAGGTTCATGAGTACAAAATTGTGTGTTGCATCTGTGCTGCATCAGTACGTTGCAAATGCTTGCATCAGTTCGTTTACACCCCTGCCACTTGATGCACAATTAGCATGTCGAGGTTACTGTCAGTGCATCTAATATGCGATCTTCAGTTCAAGTAAAAAAACGTAAAACATATGCGTCAGTCCAAGTAGATAGTGACAAAGGTTCAGCTACCACTGAAAAGTTGTATGTTGTTATTTCTAAGAGTACAAGTCATGTAGTTGCGTCAGTTAAAACGAGTAAAAAAACTGTTACTGAAAAAAATATAAAATTGCTACATAGTAAGTTCAGTGATGCATAAACTGGTAGTACTTGTAATGTAGATGCATTGATGCAAGATTAGGATGTCGAGGTTACTGTCAGTGCATCTAATATGCTATCTTCAGTTCAAGTAAAAAAACTTAAACATATGCGTTAGTCCAAGTAGATAGTGATAAGAGAGTGCCACAATTACACAGTAAGTTCAATGATACATAAACTAGGAGTACTTCTAGTGTAGTTGCATAAGTTATATACGAACAAAAGAGAAGTCATGCATGAGTTCAATGTCTAGTTTACAAACAGTGCTAAAAAATAGTACATCAGTACATCAGTGTTGAACATGAACGTTCAACAGTTTGACTGAAAACGAAACCAGATTAATCCCAAAACTGTTGAATGTCATTTGTAGAAGTATGCAAGGCGGCACACGTAGCGAGCATTTGATGAGCCAAACAGATATGGGGCACCACCTAGTTGGGTAACACCAGAAATACTGCCTGGATATTTCAACAATACAGGAAGATTTGAAGATACACCGCAATCATCAGAAGCATGGATAGGTTCTCCTATACAGCAAAGAATAATATCCGGGAATGCAAGCTTTGCCTCTGCTGGATTGCAACAAGGCCAACAATATCACCAACAACAAATATTTTCCTTCCCCAGCGCATGAAAAAAGCCAAGGATAGGAAGTCATGGATGGGTTGCAACAAGGCTTCCACCAGTCGCTCCGTCAACATCAATCATCCATGCTGCAAAAGCGGTTGCGACGGGAAGACCAGGGCAAAGAGACAGAAATTTTGGCCACTCTAGCAGGTTCAAAAGTACAAGATATGATCCATATAGATAGGAGCAACCTCACAATAAATCTGAGGGGAACGGCCGTACAACGAGAGTCGGAGATCTTCGTCAACGTTGCTCCCTCCAAGAGATGCATTGCTGCATGTGCCAAGGGTGACACCACCGGCGCCCATAAACCAGGGAGAACAGCAAACACCGGAGGCAGCGCATAGCTATACACATGTAAGTATCCATATAGAAAAAAAACATACAAGCATAGTCCATACCATGGTGCTGTGACCACCCCATCTAACATTTTCATAACTACGTTTTTGTTTGGTCACTGTTACGTGCAGCCACCTGACATTGAAGCTTATGTTCTGCCAAGGCTAGAGATGAGGTTTGAAACTTTCAAAGAAACAAAGAACTTCTACAACGTATATGCGAAGCACGCGGGTTTTGCCGTCAGGGAAGGCCCCAATATAAGACCAGAGCCTACCTTTATTGCACGTGCCATGGAGTTTATGAATCAAAGGTGTCTGAAGCAAATAGATAGCATAACAAGACGACAGCTAGAACTAACTGCGGGGCTAAAATGAGGCTGGAGAAGGAAAAGGATGGAACATTTGTCGTAAAAGAGATAGTTTGGGAACACAACCACAGGCCACAACTCACCACAGAAATGCTTGTCTTCTTGCAGTCCGACAAAAACTTTGACAAAACAATCTTGGAGTACGTCAAGTACCTGCAGTTCAAAGGCGTTGAACATGCACAAATCATGAGCATACTGGGCGGTGATGACCCTGGTAGCTACTTCCTCGAAATGAATGCCAAAGACCTGATTAACCTGTAAGTACAAACATGTTCTCCTCCCATAAACCGCCTCCGTCCTTTTTCCTCTATCAGTACAAACATATTACGCAACGCCTGACCTGACGCTAGTTCAACATGCATTTTTGAATGAACTTTTAATATGCAGGAAATCAAAGAATTTAAGGATTGATGGCGCTGTCCCACTTCAATATGGCCAATTGTTGGCGCCTTCAATATGGCCAATTGTTGGCGCCCTTCCCGCTCAATATTTGGGAAGAGGCCCAGGGCCTTTGCCTATAAATAGGACTAGCCACCCCCAGGGATCGGGTATCTTGTATCTGGGATCAGGTATCTGGTATCTGGCATACATCTAGGACAGAAAGAGAGAGAGATAGGGCAACTGAACTCCTCCTAGCAGTTCATCGCACCAGCCAAGAACAGACCCTCGCAAGGCTGTTCTTCCTTGTATTGTTCGTCATCAGCCCAAGATCCAATCCACCACACCACACACTGGAGTAGGGTATTACACCATAATGTAGGCCCGAACCAGTATAAACCCTGTGTCTTTGTGCTGATCTTTCTGTAGTTTAGATCCTAGCGATTCGGCGAGGAGCAGGTAGACAGAGGGCGTAATCTCCACGCGCACCCCAGTGTTCGAACCTCAAGGGTCTGCCGGAACCCGAAATCCAACATTTGGCGCGCCAGGTAGGGGTGCGCCGGAATTCACCTCCCGTCGCCCTGTTCTTCTCCGACCATCGCGTCCATGTCAGACGCTCGTCGGGCCCGCGCCGAGCGCTGTGCCGCCCTCGCTTCCCACGTCACCCAGACAGCCCCCGTCGGCGGGCGCCCCCATCGTTCCCCGTCACCTGCCGTCAACGCTGCCACTGGCCCGACGGGGAACGAGCAGCAAGCATCGTCCCCGCACCCATCCATGAGGCGAGACGGCCACACTGCTACACCCTCGCTCACCCTTGCTGGTTCTTCGTCTCGCGCGCCCCGCGCGGGCATGGAGGCTCGAGCTGCGCTCATCGCGGCAAACAAGCTCCTGCGCTACCTTCCAATCGACGACGTCTTCGAGGAGTGGCTTGACCGAGTCGCCGAGCTCGTCCATGCCGCTGGGGGCTCCCCTGGGCCGTCCTTCTCGCTGCACCGCGCCCCGCCCTGTGCGGGCAATGAAGCTCCTGGGGCGCCTCAGCCGCCTCCCCCTCGAGAAGGCACCCTGGCTCCGAGGCGCGCGGCCCCTGAGCGGAACCCGCCACGTCAGGCGCTAGCCCGGCAGGAGCAGAGCTGCCAAGAAGTCCCACGCCCTCGAGAAGCTACTTGAGCGCTCCCTGCTCCGGCACGTAAAGACCCCGTGCTGCTCCCAGCTGCAGCGCATGGGGACCCGCAGGACCAAGCTCTTCGTCGCCCAAGGCCTCCTGTGGCCACAGTGGGCTGCCGCCTTCACCCGCGAGCTACGCAGCGTCGCGTGGCCCAACAAGTTCAAGCCAGACCTGCCTCCCCGCTATGACGGCACGGCTGACCCTGCATAGTTCCTCCAGCTCTACGAGCTAGGCATCGAGGCCGCCAACGGAGACGAGAAGGTCATGGCGAACTAGTTTCCCATGGCGCTCAAGGACGGGGCGCGCACCTGGCTCCTGAATCTGGCACCTGGCACGATCTCCTCCTAGGACGAGATGCGCACCCACTTCATCGCCAACTTCCAGGGTACTCGCGACCGGCCACCCGCCGTGAGCGACATGCGCCGTATCAAGCAGCAGCCAGGGGAAACCCTGCAGAAGTACATCCAGCGCTTTAACAATGCGCGTCTCAAGATCCCCAAGGTGACCAAGGAGGCCATCATCTCAGCCTTCTCCGACGGCGTGCGCGATGTTAGGATGAAGGAGGAGCTGGCGTAGCATGAAGACCTGTGCACCTCCTTGGAGCTGTTCAACTTGGCGACCAAGTGCGCCAGGGCTGAGGAGGGGCGCCTCTCCCTCCTCGAGCTACCTGCCGCAGATCCAGAAGAGAAGAAGCCCAAAGCCAAGGACGTGAAGCGCAAGGGGGCTACCGTGCTCGCGGCAGAGCCAGACACCAAGCGGGGCAGAGATCAGCTCGAACCCTCCAAGGGCAGTCGGTACTGCGTGTACCACGACCTCCACACCCATAACACCAATGAATGCCAAGAGCTTCGGGCCGTGCGTGAAGGAAGGGTCGGCGATGTCCCGACCGCAACGACCGGGGTTACGACCGGGGAGGAGGAAGGAACAAAGGATGCTGGGAAGACCGCGGCCCACGCCAGGGGTGGCGCGACCAACCTCGCGAGGATCGCTGGCAGGACCCGCCTCACGAGGAAGGCTGGAGGGATCAGCCTCGCGAGGATCGCCCGCAAGGGAACCCAGGCCTCCCTCCGCTACTGCCACAGCCAAGAAGAAACGAGGACCGTCATCAGGACGAGGGGGCTGGGGGCTTCCAGGAGCCACACGTGATCGCCTGCATCCTGGGCGGAGCTCAAGCCCCAGCCTCTCAGTGCATCTTCAAGCAGTTCGCCCGTGAAGTCAATGCAGCCCTTCCCAAGCTCGAGGCCACACGCCCTCTCAGGTGGTCGGCATGCGCCATCATTTTCAGCTCTGCGGATCAGCTCAAGTGCGCGGCCACAGCCGGAGTCCTCCCGATGCTTTGTTCCAATCATCAGCAACATGCTAGTCACCAGGACCCTCATCGATGGCGGGGCAGGACTCACCGTCCTATCTGTGGAAACGTTCAACAATCTCCAAGTGCCCTACAATCAGCTTCAGCCAACCAAGCCTTTCTCCCGAGTCACCGACGGCTCCACGGTCCTGATCGGGCAGGTTCGCCTCCCTGTCACCTTTGGGGCACGCGACAACTACCGCACAGAACTCATTGACTTCGACGTCGCCCACATTCGCCTGCCGTACAACGCCATCCTCGGGTACCTCGCGCTGGCCAAGTTCATGGCCGTAACCCACCACGGCTACAACGTCCTCAAGATGCCAGGAAGTGGCGGAGTCATCACGGTGCCCTGCGAAGAGAGAGACACAGTGTGCTCCCTGGAGCGAGCCTTTCAGGCTGCGTCACTGGAAGACCCAGACCGCGGAAGCAGGAGGCTTCCCGAGGCCGCCCCCAAGAAGAAGAAGACATTGTCCGGCCCGGCCCCTCAGGAGGCAGGCCCCTTAGCGCCCGCGCCTGCTTAGGGGGAACCTCCTTCTATCACATAGGGAGGCGCGCCCGGTGCTCCCCTCAGGCAGGGCTCGGGGGCTCTCCCCTGGAGGGCCGCCGACCTTGCCAAGGTCACGAGGGAGGCACTTGGGCATCACGTGGAGGCGTGCTTCGAGGCACGTTTCCCTCAAGAAGGAGCAAGGCAAGGAGGGCCAAACCCTCAGGAGTTCGTCAGCAAGGCCATTCAGGAGCTACAGGAGCCAAGAGTCATGAGAGGCAGCCGCCGCCTACCCGCTGTGCCCCCCCATCTAGGCGAGGATGGTGGGCTGCGCGTCTGCATCGACATACCAGGGCTCAATCGAGCGGCGTCTCAGGAGCGCCTCTAGCCTTCGCAAGTGGGACGCTGCGAGGGTCCGCCCCACAGCTACGTTCGCATGCCTTATGGCTTGCCGAACGCGGTTGCCGCGTACCAGCGCCTCATGAGGGCCATCCTGGGGGCTCGAGAGGTCAGGCGCGCCACGGCCCTGGTGGAGATGGAGATGGTCCGCGAGGAGCCACTAGCGCCTCCGGAGCCTCCCGAGGCCCCAGGGCCTGGGGGCTCGTGAGGATCGGCTCTCGCAGCCCACCGAGTCTGCTACATCAACACCCCTTCGTCTTCAGCATCATCAGGTGACATCTTTCAAGTTTCATTTCCAGCTGGGAGCGCCCTCAGGGCCGCATTATTCCCAGGCCGCGTGGGTCCGTCCCTGCGGCGTGTATCCCTTTTATTTCATGTTCTTAGCTTACTCTGCTGGGGGCGCCCCTCGGGCTGCATTATCCCCAAGCCGCTCGGGTCAGACCCAGTGGCATGTACCCCTTTTGCATTTATCTTAGGGCCATGCTTTTGACCCATCATGCTTGTTATTTGGTGCCAGTTCACGGTACCTTTTCTTCTTGGATGTCGAAAGCTTGCGCGTTAAAGGGGGGGTGCCTGAGCATCGCGACTCAGGGCTCCTACCGGCTCTCCGGCCCTCACCCTCTTGTCTTCTCCAAGGCATCGCGACCTGGCATACCAGCGACGGCTGAGACCAGCCCGAGAGCCAGGACCCGAGGATGTAGAGTTTCGGCATCTAACCAAGCTTGCGCGTTAAAGGGGGGTGCCTGAGCATCGCGACTCAGGGCTCCTACCAGCTTTCCGGCCCTCACCCTCTGGTCTTGTCCACGGCATCGCGACCTGGCATACCAGCAACGGCTGAGACTAGCCTGAGAGCCGGGACCCGAGGACATAGAGTTTCGACATCTAACCTAGCTTGCGCGTTAAAGGGGGGGTGCCTGAGCATCGCGACTCAGGGCTCCTACCGGCTCTCCGGCCCTCACCCTCTGGTCTTGTCCACGGCATCGCGACCTGGCATACCAGCGACGGCTAAGACCAGCCCGAGAGCCGGGACCCAAGGACGTAGAGCACCGGCATCTAGCCAAATTTGCAGGAACACACTCCAAGATAAGGCCCAGAGCCAGGCGCAACCTGCCTTGAGGTAGGGCCCCGTGAGTCCCGCGCTGGCTCACAAGTGCCCAGATACACCTCGTCAAGCCCTACCGTGCCGGCCACATGTCAGGGCGGGGTTGTATACGCCCCGGGGGCTCCTCCTGGAGGGGAGCCCCCTCCCACGCACTAGTGGAAGCACCATGCTCCGTGCTGGCTGACGACACTGCCAAGGAGCGGCTATGCCCGTACACATACGGAAGCGCTATGCTCCGCGCTGGTGTTAAACAACTTAGGATGGCCCCCGGGCCGCATCAACCTCAAGGAGCCCAGAGCTCAGTGTCTAGCCTCATCGCAACGCCTCCCCTCGGGAGTGCCGCGCGGGGGGGCTGGGCACGGGGGCTACGCCTGGGTCACGCCCGGATGCACGCCACCCAGCCAGGCCCCCCGGGCCTGGTTCGTCGCACGTCCCTCCCCGAGCGGAGCCAAGGTATGAAGGCCATTTGAGCGTCAAGGGGGACTCCTGAGCATCGTGACTCAGGAGCCTAACTGGTCATGTAGCCCCTCACTCCTTAGTTCCGAAAGGCTAACGGCGGTTGAGGTATGCGCGGGGCCGGGCTCTGCAGACGTAGAACGGTAGTTCCCCCCACATCTCACCTCCCTACTTGTTGTTCGAGCACCAAGGGGGACTCCTGAGCATTGCAACTCAGGAGCCTAACTTGTCACGTAGCCCCTCACTCCTTAGTCCCGTCCTGGTTTCCGGTCGGGGCTAACGGCGGCTGAGGTATGCGCGCGGCCGGGCTCTGCCGGCGTAGGACATAAGCAAGTAGGAAGGAAATAAGCGCAAATTTCAAGGAATTCAAAAGCAAATATTATAGTCCATACTGTTATCACAGCACCAAATGCAAGTTTTAACGCCTCCCCGAGGCATTGTACATGTGCAGGAATTAAAAGCAGGACAGGAGCCACGACGGAGTCACTTGCCAGCGGTGGAGCTGCGCGGAGCGGGTTCGCCTTGTGGAGCTGTAGGGCTGGCAGCGCTCCGCTTCAGCCTGGTGCTGAAGGTCCGGAACTTCCCCAATAGAGCCTCTGCACGACCCTTCACGGCCTCAGCAGCGGCAGCGGCATGCTCGCCACTCTCTAGCTCCAACAGGCTGTCGAGGTCGACGTTGGGGTCGCGAAGATAGATGTGGGTGAAGACCTGCGTCAGCACCGCGGAAGACAAGACACGTGCCTCGGCCTCAGCCGTAGGGCCAAGGCCAAGGGTGACATCTTCAAGAGCACGAACCAGGAAGGGAAGCATCTTGGCGGGGCTGTCCTCCTCACCGGCCAGCGGGCTCTCCAAGCCGCTCTCATAAAGCGTCTTTAGTGAAGCACGAGCCTTCTCCTCCATCTTTGCAAAGGCCACGCGATCCTCGGCAAGAACCCGTGCCTTGCCATCCAGCTCAACCTTCCTCGCCTCCAGCTCTTGCTCCAGCGCGCCTAGGCGGTCATGGCGCTTCTTGAGCTTGGCGTCCCGGTCCTTGACGGCCGCCTCATGAGCCTTCATGCCTTCCTCCTGCTCTTGATGAAGGTGGGTCTCCTCGGCGAGCCGGTCCTGCAAGCCCTTCAGCTCGCTCTCCAGCGCCTCGCAGCAATCTCAGACATTAGCCACCTCCCCCAAGGCGGCATTGCGGGCAGCCTTCGCCCCAATGATGGCTTGCTTCTCCTCGTTGCAGGTCGTCGAAGCCTGGACCAGCGCCGCCCGAATTGAAGCATCGGAGCGAATCCAGCCAGAAGCTAGCTCCAAGCACCCGGCCACTAAATGAGGGTCAGCGCTCAAAAAGATCCTGCCGCAGGCGGTCCAGTTCAGCAACAATGCGATCCAGAACAATGGTAGGAGAAGCAGCAGTGGGAGGAGTAGGAGGAGAAGACGGCAGCGTGACCACAGTATCCTGAGGCGGAGCCTGCTGCGCCCCAACGGCTGTGGTGGCGGCATCAGGCAGGGGCACCTCGGGAGTCGCTTGGGCCATGGGGGCTGATATCGCCCCAACCGGCTCAGCCAGGCCTCGCGAGGGTGCCCTGGCAGGAGAGGCCCGTGTGTCACGCTCATCTTCTTTCACGGGCAGATGCGCTGCCACGGATGGAACCTCAGGAGCCCCCTTCGGCTTCTTTGCAGAGGGCGCCAGCCTAGCCGGGAGATACGAGCGTCAAGCCTCAGCAACAAAACAATAAACAAGATAGGAATCAAGCACTTACAGGTCATCGCTTGCGGGCTCGAGCAGCCTACGATCGTACTTCAAGCCCAAGAGCCGGCTGCAAGGGTTAGCCTCAAGGAGCCCGGGAGCAGGAGACGCGCCTGTGGATCACTTCGGGACTGGGGCAGACCCACGGGGGATCAGCCCGGTCTGGTCCTTCTTCGGGATCGGGGGCGGGCTCCCGCCGCCCCGCTCGCCATGATCTTCGTCGTCATCGCTCAGAGAGAGGCGGAGGGCGCGGGACCTACGCCGGAGGAGGGAGCCCTTGACTCTGCCTCAGAGTCAGCCCCCTCTTCCCGCTCCCCTTCTTCCTGCTCTTCGTTGGAGTCGCCGGAGGACACGTCCACTGGGTCCTCGGGAGCCTCCGCGGGCATGGGCCCCACCACTTGCTCCCAGTCCTCGCGGAGGAACAGGGGCGTAGGAGCGCCCTCCAACCTCGCCATGTCGCCCCCAACCAAAGACTGGAGAACCGCAGCCAGATCCTCATCGGCCAAGACTACGGGGCTTGGGTGAGGCCTCCACATCGGCAGCGAGTATTGGCGGAGCGGAGCCAGCTGGTGCTCCAAGAACTCCCTCAGCAGCGATGCACCAGTCAGCCTCGCCGCCGCCATGCTGGCCGGCCTCAAATCCGCGCCCATCTTCTCCAACACCGGCTTCGCACGAGGATCCACAAGCTCCACTCAGGACCAATCGTCGGAGCTCATGGGGTGCCCCGAGGGCAGGATCAGCCGAGGATGGATGCGCCCAGCATCCACCAAGACCCACTTGCTCCTGAAGCCCTTGATCCTTTTCCCAGGATTCGAAATGGCGATGGAGCTGCCGTATGCGAGGAAGCTCGCACACGCAGAGACGGAACCACGAGAGGTCCGGAGGGAGAAGTAGTGGCGCAGCAAGGCCACTGAGGGCTTCACCCCTACGTGAGCCTGATAATAATAGGCTAAGATTGCCAGAAGAAGGATGGAGTTGGGATGGAGGTGCAGAGCTTGAACGTTATAGTGGCGGAGGACAGAGAAGAAGAACTCAGAAAAGGAAGGCACCAGACCAGCGACAATGGCGCTCACGAAGAGCGGATAGAAGGTGCTCCCTTGGCCTTCAGGGAGGGAAAAACCGGTCTTGAACACCTTCGCCCCATCGATGCCCTGCGCCGCCGCCATCTGGCGCACCCGGGCAAGGCTCGCCTCCGACACGTTCGGCGGGTCCAAGGCGGACGAGTACCAAGCTCCGGCCGGGGCTTGGCGAGGCGCCATGTCTGGCTAGGGTGCGCGGACGGAGTAGATCTGAAGATTTCGGAGGTGGGGAGGAGAGGCGCAAGAAAGGGGATCTAAGCAGCAACTGGAGAAAGCAAGAAGGCAAGGGGGCAGATGCTGCTCCTTTATCAACTCACGCGGTCGCAGAGGCGCCCACGTCCAATCAACCGCCACACGGCGCCCAAGACCGTAGGCTATTAGGGCCCGCGACAGTTCACACTTGCCCTTTCGCCTCTCTGCTCGGCCAAGTCCGAGCGCGCTCTCGGCTACTGTTGGCGTTCTGGAAACGGGGGTCCCTAGACTTGCCTACCTACGTCCTGCGACGTGGCTCAAAGGGGGGCCCAGCACAGCCCATCTTCATCAACACAAGCTCAAGACCCTCGCGAGGGGCCAAGCCTCGCGGGGCGGATGACAAGGAGCTTCCTCAGGCAAGGCCTCATCAGGCTAGCTCGCGAGGAGGCGGAGAGTTCAAGGCGGGGTACCTCGCGAGGTGCTCATGATGCAAGCCATGCCGACCAAGGGCGCCAGTCGGGCGCCAGCCAGCGCAGTGTCCTCCTTTCCTCTGTGGTGCAAAGGGGGCAAGCGCAGGCGAGAGCATCAAGCAAAGGCATCCATTTCGATGCAACAGGACCAAGACCAGTCCAATGGCAGGATGGAGGTCACCGTGGAGCCCAAGCCGGCGTCACCACCAGATCCTTTGGCAGGCGAGGACCAACTTTAGTCAGGATAAGTGTACCCATTGTTCCCCTTCAAAATGGCCAATTGTTGGCACCCTTCCTGCTCAACATTTGGGAAGAGGCCCAGGGCCTTTGCCTATAAATAGGACTAGCCACCCCCAGGGATCGGGTATCTGGTATCTGGGATCGGGTATCTGGTATCTGGCATACATCTAGGATAGAAAGAGAGAGATAGGGCGACTGAACTCCTCCTAGCAGTTCATCGCACCAGCCAAGAACAGACCCTCGCGAGGCTGTTCTTCCTTGTATTGTTCATCATCAGCCCAAGAGGCAATCCACCACACCACACACTGGAGTAGGGTATTACACCACAATGGTGGCCCGAACCAGTATAAACCCTGTGTCTTTGTGCTGATCTTTCCGTAGTTTAGATCCTAGCGATTCGGCAAGGAGCAGGTAGACAGAGGGCGTAATCTCCGCGCGCACCCTAGTGTTC
Source organism: Triticum aestivum (assembly GCF_018294505.1). Classification (NCBI taxonomy): domain Eukaryota; kingdom Viridiplantae; phylum Streptophyta; class Magnoliopsida; order Poales; family Poaceae; genus Triticum; species Triticum aestivum. The sequence continues at coordinate 597,864,456 of NC_057810.1, forward strand.
GAACCTCAAGGGTCTGCCGGAACCCGAAATCTGACAAAAACTTTATTAGAAGTTTTTGTTACGAGAAAACTAACAATTTGGTCATCATTCTTGCATGTGCAGAAGGAACAAAACACGCTGACCTTCTACGGGTTTGACACCCAGATGGCAAAGCTGTACACACGAGTTGTGTACAACGAGATCAGAAAAAGGCTCAAACTGAGCACACTCTTCACGGCGACAGAGACGGAAGAGCCCACAAAGTACCTCGTGCGCTACAACCACCCGCAAAAACTGTCTGTGTGGGCTCAGCACGCGTTCCAGGTGGTTGCAGACCCCGTGGGAGAAACATATGAGTGCGAGTGCAAGCTATGGGACCACACAGGTGAGGACTACAAAAAAGATGTTACATACTGTACTACTTTTTTTTGCAAAGTTTTTGTTTGAATGAAATGACAAAAAACATGCACCTCTTCAAAAAACAAATACAGGTGTTTTCTGCGTGCATGTCCTGTGCATGATGCAGACAATTAAGGCTGCCAGCGTTCCAGAGAAATACATCCTCAGGAGATACACCAAACGCCCGAACATCTAGCCAAGATTTGACAGAAATGACTTGAGGATAGCAGCGTCAAACAAGGCATCCCAATACTTCATTGAAAGCTCACTACTGATGCTGAACATGAGGGTGCACAGAAAAAGCTTGCGAAGCCAAGAGCAAATGGTGAGGTCGCGGGTCGTCATGGACAACTTGAACAAGAACTCGACGCCATGCATTCTGCTGAAAACGGAGGTGTCGCGAACAATGAAGCCATTGAGTAGGATATTGCTACAATGTTATCCCACATGAACCATCTGGGAGCTATTGACCCGTTTGACAACGAGGAAGAGGAGCAGCAGCAACCGGAGCTTGCCCATGTGTACACTCAAGAGCACCAACAAGCTCACATGCGAGATCATGAGCTTGATGGTGTTGTAGGCGAACGACATGACAATAGCACATCCTACCAGCAGCAGCAGGAAAAGGGTGATTAAACCACCCATATTCTCAAATACAAATGGGAGGAAGAGCAAGACACAAGCAGCAAAAGCTGCGAAAGCAGCAGCCAAAAAGCCACCACGCCCCATCAAGCGCGTGGAATTTGGGCCGGACGGCAAACCTCTCGGGATAAGGGCATGCGGATTCTGCAACGTCGTGAGCAACCATAACTACCGCACATGCCCACTCCGCACAGATGCCACTGTCAACAAGAACAAGCATATTGGAGCCACCCAGCTTTCTACCAATGGAGACAAGACACGTAACAGCTACACTTGCCGCAAGTGTGGGGGAACTGACGGACATAATGCCCGCACGTGCAAAGTGGGCAAGGAGGTCAATGGAGCTGAACAGAAATAGGGCAAGGTACAGAGTTCCAAGCAATCAAATGAAGACGATGAAGAATAAGAGTTTGACGAGAATGATGGCCAATCAGACGAAGACTATGAAGATGACAGTGTTGGGGGCGAGGAAACTGAAACTGACGATGAAGCTGCCAAGCCTCAACCTGGAAAGGGCGCCGGCAATGCACAACATTCGGGGACAATTAGGAGAAGCTCAAGACTGAACAATACATAGTGGTTATCCTGCTGTGTGAACTAAAAAATAACCTTGTAGTCTCAGTTGCATCGGCACACAATGAGGAAGCATTTCAGAAACACGGTCGTTACCAAAACTTATTTAGCTTTATCGTCGATTTCTCGATCAGTACTAAAGTTAAGATATAATTTCTGATTTCTGCCCGCTGGAGCAGTGACATTATTATGTAAACCATTTGATAATCCTTTTGAATGCAGTCACAAATACGTTTGAAAAAACTTATCTAGGTATATCTGACGCAAAACGCTACTGTCAACCAGTAACTCAGCAAAAAAATATGTCAAGGAAAAATTTAAACTCTTGTAGTACATCAGTACTGATAACTCTCAGTCGTTAGTACAAGGCAGAGTACACATCAGTACTGATATAATTTCTTATTTGTGCCTGCTGGAGCAGTGGCATTATTATCTAAACCATCTGATAATCCTTTTTAATGCAGTCACAAATAAATTTGAAAAAACTTATCTGGATATATATGACGCAAATGCTACTGTCGACTAGTAACTCAGCAAAAAAATGTCAAGGAAAAATTTAAACTCTTGTAGTACATCAGTACTGATAATTATCAGTTGTCAGTACAAAGGCATAGTAAAAGAAACACACCCATGAACGACTCAAAAAACATCGTTTTGAAAATACAAAGCTATGCCTGCTTTTGCCAGTCCCAATTCAGAAAGACCATCAGTACATAAAAATAATTACCTCAAGCAAAATGCGAATACAATACATCCTGTACTGATGGAAATCTAATTTATCTTTAAAAAATACTCACAAATTATCTTGATATAAACAATCATTTGAAAAATATGAAAATTGTTTTAAAAAACATTAGCATCACACATAGTCTCACTGGTATTTGGTACGTTCAATTACACTTCAATCACCAGTCCAAGTACGAAAGTAGAGGAGTTCAGACATCCATCAACACCGACCCTGACACGTGCAAGTGGGATAAGCAGCTGATAAGTACAGCTTGACTATACGAATCGGTGCAACAGTAAAATGCCATCATCACCATCGCAGAGACGTGCAAGTGGGATTTACGAGGTCATAAGTGCAGCTTGACAAGACTAGTCAGTTCTACAGTAAAAACCATTTATCTTGGACGGTTAGTTCTTCCACGCCTCCACCTGCGCCACCCACTGAGCGGTTGCCACAAGGGCCTGCAAACGGTGACCCCACGCCACAACACCCACTACACTCACGCCCCCGACGAACCGCCTCCCACAAATCCATGTCCACGCACTGCAAAAAAACTCATTCTCTTCCATATCTCCCTCATTCCCACAAACCACCATTGTCGCTTCCATCTCCATTGCACACAAACCAAAAACTTCTCTCCCCCAAGCCCACAGTCGCCAGAGGAAGGCGATGGCGGAGGAACCGTCCGCCAAGCATCATCATGCCGAGACGTCGGACAAGAGCAGCAACCTCGTCAACATTCACGTCCCCGGAGAGAAGCGCGAGTACACAACAACCCTCAAAGGGGTTGAGCTCCACGGCAATGAGACGCTGGAGATCGTCTGCACCAGTGTACCGGAAAAGGCCGACGAGGTGATCTCCAGGCTGTCGAGGAAGCTTGGTGACAGGAGTCGTAGGATCGTCGGTGTTGGTGTGCACTACACCAACGAAGATGAACCTCCCCAGATGGCAGCAGTACTGCAGTTGTGCGTCGACGAACTCTGCTTGGTGTACCACATCGCAGCGGCCATAAAATGGTGAGCAATCCTACTCATTTGCCCTGTATATGGTTTATCTGTTTTATTAGTACTGTATCCTGAAAATTTAATCACACTTGTTTCCCAACTAGATGTACTAGTGTGGTTTGTGAAAAAGTGGATGCACTACTGCATTTTCTCAAGGAGATATACTATAAATGTATTTTTGAACCTGATGCACTGGATTAGTATTTGGAAAATCTTGCGGAAGATTAAATTCTGAAGTTGATCGACTACTGTAGTTTCTGACGTTTTGATCAACTAGAGTAGTCTATGTACTTGATGTATTAAAAAGATGTTTCTGAACTTGATGTAGTGAAGTACATTCTGAATTTGATCTAATGTTATTTTCATAAGAAAATAAACTAAGAACTTGGTGAAGCACTGGTTATGTGTTATCCTATTCAACAAAAAGTAGACTAAACTAGTACCAATGCAGAACATACAACATTGACTGAAACTATGTATAATCCAAGAAGAAGAATAACATGATGTACTTAATTTAATTTCAGAACTTTCTTTACTAGTTGTTTACCCTACATAAACAACTACTTCATGGATTCATCACTTGTAAAACAAAACAAAAATGAATAGTTCAAACATCAAAGTAATGCTAATATTCAAAATGGCTCTCCCCTTGCAGGCCCAAGCGCCTGACCGAGATGCTGCAGCATGAGAAGTTGTTCACATTTGCCGGTTTCAGCATTGAAAGTGACAAAGAGAAGCTGAAGTTGTCCGGTATGGAGATCAATCCCAAAAAGTTCATCGACATTCAGCGCAAGTGGAGAGTTCCATACACCGGAAAAGAGTACGACTCCTTGACTAATGTTGCAGCCAGCGTCATCCACCCATTCTACAAAGGCATGAAGAAGAAGATCAACACGCAGGAAGACTACAAACTATGGGGGACCAGCCCGCTGCCAGACAACCTCATCGGGTACGCAAGAGTAGATGCGTACGCCACGTACAAGTCATGGTTCATAACCGACTACATCACAGATAGTTCAGAATATGTGAAAGAGCGGGAGGTTGAAAACTACTACGACCGCCCCTATTGCCCCTTTACAGGATGAAGATACATTAGAGCCTACCTTCGTTTTACTTCCACTTGTGCTTGCCTTTTATCTTGTTGTTTAAAATTAGTAGTTTGCTCTTGTTGGGTTGAACCAGTATGATTATGTCGTGCTTGTCTTGTTTGAACAAGTTTAGTTATGTCATCAAGTACAATGTTTTGCTTATCTCATTATATAAGTTTGGTTAAGTTTGGTTTGGTAGCTTCGTATGTTGTTAATCCATCATTTCAAAATTGAAAAGTAGCTTCTGAATGGAACATTGTCGCTGCTCTAAAGTACTAGTTATGATGCAACTAATCACACAATGTTGTTCCATGTCAGTACAACTCAGTACACTTGATCAGACAGTACATACTTACTACAATAAAAGTTACAAAGAAGCATCAGTCCTTAAGCGCTACTATGAATGCACCATCAGTACAACTCAGTCTACACGCAAGTACATAGTTCCGAAAATGACACCAGAAGACACTTGAGAATAATCACAAAAAAAACACAAAAAAGAAGGCGAAAAACTCAAATGAAAAAGATTACACTCACACAAAATTGACAAGAGCTAGAACAAAAAGTATCAGTCCAAGTCACTGGTGGAGTCAAGTACTATATTCAAACAAACAAAAAAACAAAAAATTGACCGCCCAAGGTCAGGCCCAGGCCCTGGCAATGCTAGACACTTGAAATCGAGCCTGTGGGCGAATCCCTAGTAATCCGCACAATGCAGGACCTGCCGACCAGGGCCCACAGGTCAAGAGAGAGAGCGAGCGCCGTGTATAAGCGCTCAGGTAAGTGTTCAGAGTAGTTCGACTGGTGAGCCTCTGCCGCGCTTATAAACAGGTCCAGAGCCCCCTCGACTAGCGAGGTGGGACTAAACCTAGAGAGCACGTGCACGACGCACTACACAGTCGCGCAGACGAGCTATCTGGGCCGAAAAACGACCCAATAGCCTGCATCGTCAACAAAACACGCCACCAATAAGCCCAGGTATACAAACCAGAGGGCGGGGCAAAAGAAATATAAACTACAAGAAAAATGTTTGTCAATTAACCTAAACAGGAAAAAATATGATACAAAAACAATGAACCTCCAAAAAGAATAGAACTTAATAGTCTATCTGTTAAATGTACATAATTCAAAAAACCGAATTAAATATTACTTTCAAGTTCAACTACTAAAACTCAAAAAGTTCAAACATATAATGTTTGTCAATTATGCTAAATTTCTTATTTATATAAAATCTGACAAGTTCAACTACTAAAACTCAAAAAGTTCAAACATTATTTAAAAAACCGAATTAAATATTATTTTCAAGTTCAACTACTAAAACTCTAAAAGTTCAAACATATAATGTTTGTCAATTATGCTAAATTTATTATTTATATAAAATCTGACAAGTTCAACTACTAAAAACTCTAAAAGTTCAAACATATAATGTTTGTCAATTATGCTAAATTTCTTATTTATATAAAATCTGGCAAGTTCAATTACTAAAACTCAAAAAGTTCAAAATTATTTAAAAAACCGAATTAAATATTATTTTCAAGTTCAACTACTAAAACTCTAAAAGTTCAAACATATAATGTTTGTCAATTATGCTAAATTTATTATTTATATAAAATCTGACAAGTTCAACTACTAAAACTCAAAAAGTTTACACATATAATGTTTGTCAATTATGTTAAATTTCTTATTTATAGAAAATCCGACAAGTTCAACTACTAAAACTCAAAGAGTTCAAACATTATTTAAAAGCTGAATTAAATATTATTTTCAAGTTCAACTACTAAAACTCTAAAAGTTCAAACATATAATGTTTGCCAATCATGCTAAATTTATTATTTATAGAAAATCCGATAAGTTCAACTACTAAAACTCAAAAAGTTCAAACATTTATTTAAAAACCGAATTAAATATTATTTTCAAGTTCAACTACTAAAACTCTAAAAGTTCAAACATATAATGTTTGTCAATTATGCTAAATTTATTATTTATATAAAATCTGACAAGTTCAACTACTAAAAACTCTAAAAGTTCAAACATATAATGTTTGTCAATTATGCTAAATTTCTTATTTATATAAAATCTGACAAGTTCAACTACTAAAACTCAAAAAGTTCAAAATTATTTAAAAAAACCGAATTAAATATTATGTTCAAGTTCAACTAGTAAAACTCTAAAAGTTCAAACATATAATGTTTGTCAATTATGCTAAATTTATTATTTATATAAAATCTGACAAGTTCAACTACTAAAACTCAAAAAGTTCACACATATAATGTTTGTCAATTTTGTTAAATTTCTTATTTATAGAAAATCCGACAAGTTCAACTACTAAAACTCAAAGAGTTCAAACATTATTTAAAAAACCAAATTAAATATTATTTTCAAGTTCAACTACTAAAACTCTAAAAGTTCAAACATATAATGTTTGTCAATTATGCTAAATTTATTATTTATATAAAATCTGACAAGTTCAACTACTAAAACTCAAAAAGTTCAAACATATAATGTTTGTCAATTATGCTAATTTTCTTATTTATAAAAAATCTGACAAGTTCAACTACTAAAACTCAAAAAGTTCAAACATATAATATTTGTCAATTATGCTAAATTTCTTATTTATATAAAATCTGACAAGTTCAACTACTAAAATGTGAAAAGTTCAAATAGAATTTATTTGTCAATTTAGCTAAATTGCTTATTTATATAAAATCGGTGCACACCAAAACGAACGATCTGGTCGTAAAATAATCCCAAACCCCGACCCCCATCCAAAAAACAAAAAAATCAGTTCAAACATACATATGACATCAGTACTAAAACAGCAGGATCAGTCAGGCCACTCGCACCACTGTGACATCAAATTTCAAACCCATGCGCTGTATGAAATTACAATTCAGGTCACACAGTACTAAACCATAAGTGCACTAAAATGAGAATACAAAAACTATAAAGGCCTAACTTAGGTTAGTACAGATGAAAATAAAATAAGTACAAGTTTTGAGTAATAAGTCCCAGGGCACTAAAAACATGTTTTGAGATAAACTAGTGTATAAGACTTCAATGGAAAAACAATACTTAAACATCCACACAGAAAAACATCACAGAGCATACGTCACCTAAATAGTGCAAAATGCCATCATCACTACCGCAGAGACGTGAAAGTGGGATTTAGCAGATCGTAAGTACAGCTTGACAAGACTAATCAGTGCAGCAGTGAAAAAACATTTGTCTTGGACGGTTAGTTCTTCTAGGCCACCACCCACGCCACCCACTGGCCGATTGCCACGATGCACTGCAAGGGGCGACCCCCACGACCACTACACCCACGCCCACGACGAACCGCCCCCCACACACCACCGTCGATGCACTGCAAAAAAAAACCATTGTCTTCCATATCTGCCTCATTCACAGAACTGCCATTGCTGCTTCCATCTCCACTGCACACAAACCAAAAACTTCTATCTCCCAAGCCCACAGTCGTCGGAGGAAGGTGATGGCGGAGGAACCGTCCGCCAAGCGTCACCATGGCGAGACGTCGAACAAGAGCAGCAACCTCGTCGACATTCACGTCCCCGGCGAGAAGCGAGAGTACACCAAAATGCTCGAAGGGGTTGAGGTCCACGGCAAGGAGACACTGGAGATCGTCTGCACCAGCTTACCAGACAAGGCCGACGAGGTGATGAGCAGGCTCAGGATGAAGGGCGGCGGCTTGTATCCGAGCTTCATCGGAGTTGATGTGGAGTACACCAACCATGAAGAACCTCCACAGATGGCGGCAGTCCTATAGTTGTGCGTCGAGGAACTCTTCTTGGTATACCACATCGCAGCAGCCACAAAATGGTAACCCATACTACTCTTCATTCATTTGTTGTACTAGTACTACTCACTAAAAACTTAACTAACTTGTTTCCCAACTAGATGAACTACTATAGTTTCTGAAGTGGATGCACGAGCACATGTTTCTCAAGTTACATGCATTTCTGAAACGGTGAAGTGGATTGTTTCACCAGATTAGTATCTGAAAAAAAGTTTATAGCATTCTGAACTTGATGCATCAAATTAATTTCTGAACTTGCTGAACTAGCATAGCTTCTGATCTTGATGCACTAGTATAGTTTATAGAATTGATGTATTAAAAGATCTTTGGTGAAGTGGTATAGGTCCATATCTTGATGCACATGTTTCTCAAACTAATTTTTGAACTTGATATAGAATTAATGCACAAAGATGTATCAAGCACTGGTATAGGTCTTTTATTCAACAAAAAAGAAAACTAAACTTGAATCAAGCAGCGCATATATCATTGACGCTGGTAAAATGATTCTTGAATTTGGTGAAGCATTTGGTGAAGCAATGAAGATAGCAAAAACGAAAAAATAACACGGTGTAGTTGAGCTTAATTTCAGGACTTTGTGTACTAGTTTCTAAACTACATTCATGCATTACTCATAAATATATAACCATCTACCTCATGGATTATCACTTGTAAAACAAAAAAAGCAGAAGAATTAAATCTTCAAAAAAGAAGACTAATATTTAAATGTGTGTCTCCCCCCTTGCAGGCCCAAGCGCCTCAAAGACTTCCTGCAGGAGGAGAAATTGTACACATTTGTCGGTTTCAGCATTGGAAGTGACAAGCGGATGCTGAAGAAGTCTGGTTTGGAAATCAACCCCAACAATTTCATCGACATGCAGCGCAAGTGGAAAGATCCAAAGACCACCAAATACTATGACTCCTTGGCCGATGTTGCAGGCGGCGTCATCCACCCATTCTACGAAGGCATGAAGAAGAAGATGGATAGGGCAGACCACAAACTGTGGGGGACCAGCCCGCTGCCAGACAACCTCATCACGTACGCAGGAATAGATTCATATGCAATGTACAAGTCATGGAAGACAATCGACAACATCGTGACAGGTTGGGATATTTCAAAAGATCAGGAGGCTGACCCCTACTACCACTGCAACTTCGCGGATGAAGATGCATGAAAGTCTGCATTCGTGTTGCTCGCACTTCTGCATGTCCTTAGTCTTGTTGTTTCAGATTTGTAGTTTGCTTTCGTTATGTTGAACCAGCTACCTTATGTTATGTGTGTCAGGGTTTGAGCAAGTTTGCCTATGTATATCAAGTACATCATTTGCTTATGTCATCCAACAAGTTTGCTAGCTTCCTATTTTGTTGATCCATCATCTGAAGTTGAAGTAGGTTGAAGTTGAAACTTGATGGCTGCCACGCAGCACTAGTCATGGAGAAATAAAAACAACACATAAATATTTTCGCACAAAAAAATAGTGGCAAACTAACTAAGGACAAAAGCAAATAGTAGCCTTGGACGCTAAGTACAGCTTAGACATGAACGGTAGTACTATCGCACTAAAAGAATCAATTTTTAGTTTCAGAAGAACACTAAAAAGACTAAGTTTCAGCCGAGGACAACATTCAGTACTAAAAGCATCATGCTAATAGTAGTTAGAAATTCACTAAGTACTGCAACAGGAAAAGCAAAGAAACACCAGTACGTATTTCCTAGTCACTAGCATGCTAGGACTAAAAGTTCTGGTACACTTGAACACACGGTACATTCATTCTACAAAATATAAAAAGGAACGGGAAACATCAGTTCGCATTCCCTAAAACAGTGACACACTAAGAATAACAGTAATAATACAACTGAAATCTCAGTACAACTAAGTCTATACGACAAGTGCTATGATTATACCAAACATTGCCTTGAGAAGAACCACAGCCTAGAAAAAAAAGGCCAAAACTAAATCAAAAATATATCAGTTCGACAAAGGAGAAAAATCACAAGAAACACAATAGAAAACATACTAGCCTCAAACAACACAAAAAATTAAATAATTAATCAAAGTACTAGCACAATTGAAATCTCAGTACAACTTAGTTTATTCGGTAAGTTCTATGATGATACAATTAATGCCTTGAGAAAGAAGTAGTTTTGAACTTAAACATAGCTAATTTAAATCAGTGCTTTAACTTTTACTATGAAGTTCAACTACTAAAGTTCAAGAAGTTCAAACAAAAATTTGGCACCAAATTTTAAAAAGCCTTACACTGAATGAGATTTCGAATCAGTACTAACAGAACTATATCATATGTAAAAAAAACGAGAGTACAGAAACTATAAAGGTCCAACTTAGGTTAGAATCGGATAAAAATAAATTAAATCTCACTTTCTCAGCAAGAACTCGTAAATACACTTGAAAAAAAGGTTTTCAGTTCAACAAGTATATAAGTCTTCAGTACAAAAAAGTAAATCTTAACCAAAACGAATTCCCGATGAAACATACACAAGTGAAACAGCTATTCAACCACACAATCATCATGGGAAAAAAAGTTTGTTAAACAGTGTGCCACACTTAAACACAACACAAAATATACTAGTTATTATATAGTACTCGACAAGACATCAAACACTAACAATAGAGCCTACAATGCTTTCAAGAGATATATCACACAACTATCCCATTCACTACGCAATTGATCAGCATTTCTCCTATGCACCAGGAGCCAAAGCCTGAACCTTCTTGGGAAGCTCCGTCACCACAAGCTGGCTATTCCGGTTGAACACAACTCTATACAGATCCTCAGCGTTCCAATCAACAATACGTGGCTGCAAAAACAATAAAACAAATTATCAAAAACCATGACACATAAAAAAAGGATACACAATAAGCCAAAAAACAGAAAGTGAAAAGCCCAACTAGAACCCACGTCATTATCTCGAATGTTCTCAATGATCTTTTCACCATCATAGGATCCCGCATACTTCAGAGCATAATGGCCACATTCATTTGGCCCTTGAAGTGAAACCATGACAAACATTGGTTTCTTTGCAAATAGCTCTCAATTGGGCTGCTTGCTTGCATTGTACTTGTCGGATTTCGGGTTCCGGCAGACCCTCTAGGTTCAAACTCTGGGGTGCGCGCGGAGATTTGACCCTCTGCCTAGCTACACCTCACCGCCTCGCTATGACCTAAGCAATCAAAGGAACAACACGAGAGACACATAGTTTATACTGGTTCGGGCCACCATTGTGGTGTAATACCCTACTCCAGTGTGTGGTGTGGTGGATTGCCTCTTGGGCTGATGATGAACCATACAAGGAAGGACAGCCTCGCAAGGGTCTGTTCTTGGCTGGTGCGATGAACTACTAGGGGGAGTTCAGTCGCTCTCTCGATCGATCGGTCCGTTGAGATCTCGTTGTGATCTCGTCTCTCCTCTATCTGTTGTCGTCGCTCTCTGTTGTGGCTAGTCCTATTTATAGGCAAAGGCCCTGGGACTCCTCCCAAATATTGAGCGGGAAGGGCGCCAACAATTGGCCATTTTGAAGGGGAACATCTAGTACACTTATCCTGACTAAAGTTGGTCCTCGCCTGCTAAAGGCTCTGGTGGTGACGCTGGCTTGGGCTCCATGATGACCTCCATCCTGCCGTTCTGCTGGTCTTGGTCTTGTTGCACCGAAATTGATGCCTTTGCTTGATGCCCTCGCCTGCGCTTGCTCCCTTTGCACCAAAGAGGAAAGAAGGACACTGCGCGGGCTGGCTCCCGCCTGGCGCCCTTGGTTGTCATGGCTTGCGTCATGGGCACCTTGTGAGGTACCCCGCCTTGATCTCTCCGCCTCCTCGCGAGCCAGCCTGACGAGGCTGTGCCTAGAAAGCCTCCTATCGTCCGCCCCGCGAGGCTTGGCCCCTCGCGAGGGTCTTGAGCTCATGCTGATGAAGATGGGCCACGCTTGGCCGCCCCTTGAGCCACACCGCAGGCCGCAGGTAGGCAAGTCTGGGGACCCCCGTTGCCAGAACACCGACAGTAGCCCCCGGGCCCGAGGCGCGCTTGGACTTGGCTGAGCATAGAGGCGAAGGGGCAAGTGCGAAGCATCGCGGGCCCTAACAGCTTGCGGCCCCGGGCGCCACATGGCGGTTGATTGGACGTGGGCGGCTCCACTCCCCCATGACGTCTCAGCAACTGCGTGAGCTGACAAGTCCCTGCATGTAAAAACTGGTCATGATTACCTGCGATCGTGGAAGTCGACGGTTGGCCTCCTCTGGCTATAAGTACGGAATGACGCGAGCCATTCCAGTTCATCTTACTTATCTACTTCTCCTCTTCTTCATCTTAGCCACTGCTCCACCTTGCCGCCATGGCTCCGATACGCCGGTTCTCCGCAGAAGAGAAGGGAAAGGCCCCCCGAGAGGGCCCCGACCCGCTTCTGCCAAAGAAGCGCTTGGTCCTCTGCCGCCGAGATGAGGGCATGCGGCAGGAGGTGTCGAGGCCTTGGTGCGAGCGGCCGCCGCCAGGGTTTCCGCTACCCTTGTACGCCCACCTTGAGGGCCCTGAAGGAGCTGATGCCGAGCGCCATGGACGACACAACCATCGGTGCCGGCGGGTCAAGGCGGTGCGCGTTGTCCCTCCTGGGGTTCATGCTGAGGGATCCTCCCTAGATTTTGTGCTCCACGCCGCCATTCCTCCTTGATCTTGGATTCATCTTCCTCCTTCCTTCGCCTTCGAGATTCCGCCGAGGGGGCCCTTCAGGCTCTGGCTGCAGCATGCCGATTGCCAGACTCCTGCGACCGATGCGGATGTCGAGGTCGTTGCTCCAGGTAAGGTCTTCATGACCCAGGGCTCGGGCGAGATCGCCCGGGTTTGCAGGACTAGGGGCGCCCTCGTGACCCACCTGGAGTTCGATGGTGCTTGCATGATGCTCTTCAAGGTCTTCGACAAAGATGGTCATCGGCTGGAGTGCTGTCCCAGAGACAGCGGCAGAAGCCCCGGAGCGGCAAGGAACAGGCCTGCTGTCGCACGTTCTTCCAGCAGCTCCTCAAGCGGCGAGGGTGCCGGAGGATCCAGCGACTCCGCCGAGCTCTTCACGACTCTGGAGACGAGCGACGACAGCTACGAGCCCCCGAGCCTGCGCCGCTCTCGGAGCAGGACGGGCTCGTTAGGCCGCCATCGTCTCTGATCTGGATGAGGTTGGCACCAGTGCCTGGCGGCCCACTATTGATGATGGCGTCTGCCGCGATGGTTCCTGTAGTTAGGACTCCTTAGGATACACGTCTTTTGTCCCTGCGAGGAGCCAAGAATACACCCCGTGGGGGCTTGTAAGGTGTATGTAGCTCTGTTTGTCAATATGATCCTTATCATGAAGCGGTGCGAGATGCTTATTCCGTCTTAGCTTAGTTTCTTCCTTTCAGACCTCACGAGGGCTTGGTGCTCTGCGCCGACAGGTCCCAGTCCCAAGGCGGCTTCAGCCGTCGCTGGTACGCCAGGTCGCGATGCCGTGGTCAAGGCCAGGAGGTGAGCGGCCCGGGGTCCAGTAAGAGCCCGTGAGTCGCGATACTCAGGAGGTCCCCTTTGGCGCTCAAGCAGCTATCGTTTGGTGAGAAAGGAATGTAACGTTACTAACATGGGACTGCATTGGATGCGGTGACGGTGCTGCGATAGCTAGTGTTTCTGGAGAGTGACTTATCTCAAGGGTCAGGAAATGCTTCCTGATGCGGCGCTATGTCCGGGCCTTGGCCAGCGAGAGGTTGCCTGGCGTGGTCTCCGCGTGCATCTTTCCTCTCGCCTCTGCTCCCCTTTCTGCTCTACGTCCTCGGGTCCCGGCCCTCGAGCGGGTCTCAGCCGTCGCTGGTTTGCCGGGGCGCGATGCCATTGGCAAAGCCAGACTGTGAGGGCTGGAGAGCCGGTAGGAGCCCTGAGTCGCGATGCTCAGGTACCCCCCCCCCCGCCTTTAACGTGCAAGCGGTTCCCGCGGACGATAGTGAAGAGGATGCCTTGAGGGCCTTGCCTGGCGCTTCTCCTTGGGGGATCCTGCAGACCCACCACAAAAAGAGCAAAAGTCCGCTATGACAAGCGGCGGTCAGCCGTTAGTTGCTTTGGAAAGGTGACGAGGCACTAAAGGCCTGACGAGGTGTATTGAGACACCCGTGAGCCAACACGGGACTCATAGGGCCCTACCCCAAGGTGGGTTGCGCCTGGCACTGGGCCTTAACTTGTGATGTGTTCCTGCAAATTTGGCTAGATGCCGATGCTCTACGTCCTCGGGTCCCGGCCCTCGAGCTGGTCTCAGCCGTCGCTGGTTTGCCGGGGCGCGATGCCGTGGGCAAAGCCAGAGGGTGAGGGCTGGAGAGCCGGTAGGAGCCCTGAGCCGCGATGCTCAGGTACCCCCCCTTTAACGCGCAAGCTTGGTTAGATGTTGATGCTCTACGTCCTCGGGTCCCGGCCCTCGAGCTGGTCTCAGCCGTCACTGGTTTGCCGGGGCGTGATGCCGTGGGAAAAGCCAGAGGGTGAGGGCTGGAGAGCCAGTAGGAGCCCTGAGTCGCGATGCTCAGGCACCCCCCTTTAACATGCAAGCTTGGTTAGATGTCGACGCTCTACGTCCTCGGGTCCTGGCCCTCGAGCTGGTCTCAGCCGTCGCTGGTTTGCCGGGGCGCGATGCCGTGGGCAAAGCCAAAGGGTGAGGGCTGGAGAGCCGGTAGGAGCCCTGAGTCGCGATCCTCAGGCACCAACCCTTTAACGCGCAAGCTTGGTTAGATGTTGACGCTGTACGTCCTCGGGTCCCGACCCTCGAGCTGGTCTCAGCCGTTGCTGGTTTGCCTAGGCGCGATGCCGTGGGCAAAGCTAGAGGGTGAGGGCTGGAGAGCCAGTAGGATCCCTGAGTCGCGATGCTTAGGCACCCCCCCTTTAACGTGCAAGCTGCCGACATCCAGGAAGAAGAGATGGCACAGACAGGCACCAAATAACAAGCATGATGGGTCGAATGCATGGTCCGAAAATAAACGCAAGAGGGATATACGCCGCTGGGTCTGACCCGAGCGACTTGAGGATGATGCAGCCCGAGGGGCGCCCCCTAACAAAGTAAGCTAAAAACACGAGCGAAAGGGATACACGCCACAGGGACGGACCCACGCGGCCTGGGAATGATGCAGCCCTGAGGGCACTCCCATCTGGAAACGAAACTTGAAAGATGTCACCTGATAGTGTTGACAACGAAGGGGTGTTGAAGTAGCAGACGTAGCGGGCTGCGGGAGCCGATCTTCACGTGCCCCCAGGCCCAGGAGCCCCGTGAGGCTCCGGAGGCGCTGGTGGCTCCTCGCGAACCATCTCCATCACCACCAGGACTGCAAAACGCCTGGCCTCCTGAGCCTCCAGGATGATCCTGATGAGGCGCTGGCGCACCGTAACTGCGTTCGGCAAGCCGTAGGGCATGCGAACATAGTTGTGGGGTGGGCCTCCGCAGCGCCCCACACGTGAGGGCGAGAAGCGCTCCTGAGAGGCGACTCGGTTGAGCCCTGGGATGTGGATGCAGACGCGCAGCCTGCCATCCTCACCTAGATGGGGAGCTGTGGCGGGTAAGCGGCGCCTGCCACTCATGACTCTTGACTCCTGCAACTCCTGTGTGATCTGACTGGCGAACTCCTGAGGGTTTGGCCCTCCTTGCATTGCTCTTTCCTGAGGGAAACGTGTTCTGAAACACGCCTCCAAGTGGTGCCCAAGCGCCTCCCTCGTGACCTTAGTAAGGTCGGTGGCCCTCCAGGTGGGAGCCCCCGAGCCCTGCTTGAGGAGGGTGCCGGGCGCGCCTCCCTATGTGACAGAAGGAGGTGGCCCCTAAGCAGGCGTAGACCCTGAGGGGCTTGCCTCTTGAGGGGTCGGGCCTGGCGATGTCTTCTTCTTCTTGGGGGCAGTCTCAGGGAGCCTCCCGCTCCCGCGATCTGGGTCTTCAAGTGATGCATCCTGAAAAGCTCGTTCCAGGGAGCACACCGCGTCTCTTTCTTCACAAGGCACCGTGATGACTCCACCACTTCCTGGCATCTTGAGGACGTTGTAGCCGTGATGAGTCACGATCATGAACTTGGCGAGAGCTGGGTAGCTGAGGATGGCGTTGTACGGTAGGTGAATGTGGGCGACGTCGAAGTCCATGAGCTCAGTGCAGTAGTTGTTGCACGCCCCGAAGGTGACAGGGAGGCGGACCTGCCCAATTGGAACCATGGAGCCGTCGGTGACTCCGGAGAAAGGCTTGGTTGGCTGAAGCTGAACGTAAGGCACTTGGAGGTTGTCGAATGTCTCTACGGACAGGACGTTGAGCCCTGCCCCGCCATCAATGAGGGTCCTGGTGACTTGCACGTTGCTGATGACTGGGGAGCAAAGCATTGGGAGGACTCCGGTTGTGGCCGCGCACTTGACCTGATCCGCTGAGCTGAACATGATGGCGCACGCCGACCACCTGAGGTGGCGCGTGGCTTCAAGCTTGGGGAGGACTGCATTCACTTCGCGAGCAAACTACTTGAAAATGCGTTGAGAGGCTGGGGCTTGTGCTCCGCCCAGGATGCAGGTGATCGCGCGTGGCTCCTGGAAGCCCCCAGCCTCCTCGTCCTGATGATGGTCCTCATTTTTCCTTGGCTATGGCGGCAGTGGAGGAGGCCTGCATTTCCTTGCGGGCGATCCTCGCGAGGCCGATCCCTCCAGTCTCCCTCGCGAGGCTGATCCTGCCAGCGATCCTCGCGAGGTCGGTCACGCCACCCTTGGCGAGGGCCGCGGTCTTCCCAGCGTCCTGCGTTCCTTCCTCCTCCTCGGCCATAGCCGCGATCGTTGTAGTCGGGCCGTCGGCCGACCCTTCCTTCCCGCACGGCTCGGAGCTCTTGGCATTCGTTGGTGTTGTGGGTGTGGAGGTCGTGGTACACACAGTACCGGCTGCCCTTGAAAGAGTCAGGCCGGTCTCTGCCCCGCTTGGTGTCTGGTTCTGCCGCGAGCACGGCAGCCCCCTTGCGCTTCACGTCCTTGGCCTTGGATTTCTTCTCTTCTGCGTCGGCGGCTGGCAGGTCGAGGAGGGAAAGGCGCCCTTCCTCAGCCCTGGCGCACTTTGTTGCCAAGTTGAACAACTCCAAGGAAGTGCATAGATCTTCATGCATCGCCAGTTCCTCCTTCATCTTGACGTCGCGCACGCCGTCGGAGAAGGCCAAGATGATGGCCTCCTCGGTCACCTTGGGAATCTTGAGACGTGCGTTGTTGAAGCACTGGATGTACTTCTGCAGGGTCTCCCTGGTTGCTGCTTGATGCGGCGCATGACGCTCATGGCAGGTGGCCGTTCGCGAGTACCTTGGAAGTTGGCGATGAAACGGGTGCGCATCTCGTCCCAGGAGAAGATCGTGCCTGGCGCCAGGTTCAGGAGCCAGGTGCGGGCCCCATCCTTGAGTTCCATGGGAAACCAGTTCGCCATGACTTTCTCGTCCCTGCTGGCGGCTTCGATGCCCAGCTTGTAGAGCTAGAGGAACCCCGTAGGGTCGGCTGTGCCGTCGTAGCGAGGAGGCAGGTCTGGCTTGAACTTGCAGGGCCACACGATGCTGCGCAGCCCGGCGGTGAAGGTGCGACACCCTGCCGTGGCCACGTGAGACCTCTGGTGATGGGGAGCTTGGTCTTGCGGGCCCCCATGTGCTACAGCTGGGAGCAGCGCGGGGTCTTGGCGCGCTGGGATAGGAGCGTGGTCGTGACGGACCGGAGCAGGGAGCACTCGGGCAGCTTCTTGGGGGCGAGGAACCTCTTGACAGCTCCGCTCTTGCTGCGCTGGCGCCGGACGGGGTGGGTTCCATCCAGGGGCCACGCGCCTTGGGGCCAGGGCGCCTTCTTGAGGAGGAGGTGGCTGAGGCGCACCCGGAGCTTCATTGCCCTTGTCGGGCGGGGCGCGGTGCAGCGAGAAGGACGGCGCGGGGGAGCCTCCCTGCGGCACGGACGAGCTCAGCGACGCGGTCGAGCCACTCTTCATAGACGTTGTCGACTGGGTGGTAGCGCAGGAGCTCGTTTGCCGTGATGAGCGCAGCTTGAGCCTCCTTGGCCGCGTGGGGCGCGCAGGACAAAGAACCATCCGAGGTGAGCGAGGGAGTGGCAGTGCGGCCGTCTCGCCTCATGGATGGATGCTGGGACGATGCTTGCTGCTCGTTCCCCACCGGGCCGGTGGCGGAGTTGACGGCACGCGACGGGGAACGGCGGGGGTGGCCGCCGATGGGGGCCGTCTGGGTGACGCGGGAAGCGAGAACGGCTCGGCGCTTGGCGCGGGCCCGACGAGCGTCTGACATGGATGCGATGGTCGGTGAAGAACAGGGCGGCGGAAGGCGAATTCTGGCGCACCCCTACCTAGCGCTCCAAATGTCGGATTTCGGGTTCCGGCAGACCCTCTAGGTTCGAACTCTAGGGTGCACGCGGAGATTTCACCCTCTGCCTACCTACACCTCACCGCCTCGCTATGATCTAAGCAATCAAAGGAACAACACGAGAGACACAGAGTTTATACTGGTTCGGGCCACCATTGTGGTGTAATACCCTACTCCAGTGTGTGGTGTGGTGGATTGCCTCTTGGGATGATGATGAACCATACAAGGAAGGACAGCCTCGCGAGGGTCTGTTCTTGGCTGGTGCGATGAACTACTAGGGGGAGTTTAGTCTCTCTCTCGATCGATCGGTCCGTTGAGATCTCGTTGTGATCTCGTCTCTCCTCTATATGTTCTCGTCGCTCTCTATTGTTCTCCCTATCTGTTGTGGCTAGTCCTATTTATAGGCAAAGGCCCTGGGCCTCCTCCCAAATATTGAGCGGGAAGGGCGCCAACAATTGGCCATTTTGAAGGGGAACATCTAGTACACTTATCCTGACTAAAGTTGGTCCTCGCCTGCTAAAGGCTCTGGTTGTGACGCCGGCTTGGGCTCCACGATGACCTCCATCCTGCCGTTCTGCTGGTCTTGGTCTTGTTGCACCGAAATGGATTCCTTTGCTTGATTCCCTCGCCTGCGCTTGCTCCCTTTGCACCAAAGAGGAAAGAAGGACACTGCATGGGCTGGCGCCCTTGGTCGTCATGACTTGCGTCATGGGCACCTCGTGAGGTACCCCGCCTTGATCTCTCCGCCTCCTCGCGAGCCAGCCTGACGAGGCCGTGCCTAAGGAAGCCTCCTGTCGTCCGCCCCGCGAAGCTTGGCCCCTTGCGAGGGTCTTGAGCTCGTGCTGATGAAGATGGGCCACGCTGGGCCGCCCCTTGAGCCACGCCGCAGGCCGCAGGAAGGCAAGTCTGGGGACCCCCGTTCCCAGAACGCCGACAGTACTGAGCATCACCATACATAGCCTTCATTACTCTGACCAATCTGGAAATCTGTAAAAAACAAAAGAAACCACACATTTTTAGGTCTCAGAAAAAGCAGAAACAAAGATGCAAAAAAATTAATCTAGTACGGATAATAAATGTCACTCACAAACTTCTCGCAATCTTTATGATAGGTGTTCTTTGAAGGACGGCAGTTCTTCGGATAAGGTAAAGAGTCAAGGATGTCAACGCTACGTCGGTACCAATTCATGACATATAATGAATAGTGGTTCACTTTTTATCCTTTGCTAAAATCATAGGCTTGAATAGAGGCATCATGATCTAAAAATAAATGACCAAAAAAGAGATGTTAAATATTCAAAATAAAAACCAGCATCACAACAAACAAATAAAACCAAACACAGCTAGTAGATCTCACAAGGTCGGCACTGAACAAGTCTTCCTTATCTTTAACATAGCTCTTGAAATCTCTCGATGCACTCTCTACATTAAACTCTTTATTTTCATCATCGTAAAATGAACAGTCAAGCACAACCTGCAAAAAAGCCAAAAAAAGAAATATATACAGGAGGATAGGATCAACAAGCAGTAAAACTCGTAAAACAGTAGGCAGTCTTCTTTAACAGAAACAAACAATCTAATTGATTACCGTGATGAAATATGGACTCAGCAATACCCTTTTTCCAGATGTGAAATCAACATTTCTCTTGGGATCTTGCTTCCAATCATCAATGAGGAAGTCCATTACATCACCCTCCATCATTTGCCTAGGTGCAAAAACTTCCCAGATGCGTTTCCCAGTGAAGCTAGTTACGCTATCATCAGGCTGGGGGATCATTGAGAATGTATTCTTGCAGCACACACAAGAACAAAAAGAAGGGGAAGCAAGATAAGGCATTCATAGCAGTTCAAGTTGTATAAAAAAGAACAATTCAGGTAATATTTATATAGCAGTTACAAAAACAACAGAAGAAAAAGAAGAGGAAAAATAATGAGAGATACACACTCGGCATACTTCTCACGCCATTCATCACTAAACAACGGATTATACAACCTGCGAGCCTTGTCCAGGTGAGGGAATTTATGAGGGTGAAGCTGCTGCACAGGGGAGCAAAACTTTATAGGAGCTCTGGGCGCATGCTTCGTGCTTACAACATTGCCAGAATCCAAAGCAGGATCTTTCCTAGCACCCCCAGCTCTACGAGCCACTATTCCTGCAAGGGCAGATAAACCTTTGGCAGCAGCACTCCTCGTGACTCTTCCAACGCCAGCAATCTTGTTAAACACATCATCATCGCTGTCTATCAATTCCACTATGGGATTCTTGGGTGTAGTAGGGCTCTCTGCACAAGCAGCCATAGAACCTCTCAGAGCTCCCAACCGCCCCTTCATAACACCAGATCTTGTCTTTTCGGGAGAACGCCCCTGGCTAAGATCAATAGCTACGCGCTCGAGCTCCGAGAACTGGCTGCCAAAGAACCTACAGTCATGCTCACCAAGATCCAGCAACTCACTTGAAAAACAAAAAACAAAAAAAGAAGAAGATCGCACAAAGGGTAAGTTCAAATACATATTTCATGACAGTACTAATAGAGAAGTACAAGCAGAAAAAAATTACGAAAGTCCATGCAACGTATAGGGTTCGATGCCAAACAAACCCCGGAAGTCAACATCAAACACATCGCTAGTTGCGCAGGTATACAACAAAGTCTTCCTAATGTCAAGAATGTCTTAATGGCTGTAATCGACCATTTCAATTACACCATCCTCCCGGCAATGATAGGTCTTGCAGTTTTGTAGTATAAAGAATCCACAAGCATGCTTGTAAACAAAGATAAAAAACAAAAATGGTACAACACAAATCCGAAAATACAGGAACAACATCCTCCCAGCTACGAAAACAACCAACAAAAATCATTAAAAACGGATACTCACGTGTTTTCCTGCTGCGCCACCCGCACAAACTCGCAAGAGAAACCATCAATATGCACCGCGAGAACGGTTTGGCCCTGTCTACACTCGACTCCCTCCAAAGCTTCTTTATATTATCTATCATATTCCTTAAGAATCTAACTGCATCACCCAAGGTTTCATCACGGAGTGAATCAAGACACTCGAAACGACGGAACCTCAAATTCAGATTCATCGGTAGGTTTCATGGTAGCCACAAATGACGGTGGATCAAATGTAGGGAAAAAAAGCTGAAAAAAATCACAGAGGAAAAATGAATTTACCAAATCATAATGAAACAAAAAATTCAGCCTCCAAACAATAAAATAAAAGAGGGAAATTGAAATTCAGAAGTACAAACAAAAAATCAGATAATCAGTTCAAGTATATAGTACCGCCCAAAATTGAGGAACAATCATATCAGTTCAATTTCCTTGCGACAATAAGTGCAGCTTTAAAAAAAGAAGCACGCATCATTCATAAGTACAGGTGTAAAAGTAGGCTAATCAAGTTCATTCCCCCACCTCCCAAAACTGCAAAGAAAACATGACAGTTCTAGTTAATGAGTACAAAAAGTCCAAGTTCACCTACTTGGTCAAAACCATCAGCACCTGATCTCGTGAACCAATTTAGCACATTGGAATCAATATTTCCATCACAGATATGGGTCTGTTGTACAAAAGAACAACGACAGTTAGAAAATTGGCAAAACAAAGTTATCATCCTATTTAGAAAAAAGCAAAATACTAACCGTCACCCATCTCGGAACTATCAACTTGTCAGTGTCTCAGTACTTCTAACGTAGAGAATACAAAACAATGTCAGCACTGTCTGAGTTGAGCATGCCAGTGGAGACAAACGCTTTAGCAATAGAACCAACACTGGCATCACATTCTTTATTTTGAAAGATCGGCTTGTGACTAGAAAAACACAAAAGATTACATGAATTAAAACTACTGCAACAACAACAATAATCATACGAGAGAAAGAAAAAGAGACAAAAATGGTACGGGCAAAATCCCAAACTAACCATTTCATACGGTTCGTGCGCAACTTCGTAACAGCGAAGAAAAACATATCAACCTTAACAACATTACCACTTTCTGCTTGCGGAAACAGAAGAAAAATAATAAGTTCAACAACTACAAGAGAACATGTCCAAAATGCCAAAATTGAGAAGTACGCCTCATTTACAAGTCCTTACCTAGACTATCAGGGTTTGACGACGACGGTAGTTCCTGTGATGAGACCATTATGCCTCCAGTTTCAGGGTTTGACGATGGGACATCTTGAGAGGACACCAATATTGCTGCGCTTTCAGGGTCTGTAGAAAGAAAATCCTGGGACGACAAGAGCACCTCCTGCGTCGAGGGGTCAGAAGAAATTGACAGAAGTAAATCATCATCCTCGGATGGCACCTCCTCCATGCTAGAAGCATCTTGCAATGCATCACCGTAATCAAGACCTCCAGGCAGGAAATTCTCCGGCGGCAAATCTTCACAATTAGGAACATTTTCATTGCCAGCAATACCAACACCAGGCGATATGGCGTCAAGTATGCTGGTAGCGCCAGCATCCTCATCAGCAACTTTGTTACCAACATTGCGCCTACTACTCAATGGAACACCACGAGCATCATCTCCACCACTAAGGACAACCTCACGCTCAACATCAGTAATCTGACAAAAATGAAAATTCAAAAAAAGTGAATAATATGAACAAAACTAACAATAAAAAATAAGCTACCAAGAGGTGCACAGGAAAACAAACCTTGGAAGCATTCACAGCAACATCATCGATCTTGCTGCTACTAACATTCAAAGCAACATCACCAACGGGCAAACAAGGCTCATCGCCAACAATAGGACCCTGATTCAAATGTAATGAGGCAAAAAAACAATGCTATTATGAGCAACAATAAACACAAGGAATTAAAACAACAGTAACAAAAAAGGGAGCTACCCCCTTGCAAACTCTAAATGGTGTGCGATAGAAAAATGAACAAGCAAGACACATTGGTGCGCATGAAAATTCAAGAAAATATGAATAAACACAATAAAAATAAAAATAACCTTGCACTTATCAGTGGATGGATCATTATCTCCATGGTCGACAGCAGCCTGAACATTATGACTGGTCTCCTGCATGAAAAGAAAAATTAATAAACAGATGTGGATCAGGAAGTCCAACTACAATACTGACAGCAGAACAACATAGTAAAAACATACAAACAATGAGGACTGACTCAGATCAACAACAGGGTGCTGCAAGCCAACATCGTTCGTATGCTGATCAGAAACATTAGCCTCAGTACCATCATCAGCCCTGCTGTTGGTGCTAGCAGCCTCATCCTGATCAATCTGCAAGAAAGAAAATTATTAATAAATAGACGAGGATGAGGAAGTTCAACTACAACACTGACAGGAGAACAACAAAGTAAAAATTGCAAACACCGAGGACTGACTCACATCAACATCAGGACGCTCCAATCCAACATCATTCGTTTCGTGATCAGAAACATTAGCCTCGGTACCATCACGAGCCCTGCTGTCGGTGGCAGCAGCCTCATCCTGCTCAAACTGCTCGATAACAACATTTGCACTTTCTTCATATGGCTTGCAGCGAGAGCTTTGCGTAGTTCTGAAATGCTTCATGTTGTTTAACAGACGAACCGAGCTCTGAACTAGATCAGCGGCACCGTCACGCATATCACTGATTAAAATTCTCTCCATCTCAATGTAGTCAACAGCTTCCTCAGCATTAAATTGATGACCTTCAGGAAGGACACCGTTGATATAGCTCAGACGTTCAACTGTCGTTGGGACCTCTTGCAGCTCAAAACACACATTACTTAAGATATGCTCAGCGCGCTCCATCGCTGAAACAGCAACATCAATACCAAAACCCTGCCTCTGTGAAGCACTAGCATTACTAGGGCCAGGGGGACATAACCAACACCCTCAACACCACGGCCATCCCTCAACTCATCGGGCAGAGATGAAAACTTCGGAACCTAAGATGACGGCATCTCCAGGACTGGCCATTTATACACTCAGAAAAAATACAACCTCCTCATGAGTTTTCCACTACAAACAAGGGGAAAAATAGTTAATCAATCAATGCAATACATAGGGAAAAATAAATCATGATATTAACAGATTTAAAATCAACACCACTAATAAACTTTAACTGTCATTGCCAATTTGTTAGTATTTACCAACAGGCCAGTTGAACAAAGTTATTCAGTTCAACCACACATGAAACAACAGTACTAAAAAACCATACCTAAACCTAACGAAGCTTAAGAAATGAAAAAATATAAATAGATAACTCTGCAGTACACATGTCCACTACAGCAAAAAATAGCTATACCTAAAATAAAAAAGGTCTGCAAGACACAAAACAAATAAAACTCACCGGAACCTTCCCAAACACCCAAGTCTTTGGATCTGCATTGCCTTTTTTATCAAATCTGCATCAACCAGATCAGAAAGCTTGGCAGGATCCATGAAACATATGCGGGGGACTCACATGTTAGGCTCCATAGTCTTGCCACGGATAAGGCAGTCAAGGTAGATTAGTACAGGCCCTATGGCACAGCCTGTGATTGCCTTCCCCATGGTATCACCATCCAGGTACTTGGCAACAGCCCTTCTAAGCTCATCAACCATCAGCTGGCAATAATCCATTTTTGCCATATCCTCAAAGACGAGACCCTCAAACATTGCTGCCTCTCTGGAAACACGCGGGGCAGAACCAGGCAACACAACCTTCATAAACACAATAATGAAGAACACTTTCAGAGACAGGTCATCTTTGCTAGGATCCTTGATGAGCTCCTTGAGCTTATTCCTCAAATCCTTTGTCTTGATATCTTTGTTCCTGCTAATGTCAAGCTCCGATCTTAACTTCATCAGAGCATTGTCATATCCATCCTCTGATGGCCTTGGCGCAGAACGACCACCATGAGGGAAACCAAATAATTGTTGTATACCATCGCTAGTGATGCGAAGCTTCTTATTAGCCTCACCCATGTCAAGAGTCATTGTATCAGAATCTATCCTCAGGTACAAAACTCCCATCAGAGGGCGGGAAATGTTAGACCTCACCCTCCACTTGAAGATAGAACCAAAACCAGATGCATGAACCCTAGCCACATGCCGACTCTTGAGCAATTTAGCTCAAGCTTAAACCTCTCTCAACGAACATCGCACAATTAAGTTCAATTTCCGTTGGTCACCTTCATCCAAGGCAACTTTTCCGGCATTGCCTCCCACCGGCTTGACCGGACGCATAACGCTAACAGGGTGTAAATGAAAATAAAGAAGCCACACCTGACATAAATGAAAATAGAAAACAAAACAAGCATATGAAGGCAAGTAAAAAAAGATTGCACAAGTTCAACTATTAAAACAACATCAGTACCACCCTCAAATAGATGCAAATAATGACCAGCCTCACCTGGCCAGCATACCATCCCAAAACACAATTAATTCATTGCAAGTACAACTAGCAAGTCACATGCAGTACAAAACACATACCCCTGCAAATTCATCTTCTGAATCAACTTCAATATCATCTTCTTCAGATACAACATCTTCAGCTTCGACACGAGCACGCTTCTTCACACCTTTGTTCACCTTTGCAGGATGAACTTTACGCTTATTATTTTCTTTCAACAAAGACCGCTCTTGAAGAGGAGACGAAGAAGGCTTCGTATTTGTCAAACCTCGTGGACTCCGACGAACAGGGGAGCCACCAAGTTTGATTGGACCAACTTTCACAGTAACACTATCCGCATCAGCTTTGCTATTACCGGGTTGGGAACCAGCTTTCACACGTGGGCTACGCCTCTGTGTGCCATCAGGATTTCGATCTGACATCTTCCTCTTCAAAACAACTTTCTTCTCCTTAACTGCATCACGGTTAAACACTTGCGTCAAACGAGTTTGCATCAAGTTTGTCTTCACAGACATGTCACTTCCATGAGATCCGGCATAAACAGTTGAAAAAACCACATCACCACCTTCATCGCCTACACATTTAGGAGCTTGAGCAACATGAACATCACTTTCTTGCACACAGGCAGCCTTTTGACGTTGTTCCAACTCCTTTCTCCTCTGGAAATCATACTTCTTCTTTCTTATCCTTTCATCCTCGAGCTGTAACTGCATAGGAACATCCTCAGCCTGGGTAACAGGCTCAGTTCCATCAACACTTTGAGACTGAGCAACAGACAACTGCAAGCTGCCATCACCATCATCAACGTTAAGAGAATACATTCCATCATTAATATCTTTAACAACGTCAGCAATGTCCTCAGCAACACCATGGCTGTCATTAACTGCATAAACCAATAACATAAGCACGCACATATAAAAGTAAAACACAATTAACATTGCAGACACAATATAAATAAAGCGCATAGCATCACACACAAACAGAAGGAATAACTAATGTAACTAAGCATACCTATGTATTAAAGGCTGATAAAAAAGAGCAAATATAAGGGAAACACCAGCAACATTCGCAAGTTATTCTAGAGGATTTGGTGTCTCAAAAATAACATTCACAAGATCTTGAAAGCGTTCTGATTTGTCAGAATCAGGAGGCACCCGCACTCCAACATCTACAACAACATCATAATTAGCAAAAAAGCACATGAACAAGCAATCAGTTCAACTATGTGAACACTACAAGTTCACCCAATAAAACAAATATGAACACACAACTGGCAGAACAAACTTTAGAAAAGATAACTCTTTCAACACCATACTAGTTCTTCACTGACTACTACAACCTATTCAAATGCTAGGACAGCAGTTCAAACTACACATGGTGATAAGTACTACAGCCTGTCTGCAGGTCGCATCAACTGCCAAAACCATACACACCATACATTCCAGGGCAAAATTAACAGATATCAAAATACATACAACTTATAAAGTCGATACAGCAACAACTGTAAAACCTAAAAACCAGATCTGTTAAAACATCATCCAAAATACAAGGAAAATCACCTGCATTCAATTCATCCAGACTGGATGATGTAACCATTGACATCTACAGTCCTAAAATCTGCCGAACCAGATCTGCAAGAAACATTTCAGAAACGAAGCACGCCATACAAAAGTAAAACTCTTACCAGCAAACACAAAATCCGCCACGCAATCCAGTATCACTGCCGCCAAATGCTCGTTCAACAGCAAAGGAACCCTAGCGAGTGCAGCCTGGGACAGCAAGAGAGCAATAGATTAGAAATAGAGAGAAAATCTGTACATAAGAGGACCAAGCAAAGTCAATGGTAGAGCAAAAGGAACAAACAGAGCACCCGGACCTCCCCCTGAGGTTGAACCCTCCGGCCGACGCTCCCGTGGCAAAATAGGAGTAGCAAGTTCCCATGCAAGAAGAGAAGAAGAGGGGAACGAAGACGAAATCGATTTGGGGACGGGAGACGAGCGGAACGGGGAAGATCGGAGGTTAAAAGGTGAGTGGGATGGTTAAAAGATGAGTGGGAGAAAACCGACGGCTAAAGCCCACAACAGTAGCGAAGCCCACTATCTCTGGGTAGTTACAAAAGATAATACCAAAAATCAAATACAATAAAAAAATATAGAGGGAGAAAACAAACAGCTAAAGTACAAATAATAACTCACAACAGTACAATAAAAATTATGAAAAAAATACAAATGGAAAAATAATTCATAATGGTGCTTGTTTTTCCCCTAAAAATGAAGATAAGATAACGGGGGCAAGTCATGTTACGGACACGCCTCCGCATGCGATGCCGCGGCACGCCGCGTCGTCGCCTACTACGGCTCGTTCCTGGCTCGGCCTCGCCAGGATGGGGGAGGAGGGGTCCCGACTGTCGTGGTTCTAAGTCTGACAGTAGAATGGGGGGTAAGTATGGAAAGGCAAGGTCCTAGCTATGGAGTAGTTGTACACATGGGTGTTTAGCGAGTTCAGGCCCTTCTCGGAGGAAGTAACAGCCCTACGTCTCGGAGCCCGGAGGCGGTCGACTGATCTCTGTGTATATGAGTTACAGGGGTGCGAACCCTTCTACCAGTGGAGGGGGTGGCTTATATAGAGGACGCCAAGACCCCCGCCAGCCCACGTTAGCAGAGGGTTAAAGTACATTAAGAACTGGCGTTACTGGTAACGCCCTACATAAAGTGCCATCATGACCATTAAGACTACTTAATTACAGACCGTTTGGATGCAGAGTAGATCCTGAACTTCTGATGATTGAGTGAGTCTTCATGGTCGAGTGTCTTCTAGCCAGTCGAGTGGAACCTCTCTTGGTCGACTGGAAGGTAGCTTCGTCTAAGGATGTCTTTGGGCATGGTATCCTGGATAGATCCGTGACCCTACCCTAGGTACATGACATCATCATTAGCCCCCGAATATATCGAGGTTCGAGTGAGGAAGGAGTTGATGATTTTCTCTGACTCATTTTCTGTGTTTTGATTGTGTCGTATCTTGGATCGGCGATCTTCTTTTCGACGTTGGCGTCAACTTTTACTTCAGTTGTCACATCCCTAGCTTCTGGTAATGCTATAGGCTAGATTCATGTGTGCATCATGTCTATATTCTGAAAGTTGAAATGAGGAAATTGAAAGCCTCGGAAATCATTTTAATAAAGGGGCAAGAAACCCTAAAATTGCAATCAGTAAATCCAAAATGCCCTAGAAATAGCTCTGACACTTTTGGCAAGAGTTGTAAATCAAACCAAAATTTTGGGACATTTCTAAGGAATTATTTGGGCTCTGATTTTAAATCAATATTTTATTTGAATTTGGAGTTATATTCATAATATATAATGAATATATTTTCAAATGCCCTGAGATATTTTATGTTTATGAGGAGTAGACCTTAAGTGACATAAAATTATCCAGGGGAGTTTTGGCACTGTTGTCAAATTTGTTTGAATTTGAATTCAGTGGCAATTAAATAGAAAACAGAACAGAAATATAAAAAAAGAGAGAAGCCCAGCCACTTACCTGGCGCTCACCTGCAGCAGAGCCGGCCCAGCTTCCGTTCCGGCCCAGCCCACCGCCGCGTCCCTCCCCTGTTGTCTTCCTCCCTCGCCAGAAGGACAGAGGCGAGGCGTGGCAAGCGCCGACGCCGCCCCGGCCACCTCCTGCTTGCCGCTTCGCCCTGGCCTCTTCGGGTGAAGCCACGCAGCCCCCTCGCTCCTCTCTCTCACTCTCTCCCGACCCCTTCTCCCTTCTCTGCTCTCCCCCTCTCGCGCCCGAGCGCACTCGTCGCCGCCGTCCACTGCCACCACGGCCACCGGGCCTCCCTCGCTTCCCCGACCAGCCCACAAGCTCCGCCACTCCGTCCTCGACCCACCTCACTGAGCCACGCCCCTCCAGAAGCCCCCGAACGACCTCACCGGGCTCGTCTTCTACCTCGGACCCGCCGGCCATCACCGTCAAATTCGTCGGCTCCGGACCGTCCCCGACCTCGCCGAGCGTTCCGTCGTCATCACCGTGAGCTCCTGCTCCTGCTCCCCCTCTCCGCTCCCTCTCTCGCACGCTGTAGCTGCCGCACCACATCCAACCGCACGCGCCGCCGCCCGCACTTGTCGCCGGTGATGCCCCGGTGACCATTTGGTCCCGGGCATGCGCCCAACGCGCTCCCCGCATCACGTAGAGCCTCCGAGGCACCTCGCCGCGCTCGTTTGCGCACCGCAGCCCCATCCCCACTTGCACCCGAGCTTCGGCCGCCGCCGAGCTCGTCGCCGGCGCCGATTCCGGCCGCCCCGACCCAACCGACTCCACCAGAAGTTGCGGCATGTTCCCAGCTACCCATAGCCACCCTCCGTGGCTCGTTTGGTTGCCGAAACGGTCAAAACCACTCTCGCCGGCGCGTCGGGCTCGCCGTCGGCTAAACGCCGGCGACCGTTGACCCTTGACCGGCGTGGGTTGACCCCACTGCCCAGTTTGACTCTCCCCTCTCTCCCACTGACATGCGGGCCCCGCCCGGCTAACCAAGTTAGTTAGGGTTAATTTTAATTAGGTTAGTTAGTCCAGACACTGACATGCAGGGCCCACAGGTCAGTTTGACCTGGACGGCGCCCGTTGACCTGCTGAGGTCAGCATGAGGTCATGCTGACGCAATAATTCCTTTCTCGAATTAAAATAAATTAGGAAATGATTTATAAATTCCAGAAAATTGTATAAACTTCTAAAATTCATAGAAATTCAACCGTAACTCCAAATTAAATAAATTATATATGAAAAATTATCAGAAAAATTCAAGGAATCCATTTGTACCATTTTCATGCATGTTAGAACAACTTATAGCTGCTGTTTAGCACAAATCAATTAAATGGCATTTGAATAATCACATATGGAGTTTGGATTTGAATCTTGTATTCAAACCAACTTCATTTAATCTGTTGCTAGTTGCATTAGCTCAAAACACATTCATATTGCCATGTCCTGAGCATGCATCATATTGTGCATTGCATTGATTGTATTTCTTCTTGTTGCCGGTATCTGTTCCCTCCCGGTAGACGATGTTCCAACGTTGTGATCGTTGACACTGATGGAGACTCAATGTTATCTTCAGAAGTGCCAGGCAAGCAAAACCCCCTTGTTCATTCTGATACAATCCTACTCTCTTGCTCCTGCTCTCTTTTACTGCATTAGGACAACATCGATTCATCTGTTACTTGCTGCGGTAGCTGAACCCCTTTATCCTTTGCATGACCTGTCCTTGCCACGGTAAATAGATGAAACCCACTAGCATGAGTAGGAGTTGTTTGAGCCCTGTTGTGCCTACTCATTCATGTTTGTTTGTCATGCCTGCTACTGCTTAGAGTTGAGTCAGGTCTGATTCATCGGGGATGAATCAGAGGTGTGTGAACATGTCCTACTGTGTGTGAGCTAAGTGTGTGAACACGATTTGGTGAAGGTAGCGGTGAGAGGCCATGTAGGAGTACATGGTGGGTTGTCTTATTGCAGCCGTCCTCAGGAACTGAGTTCTGTGTTTGTGATCCATGATTCAGCTACTACCATACATTGGGCCCTGAAATATGACCCCGCTCGACTTCTTATTCACCCAAGTCCTCTGTCCAGGAGTTGCAAGTAGTTTCTAGTGTTTCTAGTATGCTGGAGGCCGTG
Source organism: Triticum aestivum (assembly GCF_018294505.1). NCBI lineage: Eukaryota > Viridiplantae > Streptophyta > Magnoliopsida > Poales > Poaceae > Triticum > Triticum aestivum. The sequence goes on from NC_057810.1 coordinate 597,896,050, forward strand.
CACAGCGCTGACCGGAGGGGTGGGCTGTGATGCGGTAGGCACGTGGCCGGGTATACCGGGCGCCCGTTTGGTGTCACGGAACCCTGTTCACATCGTTTGGGGCTGTGAGCGAAACTCCGGCCGGATCTCCTCATGGATGGAACCCGAATAGGCGATAAACCTGGACTAGAGACTTGAGTGTTTAGGTAGGTCGTGGTCTACACCCACGTCGGCTTTCGCTTGAAGTCTGCCGAGCACATGTCGTGTGCAGACGCTAAGTGGTGGAAACATGTATGAAGAAGTACACCCCTGCAGGGTTAACATCATCTATTCGAATAGCCGTGTCCGCGGTAAAGGACTTCTGGGTTGCTTATATCAGTTCATAGACAAGTGAAAGTGGATACCCTAAAATACGCAAGATAAGCGTGAGTGCTATGGATGGCGTTCTCGTAGGGAGACGAGAGCGGTTCCATAGTGGTGTATTGGTTGGTGAATATGTGGACTCGTGTGCGCCACCTCAAAAGAGTTACATTGCAGTCGTAGTTCAGGATAGCCACCGAGTCAACGCTGGCTTGGTGCAGTTAAACCCCACCATCCCCTTTGTTGATAATGATGCATATGTAGTTAGTTCTGATGTAAGTCTTGCTGGGTACATTTGTACTCACGTTTGCCTATTTTATCTTTTTTGCAGAGAGACTTCGGTCTCACTAGTAGTTTCGCGTGGACTTCGACGTTTAGCTTGTTACCTCAGCTACGATCTTGTGCCCCGGCAGGATCTGGTAGATAGTCAGGCTTCTCAGCCTTTTTCAGTTATAGATGTCTGTACTCAGACATGATAGCTTCCTTGTGCTTTGATTTGTATGCTCTGATTGTTGGGTCATGAGACCCATGTTTGTAATATCTCGCTCCTCGGAGCCTATTGAATAAATTACTTCAGTCGTAGAGTCATGTTGTGATGCCATGTTGTATTTGCACATATCGAGCATATTGTGTGTATGTTATTGAAATGCTTGGTATGTGTGGGATCTGACCATCTAGTTGTTTATCTTTAGTAGCCTCTCTTACGGGGAAATGTCTCCTGGTGTTTCCACCGAGCCATGGTAGCTTGCTACTGCTCCGGAACACTTAGGCTGGCCGGCATGTGTCCTTCTTCGTTCCTGTGTCTGTCCCTTCGGGGAAATGTCACGCGATGAATACCGGAGTCCTGTTAGCCCGCTACAGCCCGGTTCACCGGAGTCCTGCTAGCCCAGTGCTACAGCCTGGATTCACTCGCTGATGACCGACACGTTCGATGTTGGGTCATGGATGCCTGTCCCTGTAAGTTTGTGCCAGTTTGGGTTTACGACTAGCCATGTCAGCCCGGGCTCCTTATCATATGGATGCTAGCGACACTATCATATACGTGTGCCAAAAGGCGCAAACGGTCCCGGGCAAAGGTAAGATGACACCCGTGGGAATACCGTGCGTGAGGCCGCAAAGTGATATGAGGTGTTACATGCTAGATCGATGTGGCATTGAGTCGGGGTCCTGACATCAGTCGCCTTGATCCATTCTTATCTTTTGTCGAGTGAACTTTTGAACTCTGGTGAACTTCCGAGCGACGGATTGTGGGAAGGATATCGTCTGACAGATTGATCTGCTGTTAGCGGATTTTGCGGGATCTGAAATTTGGGAAGCGCGCGAAGCGGGGCGATCCGCGGCAATCGAGCAGGATAAGGCATGGACGCCTCGATTTCTGCGCCGCCTTTTTCGCCACGTATCGTACGTGTGCGACTGTTTCGGGATGTGACAGATCTGCTCGGACCCACTCGTCAGCCACTCGGAAGCGCCTTTATATAAAGCGTTGGGGAAGAGTTTTTGAACAGTGCCTCCCCATTTTCCTCTCTTCCCTCTCTGCCTCCGCCCACAGCGCCTGCTCCTACCTCCGCCTTATCCACCTCTCGAGCGCTTCGCCAGCGATAATGGTGAAGGAGAAGACGGTGGCTCTAGAGCGTGCGAAGAAGGTGATGGCGATGGGGCAAGCGAAGGGGAGACCGTCTAGTCGGGGCGGATCTTCGTCGACGTCCCGCCTGCCGAAGGGTTGGGTCCAAGGGGATTGGATCCGCTCGACCATCACTGAGAAAGATCTCAATGACCTGGCCAATGAGGGACTGATCCCCCACGGGTCAGCGAGGCTCCCGGGGTCCGAGTGTCAACCGCAGCCGCAGGAGGGTGAGTGCGTTCTCTTAGCCACTAACGTAGATCGTGGTTTTTCTCTGCCGCCGAGTGTGTTCTTCCGTGGGTTTCTGAATTTCTTTGGGGTGAAACTCCACCATTTCAATACCAATTCCCTCGCCTATCTTGCTGCCTTTGTGTCCATGTGCGAGAACTTCCTGGGTTGTCGACCGCACTGGGGTATCTTCAAGCACATATTCACCTGTCGGTCGCAGACAGTAAAAAAGGCGAGTCCGGGTGATGAGAGGACCAAGGTTATTCAGATGTGCGGGGGTCTTGGGATTCAGTTGAGGAATAAGAGCACTTTCCCGGCCATGACCCTTCCTGAGTCGGTCAGAGGGTGGCAGTCGACTTGGTTTTACTGCCAAGACGAGTCGACGCCGGGGCAGTCGACTGGTCTCCCTCCGTTCTCCATGGACCAAGTGGATAAACCGTCTTCTCTGAAGGTGCTTCCTGAGGAGAAAGCCAAGGTAAAAATGTTGATGGAGCGCGTGGTCCAACTCGTTCGGGACGGAGTGACGGGCATGGATCTTCTGGAAGTCTTCCTTAGGCGGCGCATCCAACCGCTCCAGTACCGAGGCCACCCGATGTGGCTGTACTGCGGTACCGAAGACACCACTCGGGTCCATCCAGAAGTAGTCGACGACGCCACGCTGGAGAGGTGGGTGGCCACCATCATAGGGAACAAGGACAACCCTTGAGGGGCTAGGAGGATCCCGCCACTCGACCATACTTATACGCCGGACGCGGTATGGCCATTTATCCCCGATCGTGATCTTGTTTTATCCATTCTGCTTTGCCGCGAATTGGTCGGTTGATCTTTGTTTTGCTTTGTTGTCTGACAGGCCACCACTGAATTGTACTCGATGCCCAATGGGGCGCAGACGCCGACTGAGGAGGAGGAAGGAAGCGGGGGTGAAAGCCCGGAGGAGTGGGATTCGGATGCTGACGACGACGACGAGGGTGATAACTCTGGTGAGGAGGAAGAAGAGGAGGAGGAGGAGGAAGTTGCACCTCCCCGCTCAGAAAGACGCTCGAAGCTTGCCCATGATCCAACGACTAAGCGGGGTAAGGGGGTCGCAACCGCTTCCCAGTCGACCAAGCGCCCTCGGACCACTTCTCCGGCGCCGACTGAGAAGGCTCCAAACCAATCTCGAGTGGCACCGTCGAAGCCTGCAAAGGTTTTGCCGAATATGAAGATGGTGATCCCCACTATCTCAGGGTAATGGTAGTTTTGAGCTTTCCTTGTTTCATGAACTTGTTCTTGGTCCACTCATGGGCCAATCGATTGACTTTTGGAACTGCAGCGCTGCTACTTCCGACACTTCGGCGAGGGCCGAAGACCACGAGATGGAGGATGCTGCAACCTCGAAACCTGGTATGACTCCTGCGTTGCCGTTTTCAGTCGACTGACTCATTGTCTCTAATTTTTATTCTTTCTGCAGTTTCATCTAACATTGTTATTGACCTTCCTGACGACGACGACGAAGAACCACCACGGCCGAGGAAAAGCAAGAAAACTCTGCTGGCAAGGCGACTCAGGATGTGCCGGCACCCGAGACGTTGGTCGTGGAGGGAGACAATGTCACTCGACCCACCGTAACCTTCGCGGTGCCGTTGACGAGTGCTCGCCCTTCGTCGTTGAGTGCTGCTCAACCCTCGCTTTTCTCCACCTACCCCGTTCCAGAAGACCAAGCCAGTGCTGCTAAAGAAGCGATACGCCAGGCAGGGGTCATGATGGAGCAAGTGAAGGCAATTCGAGAAGCCAGCCAGGCAGCCTATGACGCCAATTCGGCACTCCAGAGTAATGTTCAGGTCAGTCGGTCACTGCCTGTTCTTCTTTCTGAAATTCCTAGAGTCTGTCCTACACCCACTGGGTGTGTGTCGATTGAAATTCCGGGTTAGTGGGGGCACGCTGAGTGCACCCACTGGGTGTAGTCCCCTAGTCCCCGAGACTGTGGTCGACTGCTGGCAGTCAACTATAGTCTGAAGAACATTGCCCCTTTTTTTTGTTGGTCGACTGGTCGACTCTTGATGAAACTAGTGGGGGCACGCTGAGTGCACCCACTGGGTGTAGTCCCCGAGACTATGGTCGAATGTTTGCATTCGGCCGTAGTCTTAGAAACGTTATGATTTTTCCTTACTCACTCGGAAGTGAATCGTCTTTGACATTTGTGGATTGGTTCTTCGTAGAAATCCTGTGACCTTGTGGCTCGTTATACTGAGCTGGAGAACAAACACATTCAGCTTGAGCTCGATCTAAAACTGGCCCAAGAGAACTTGACGAAGGCGAAGGAGGAAGCTAAAGGTATGCTTGGTGAGGCCTTTGACGATTGCCTTTGCCTCTCACTTGCTTTCCCAATTTAATCTTCACTGTAAGTTTGCAGACAAAGTGAGGGATGCCCTGAAGAAACAAGAGCTTGACTTGGCTGAGATGCAAAAAGCTGCTTTAGAGAAGACCAGGCTTGCTGATGAGAAGCTGGCTTCAGTGACCAAGCTTGAAGAAGAAAACACCAATCTGAAAGTTGCTCTGGACGCTGCCAACCAGGAGGTCAATCGACTGAAAAGCGACAAGACCACCCTGAATGACAAGGCCAGCGAATTGAGGAGAAAGAAGAATGATCTAGAGGCTTATCTGGGTGGACTCGCCAAGAAGTTGTTCCTCATGCTTGAAGGTAACCCTTTGTATCAACCAAATATTTAATTGTAACCTCCGACTGCTTGTCTTAACTTGACGGTTGTGCTTGCAGAATTTTGTCAGAACTTTGAAGAGGAGACTGGTCGACTAGAAGTAAACCTGGACCCCATCAACTCTCCTGTGAAAGATGAAGTCGCCATGAACGTGCTCCGGCTTGAATCTCGTGTTGCTGCTGTCATCGATTACCTTGCGAGGCTGAAGGTCGCAACTTCTCGCATCGACACAACACTCTGGCCAAGAGAGACGCTCCAGAACGACCTCGAGTCTCTGATGACTCGACTGAACGAGGTCCCAAGTCGAGTGCAGAAGTGGAAGAAGTCTTCGGCCGGGTGCGGTGCGGATGTTGCTCTGTCTCTGGTCCGCGTTCACTGCAAGGAGGCACGAGAGGACAAACTGGTGGCCCTTATGGTGGCTAATACCAAGAAGCACGACTTTAGATCTTTCATGGAGACCTTCATTGCCACTGCCACTCGGATTGCAGATGGAATTGATCTGGACGAGTTTGTGGCACCTTCCAGCCCTCCACAGGAGGGGTAAAAAACTTTTGAGGCTTGATACTTTAAAATTTGCCTCGGTATGCCGAGTGAATTTTGTAACCGACAAACCTTAGCAGGCCTAGCGCCTGAGCACTTTCGGTTCCGTTAGGCATTATCAGAACTTGGACTCGTTGTTGAATATGTTTGCATTTGGTTTGAGTTGTCTTTTGCAGGTTAAAGCGAAGCCCTTATTGCAAATCGACTTGTTCCACAACCCACTTAGGCGAGCACTGGGCTACAGCTAAGCCTCCGAGTGGAGGTCTGCTCTTCCACTTGGTAGGATTTCAGATACTTAGGGCGAGCTCTGGGCTGCAACTAAGCCTCTGAGTGGAGGTCTGCTCTCCACTCGGTAGGTTTTTAGATACTTAGGCGAGCACTGGGCTGCAGCTAAGCCCCAGTGGGAGGTTGCTCTCCACTCGGTAGGATTTCAGACACTTAGGCGAGCACTGGGCTGCAGCTAAGCCCCCGAGTGGAGGTCTGCTCTCCACTCGGTAGGATTTCAGATACTTAGGCGAGCACTGGGCTGCAGCTAAGCCCCGAGTGGGAGGTCTGCTCTCCACTCGGTAGGATTTCAGACTTAGGCGAGCACTGGGCTGCAGCTAAGCCCCGAGTGGGAGGTCTGCTCTCCACTCGGTAGGATTTCAGACTTAGGCGAGCACTGGGCTGCAGCTAAGCCCCGAGTGGGAGGTCTGCTCTCCACTCGGTAGGATTTCAGACTTAGGCGAGCACTGGGCTGCAGCTAAGCCCCCGAGTGGGAGGTCTGCTCTCCACTCGGTAGGATTTTACTTAGGCGAGCACTGGGCTGCAGCTAAGCCCCGAGTGGGAGGTCTGCTCTCCACTCGGTAGGATTTCAGACTTAGGCGAGCACTGGGCTGCAGCTAAGCCCCCGAGTGGGAGGTCTGCTCTCCACTCGGTAGGATTTCAGACTTAGGCGAGCACTGGGCTGCAGCTAAGCCCCCGAGTGGGAGGTCTGCTCTCCACTCGGTAGGATTTCAGAACTTAGGCGAGCACTGGGCTGCAGCTAAGCCCGAGTGGGAGGTCTGCTCTCCACTCGGTAGGATTTTTACTTAGGCGAGCACTGGGCTGCAGCTAAGCCCCGAGTGGGAGGTCTGCTCTCCACTCGGTAGGATTTTTGACTTAGGCGAGCACTGGACTGCAGCTAAGCCCCGAGTGGGACTGCTCTCCACTCGGTAGGATTTTTACTTAGGCGAGTACTTGGACTGCAGCTAAGCCTCCGAGTGGAAGGCTGGCTTACCACTCGGTAGGATTTTATTTATCTTAGGCGAGTACTTGGACTGCAGCTAAGCCTCCGAGTGGAAGGCTGCTTCCACTCGGTAGGATTTTTTATCTTAGGCGAGTACTTGGACTACTACCCCCGAGTGGAAGGTCGTCTCCACTCGGTAGTATTTCGTTGATCTTAGGCGAGTACTTGGACTGCAGCTAACCCCCGAGTGGGAGGTTCGCTCTCCACTCGGTAGGATTTTCAGAAACTTAGGCGAGCACTGGGCTGCAGTAAGTCCCCGAGTGGGAGGTTTGCTCTCCACTCGGTAGGGATTTTATTTAACTTAGGCGAGTACTTGGACTGGCAGCTAAGGCCCCCGAGTGGAAGGCTGGCTTACCACTCGGTAGGATTTTGTTTTATCTTAGGCGAAACGGATTTCTCAGCTAAGCCTTCATGTGGGAGACTGGCTCAGCACTCGGTTAGGATTTTTTTTACAGACATAGGTGAATCGGATTTGCAGCTAAGCCACCCACTGGGGGATTGTTTTATATGGACAAAAGTAATAACAATCACTGGGAAAACTATAAAGCTCTTGTCTTTGATAAATAAACTACATGACTACTTTTATTACAACTCATCCGAGTGAATACTTAAGTGTAAAAGGGGCGGAGAAGCTCCGCGTTCCAAGCTCGGGGCTCGTCAATCTGATGCTCGACATTGTAAAGACGGTATGCTCCATTGTGGACAACCTTGGTGATGATGAAGGGACCTTCCCAAGAAGAAGCAAGCTTGTGTGGTTTCTGCTGGTCCACTCGGAGAACTAAATCTCCTTCGTGGAAGGCTCGACTCTTCATGTTTTTGGCGTGGAAGCGACGCAAGTCTTGTTGATAAATGGTCGATCTGATCAGAGCCATCTCTCTTTCTTCCTCTAAAAGGTCGACTGCGTCCTGCCGCGCTTGTTCTGCTTCAGCTTCAGTGTAGAGCTCGACTCAGTGAGCGTTGTGGAGAAGATCACTCGGCAAGACTGCTTCAGCTCCGTAGACCAAGAAGAATGGAGTTCTTCCAGTCGACCGGTTGGGTGTGGTCCTTAACCCCCAAAGCACCGAGGGAAGTTCGTCAACCCATGCACCAGCTGCATGCTTGAGATCACGCATCAAACGGGGCTTCAACCCTTTGAGAATCAAACCGTTGGCTCGTTCTGCCTGTCCATTCGACTGTGGATGGGCGACTGAAGCATAGTCGACTCGTGTGCCTTGAGATGTGCAGAAAGCTCTGAATTCTTCAGAATCGAAGTTTGACCCGTTATCAGTGATGATGCTGTGCGGGACTCCATATCTGAATATCAGTTCTTGGATGAAGCTGACAGCGGTGCCAGCATCGAGGTTCTTGATGGGTTTGGCCTCAATCACTTGGTAAACTTGTCGACTGCTACCAGCACATGTGTGAAACCGCTTCTTCCTGTTCTCAACGGGCCAACCATATCCAAACCCCATACAGCAAAGGGCCAGACAAATGGTATGGTCTTTAAGGCTGAGGCGGGCTTGTGTGACATATTGGAGTAAAATTGACATCCCTCACACTTGTCGACTATCTCCTTCGCCATTTCATTCGCTCTGGGCCAATAAAAACCAGCTCGGTATGCTTTGGCCACGATGGTCCGAGAAGACGCATGATGGCCACAGGTCCCTGAGTGGATGTCGTTGAGAATCATTCGACCTTCCTCCGGTGTTATGCATTTCTGGCTTACTCCAGTCGCACTTTCCCTGTATAACTGACCTCTCATGACGGTGAAGGCTTTGGACCGGCGGACGATCTCTCGAGCTTCTTCTTCATTCTCGAGGAGTTCCTTCCTCAAAATATAGGCGATATAGGGCACTCTCCAATCGGGAGTGATGACCAAAACTTCCATGATCAAGTCGACCACCACTGGGACCTCGACTTCAGTCGGATCTATGGCGCTTTTAGGCTGCGGGGCTTCTTCAGTGAAAGGATCCTCTTGAACCGATGGTGTGTAGACATGTTCCAAAGACACGCCACTCGGAATGGCTTCCCTCTTGGAACCTATCTTCGCCAAGTCATCGGCTGCTTGATTTTTCAGTCGGGGAATGTGATGGAGTTCTAACCCTTCGAATTTCTTTTCAAGCTTCCTCACTGCATTGCAGTATCCAGTCATGGCTGGGCTTCTAACGTCCCACTCCTTCGTCACCTGATTGACCACCAAATCTGAGTCGTCGTAAACCATAAGGCGACGGACGCCGAGTGAAATGGCCATGCGCAACCCATACAACAGTGCTTCATATTCTGCTTCATTGTTGGAGGAATCAAAGTGGATCTAGAGCACATATCTGAGCTTATCTCCTCGGGGAGAAACCAAAACTACCCCAGCACCAGAAACATTTAACATCTTAGAGCCATCAAAGAACATGGTCCAATGCTCCGAGTGAACTTGAGTCGGGTGCTACTGTTCAATCCACTCGGCAAGGAAATCTGCTATAGCCTCGGACTTAATGGCTTTCTTTGCCTCAAATTTGATATCAAGGGGAAGGAGTTCAATCGCCCATTTAGCCACTCGACCAGTTGCATCTCTGTTGTGCAGAATCTCTGACAATGGTGCGTCGCTGACGACTGTAATGTCATGATCAGAGAAATAATGGGCAACCTTCTTCATGGTCATGTAGATCCCATATACGAGCTTTTGATAATGAGGATATCTTTGCTTCGATGGGGTCAAAACTTCAAAGAGATAATACACTGGGCGCTGAACTTTGAAGGTTTTACCTTCTTCTTCCCGCTCGACCGTAAGTACTGTACTAACGACTTGTCCTGTGGCTGCAATGTAAAGCAACAGAGGCTCTTTGCTGATTGGAGCAGCAAGCACCGGCTGGGTGGAGAGCAGAGTTTTTAACTCGGCAAACGCTGCATCAGCTTCTGGAGTCCACTCGAACTTGGCAGCCTTCTTCATCAGTCGGTAAAGGGGCAACGCCTTTTCACCGAGGCGAGAGATGAATCGACTTAACGCGGCCAAGCATCCAGAAAGCTTCTGGACATTGTGCACACGCACAGGGCGTTTCATTCGGAGTATGGTGCCAACTTTTTCTGAGTTAGCATCGATTCCTCGTTTAGAAACGAGAAAACCGAGTAACTTCCCGCCAGGTACTCCGAATGTGCACTTTGAAGGATTGAGCTTGATATCATACCTCCTAAGATTGGCAAATGTTTCAGCTAAGTCAGTCAACAGGTCGGAACCCTTTCGCGACTTGACCACGATATCATCCATGTATGCTTCCACATTCTGACTGATTTGAGTGAGTAAACACTTTTGAATCATTCTCATGAACGTGGCTCCGGCATTCTTGAGGACGAATGGCATGGTGATATAGCAGAAGCATCCGAATGGGGTGATGAAAGCTGTTTTGATTTCGTCGGGCCCATACAGATGGATCTGATGATACCCGGAATAAGCGTCTAGAAAAGACAATCTCTCGCACCCTGCGGTCGAGTCGACAATTTGGTCGATGCGAGGGAGAGGAAAATGATCTTTCGGGCAGGCCCGATTGATATGTTTGAAATCAATGCACATAGGAAGGGAATTGTCCTTTTTGGGAACCATAACGACATTGGCGAGCCACTCGGAGTGGTATATCTCTCGGATGAACTCTGCTGCAAGGAGTCGAGCCACCTCTTCGCCAATGGCTTTTTTCTTCTGAACGGCGGACCATCGAAGATGTTCTTTAACAGGTTTTGCTTTTGAATTGACTCTAAGGCGATGCTCAGCCAGTCCCCTGGGAACACCTGGCATGTCAGCTGGCTTCCATGCGAAGATGTCCCAGTTCTCACGGAGGAACTGGATGAGCGCTTCTTCCTATTTAGAGTCGAGTGTAGTGGAAATATGGGTCGGAGCTGCATTGGGGTCAGTCGGGTGGATGTGAACTGGCTTCGTCTCCCCGGACGACTGAAATGCTGACTCTATGGCGGGCTTCTTGGCCCGCAGTAAATCACTCGGATCTGCGTTCTTCTTGTATCCCTCTAGCTCTATCATTGTTATCTGGTCATCCGCAATCTTAGAACCTTTCTGGAAACACTCTTCTGCTTTCTTCCGGTTACCAATGACGGTGATCACGCCTTTGGGGCTAGGCATCTTTATCTTGAGGTACACGTAACATGGTCAAGCCATGAAGTGGGCGTAGGCTGGTCTTCCCAAGATAGTGTGGTAGGCACGCTGGAAATCCACGATTTCAAATGTCAGCTTCTCTTTGCGGAAATGCTTCGAGTCGCCGAACACCACATCTAGAGCTATTTGGCCGAGTGACTCAGCCTTGTTTCCTGGGATGACTCCGTGAAAACTCATGTTGCTGGAACTGAGCCTGGACATCGGAATGCCCATTACCTTGAGCGTCTCTGCATACAGTATGTTCAACCCGCTGCCGCCATCCATCAATACCTTCGTCAGTCGAGTGCCTTCGACAACCAGGTTGACCACCAGTGCTTGCCTCCCAGGGGTGGCAATATGAGTAGGATGGTCCGACTGGTCGAAAGTAATGGGAGTTTGCGACCATCTCAGATAGTTTGGTGTCGCCGGTGCGACCATATTGACTTCTCGGTTGATCACTTTTAGTCGACTTTTGCTCTCTACATCAGCAAAAATCATCAAAGTGCAGTTGACATGAGGGTACTCTCCATCACTGTCCTGCTTGTCCTCAGCCTTGTCCGACTCCTTTTCTTTGTCCTTCGGCTGTTTCCCTTGGAACTGCTGGATTAAGAGCCGGCACTGGCCAGTGGTATGCTTTGGGTAGATGAAGTTACCCTCTTTGTCTTTCTTCGTGTGGATATGACACGGCAGGTCCATCACATCATTAACCTCCTTATCTTTTACCTTCTTGGGGTTCCAAGATCCTTTGGGCTTCCCTTTAAATTTGCCCTGTGTCACGGCTAGAGCCTGTCCAGGAGCTGCTGGCTCGGCCTTCCGCTTTTGCTTCCGACTGGAGTTTCCTTTATCCGACTGACTCGGCTTGTACTTGCCGCTCCGGAGTCGGTCCTATTCTTCGTTGTTGGCGTACTTGGTGGCTATTTCCATCATCCGACTCAGGGTCATGTCTCCAGTTCGACCAAACTTTAGGCTCAACTCTCTGTTCTTGACGCCATCTTTGAAGGCGCAAACCGCTTGATGGTCCAACACATTCTCTACAGTGTGATGCAAAGTGATCCACCTCTGGATGTAATCCCTCAGTGTTTCACTCGACTTTTGTACACAAACTTGTAGCTCAGTCAACCCAGTAGGTCGCTTGCAAGTTCCCTCAAACGTCCTGACGAACACTCGAGAAATATCTTCCCAGGTGTAAATGCTGCTGGGAGCCAACTGATTCAACCATGCCCTGGCTGAACCCTCTAGCATAAGTGGCAAATGTTTCATGGCCACCTCATCATTACCGCCACCAATCTGAGCAGCCACTCGGTAGTCTTCGAGCCAAGTTTCAGGCTTAGACTCTCCGGTGAACTTACTCACCCCAGTCGCCAACCTGAAGTTGGGGGGTATCACTGCGGCTCTGATCGCTCTACTAAAACATTCTGGACCTGAAACATGGACTCGGCTCCTTGTGGGCACATCTCTGTCATGACCACCTCTATGAGCTCTATTTCGGTCAACCAAACCTTGCACGATGATGGATCTCGCGTCAAAGCTTGGCTCTTTGGGGTCGACTGGAGCTCTCCGCCCAACACTGAGCTGGCGTCTGTCATCTTGCTGCCGATGGGTGTTAGACCCACTTCTCGGAGGAGGAGTGGGCCCTCGACGCCTGTCATCACGATCAAATCGGTCATCATAGTGGTCCCGCCGGCCTTCACGTCCCATGCGCCTCGGAGGCGACCTTGGACTGTGAGCCGACTGAACAGTATTCGCAGCGACAGATCGACTGTGAATCCTGTTACGTGACTGTGACACTGCTGAATTCTAATCTCCTGCTGCCCGGAGCAAATCTCTGATCTGCATCAAGCCTCTTCCAGCCTCTGACTGAGAGGGCTGAATTGACTCCGCTATGCGGGCTGCAGCTGCCAAATTCTAAATTGGGGTTCGATATACCTGAGTTGGTTGCGGAAAGAGCTGACGTCGATTGGAGTTAGTCGCTCATTGACGCGCACGCTCGTCGAGTGCTCGCTGAAGGTTCTCCAGTCGAGTGCGTTCAGCCAAGTTGGCTAAACGCGCCTCTTCCAGGGCGCGAGCCTCAGGTGTTTCTCCTGCTATGGGAGTATGCAGGGCATCCATGTTCCGGCGGCGAAGTTCTTCTCTCTGCTGGGAAGTGAGCGTCTCAGGTTGGTACTCTTCATGGGCTTGAGCGGGGTCGTCCTCGTCGTCCATCCCATCGCCGCGGGGGGAACCGGGAGGACTACCGGGCCCGTTGACCATCAGGACCTCCGCCACTGGGTCACTGCTACCGCACTCGGATGCAGTCCCTACGGAGCCAGTCGACAGGTCGAACAGGCCGTAGAGAGATTCGTCGGGCTCAATCGCCGCGACTTGGGTGGTGGCCGATTGGCGAGCCACTGCGTGCCTCACCCATCGCTGGAGCCTCGACCGACCAGAGCGCTTGTGCTGGTGGGAGACAGGGAGGGAGGACGGCGCAGGAGTCGATCGGTATGGAGTCGACGGCTGCTGCAGCAATACGCCGCGGACACACGCCCGAAAGTGCGTCGTCCCGCGGACGGGGAGCGCGGCGATGTCGAGTGGTGCCTCCTAGAGCCAAGCGGAGTCGTTGGCGATGAAAGTGAGCGCACCAAGACGGATCTTGTGTCCCTCGACCAGTGCTCCGCCCGAAACCATGATGAAGGCGATCGGAGAAATTCCAACTTCTCCAAAAAAGTCGCTAAGACACCTGCCCCACGGTGGGCGCCAACTGTCGTGGTTCTAAGTCTGACAGTAGAATGGGGGGTAAGTATGGAAAGGCAAGGTCCTAGCTATGGAGTAGTTGTACACATGGGTGTTTAGCGAGTTCAGGCCCTTCTCGGAGGAAGTAACAGCCCTACGTCTCGGAGCCCGGAGGCGGTCGACTGATCTCTGTGTATATGAGTTACAGGGGTGCGAACCCTTCTACCAGTGGAGGGGGGTGGCTTATATAGAGGACGCCAAGACCCTAGCCAGCCCATGTTAGCAGAGGGTTAAAGTACATTAAGAACTGGCGTTACTAGTAACGCCCTACATAAAGTGCCATCATGACCATTAAGACTACTTAATTACAGACCGTTTGGATGCAGAGTAGATCCTGAACTTCTGATGGTCGAGTGAGTCTTCATGGTCGAGTGTCTTCTAGCCGGTCGAGTGGAACCTCTCTTGGTCGACTGGAAGGTAGCTTCGTCTAAGGATGTCTTTGGGCATGGTATCCTGGATAGATCCGTGACCCTACCCTAGGTACATGACATCATCACCGACCCCCCCTCCCCCCTAGCTCGGCCTCGTGCTAACGCGGCAGTGCGCTCGTTTGACAGACGTAGTGCGGTTATTCTGTCCCCCCCCCATGCACCCAGACACACCCCTAAGATAGATAATGGAGCAAAGTCCATACAAGGAAGATGTGTCAGTACAACTATGCCCCTCGGTACGGTGCGGTGCGGGGGAAAGTCATGTTACAGACTTGCCTCCGTATGTGACGCCACGTCGTCGCCTGCTATGGCTCGTTCCTGGCTCGGCCTCGCCGGGATGGGGGAGGGGGGTCCCGACCCCTCCGCCCCCGGCTCGGCCTCGGGCTAACGCGGCAGTGCGCTCGTTTGACAGTCACAGTGCGGTTATTCTGTCCCCCCCCCCACCACGCACCCACACGCCTAAGATAGATAATGGGGCAAAGTCCATACAAGCAAGATGTGTCAGTACAACTATGCCCCTCGGTACGGTGACGTGCGGGGGCAAGTCATGTTACGGACTCGCCTCCACATGCGACGCCGCGGCACGCTGCGTCGTTGCCTGCTACGACTCGTTCCTCGCTCGTCCTCGCCGGGATGGGGGAGGGGGGGTCCCGACCCCCTCCCCCCGGCTCGGCCTCTCGCTAACGCGGTAGTGCGCTCGTTTGACAGGTGCAGTGTGGTTATTCTATCCCCTCCCCCACGCACCCACACCCCTAAGATAGATAATCGGGCAAAGTCCATACAAGGAAGATGAGTCAGTACAACTATGCCCCTCGGTACGGTGCGGTGCGGGGGCAAGTCATGTTACGGACTCGCCTCCGCATGCGATGCCATGGCACGCCGCGTCGTCGCCTACTACGTCTCGTTCCTGGCTCGACCTCGCCGGGATGGGGGAGGGGGGTCCCGACCCCCCTCCCCCGGCTCGGCCTCGCACTAACGCGGCAGTGCGCTCGTTTGACAGGCGCAGTGCGGTTATTCTGTCCCCCCACGCACCCACACACACCCCTAAGATAGATAATGGGGCAAAGTCCATACAAGGAAGATGTGTCAGTACAACTATGCCCCTCGGTACGGTGCGATGCGGGGGCAAGTCATGTTACGGACTCGCCTCCGCATGCGATGCTGCCGCATGCCGCGTCGTCGCCTGCTACGGCTTGTTCCTGGCTCGGCCTCGCCAGGATGGGGGAGGGGGTCCCGACCCCCCCTGGCTCGGCCTCGCGCTAACGCGGGAGTGCACTCGTTTGACAGGCGCAGTGCGGTTATTTTGTCCCCCCACGCACCCACACACACCCCTAAGATAGATAATGGGGCAAAGTCCATACAAGGAAGATGTGTCAGTACAACTATGCCCCTCGGTACGGTGCGGTGCGGGGCAAGTCATGTTACGGACTCGCCTCCGCATGCGACGCCGCGTTGTCGCCTGCTATGGCTCGTTCCTGGCTCAGCCTCGCCGGGATGGGGGAGGGGGGTCCCGACCCCCCCCCCCCCTCCTGGCTCGGCCTCGCGCTAACGCGGGAGTGCGCTTGTTTGACAGGCGCAGTGCAGTTATTCTGTCCCCCCCCCCACGTACCCACACACATCCCTAAGATAGATAATGGGGCAAAGTCCATACAAGGAAGATGTGTCAGTACAACTATGCCCCTCGGTATGGTGCGATGCGGGGGCAAGTCATGTTACGGACTCGCCTCCGCATGCGACGTCGCGGCACGCCGTGTCGTCGCCTGCTACTGCTCATTCGTAGAACAAAACTAACAAGAACTAGAACAAAAAAAGTTATCAGTCCAATTCACTAGTGGAGTCAAGTACTAAATTCAAACAAACAAAAGAAAGGAAAAAGTTGACCGCCCAAGGACAAAAAAGTACCACTCCAAGTTACTGGTGGAGTCATGTACTAGATTCAAAACAACAAAAGAGGGAAAAATTGGTCGTCAGTCCAAGTCACTAGTGGAGTCAAGTACTAGATTCAAACAAAAAAAGAAAAGAAAAAAATTGACCGCCCAAGGACAAAAAAGTACCAGTCCAAGTTACTGGTGTAGTCAAGTACTAGATTCAGACAACAAAAAATGAAAAAAATTGACTTCCCAAGGACAGGCGCAGGCCCTGACAATGCTAGACACTTGAACTCGAGCCCGTCGGTGAATCCCTAGTAATCCGCAAAAACACCGGGCCTGTCGTCCAGGGCCCACAGGTCAAGAGAGAGAGAGTGCGAGGATCGTGTATAAGCGCTCTGGTAAGTGTTCAGAGGGGTTCGACTGGTGTGCCTTGGTTGCGCTCATAAACAGGTCTAGAGCCCCCTTGACTAGCGAGGTGGGACTAAACCCATAGCGCACACGCACGCCGTGATGCACGACCGCGCGGGACGAGCTATCCGGGCCGAAAACAACGTCCCAGGCCGATGGCCCAATACAGTACTTTGCCCCATTACAAAAATCCAGCAGATCACACACGACAAAAAAAACAAAATGCAGATAATTTTAAAAAAACCTCACAAGAAAAATCAGTTAATAAACAAAAATATTGTAAAAAGTTCAAACACATTTTAATGGTAAGAAGTAAAAAAAATATAACACTGTAAATAAAAATTTCAGAAACAAATTTATAAAAAGTTCAACTACTACAATTCATAAGGTTCAAGTACAAAAAAAATAGTACTATGCAGCGAAGATTAAATTGTTTTAATTTTAAAGAATACTAAAACTATCATTATTCAACTATAAAAAATAAAAAAATGTGCTCCAAATTCATGTAAAAAAGTAAGAAAAAATGTTATACAACAAACAAATTTGATTGGTGATTGACAACCTAAAATAGATCAGTACTATCATTAACAGAATGTAAGTTCAGCAAACTCTATAACAAAAAGGGGTTCAAAAAACATCATCAGTGTATAGCACCGTCTACGAGTATTGAACATGAAAATATATCAGTCAAAACAAAGGATGCCCATCAGTTCAACTATAGAATTGTTCCAGTACTAATATAAAGAATGTATAAATAAAACAGTTATACTTGAGCAGAATAATAGGAAAAACATTACATAACTTGTTCCAAACCATTCTGATAATACCATACAATTCAACCATCTCACATGCAAATGTTTTAAAATGAAAAATATTGCAACATAATCAAACACACACAAATCTGACAACAGACGTCATTTGCCACATTTAAACCTACAACACATAAATTCTGAACGTCAGAGAGTCGTCTTCTCTAGAGAACATAACCATAACCACATCACCATCCTCAAATCCAGACTCTGCCACGAACTCCTTCCACCTAGTAGTTAGGTTGATGCAACCATCAAAGTCGATGTGGTAGGCAACATCCATCAACTGATACCCATTCTTGTCTGAAGTCTCCATCTTCATAACACCGGAACTAGGAGCAACAATCCTGATCCTGGGTGACATTTTCTACAAATGGGCATGGGAGTACAAAACAAATTAAACACCTGACATAACTAAATTTTTACACAGATTTAGGAATGATTTGCATAACAAAGTAAAACGGAAAAAATCTGAACAAAAACAATAACACAAAACTAACTAGACATGTGAACTGACTAAACTGAAGAAATATACATATGAATAGACCTACAGTAAAAATATCTATTCATAAACAGATCAGGGATTATACAAAAAATGGATAAAATATTGTTAAGTAATGAACAAATACACACAGAAATCCCTACTGTTAAATTCTAACAAAACCAAATTAAAAAAATATAGACAAACTATTCATAAGACAAAACTGCAGATCCAGTCCATGGGATTCAAACAAAGACCAACAAAAAAGTAGAAAACAGAACAAATAGAAACACATACCCATGATTCCTTCAAGTCACCATCCGTCAGTTGACAAACATAGGGTGTATGAAACCCATGGTTGCTATACAGCAGACAAGAAAGTTGCCCACGGCGCTGAGTCTGAGGGAGCTCCAAACCAGACTCGTACACACAGCCGTCAGCTATGCGCGCCATCTTTGCCAGAGATCCGCATGAACAATTCTCCATGGAACACACATGAACAGAGAAAAAGGCAACGAAGAGAAGGGGGAGGAACCTAGATCTGATTCTGGAAGAAGGATGAAAAAGGAGGGGGAAGACTTGGCCACACACCACACATAGATGGATAGAGTTTATAGGCAGGTGGAAGACTCGTAGATTATAAAAGTAATAAATAGGCAGGTGGGCAGCCATCTGGTAGGAAATAGTTATTACACAAGCCATGCAACATTTCAGCGCAAATCAGTTCAACTTCAGATAAACAAGCAGTTCAAAGGTGCACATGTCGAACATATGCAGACAAAAACAACACATTCAGAGACAAAATAGTTGAATTCATTTAGTCATTCAAAACATCTGCCCCCTCACAACAAAAAACTTAAAAACATAATATTCACTACTTCAGTCATAACGATCAAAGAAACGACGCCATTTGGCCCTGGTGGATGGATGTGGAGCCGTGGCTGCTCTCGCCCTAGCCCAACTAATGAATTGAATATGGTTCCTTCCCCTGCCCCCTGGGAAAAGAAGCTCCAATTCATTGGAGTTGCAAGTATCCATCACCTCACGCGCAAGCCGTCTGTTGAACTCGGCCTCCAGTTCCTCCTCGGCAGCACGTCGCGCCATCTGCCTGCGCCTACGCCTCCTCCTCCTCTGCTCCGCTACTGCAGCCCTCACATCTATGGCGTCCCCGTCCTCCTCTGTGACCTCTCCCAGCTTAGGATCCATCTCGCTTTTCTTTGGTTGCAGCTCATAGAATGAAACTGACAGAGGGCTCGGGCTTTATAATCAAAGTGCAGAGCTATCGGTGCGAATCCAGTCCCGTTATCAAAGTGCAGAGCTATCGCTTTTCTTTGGTTGCAGCTCATAGAATGAAACTGACAGAGGGCTCGGGCTTTATAATCAAAGTGCAGAGCAATCGGTGCGAATCCAGTCCCGTTGTCAACACACAGTAATACAACTTTGACACGCAGTAGTCCAACTACACATACGGCAGCAATTCAAACAACACTGAAAAACATGCAACTTCATTACACACCTATAAATAGGTAAAACTGTGTCTATCATAGCTTGCCAGAGAACTAGTTAAGGCTTGCTGAACATTTAACGATTTAAAAGTAAGTAAAAAATATGAAATAAATAGGGGAGCCTCACTCTAATATAATAAGATGATCCAACGGTGTGATTGTAAAAATATGAATTTATGTGTCCTCAGGGAAAAGGACAAGCATTTCAGCTCACTTTAGGATCAATATATATTGAAACATTTGTTCTTTTTGTCCAGGACACATGCAGTCATATTTCTTCAATCCCTCCATTGGATCATCCTATATTATAGGTGTGTTGGTTCAGTATTTTTTACAGAATTTTTGAGAACTTTTACACCGTCAAAAACCTTAACTAGTTCTGTGGCAAGCTATTGTAGAAAATCCTACTCCTATTCTGATCACGGGATCAGAATATATATATAGACACACACATAAACACTATTCTGATCACGGGATCAGAATAATATGCTGATCACAACATGAACTTCCCGAGTAACGCGCCTGACCTTCCCCGAGTACTAGGTTAAAATTCAGCTAAAAAGTGTCCAAATGGGGCTTGCGATATACCGTAGGAAAGCTATGGACACCAATATCATGATCCAAGTTAAATTTTTGGCAAAATGTAAGTGGTTTAAGAGCAGTTTTGAAAACCGTTTTTTCTTCATACAAAAAACGTGAATCGTATTTTCGATCGCATTTCTAAACCGTTTATCGGAATGAGGTAAATAATATAGCGTTGGAAAGCTGCTGCAAACCGCTCCTTCGACATGTTGAAAGTTTTCTCTAAATCCATATGGATAAAGAGTAATTTTGAAAATCAAAAAAATTTGCAAACCGAACAGCCGAGTTTGTATGTTCAATGTAATTTCTAAACGGCTAATCCATTTAAGGAAAATGATATTGCATTGGAAAGCTTGTGAAAATGCGCTACTTTTTCATGTTAAAAGTTTTTTTCTAATTTGGAACGGTTTAAAAGTAATTTAGAAAATGGTACAAGTTCCATCGAGTTCGTATTTTCGAGCTAATTTTTTAGCCGTACGTCCGAATGCAACAAATGATACGGCGTTAGAAAGCTTGAGCAAATGCGAAACTTTTTGTATATGTTATTTCTCCTAATTCCTTACAGTTTAAAGTCAAATTGGAAACTGAATAAAAATGTATTTTTGGCATAATTTCTACATACTTTATCCGAATGGGGCAGATAATATATCGCTGAAAAGCTACGGAAAATGCAAAACTTTTTCAGGTTGATGGTTTTCTCTGATTCCTAGCTGTTTTCGAGTAATTGCGAAAATGGCAAGATCATTCGTTCTGCCTTTATCGTGAAACTGATTCTTCGAAAATGCACCGCGTGAAGAACCTGAACTTCTCGGCACGTGTACTTGAACTTCACTCTGTTTTTCACGTGATTATTTTCCTCATATATCTCTATCCATTGCTCCTAGCTCTCCATCCACTCGGCGGAATTGAGCAAGTGATATACCGATGGAAAGCTGCTATAAACACGCAACTTTCTCGTGTTGATCATTTTTTCATACTTACAACGATTTTAAAAGTTTTTCATCTGAAATTCATTCAGCGTAGTAGTTGAACTTGATGCTATTTTCACGTTGAACTTCTGTGACGTATTTTTGTTTGTACACGCGCCTAAACTTCCCTCTGTACGAACCCGACCTTCGGGCTATCTTCGCAACCGTGGCTTCCCCGGTGAATTATTCTTCTTAGTCGTGTTCTATATGATGTTAGTGTAATCTGCAAATGATTTTCAGCAACTAAATACCCATTTTAAATAGGAATCTCGTTCATAGGAGAATTTTGCACTCGGGTCGTGATGAACTCGCGTTTTTTGCAATTTTACTGCCTGAGTTGTTCGACCTGAACTTCCCCTTGTGCTAGGTTGAACTTCCGCCAACATTACCCAAATGGGGTTTGCTATATACCGTTGGAAAGCTATGGACACCAATATCATGACCCAAGTTAAATTTTTAACAAAATGTAAGCGGTTTAAGAGCAGTTTTGAAAACCGTTTTTTCTTCATACAAAAAATGTGAATCGTATTTTCGATTACATTTCTAAACCGTTTATCGGAATGAGGCAAATAATATGGCATTGGAAAGCTGTTGTAAAACCTCTCCTTATGGTTAAAGAGTAATTTGAAAAATCGAAATTTTTTGTAAACCAAGCAGCCGAGTTCGTATTTTCGATGCCATTTCTAAACGGCCAATTCAAATGAGGCAAATGATATGGCGTTGGAAAGCTTACGAAAATGCGCAAATTTTGCGTGTTGAAAGTTTTTTCTAATTTTCAAGTGTTTAAGAGTAATTTAGCAAATGGTACAACTTCCACCGAGTTTGTATTTTCATGCTAATTTTTTAACCGTAAGTCCAAATGCAGCATATGATACGGCGTTGGTAAGCTTGAGGAAAGGCGAAACTTTTTGTTATGTATTGTTTCTCCTAATTCCCTACGGTTTTAATTTTATTTTGAAAATGGCTGAAAACATATTTTCGCCTTAATTTCTACAAACTTTATCGGAATGAGGCAACTAATATACCATTGAAAAGCTACGGAAAATGCGAAACTTTTTCATGTTGATAGTTTTCTCTGATTCCCCACCGTTTTCAAGTAATTTCAAAAACGGCGAGATCATTTGTTCTGCCTTTATCGCGAAACAGATTTGTGAAAAATGCATCGCGTGAAGTACCTGAACTTCTCAGTATGAAACCTTGAACTTCACTCTATTTTTTACGTGCTTTTTTTGCCCGTAGCTCTCCATCCACGCACCGGAACACTCACCGGAGTTGAGCAAATGATATTTCGATGGAAAGCTGCTCTAGACATGCAACTTTCTCGTGTTGATCATTTTTTCATACTCGCAATGGTTTTAAAAGTTTTCCATCTGAGATTCATTCAGTGTAGTAGTTGAACTTCCAGCTGTTTTCATGTTGAACCTCCGTGACGTATTTTCGTTTGTAATTTTCTCATACACTCTTCAATGTCACACAAATGATATTTCTTTTGTACAAATCTCTCTCACAATAAATTTTTGAACTTTCTTCGACCGAGGACTTGAACTTACACAAATGATTTCCTACTGTTTTGAAGTAAATTAGAAAATGTCGAGATCATGATTTCTGCCTTCATCGCGAATGGGAATACACTGCATGAAGTAGTTGAACTTCTCGTGCATGTCTGTTCGAACTTCACACTGTTTTTAACGTGTTGTTTTTTGCACTGCGTGAAGTAGTTGAACTTCTAGGACGTGTTTGTTCGAACATCACTCTGGTTTTGACGTGCTGATTTTTTACGTGGTGTTTTTTGCACTACGTGAAGTATTTGAACTTCTGGGGCATCTCTATTTGAACTTCACCCTGTTTCACTTTTTTTGTTTTTTTTCTTATATGAAATACACACCATGTAGTACGTGAACTTCCGGTTGTTATCATTTGAACTTCTCTCTGGTTTGAGAGAATTTTTTTAAAACACAAAAAATAACATATTTTTAGGTATTTTGGACATCTAAATACACGGTGAATCTCTCTCTCAGAAGAATTTTTCAACTTTTCCTCGCCGAGCACTTAAACTTCTAGCAACCATTTTTTCGTTTATGAGTTGTTTTTAAAAGTGCAAAAAATGGTGTTGTGTTTTTTATTTTTTGAACAGGTAAATCCTATGTTTAATTTGGACTTCTCTGATTTTTTGAAATGCTCCTCTTTTTTAATTTGGACTTCTCTGATTTTTGAAACTAGCGGGTTCACCCGCACATTTGCGCGGCTAGATCTTTATTATTTACTATTTATGTATTTTAGACAACCATTTATTGGCATTTGAGTATTTGTTTTTCTGCGTGGTGAAACCAATAGAGTATACCATAAAATTTTGATTAGTTGCTTGCCACTAAAAGTTTGTTCAACAGTTACGGGCCTTAGATTGTGTTATGATAATTGGAAATTGGAAATTTAAGTGTGATATTTTGAAAAGAGAAGCACATGTATAGCTAATAGTGTAATATTGCCTCAATGTATTCATTCAGGGGCTAGTTCGGTGTAGTTACATTGTTTAAATATATGTACGTTGTTTTTTGGCTTCTTTGCTCTTCGCCATGCCTTTTTTGCCACGAAGCTATGACATTCTCCTAAACTGACAGGTTTCAACCATAACCGTCGCTATGACACAATTATAGTGTAAGTCTGTGATTGAAGTATTACATTGTTTGATTTTCCAAACTCACGTGTAATTGAAGTAGGTGGGCTCCGAGTATGGTTTGGGTACAACTTACGAAAAAACTTGATTGATTAATATTATACTATGCATTCATTGTGGGGCTACTTGGGTGTAGTTACACTGCTTCAATATATGTAGGTTTTTTTTTGGCTTCTTTGCTCCTCGCCATGCCTATTTTGCCACGAAGCTATGATATTCTCTTAAACTGACAGACCGGAACCGCTCCCCCTTGAGAGGTAGTGGCCATAGCTGTTACTTGCGGTGCCAGTAGGTCACCTATTGCTCCTCCAGCGCACCATGCATGGGCGTCGGCCGCCGGTGTTGCTAGCTCGCTCTATAGCACCTGCACGGCGGATGACCCCTCCTTTCTTACCCGCGGACTTCTTCGAGCTCACTCGTTCCCATTGTGATCTTCTCCTTCTCAGGCTTCTCTTTCCCGGCACTGCTTGTGGTATCTACTATTATCGTTCTCAAAGTGATTGTTGATCGAGCTGGTGGTGCCGGTAGTCCCATCAGAATCGGTGGTGTTACCATCCGCATGAGCTTCTCGGCATGTTGTACGGGATGCCGATGATATTCTTCGTCTTATGGAGATGGACAACTGTCGACGTGACGCTGGTTTGAACGTGATCGTGCGTTGCGGACTTGTAGCCGGTTGACTCATGGGTCAGTGTATATATTCTGATCATCCATGACTATACTTGAATTTCATTCAAAAACATAAAGATTTTCATTTGATTTTTAATTTTTAAAATTTGGGATGTTTTTTTCCTAAGTTTGCTCGAAATAAAAAAATACATAATATATATTTACATAGATGTATTTCACATAAACATACATCATAATAGGAGTATGTAGTAATTTGACTTTTGGAGAGTAAACTACACTATGATTTCATTCAAAACCGTGAGAAAATATGATTAATTTTTCAAAAAAACTGGAAGCTTTTATTTTTCCTGCTTCAAATATTTATTTTCAAAATAAATTATTTTACTTGGTAATATTTAAAGAAGGTAATATATGTGAAGAAAAAAAACGTGCATATATCATAGAAAATTGCAATGGCCAGAGCAAGGATATATAAGCGGATGTATACAGAAGTGTGCGTACAAGTTGGACTAAATATTTTTGGTGCATTGTTTTTTATTGACTTTCATGACGTGGACTTTCTGATCACGTGGTCACATAGTCAGTCTGAATCGGATTTGGCTACCTTTTTTTCCTTTTGAGTTGCCAATTGGCTATCTAGCTATCTGCCCTGGGCCCAATGACGTACAGTATTTCTTTTACCAGCTCGTACATGTATCAGTTTTTTTTGCATTAGTGTTTTTTTAGGAATGTGTCCTAGAGTTGTACGTGTCCGTTAGTTTTTTTTTTAAAGGAACGTGTCCTAGAGTTTACTAGCCTAACCCGCGCCGGCGGCACGCCGCGCTCGACAATATTTCACAGATGTACAATCTATTTTGATATAAAAGTGGAACAGTACATGTCCATTTGATGTCAGAATAACGTATAGACATAGTAAACAAAGCTGGCACACGAATATTTCAGAATGTTGTAAATGTAGGGTTACAAAGCTGCAAATTAAAAGTGGTACACACTTGAGGCAAACAAATTATTCAAACTACATACAACTCGCTGCAGACAAAGAACTGTATATAGAAACACAAACATATTACGTAGATAAGCTAGAAGTAATTGATGGTAAATTAAATCATTCTGGTGTAGCCTCTTGCAGGATTGGTGCCTGTGATAAAGTGATAAAGTGATTTTGCAAGTTCTTCCATACGTCCGACGGGAGGGTGTGCGCCTGTGTATGTAATAATGGGATCACTGCTTTTTGGACGCTAGGGGTACATGCGGAGTGGCAGTATATCAAAAAAGCTATTGCATATCTTTGCAAGAATCATTGTTTGTCTTGCAAATTCATTTTGCTGCGTAGTTACTTGCTGGCGCACCATGTTGAACTGCCATTGTTTTGTAAAAGGAGAGGAGGAGGTGCCCATGCCCAAATTTGCAGCAGTTCATGTAAAAAAATTACAGACCTCTAATCTATGCATATCATCTCATACCAGTAAAATCTAAACTAATTTAATTCAGAGTATAATTTTCAAATTTACAGTGGAATTTCAAAGAAATTGTGGCAACATGTGAACCCAAAACCTGCATTACGACTCATATGTATCGCTTATGGCTTCATACAATGTCTTATTCCATATGAAGGTGTGTTGTAAAGAACAAAAAAATTGACTTCACCATGCATACAAAATTAACATAAAAAGATATATAAAAAGTAGCCCAAAAGATGACTCGAACTTGCATCCCAAACAGAGAGGACATGAGTATCACACCAACCTCCCAAGTCCAGATCTAAAAAATGCATCTAAATCCACAATAGTATATCTTCTACTAAGATCTAAAAACAACCTTGGCTTATCTAATCTGAAAATAGTGAAACTTCCCCTGGAACTAAGCAGTCCCTTACACCTAATAACCATGCTCTTCACTTTGTTTGCTATAACACGAACACTTTCTAAATGATCATTAGCTGGTGTGAAAATGTTTAGTTCTTACAGACATATTAACAAACACATAGAGATCATGAAATAACAACATAAGAATACTGTGTGTGTGTATTTCTATCAAGGTTTCTCTGCATTAAGCTTGACATCAAGCTTGACATCACACTGACATTTTATTGTAACAAAAAAAAAACAGATTTCAAATTGATACACCAAATCGGCAAAAGAGAAGCTGTTGCTAGATAAGAGAGAGCCAGTGCCACCGCAGTGTGCACGGTCAGGTGAGAGAGGGAGTTGCTGCAGCCATGGAGAGAGATAGAAGTTAGAACAACAGGTGTAGCTCAAATTTTTAGTACATGTAACTGAGAGAGAAGGATAGTAGCAGAAGCACCACTTGCAAGAGCATTGACCGTGCGGACGGGAACGCGCGTGACTGGGTGGCGACGCTAATAGAGGAGCCCAGCGCGTGGGCGGCGCTTGTTCCTGTGATGGCGACTGGTGACCCACAGTCCACATGCATTGAGGAAGGCGGCACCCGCGTGTCCGCAGTGCACACAGGAAAGGGAGGTGCGGTGGTGCTGGTGCATGCGGGACGGGCGACGCGCGCACTGAGAGCAGGCGGCACCAGCAATCCCGGCCATGGACGTTCAAGTCTTGTAGAGTGCCGAGAGGAGATTGGCGAACCCCGCAGGTGACATTGTGCAGGATGCCAGGGGTAGCAGCGTGGCGATGACAGTGCGAAGCAGCTCCCGGCGACAGCCTTATTCAATGGAGCAGCCAGAACGGCGCAGACGCCTCCTCCGTGGTGGCTGCCGCCCCTTTGCACTCCCGGTGGAGCAGCGTGGCGCACACCGGAGGAAGCTTTGGTGGGGTGGTAACGGCAGTGCTCATTTGCAGCGGTGGCAGCCTCAGTAGGGATGGCGATGCAGTTTCTGGCTCGGCAAAGCTCCTCCCCGGTACTGTCCCCTGGTGGCGGCTCGGTGGAGCACCCCTTCACAGCCATTCCCCAGCGCTCCCTGATCCCTTCTGCGGCGAGAAAGCCCATATTTATAGCAGGCAGACAGAAAGCAAAAGATAAATTGAAGGCAGCCACCGCATGTGGTCGAGAAACAATCAGAAGGATGTGCAGAAGCGGCAACCGACTGCATGCAAAGACTGGGAAGCGCGAGCAGAACGGCAACCGACTATAAGGAGATGCACGTGGCGGAAGAGAAGAACAAATTGGAAGGAAGAATCAGCATGCAGATCGCCCAAAACGGCATGGTTCAGCGGCAACGGCGGGCCCAAGGACGCACATGCAGGTAAGAATGAACGAAAGAGAACAAAATATGTTGGAAAAGAATTAAAGAAACCTGCCGACAGGAGACAACCATGCCCAACGAGACAAAGGGCGGCAACAAAGTCGTAGACAAATCAACCTTTTTTATACACATTTTTCTCTTGAATCCAAGGTCTGCAAAATCAATCAGAAAATTGGGGTCAATTCTCATAAGCAAGTTTCCCATGGGCAGTAATACACAAAACTTCCCATGTACAATATTGTTTGTCTTTAACAATAGCGGGTGGAGAGTCACAAGTGGACGGCGGCGTGCGTTGATGAATAGGAAGAGAAGGAAGATTGCTGATGCCGGGGGAAGGTCTGATTCGGTCGTCGTTGCAGTCCAAACACGGCTGCGAGTGCACCGGTGGTCGCCGTCTGTGTCCACCAATCCCATCCATCTCCTGTCATCGGAGACACACATGGTGTTTTTACAAATTTTAAACTGCTCTATGTTTTTAATTTGAACTTGGGTTTTTTGTTTACTGAATTTTGTGGTTTTGTAATAAACATCTAACCTTTTGTATCGGGTTTTGGCCAGGGCTAGTTTTTGAAATGAAATGAATCCCCGGGCTGATCAACACCAAGTGCATGTACGCACTCAGATGGTATAGCTCTGAGAAGTAGCAGCCACAAAGAACCCACCAATCCATAGGGCTGGAAAGAAAAACGAATAATCCTACGATTCATATGGCGGCAATAGTATCTGCCACCAATGACAAAAGCCTACAAAGGCAAAAGGCATTTTTTGCCTAGAAACTTAAGCAGCACAAGCTGAACTGACAGGGCGGCTCCGATACGAGAACACTTTCAGTCAGGCAAATCTACGACAGAATAAAGCATCGTGTGTGGGTGCATATTATCACCGAGTCCAGAAGGCTGGGAATCAAACAGAAATACTGGTGCTTCACATCCTTGCACCCCCAAACACACATAGCATCGTAGCAGTAGTTAGCAAATGATTTACAATTTTCATAGACTATGTGACGTCGATCCATCAGACGAGATGGGAGGAGGAAGTGGGGAGAAGAGAGGAGGAGGAAGATGCAGCAGGAGGAAGTTGTTCGGGGGAGGGAGGGTGGGGATGGAGCTGTGGCGGAGGAGTAGCAGGGCGCGCCGGAGCAGAGGGTAGGCCGCGCCGGAGGGGAGGGAAGGTCACAGCGGCTTACAAGGAAGGTCACGCCGGACGGGAGGGGCGCGCCGCAGGGGAGGTAAGGGCGCGCCGCACGGCACCACCGGGCGATGGACAGTGACATCGCGGTGGCCGAATCCCGCAGTGGGGGTGGCGGATGGATCCCGCGTTGGGGGCGGCGGACGGATCCCGCGGTGGGGGCGGCGGTCAGATCCCGTGGTGGGGGGCGGCGCCGTGGCCGGATCCAAGGCATGTGGCGGAGTGGCAACCGGGTCCGGGGGACGGTGGCGGCAGGGTGGCGGCGGGGTTGCAGGAGGAGACCGGCGGCGGGACCCATGGGCAGGGGAGCGCTCTGGGAAGATGGCAGCAGCACGCAGGGGAAGATGGCGGAGGCGGCGGGGCGGCAGCGCTCTGGGAAAGAAGGGGCGGCCGGACCTGGCGCGGAGCTGGATCCGCTCGCCGCCGGCTGTGGTAGGTGGCCGTAGTCAGGCGGGGGTGGGGTGGTGCGAGGGGCACGGGGGTGGGGCTGCGCCCGTGGGAAATGAGGCGTCTATTTTGTTTTGTGGAGTTTCGGAACATCCCATCGCTGTCGGTGTACTAGATTAGGGGTACCCTAGTACCCCGAACTTGTGCACGGCAGTTGCAGCACCCCGCGGCAAAGGCTTGGCGGGTGATCGCCAAGATCCCCCAAGGTTCCCTTGGAGCCATCCAAGAACAAAGTATTTAAGCTAAGGAGACAAGACCCCGGCAAGAGGAGCTTGCCGGGAAGGCCAACCAAGACGCTCCAATGGACTTGCCGCGACGCGCCACGCACTCCGGCAAGGCGACAAGGCCCCGGCAAGAGGAGCTTGCCGGGAAGACAAACCAAGGTACCTCGAAGCCCGGTGAGCGACAAGCTTCCGGACCCGACAAGATAACAACAGCGGCAAGGCGCTTGCCGCGGCAGGCGGCCACTCTGCGTCCACACTCCAGCGCATCCACCAACGTGTCGCTCTGGGGGCCTCTCCGGGCGTGCGTGGCGGGAGGCTGTGCAGCCAGCGGTGCGCAGTGGCATGCGAAGCTGACAAGATCGCCATCGTGGCGAACGGTGGCGCCCCTAACGGTCCTTTTCTGCACTGTTCGGGCGACTCAGACGGGCATTTAATGCCCTTGTCCCCTGCCGTCAGGGTTAGGTAGGGTGCACTGTACAAGCAACTGTATCAACTACCTCGCTTTTTACGTTTTTACCCTCCTCTGCGTTGCCACCTGTCGGTGACCCCTTTAGCGTATAAAAGGAGGCCCATGCGCAACGTAGAGGGGGTTCGGCTCATAGGTTCGAAGCCTCAGACAGTTTGCTTCGATCCATCCGTAGCCCAGAGAACATCACACTCTCGCTTTGGAGAGCAAGAACACCAGATAATACAACCAGACAAGCAGCAGTAGGAGTGTTATCTCTCCGGAGAGCTCCGAAGCTGGGTAAACTGCTCGTGTGCCTCGCCTCGATCTGCTCTTCGTGCGATCTCCGCCCCCCGCCGAACCGAAAGGGGCCCGGTCCGCCGGCCCCATAGGTGTTCGAGGATCAGTTTCCCCGACATCTTTGGCGCGCCAGGTAGGGGGCGTCGAGATTGTGTGAACCTGATCCGGTGTTCACACGAGCTAGATCTTCATTCCCTTCATCAACATGCCACCGAAGAAGAAGACTTCGGCAGCAGCCGCTCCGTCCACGTCATTTCCGCCACCGTTGGAGCAAACGGGTGGTGGAGTGGACGCCGGCGGAAGAACAGCCGTCGATGAGGGTGCTCACAGTGCTGCCAAGTCCAAGGACAAGGCTGCACAAACCTCGGCGACTGTACATGTTCCGCGCCACTCTCAGGAGGCGCAAGATCAGCGGCACCATGGCGCTCGCAGCACCATGCGCATGATAGACCAAGGCCAAGCTGGTGGATCTCGGGGCGCTCAAGACCAGCATGCACGCCAGCATGCTGGCACGAGCGGGGCACGGTCGCCTGGACGGGATACTGCTCCTTCTAACATAGTTAGAAGTTCGAGCACGTCCCGCTCCTCGCGCCGTCCGCCACTGCCACCCACCACCCCAGCAGAAGCTTTGGCGCGAGCTCAACTTCTCCTAGATTACCCTCCAACGTCGGACAAGATCGACGAATGGAGGGCCACCATCCAGAGTCTCATCGGCTACGCCAACGGCGACACTCCACGGCGGCCGAGCGCGTCGCCGCCGCGGCAGGACCGCCGGACGCGAGCCGGTGGCGACGAAACGGGCGGAGGTGCAACTACCATGCAATCACCGCCCCGAAGGCCAAGATCGCCGACTCGTCGGATCCACCTCGACAGCGACTCCACTGCATCGTCGGATCCACGAGCTCGTCGCGATCAGCGCCAAGTTCTTCATGATCGACAACAAGAAGACGCTCGAACCCGCATCGAGCGCCGAAGAGAAGCGCGACGTCAATCCAACAAGCGCGCTGGGCCCTCTGTTGACATGCATGCGCCAGGGGAACCAGGCGATCTGCCGTACGCGGTAGGTTGTCCTGCGTTCACTCGTGAGCTGCGGCAAGTCCAGTGGCCCAGTACAAAGAACTTCAAGCCAGACGTACCGGAGAAGTACGACGGCAAGACGCATCCGTCAGAGTTCCTCAGCATCTACACCATTGCGGTGCAAGCTGCCGGGGGACGAGATGACAAGATCCTTGCCAACTACTTCCCGCTGGTGCTCAAGCCCAATGTCAGATCCTGGCTCATGCACTTGCCGGACAACTCCATATCCTCTTGGGCTGATCTGTGCCATCAGTTTGTCGGCGCCTTTACCGGCGGACACAAGCCTCATGGCCAGGAGAGTGATCTTCATTTGCTCGCCCAGAAGGAAGGAGAGCCCCTGCGCAAGTACATTCAGAGATTCAGTAGCGTGCAGCACAACATCCCAGACGTCCACCCTGCCGCGGTGATCAGCGCGTTCCATCAGAACGTGCGGAACCGCAGGATGCGGGAGGAAATGGCGATGTGCAAGATCAGGGACGTCAGTGAGTTATATGCACTGGCCGACAAGTGCGCGCGTGCTGAGGAAGGGAGGAGACTCCCCGGAGAAAATATAGGAGCGGGAGGATCTGACAGCGAAGATGCCGCCCCGACAAGGAAAACCGGCGGCGGAACAACAGAAGGAGGAAAGGCAAAGAAGTGCTAGTTGTTGAGCAGTCCGGCAACGGTGGCGGCGCCAAGGAAGCCAAAGCTGGTGACTCCGGCAAGGAGGTTGCCGCGGAGGTGGCGGTCGCCGACAAGCAGGACGGCACCAACAAGCAGTATTGCAAGATTCACCGCACCAAGGGCCATGATCTTCAGAACTGCAAGAGGGTCGAGCAGCTTGTTGAGCAACAGAAAGCTGAATACGAGCGGCGCGACAAGGAGAAGGCCCAGGAAGGAGCTGGTGGATCCGGCAAGAAACGTCCCGGCCGAGGAGGACGCCGCGGCAAGGCCAAGCAGCGGCAAGGAGACAGACCTCCTCGCGGCCGCGACAAGGATGAAGATGACGGCGACGATGAAGATATGGATGATGAGGAGACCGATGAGCAGGAGTTCCAGAAAGCTACAGAGGTCCTGTGCGTTGACGGTGGTGCTTCTCTGCATGCCTCGCACCGCCAGCTCAAGCAGTGGATGCGGGAAGTTAATGCAGCAGAACCACCCGTCGAGTCACGCAAGCCTCTGAAATGGTCCAGCACGCCTATCATCTTTGATATTGAGGACCACCCGGATCGCATAACTGCGGTCGGGTGCTTGCCGATGTTGGTTTCACCAACAATCCGCAACCTCAAGGTCACTAAGATGCTAGTTGACGGCGGGGCCGGCTTGAACTTGATCTCCTCCGCAGGTGCTCCAGAAGCTCCAGATCCCTGACAGCGAGCTCGAAGAGACCGGCACATTTCAAGGAATCAACCCGGGAAGGAGCAAGCCAAAGGGAAAGATCACGTTGCCGGTAACATTTGGCAGTGAGCTGAACTTCAGGACTGAGAGGGTCACGTTTGACGTTGCCGACTTTCCATTACCTTACAATGGAATCCTTGGCCGTCCGGCACTCGCCAAGTTCATGGCAGCCTCTCACTATGCGTACAACGTACTGAAAATGCCAGGCCCAATAAGTGTCATCTCTGTCCCTGGCGACAAGAAGGATGCTCTTATCTGTGCCGACAAGATCTACCGGGAAGCAGCAGCCGCAGCAGAACGAAGGACACTTGCCGCTGAAGCTCCCGGGGGGAAGAAGAAGACCAAGTCCGGCAAGAGCTCTGATGCCCACTCCGGCAAGCGCACCTCTTCGGAGTGCTGCGCTACCGTCGAGGACGCACCATCGAGCTCCACCGGCAAGTGCAAGAAGGCGATGGCAGCTCCACCTGCGACTAAGAAGGTGTCCGCCAAGGAGGATGGCACTGGTGGTACCTTCACCATCAGCGCCACTCTTGACCCCAAATAGGAAAGCGCGCTCGTTGCTTTCCTGCGGGCGAATGTCGACGTGTTTGCGTGGCAACCGTCTGATATCCCCGGTGTTCCCAGGAAAGTGATTGAGCACCACCTTGCCGTCTGTCCTCATGCGCGGCCCGTCAAGCAGAGAGTCAGGAAGCAGGCAGTTGAGCGCCAAGAATTCATCGCAGAAGAAATCAAGAAGTTGGAAGCAGCAGGCCTTGTCAGAGGAGTACTCCATCCCACGTGGTTGGCCAATCCTGTTGTTGTGCGCAAGGCTAACGGGAAATGGAGACTTTGTATTGACTTCACTGATGTTAATAAAGCTTGTCCCAAAGACCCATTTCCCTTGCCGCGTATTGACCAGATTGTTGACTCCACAGCCGGATGTGATTTGCTTTCATTTCTTGATGCATACTCAGGATATCATCAGATCTTCATGGCAGAAGAAGATGAAGAGAAAACCGCATTTATCACCCCGTGTGGCACATACTGCTTCGTACGGATGCCTTTCGGTTTGAAGAATGCTGGTTCAACATTCGCAAGGGTAGTTCACCATGCTTTTGAGCCACAAATACACAGAAATGTGGAAGCTTACATGGATGACATAGTGGTCAAGAGCAAGGACAAAGCGACCTTGATTCAAGATTTAGATGAAACATTTGCAAACCTGCGCAAGATCAACCTCAAGCTTAACCCCGAGAAGTGCGTGTTTGGAGTCCCTTCCGGCAAGCTTCTCGGGTTCTTCGTGTCTCAGCGGGGAATTGAAGCCAATCCCGACAAGATCAAAGCCATCGAGCAGATCGAAGCACCAAAGCGCGTCAAGGATGTACGAAGGCTTGCCGGTTGCGTGGCTGCTCTCAGCAGGTTTATCTCTAGATCTGCTGAGCGCGCCCTGCCATTTTTCAAAATTTTGAAAAAGGCAGGTCCAATGAAATGGACTCTGGAAGCGGAGGCTGCGCTGCAGGACTTGAAGAGATACCTGTCCTCCACTCCAACGCTTGTCGCACCTAAGCCGCAAGAGAAGTTGCTGCTGTATATAGCAGCAACCAATCAAGTGGTTAGTGCTGCGTTAGTGGCGGAGAGGGAGGCGGATGATGAGCCAGCAACCACGGCAGATCCATCCAGCGACAAGCAGGGGGCTTCGCCGACAAGCTCTGGTCCCGACAAGCATGAGTTTGCGCAGGAGCATGATAAGATGCCAAGGAGAATGGTGCAGCGCCCAGTTTACTTTGTCAGTTCTCTTCTGCAGGGGGCTAGATCAAGGTACTCTGGTGTGCAGAAGTTGCTTTTCGGCCTCCTCATGGCCTCGAGAAAGCTGCGCCATTACTTCCAAGCACATGAGATCACAGTCGTCACTCGCTTTCCGCTGAAGAGGATACTGCAAAATCCAGAAGCAACAGGCAGGATTGTCGAGTGGGCGCTGGAACTGTCAAGCTTTGGCCTCAAGTTTGAGAGCACCTCAACTATCCAAAGCAGAGCATTGGCAGAGTTCATAGCAGAGTGGACGCCAACCCCAGATGAAGAAATTCCAGAAACGAGCATCCCCGTCAAAGAGGCAAGCAAAGAGTGGCTGATGTACTTCGATGGAGCCTTCTCGCTGCAAGGCGCCGGTGCAGGCGTGCTGCTTGTCGCACCCACCGGAGAGCACCTCAAGTACGTAGTCCAGATGCACTTTCCCAAAGAGCAAGCAACCAACAATACTGCAGAGTATGAAGGATTGCTTGCCGGTCTCAGAATCGCAGCAGACCTTGGGATTAAGAAGCTCATTGTCAGGGGTGACTCACAGCTTGTCGTCCGACAAGTGAACAAGAACTACCAGAGTCCGTTGATGGAAGCGTATGTCGATGAAGTGAGGAAGCTAGAGGAGCACTTTGACGGCCTACAAATGGAGCATATCCCAAGAGCTCAGAATGATATTGCTGATGGCCTGTCAAAGTGCGCCGCACTAAAGTTACCTGTGGAACCAGGGATCTTTGTGCTTAAGTTGACTCAACCATCCGTAACACCATCAACTGGACAAAGCAAAAAGAGGAAGTTGGTTTCTGGTGACTACTTTCCGGCAGAGCTCCCCGAAGCCGCCGCCAAGAAAGTCCCCAAGATCAACACCACAGATGCTGAGGGGCAGTCTGCTCCGGCAAGCCTTATGGTTTGTTCCGTTGAAGCAGACGCTCCCGACAAGTTTTGCTCCGGCAAGCTTGCCGGGGAACATCAAGCTCCGGCAGGGCCGCAAGTCCTTGCCGTAGAAGCAGATGTTCCCGCAGCAGCAGATGTGCCTTTAGTCCTTGTTGTCGAGCCACAAGCTCCAGCATGGGCACAGCAGATTGTCCATTTCCTTCAGACAGGAGAACTTCCCGAAGAGCAAGAAGAAGCGGAAAGAGTAGCCCGGCAGTCAAGTATGTACCAGTTTGTCGATAGCATACTGTACAGAAGAAGACTCAACGGTGTGAAATTGAAGTGTATTCGCCGGGAAGATGGACAAAAGCTGTTGGCAGAGATACATGGAGGCATATGTGGCCACCACATAGGCGCAAGAGCACTTGCCGGCAAAGCTTTCCGGCAAGGTTTCTTTTGGCCGACAGCCCTCCAGGATGCAACTGCACAAGTAACCAAGTGTGAAGCGTGCCAGTTCCACTCCAAACAGATACACCAGCCAGCTCAAGCTCTCCAGACGATCCCTTTATCCTGGCCATTTTCGGTCTGGGGGCTCGATATCCTCGGCCCCTTCCCCCGAGCTGTCGGGGGCTTTGAGTACTTGTACGTCGCAATCGACAAGTTCACAAAGTGGCCGGAAGTGCAGCCAGTGAGGAAGGTGACAGCACAGTCAGCAGTCAAGTTCTTCAGGTCAATTGTTTGCCGTTTCGGGATCCCTAACAGGATCATCACCGACAACGGCACGCAATTCACGAGCCGCACCTTCATGCAGTACGTCCAAGACCTTGGCGCCAAGGTCTGCTTCGCTTCTGTTGCTCATCCGAGAAGCAACGGTCAAGCAGAGAGGGCAAATGCTGAAGTGCTGCGCGGGCTCAAGACCAGAACTTTCGACAGGCTGCACAGGTGCGGAAGGAACTGGATCGAGGAGCTGCCGGTGGTTCTTTGGTCGATCAGAACGACGCCAAATCGAGCCACTGGCCAGACACCTTTCGCTCTAGTCTATGGAGCAGAGGCAGTTCTCCCCACGGAACTCGTATACGGATCACCTCGAGTGCTCGCTTATGATGAGCTTGAGCAAGAACAGCTGCGGCAAGACGACGCGCTGCTCCTTGAGGAAGATCGTCTTCAGGCTGCTGTACGAGCTGCTCGATACCAGCAAGCTTTGCGCCGCTATCATAGCCGCAAAGTTAAAGCCAGAAGCTTCGAGGAAGGCGACCTTGTTCTTCGGCGCGTTCAGTCCGCCAAGAATTCCAACAAGTTGACGCCGAAGTGGGAAGGCCCTTATCGGGTGAGACGAGTCACAAGGCCTGGCGCTGTCCGCCTTGAGACCGAAGATGGCATTCCAGTGAGCAACTCCTGGAACATAGAACATCTTCGTAAGTTTTTCCCATAAGGCGCGGTTGCCGGAACCCGTTCCGGCAACCACCTTTTGTACAAGTCTTGCCGCTGTTGCATGTAATCCTTTGTACAAAGCCGGGCGCAGATCCCGTGCATAAGTAAAAACCCATGTGCTCCGCACAGCTTGTCCATTTCATGCGTTAGTTCCTTTCTTGCATGTGATTATCTGACACTTTGTGCAGCACTTACATCCGGTAAGCAGTAACGAGCCGAAGTGCTCCATATTATTATTTTCTCTTCTTTCTTTTTCTTTTAAAGGAAAAGAAGGTTCTCTCGCACACAAGTTTGCCGGGGGGAAGGAGAAGATTGTGGTGTGGGCCAGGCGTCGTTCAAGCAAAGACTTGCCTTACCGGGAAGCAAATAACAGAAAAGCTAAGTTGCCAAAGTTTGAGCAATCACCTTTTTTTAAAATTTTTGAGTTATCTTCCTCGAACGACCCTGCTTTGTATGGAAAACCTGTGCGCGGAGGAACCAACTCGTGGCTAGTTGCGCCCTTACTTTGTTTCGAGTCCGCTCAACAGCTTAAGCGTGCTGCATCTAGTCACGACAAGGTTTCTTGTCGGAAGCAGCGCCGCCAGCAGGCTGCTGAAGTTCCGCACTCAGCGCTCGCGGCTCGGGCGCCTGCGCCGACAAGTTCCCTAGAAGCGTAGGGTGAGAACATACAAAGGGAGGAATCTAGTAGAGGAAATAACATTGCAATTGATAACAGAAATAAAGTTATATTACAAAGATAACTTGTCGCAGCTCTAACAGACTGTTTTCATGACATGACTAGCAGCGACAAGGGAAAAGAAGAAATGGGCGGCCTAATCTACGCGCCCGCCCTCGACTCGCTTGATCTCGCTCACCTTGTCCACAATGGGTGCGACAAGGGCCTTGAGTGCGTCCAGATCGGCGTCAGGCGGCAAGGATCGGAGGACGTTGGTGAAGCTGAGGCCTGGATTGCGGAAGGCCACCTTCATCAGCACCTTCTGGAGAACCCCAGCGCAGATTTTGCGTGACTCGTCGGCCAGCTGCTTCGGGATCCTCTCCCGGAGCCGCTGGAGTGCCGTCGCCACGCCCTTGAAGAATAGACTAAGCTTGGCGCTGGGTTGAAGGCTCTCGTCGGAAGGATACCCAAAGTCCTCCATCCCCAGCTGCGCCAGCTCCTCGTTGATGACGGCGGCAGTGTTCACCAGACCCTCGGTCCAGTGCTCCACTGTGTCTCTGAAGGAGTTCTGGGTGACTGCAATGCTCTCCAGCAGCGCCGCGTCAGCCTTGACCTTCTCCGCCAAGGTCTTCTCCCGCTCCTTGGCGGCCTCCAGCGTCTGCGTCAGCGTGGCCAGCTTCAGCTCCAGGTCTGCTTTGGAATCCTTGGCGGCGCTGAGCTCCTTGCCCCTCTCAGCGAGAAGGCCTTGCAGTTCACCATGGGCGGCAGCATCCTTCTCGCGCTCACGCTTGAGCGCGGCAATCTCCTCGCCACTCTTCCCAATTTCGGCCTCCAGCCGCGCCACCTTCTCCTCTAGTTCCCTCTTGGCGGCCTCTGCAGTTGCCGCGGCATCCTTTGCCTCCTTGAGCGCCCCGCCAAGTGCTCGCTCGCGCTCGGCGAGCTCTTCCTCGTAGCTGTCGAGGTGGGCCTTCCGCTGCACTAGCTCGCCTTCCCGCGCGGACTGCTTCTCGGCAGCAAGCCTTTGTTCCTCCTCAGCCTCGGCCTTCTCGAGAAGAAAGGCCGTGCGCTCCTCGTCTACTCGCTCCCGCTCCTGCGCCAGGGATCGGAGAGCTTCTTGATTTTGGCTCCGGAGCTCCTCCGCGCGCTTCTCCATGTCAACTCCCGCCTTCGCGACAAGCGCTTCCCGGGAAGCCAGCTTGGCTTGCCGGGTGCGGTAGAGTGACAGCAGCTGCTCCTCCTCAGGCTCGCCACTGCTGCTGCCGGGTGCGTCAACCAATGACAGCCCAGCAGAGGCGAGCACCTCCCCGTCAAAAGTCTCCCCCTCGACTGGCGCCCTGGAGCTCGACGCCCAGGGTAGCTTGATGAAGATGTTGTCACCGGCCTGCAAGTAGGCGCCGGGCTGGGGCTCCTCGGAGCCCGGCTCCGCAGAAGCGGCAGAGGGTTCGGCGGTCGGTGCAGCGCCCGGCGCTCCTGCGGCCTCAGGGTCGTCAGTGCGATCGCCCGACCCCTCGCCGGCTTCCGCAGCAGCAGCCCCGGCGGCCTCCTCGCCGGCGGTCACATCAGCACCGGCACCTTCCTCGCCGGCGCCCTCTG
Organism: Triticum aestivum; assembly: GCF_018294505.1. Lineage (NCBI taxonomy): Eukaryota > Viridiplantae > Streptophyta > Magnoliopsida > Poales > Poaceae > Triticum > Triticum aestivum. The sequence goes on from NC_057810.1 coordinate 597,934,574, forward strand.
TCTCCATTGGCTCAGCCGAAGATGGGTCTGAAGAACGAAGAGGGGAGGAAAATCAATCAAAAATCCAAGAAAGAAAAACAGAAAGAAGCAGAACCCAAGGGAAAGTTTTTGGGCAAGTGGATTACCTGCGCCAAGATCTTCAGTTGCGGCCTCGGTCGCCGCAGGATCAGCAGTGCCGTCCCTTGCCGGAGAGTCCCCCCTTGCCGGAGAGCGCTCCCTTGCCGGGGACTCCTCCCTTGGCGGCGCAGTCGAAGCAGGTGGCACTTCGGGACCGGCCTCCGGGCGCTCCTGATGAGGCTGCTCTGCTCCTGCACAAGTCAACAAGCAAGATATCAACAAAGGAAAAAGCACTCAAGCGCGCCCGACAGCAGAAGGATAAACTTGAACTTACGCTGGGGGCTGCTCCGAGGGGTGATTGCCGGGTCCGTCAAGGTGGTCTCGGACCCACCTCCTGCCGACGCGATGGGGTCATCCTCGATGACGATCACCGCGGCCTTGGCCCTCTTCGCCGCTCTCTGGGCCAGTGTTCTGAAAAGAAAAGAGTCCAGATTGGAGCAAGTCAGATACAAGATATAAACAGCAAGATTGAAGGATTATAAGGGCACCAAAGAAACTCACTCTTCTTCCTCCTCATCGGAGCTGAGCGCGGAAAGATCGAAGTCCGGCCCTCCTCCGGTGCGGCGAGGTGGAGGAGTAGGATCCCTTGCCCGCTTGGCGGGGGCGGCGGCGGTGGCCCGGGAAGATCCCGCTCCAGTTGCCGCTGTTGCGTGAGGCGCTCCCGCGGCAACATTGCTTGCCGCGGTAGAGCGCGTCGCGCGGCTCGGTGGCTGTGGAGCCGGCTGCCGCCCTGCTGCGTCCCCGGCCCTGCGAAGGCTCTCTGAAGGCTCAGCCTCCTCCTCGCCGGCCTCGCTCGACTCGGCTTCAGAACCGGCAGGCTCCTCCTCGCCCATGAACTCCGCGCGTTCGGCAAGGTTTGCCGCCTCTGCAGCCTCCGCCTCCTCCACAGTGAACCCAAACACACCCGCAGCAGCTGCGGCCGCAGCCTCTTCCGCCCTAGTAGCGATGAGCTGCAGCTCCTCGTCGGTGGTGTCACGGGTGAGGCTCTTCTGCTCGTCAGCGCGGACCGGCAACTTCCTCCAAGGTGTCGAAGAACGCTCGCACAACGTCGTCCGCAGGCTCTTGCCAAGTGGGACGATGCCGTGTGAATCGCACAACGGCATCATGGCGCGGATCCGGTCAAGCGAAGAGTTATTGCACAAAGGAACTACGCCCCTCGGCAGTGTGAATGGGTGCTGGGGGTCGCGTTTGAATAACTCCAAGAGCATTGCATCCAACTCCAAGACAGTGAAGTTGTAGTTGAGGCCCGGCCGCAGCCTCATGATGTCCGCCGAATTCTTAAATTCCCAGGCGGGCCTCCTCCTCTCCTGCAGGGGGGCAATGCGGCGGCGGAGGAAATCTGCCCCGACAGCACCTACGGTGAGCCCGGCAAGCCTGAGGCGAAGAATCCTAGTGATGGCGATCTTCAGCCTCTCGTCTTCCGGGGCCATGTTGCTCCAGTCATTGCCGCGCACTATTGGAGTTTGGCGCACGGCGGTGAAGGGCTGCGGATCCTCCTCGACGATCCAACACCACTCCGCTCTCCACTCCTCCCACTTGCTGCGAAGCTCACCCTCCAAGTACGCCTCTTTCTTGCCGACTCTCGAGACCCAGGCAATCCCTCCGGCAAGCGGCTCTCCTCTCTCTACCCGAGGTATGAAGAAGTGGCGGAAAAGGGCTACACTAGGGTGGACTCCGACAAAGTTTTCGCACAAGTGTGCGAAAACTGCCATGGTCAAGACAGCATTGGGGGTGAAGTCAAGGAGGCGGAAGCCATACGTGTTCATAATGTCACAAAAGAATTCCGAGAAGGGCGGGCAGAGCCCGCAGTAGAAGAATAGCGGGAAGAACGGGTACCCATTTGGAGCCGACTCCGAGGCAGCGGCCGGGAGTACCCTCGTGCGCGGATGCGCACGCGTCTCCGTCGCCCAAAAGAGGTAGAAGTACTCCCTCAGCTCCTGCACGCCGAGCTGGGGGGTGAAGATCGCCCGCTCCTTCCGCAGCGCCGCGAGCCGCTGCGCCTCGGCCGACTTCACGCCCTTTCCCTTGTCGGCTTTCGGGGCCATGGCGGAGGTGGTGGAGAAGGTCGACGGCGTGGTGATGCTGGTGGCAATGGGGGGGGGCGGAGCGCTGCTCTCTCGGCTTCGAGAAGAAGAGGGGAGCGGCGGAGTTTGTGAAGAAGGAGTAGCAGCAAGCAGCGAGGGGGAACGAACTGCCCCTGTTTCCTCTGCTTATAAAGAGGGACGGGGCGGACGTTTCGGCCTTCCGCTTAAACAACCACCCACGATCTCTCCCACGATGCCGCAATCAACGCGTGCCGTTATGGGAGAGTGCGGTGGATACGGAACAAGATTTGGCGTGGCCCAGCCCGCGTGTGCCCGTGCCCTGTCTTGGGCCTGGCCCAACAGCGCTCGGCACCGTGTCTGGCCCAGGCCCGGGGGCTCCTGTCGGTGTACTAGATTAGGGGTACCCTAGTACCCCGAACTTGTGCACGGGCAGTTGCAGCACCCCGCGGCAAAGGCTTGCCGGGTGATCGCCAAGATCCCCCAAGGTTCCCTTGGAGCCATCCAAGAACAAAGTATTTAAGCTAAGGAGACAAGACCCCGGCAAGAGGAGCTTGCCGGGAAGGCCAACCAAGACGCTCCAATGAACTTGCCGCGACGCGCCACGCGCTCCGGCAAGGCAACAAGGCCCCGGCAAGAGGAGCTTGCCGGGAAGACAAACCAAGGTACCTCGAAGCCCGGTGAGCGACAAGCTTCCGGACCCGACAAGATAACAACAGCGGCAAGGCGCTTGCCGCGGCAGGCGGCCACTCTGCGTCCACGCTCCAGCGCATCCACCAACGTGTCGCTCTGGGGGCCTCTCCGGACGTGCGTGGCGGGAGGCTGTGCAGCCAGCGGTGCGCAGTGGCATGCGAAGCTGACAAGATCGCCATCGTGGCGAACGGTGGCGCCCCTAACGGTCCTTTTCTGCACTGTTCGGGCGACTCAGACGGGCATTTAATGCCCTTGTCCCCTGCCGTCAGGGTTAGGTAGGGTGCACTGTACAAGCAACTGTATCAACTACCTCGCTTTTTACGTTTTTACCCTCCTCTGCGTTGCCACCTGTCGGTGACCCCTTTAGCGTATAAAAGGAGGCCCATGTGCAACGTAGGGGGGGTTCGGCTCATAGGTTCGAAGCCTCAGATAGTTTGCTTCGATCCATCCGTAGCCCAGAGAACATCACACTCTCGCTTTGGAGAGCAAGAACACCAGATAATACAACCAGACAAGCAGCAGTAGGAGTGTTATCTCTCCGGAGAGCTCCGAAGCTGGGTAAACTGCTCGTGTGCCTCGCCTCGATCTGCTCTTCGTGCGATCTCCGGCCCCCGCCGAACCGAAAGGGGCCCGGTCCGCCGGCCCCATAGGTGTTCGAGGATCAGTTTCCCCGACAATCGCGCCTATATAGGGAGCGTTGTAATCCAAATAACTATTCTAATCCTGGGATTAGAATAGTGTTACTATATATATATATATATATATATATATATATATATATATATATATATATATATATATATACGGTCTATTCTGCTAATATTAGCAGAATAACTATTCTGCACACCACTTCCGCACTGCACGCTGAACGCAAGTGCACGTCATTCTTTGAACCAAGTGTGCTGCAGTACTCACACGAGTGAACTTCTCGTCGGAAAAAACTGCACGCGTTATTTTTTTGGTACTGTTTTCACTCTAATTTTTTAACCGTTTATCGGAATGAGGTGTGTAATATACCGTTGAAAAGCTATGGATTAGGCGCAACTTCGACATGTTGAACACTTTCCGAGATTCGACACGGTTTAAGATCAGTTTTGAAAATGGTGCGGCCCATGACGAGTGGCAGCGAGCGTTTTTTCGCGATTTCTTCTAAACTGCTCGTCGGAATGAAGCAAACCATACGCCGTTGGATAGATATCGTCGAGGCGCATCTTTTTCATATATGAATTTTTCTCTAATTCCTTACGGTTTAAGAGCAGCTTCAAATTTACTAAATCGCGGAATTCTGTTTTTCAATGTGTTTTCAAATTTTCGGTACTGTTTTCGCTCCAGTTTTTGAACCATTTGTCGAAACAAGGCGTGTGATACGTCGTTGGAAAGTTACGAATGAGGCGCAACTTTCATTTGTTGAAATATTTTTGAAATTCCTTATGGTTTTAAGTTAATTTTGAAAATAGTGCGGTGGACGACGAGTGACAGCATCCGTTTTTAGCGAAACTTTTGCAAACCGCTGATCGGAATGGTTCAAACAATACGCCGTTGGAAAGATATCGATGATATGCAACTCTTTCATGTAGAACACACTCTCTAATTCTTTACGGTTTAAGAGGAATTTCGAATTTACCGAAATGCGGACACTCTGTTTTTCGCACACACCCAAATCGACGTGGGTACTTCATCCGACTGAACACCGCACTGCATCGGATGACAAAACGCACTGCATCAAACGGGTAAGAGAACTGCATGGTTTCCTTTTTGTGGGACGTAAATTTTTGAAGACGAGGAAGAAACCGCACTGCTTTCAGACTGAAACCGCACTGCATGAGACGGATTAGCGGACTGCATGATTTCTTTTTGTGGGACGTAAATTTTTGAATACAAGAAAAAAACCCGCACAACTTTTAACTAAAAATCGCACTGCATCAAACGGTTAAGTGAACGTCATGATTTCTCTTGTCGGGCATAAATTTTTCTGAGACGAGAAAATGAACCACACTGCACGTCGGGCATAAGTGAAACGCCACACTGTCGAGTAGTGCACTGCATTACTTTTTTTGTGTCGTTTCCATATCATTTTTCTGTATTTCATATTGGGAGTAAGTGCATCGCGACACCACCGCAAGTGAACTGCATGAGTTTTTTTTGTCCTCCTAACATTTTTTACACTTCACATTGGACGTTAGTGAACCGCTACACCACTGAAAGTGAAACGCATTAGTTCTTTGTCATCTCCCTAACATTTTTGTCTCCTCATTTTGTCTCCCTGCAAAGATGAGGCAAATGCACTGCATTAATATATTTAGTGAACCACCAATTTCTTTATAATAAACTTTCACGGGGACACAAGAATAGTGAACTGCAATGGCCTTCTATCCAACCTTTTTTTAAACGAAGTGCTTTGTTTTTCTCAACAAATTTAATAACAAATTAAAATGTGAGCATGGGGCTGACAAACTACATGGCCATGGTCTAGCGCACTACATGGGGGACATAAGTGCACTGCATCAATGATGCAATAACACTGAAAACACACATTTTTAATATAAGTTGCACAAGCAAACATACACATGAAAAAAGAGAAAAATATATTATACACACAGGACTGAAACAGACACACGAACACGACTTCACCAACATCCATTGGGAACAGCACGCCGTGACCACAGAGGAGTTTTATTTCTATAAAAAATATGCATAGTCAGCTCGCGTCACACACAAGTCGAATAATATGAACACATTTTTTGTATCTCACACGCACTGCACTGCATATCTGAACGCCCAAAAAAAATCTGAACGGGAGAACTGCAATTTTGTGCCCATGCAAAACCTGAAAAAGTAAATTTCAACGAGCAACTTGGAGATCTCTCCAACACAAAAAAGTGAACCAGAGTTTTTACCACAAACAATTAGGCATTTTCATTAAACAGATTGAACAACAATTTTTAACAGATCTTGTACAAAGAAATACATCCAGAAAGCCTTTGCACCCACGAGCTGTATGTCAAAAGATGCATGAAAACAAAAAGTGACCTGTAAAAATCGACTCGTTGGTGGAGTTGTCACCACCGACGACTCCTGACGATGCTCACCCTACAGCACGGAAGTGCACTGCATGTGGACTGCTCCGGTGACGCCATTGCTCTGCTCATCCCAGGAGAGGAGGAAACAGGGGGAGTGCACTTTTTCGCCAGTGGTGTGGACGAAGTGAGCTGCTGTTGAAAGAACAAAAAAAATTACTGGAGCCGACCACTTTAGGGCTCCGCCATGCCGCCGCCGCCTGAGAGGACAATGAGGAGGACCAGGGAGGTGGCCCTGCGCGTGCACCCTCAGGAAAGGGCGCTCGTCAGGACGCGGCCCCGCGTCGAGGGAGGAGGAGCTCGATCCTGGCTACTATTGCCCTCCTTACGGCCGAGCATAAAGTAGGGAGAGGAGCCGGTTCTCCGATGGTGGCGCCGGGGTTGAGATAATGGAAGGGGGAAGAATGCGTGTGGCCTGCTGTGTCCACCGAGGGGCAAGGCGGATCCGGCTGGGACGAGGATGGATCTGGCCGGGAGGCGCCGGGAGGCAGGAGAGGGCGCATCAGGGGGAGGCCACATCAGAGGCGTGCAGCGCGCCCATCGAGATGAAGCAACATGGACGGGGAAGTTGGAGCCGGGGACTAGTGGAGGTCGCCATCGTCGTTGCTGTCCAGGAGCCGCCGCCCTCCGCCGCTGTCCACCGAGAGGAGCGCAGGCAGTGCGAATCCCATTGGATCTGGTGCCAGGAGGGGTGCGGTGGTGGCCGCGGGGGAGGGGCTTCACGGCGGTGAGGGGTAGGTGTGTGGTGGTGGCCGCACGGGAGGGCGGTGATGCGGCGCGCGTGGGCGAGGGTGGCGGCCCACCACGATGGCGCGGGGAGGCAGGTGGGTGGCGCGGTGGAACGTGGCTGCTCAGCGGCGCGGGGGAAGGTGGTGGTGCGGCGGCAGATTTTGGTGGGTGAGGAGGTGGGTGAGGAGAAGATAAGGTGGGATCTTTAGTTTGATTAGTCTGTAGCTACGGGTCGCTGCGGTGGTGTTATCAGAATAAGAAAGAGATGTGCAGAATAAGACTCTTAAGGGGTGTTATCATAATATATATATATATATATATACACGTACGCGTCCGTGAACAAGTACATCTTACTCAGTGTCGGGACTTTTTGATTTCCGAGACATGTGCCACATCAAAATTGTGAAAATGGCTATTCAAACATCACACAACACCTCTTTGTGCCACATGCATGTAGGTAGTGGTTATCCTTGCTAGGACACTCACGTGTGACGCTTTCATCTGTGGGCGCACGAGGCCATCATCGATGGATGTGAATCACTTTGACCTACATCGAGAGAGGTTAATTAATTTCACCATCGATGAGGATTCTTTTTGGGTTGTATTATGGTAGGAGCATATAGTATGCGTCGAAGAGGGGGAAGGGGACCATCATATGTAGTACGCTTCATGAACCTCGCTCTATGTTGGTGCATGGTTTACGGTTTTTGAGGCATGTGTGGCACATCAAAGTTGTGCATTTTAGGTATTATATTCAACATATGTTTGTCCCACTTGGAAAGTAATGGTGGTTGTCCTCTCACACCCACGTAAGCGGTTATCAGCGATATCGATGCTTTCGATTTGTGGGCCCGCTTGGTCCATCATTATCTTTTGCCTGACAACGACAGTGATTAATTTGACTTAGGGGGGGGTTATTTTTTTGCTTGTAAATATGGTGTATATATATATATAGGGTGGGTCTATTCTAATAACACCCTTAAGAGTCTTATTCTGCACACCAAATCCCTTATTCTGCTAACACCTGGCGCACCCACAAGCTCTAACACAAAATGAACTGCGCACAAACCCACTCCCCCCTCCTCGCAACCCACCAACCTCGCCCGACCCGCAGAGCTTCCCTCCCGCTCCCGCATCCCGTGCCCACATCCAACCTTCTTCCTCCCCAGCCACCGCCTCCTCCTACCACCTTCTTCCGCGCGCCGGCGCCCCACCGGAGGAGCCCAGCAGCCGGCCGCCCTACCCAACACGTCGCTACCCTACCCGACGCCCCGCCCCGAGCACCCCCACCTCCTGATCCGGCTATCCGAGATCCGCCGCCTCCAGCTCTCGCTCCGGCGCCGCCCTCCTACGGCGAGCTCCCTTCCTTCGGATCTGTCCAGCCACATCCTACCTCCCATCCTCTTCTCATCCCCCGCCCCCACCTGCGACGCCCTACCACGAGCCGCCCTTGATTCGGCGAGATGGAAAGCCAACGCGCACCACATGCCCTCTCCGATCCCTCTTCAACTTCGGCGCGGGTTGAAGAGCACCAGGCGCCACCCGATGGAGGCGGAGGTGGCCTCCCCCAATGCATCCCTGCCTGGGGGCTTGCTGCGCCGCCGCTGGATGTCTCTTCTAGTGGATCTTCGCATCTTGGTCGACCTCCCTTCCTGGTGCAGTCCATGCTCCGGGGGGGGGGGCATCTAGGCATGAGCACCTCGGGCATGGCCGGCGCCGGATTCCGCCACGCATTGCTGCTGCAGCATTCTATACAGTTCATTTCGTGGGGGTGTCGTGATGAAGTACGCATCGTTGTGGCGATGTGGCTCGATGGTAGTGCTCGGTGCGGTTCGGCAGCCTGGCAAGTTTTTTGTTTGTTCTTTGTCTTTGAAATTGATTTTTTGTTCATGTGCTGCAGAGCAGCACCTATGCTTCCCTCAATTTCTTTTCGTGTGCAGTTTGCTTTGAAAACAGAGAAGGGCTCCGGTGAGGCCTTCGCGGATGAGATGCTCCCGACCTTGCCTCTTCCAATCATTTCCATCCCCTAAATCTGGCTGTGCACGCAGGATGCAGCTCACAGCAGGATCAAGGATCCCCTTCCTCCACCTAGGACAGGAGCACCGCACCTTCGTGCTATTCGGCGGACCCCGTTTGCAGGTTGCAGCTCGCTTCTAGCACCGCTGCAGTTTGCGGTTCTATACGCATGTAGTGCAGTAGGTGCATCTCCATGGCACTTTAGCCACGCCGTGAAAATCCTCGCCGGATCCGACAAACCACCACCGGATTCGTGGAGATCTTCTCGCCACGACGAGTTTCTACCCCCACATCAGGCGCCTGGATCATGGCACCCATCCTACACCCCCGACGGTCGTCCCCCCTACATCCCTCCCCGCACACCCTGTGGTCTGCCCCGTCAAGCCACTGGTGCGCCGTGTGCAGCACCGCGTAGTCCACTATGTGGGTGCACGCAGCACGCCCACCACGCACCCCTGGCACCGTGCAGTCCACCAAGTGCAAAAGCAGCTTCCTGCGACGCCATGGAGCTCCCTTTGCTTAGTAAGGTCCATGGGGAGAGTACCTTTATGAAGGGGCAGTGCCATGCAAGGCTTGAGCTCTTCCGCTCCTCAACAAGCAGCAACAGCGTGACGTTGAGGTCTTCCCCCATGGAAGGTCATCGATGGAGGTCTATCCCCTGTTCGATTTCAAGTATCTCATCCCCTCCTCTTGGATTTAGTAGGCTAAATGGTTACTTTTTATGTAACAGTAGGCCGAGCGATGGTGGTGGCCGACTGATGGTGACGGGATGGAGGCTGCTACTGTGTTGTATGGTATGAATCCCTCACACCTTGATCTCTTCTTGGTTGCTACTGCACCAAGATCCTCTGCATGCGGGTGTTGTGGTTGTGCAGCTCGGAGATGCTCGCCATGCGGTTCAGGGCTCATGCGCGTGCAGTCCGACGAGCGTCATCTCTTCCCCTCTGGTCGGTCGACCATGGCCGTGCAGCTCAGAGACGCTCACCATGTGGTTCGGAGCTCATGCACGTGCAGTCCAGCAATTGCCATCTCTTCCCCTGCAGTTCGTCGACCATGCCATGCAACTCAAATTCAGTTCTGCTGGTGTATGTGTGTGGCTGTAAAACAACGAATTGATGTATGTGTGTCTATGAGCATCGACGAAGGCGCAAAACAAAATGTGCGCGTGTAGTCTGGTTAGCTCTGTCATGTAGTACCTTGTTTTTGTTTTGTGCGGTTGGCTTGTTTGTTAAAAAAATTCAAAGAATGTTGGTGGGACATATGCAAAATGTAATTTTAAATACAGTCCACTCGTCCCATTCATGCAGCTCACTAACATTGACCATGTAGTGCATATGAATTTACACAAAATATATATTAAGAAACAAACAAAACAATTAAGTAGTTCACTTGGTAAAAATTAGCAAGTATGAAAAAAGACAACAAAAACTCATGAGGTTCACTTTCGGGAGTGTTGCGGACTACTCGTTCAAAACAAAGTTGAAAAAAAGACAACAAAAACTTGTGCCAGAAAGTTTACGTCTGATAAAAAGAAATCATGAAGTTCACCTTACTGTCTGTTGCAGTGCGGTTTTCAGTTTGAAGTAGTGCGTTCTTCTGTCCGACGACGATTTTGGTGTCGCGAAAAAACAAAGTGTCCGCTTTTCGCTAATTTTAAACTGCTCTTAAACCGTAAGGAATTAGAGAGTGTGTTCTACATGAAAAAGTTTCGCATCGTTGATATCTTTCCAACGGCGTATCGTTTGAATCATTCCGACCAGCAGTTTGCAAAAATTTCACCAAAAACGGCTGCTGCCACTCGTCGTCCGTCGCATGATTTCCAAAATTAACTTAAAACCGTAAAGAATTTCAAAAATATTTCAACATATGAAAGTTGCGCCTCGTTCGTAGCTTTCCAATGGTGTATCACATGCCTCGTTTCGACAAACGGGTCAAAAAATGGAGTGAAAACAATACTGAAAATTTGAATTTAAAAAAAAACAGAATTCCGCGATTTAGTAAATTTGAAACTGCTCTTTAACCGTAAGGAATTAGAGAAAAATTTATATATGAAAAAGATGCGCCTCGACGATATCTATCCAACGGCATATTGTTTGCTTCATTCCGACGAGCGGTTTAGAGGAAATCGCGAAAAAACGCTCGCTGCCACTCGTCATGGGCCGCACCATTTTCAAAACTGCTCTTAAACCGTGTGGAATCTCGAAAAGTGTTCAACAGGTCGAAGTTGCGCCTAATCCATAGCTTTTCAACGGTATATTAGACGCCTCATTCGGGTAGACAGTTAAAAAATTAGAGCGAAAACAGTACCGAAAAAATAACGCGTGCAATTTTTTACGACGATAAGTTCACTTGTGTGAGTACTGCAGCACACTTGTTTCCAAGAATGACGTACACTTGCGTTCAGCGTGCAGTGTGGAAGTGGTGTGCAGAATAGTTATTCTGCTAATATTAGCAGAATAGACCGTTTGTATATATATATATATATATATATATATATATATATATATATATACACACACACATATATATATGAGCACACACGCATGCATGTGTACGCATGAATCCCTCCCATCGAGTCGAAGTGGCTAGTACAATGATACGTCATGAACGATCTCGCTCTGTGTGGGGAGAGTGTACAATTTTCGATGCACGCACCACATCAATGTTGTGAAATGGTATTCAAACATGCATGCATGCATCACCTCCATATATATGCATGTAGTGGTTGTGTTCGAATGGTACACTCCCTCGCGTGGTTATCGGGGACAAGCCTATATATTTGTGGGCCCGCATGGACATCCATGATCACCTTGACCGACAACAAGATAGGTTACCATGGAGGAATCTTCATTTGGTTTGTGTTATCCTAGCATAGGTCATGGTGAGATTCGGACCTAAATAAAGTTTGAGCGCATATACTATGCACGCATGCATGCATGAATCCCCGTCGTCGGCTTGATGTGTTCCGTAACATACATATGCATCATCAACCTAACCCTCCCTCAGTGTGGGGATTTCTAGTTCGAAATCATGCCACATCAAAGTTGTCCCATTGTGTACTAAAAACACACCAGTTACATACATATGTTTGGGCCACACGCATGCAGTGGTTTTGTCATTGGGGACTAGCTACTTGCATGATTATTGGCAAGCTAGCCTATCTGGGGTCGCATGAACGGCCATCATCACTTTGACCGGCAATAGGAGAGAGTTTGTACGACCAAGGTGGATTATTTTTGGTCCGTTTTACGATCAATCTTGGTGAGATGCCTCTCTGGCCTGCCGACTTAAAACTGTGTGTGTGGGGGGCTGCTACTTTGCACTTTGCTAGGTGAACCTCGGTTGGGGGGCATCATAGCTTAGGATTACCTTTGTGCCGACACGAGGAGGGGCTACTAGCTACTTCGCACTTTGCTAGGTGAACCATGGTTGGGGGGGGGGGCATCCATTCATAGCTTAAGATTCCCTTCAAGCCGACATGAGGGAGGGGGTCTGCTTGCTTCTTTGCCCTTTACTAGGTGAGCCTCGCTTGGTGGGATGTGCATGCATTCATAGCTTAGGATTCCCTTCATGCCGACAAAAGGGGGGGCTGCTAGCTACTTCACAGTTTGCTAGGTCAACCACAGTGGGGGGGGGGCATCCATTCATAGCTTAGGATTCCCTTCGTGCCGACAGGAGGGAGGGGGGCTGCTAGCTACTTTGCACTTTGCTAGGTGAGCCTCGGTTGGGAGGGGCATGCATTCATAGCTTAGGATTGTGAGACAGGTGCGACATCGAAGTTGCAATTGGTATTTGAAAATCAAACCACCCTTTTCATACATATAAATTTGGTCCACATGCAAGTGTGTTCGTGTTCTGACCCTCTCCCGCGTCATTTTTTGCCAAATTTATGGACATTAGACAAGTCGGATGACGCAACAGTCACGGCTCACTCAAACTAACCACACATCCGCACAGTACATTGGGCTCCACGAGGCTCCCCCTCTCAAAAATATCTGCCCGCCTCAACGATTTTTCTGTTTCATAACACGCGGTTGTTATCTCCGGACCGTGTGCGATGTTTCTTCTTCCCAATCCCACCTGCATCCGCAAAAAATATCTGCCCGCCTCAAGGAGGGTTTTTGTGTTTCATAACACATGATTGTTATCTATGGAACCGTGTGCGATGTTTCTTGTTCCCAATCCTGCCCCTAGAAAATATCTACCCGCCTCGACGGTTTTTCTGTTTCATAACACATGGTTGTTATCTCCGAACCGTGTGCAATGCACCATCATCAAAAATTTCATTAGCCCCGGCATTTCACTCCCGCGGTTGACTCCCGCATTATAAAATTTTCAGTACCCGCATCATTTCCTCAAATGCACCCCCCTCCACACACACACAAACACCCCAAAACCTCCTCGGGCGCGCGCCCACACACACACACCCTCTCTTGCTCGAAACACTAGCAAGGTCCTCGTCATCGCCGTTGCCGTCATCGCCACTGCCGCGAGACCTCCATTGCCAACATCTGCCGGTTTGCCCGTTCAGCTTACCCACCGATCTCCAAACCAAGGCCGCCCTGAGTTTGTAAGATGATGCCTACCCAACGCCCCTTTTCCCCCATATTCCCATCCCCATCCCCATCCCCCACCCAGAGTGTCGCAGCCTAAGCCCGACTACACGTCCCGTTGAGCTCGAGGAGCGACTGGCCCAAAAGTGGTGTATCACGGTCTTTTCACCCGACGTCGCCAAGGAAGCTGACGACCATTACTGGCAGCAAGAACTCAAGCAGCGGGCTAGAGTATGCGGGCATGTCTCTTCCACTGGCTATGACATCGAGGTCATGGACAGCGACAATCTGAGTCGGGCTATGTCACATGTTAAGTGGCCCACCCCTAACCCCTCGGGTTCATCCGCCGTCGATCTCATGCATGGCCCCGCCGCTGATCTCCACTGGCTTGCTATGAACAACTTGCCATCCTACATCGCCATTGAGCCCCTTTTGTCATTTCTGAAGGACACGTTCTGCGATGCTGGCTTGGGATCCACAGTTTCCAAGTCAGACCTCATCGACGACGACCACGAGGAGGGCACCCTCTCCGCCTCGTCCAAGGGGAAAGAACCTATCTACTCTTCCAAGGGGAATGAGCCCGTCTGTGACATCAGGAAGGGCACCATACAGCTGTGCTCTTCCAAGGGGAAGGAGCCCATCTGCGACAACATGGAGTGCATCCAGGGTTCGTGCTCTTCCCACGGGAACGAGCCCATCTGTGAGAAGTGAGGAAACCCATGATTTGTTTTGCCGTGCCTCTTCACAGGGGGGAACCCATGATTTGTTTTGACGAGTCCCTTTTGTAGTGTAGTGAGGATATGTCCTGTTTTAATTGCTATATCGGGTTGTTTGCAGTATGCCTTGTTTATTTAAGTTGTTCACAATGCGATGCTCTGTATGTGCAATTATTTATTATAAGTACATTTCATCAATCCAGCTTTAAACATACCGATAGGAATGCATATATTTGCTTGCTGTTAAGCCTGTTATAGCTAGCATATGCCTCTTTTAAAGTATTTTGATTGTTCTGTTGTTTGTAGTTAGCATATGTCCAGTTTCAAACGCGATCTTTGGTTGTTCGTAGTATGCCTTGTTTATTCTAGTTATTCACAACGTGATGTTCTATATGTGCAAGTATGAACTGTGCGGTTCAATTTCATCAGTACCAGTTTCAACAATACCACTATGGCCCTGTTTGTTTTGGATTCTGGGACTAGATTCAACTTTTCCAGTGAAGCCAAATCTGGAATCCGAAACAAACAACTATTTGGAATCAGCTTTGCCAGTGAAGCTGTATCTGGATTTGGGTCATTTTTAGTGCAATTTCCTGATGCACCTCAAAGTGTACTTCGGTGGTGATGCTGATTCGCAGAAACAGCTTCGCCAATGAAGCGAATCCATAGGTAATTAAAATCCAAGTGAAGCTGAAACAAATAGGGCATGAATGAATACATTTGGTTGCCGCATCTTGTCGTTAAGCACACCTTTCCATTTTTATTTAACAATAACCAGTGTACTTAGACCGGCACAATACCAGTTTGAATGACTATGTTTGCTTGTTGTTAAATGTTAGGCTTGTTGCAGTTAAGACACCTTTTCACTTGTTTTGCTTTACTAGCGTGCTTAAACCTGCAAATTGAAGCTATCTTTTGGAGATTATTTTGTCTGCCATGGATAATTTTGGTTGATGTTTTACATGCTTCACGATGTCCCTACACAGGACAAATTTGGGAACGACTGCTGTTTTCCATCGAGGTTACTTTCATCCCATGGCTTATATATGCTCATTGTTCAGGATATCTGTAGCTGGTACCATATAGGCCGGGGGCTGATAAGGGACTAATCGGTGAATCAGACTTTTAACTGAATATATCTGCAACCCATTTATCGTTAGGTTAACTAGGGACATATGTAATATATCTGAGGCTACATAGAAACATTGCACTGTACTTAATGTCGACATATGCAATCCTAGGCTACATAGCAACAAGGAAGAGTGTTACCTTAATGTTTTGATGATGTCTAGATACACGTAGAAGAGAAGAAGCAACAACAACAACAAGACAGCCCTGTTTGGATACTCAACTTAGCTTGGTTAGAGTTAGTTTCTAGCTCATGACTAACTGATAACCCACAAGTATAGGGGATAACTGTAGCCTCTTTTCTATCGGTGTTTTGGGAACGGGGGTCCCCAGACTTGCCTGCCTGCGGCCTGCGGCGTGGCTCAAGTGGTGGCCCAGTACGACCTATCTTCATCAGCACAAGACTCAAGACCCTCGCGAGTGGCCAAGCCTCGCGGGGCGGACTACACAAGGCTTCCTCGGGGATGGCCTCGCCAGGAAGGCTCGCGAGGAGGTGGAGAGATCAAGGGAGTGTACCTCGTGAGGTGCTCATGATGCAAGCCATGATGATCGCGACCAGGCGGGTGCCAGGCGGGCACCGGCCTGCGCAGCGTCGTTGTTTCCTCTTTGGTGCAAAGGGGCAAGCACAGACGTGGAGTACCGAGGCATCAGACAAAGGTTGCCATTTCAGTGCAACGAGACCAAGACCAGCAGAGCGGCAGGATGGAGGTCACCGTGGAGCCCAAGACGGCATCATCACTAGTGCTTTTGGCAGCCGAAGACTAACTTTAGTTAGGATAACTTGTACTAGATGTTCCCCTTCAAAATGGCAGTTGTTGGCGCCCTTCCCGCATAATATTTGGGAAGAGGCACAGGGCCTCTATAAATAGAGCTAGCCACCACAGAGTAGGCAGATCCAGATTTTGGGAAGACTAGAGAGAGGGAGAGAGGCGATCGAACTCACCCAAGCAGTTCATCGCACCAGCTCAAGAACACCTCTCGCGAGGCCGTTCTCCCCCTGTATTGTTCATCATCAGCCCCTGAGGCAATCCACCACACCACACACTGGTGTAGGGTATTACACCACAATGGTGGCCTGAACCAGTATAAATCTCGTGTCCCTTGTGTTGTTCATCGTTTCCAGCTTAGATCTCACGAGATGATCAGACGTGGATAGATAGGGGAGATATCTTCATGCGCACCCCAGAGTTCGAACCTCAAGGGTCTGCCGGAACCCAACATCCGACATTTGGCACGCCAGGTAGGGTGTGCCGGAATATTTCTTCCGCCGTTCGCATTCGATCTTCCGTCGAGTCCATGGCTGACGCTCGCCGGGCTTGCGCGAAGCATCGGGCTGCTCTCGCCGCCCGCGTCGCCCAGACGGCGCCCGTCGGCGGGTGCCCCCGTCGTTCCCCGTCGCCTGCCACCAACGCCGCCACCGGCCCGGCGGGGAACGAGTAGCAGGCCTCATCTCCGCATCCTTCGGTGCGGCGGGAAGGCCGCACCGCCACCCCGTCGCTGACTCCAGCCGGTTCGTCGTCCCACGCCCGTCGCGCCCCCATGGACGCGCACGCCGTGTTGCTCCTGGTGCGTGAGCTCCTGCACCACCGTCCCGTCAACGACCCCTATGAGGACTGGCTCGCTCGCATCACCGAGCTTGTCAGCGCTGCAGGGGGCTCTCCTATGCCGTCCCTCTCGCTGCCTCGCCCTCCATCCTGCGCAGGAGGCGCAGACCAGGAGGTGCCTCCACCACCTCCTGCCCAAGAAGGCGCCCTAGCTCCAAGGCGCGTGGCCCTAGGACGAGATCCACCGTGTCTGGCGCCCGCGCGACAATAAAGAAGCTGCCAAGAAATCCCTCGTCCCCAAGAAGGTGCTCGCGTGCTCCCGACACCGGCGTGCCATGAACGCATCCCTGCGCCACCACGTCAAGACCCCGCACTGCTCCAGGCAGCGGTCCGCGGGAATCCCCAGGAGCAAGCCCAGCTTCAGTAGATGGCTCCGGTGGCCACCGCAGGCTGCCGCGCCTTCACCCCCGAGCTACGTAGTGTCGCCTGGCCAAGCAAGTTCAAGCCTGACCTGCCTCCTCACTACGACGGCACTACAGATCCCGTGGAGTTCCTATAGCTCTACGAGCTGGGCATCGAAGCCGCCAACAGGGACGAAAAGGTCATGGCGAACTGGTTTCCCATGGCGCTCAAGGACGGTGCCCGCATCTGGCTCCTGAACCTGGCTCCAGGCACGATCTCCTCCTGGGACGAGATGCGCACCCGCTTCATCGCCAACTTCCAGGGCACTCGCGACCGTCCACCGGCCGTGGGTGACCTGCGCTGCATCAAGCAGCAGCCCGGAGAGACCTTGCAGAAGTACATTCATCGCTTCAACAACGCTCGCCTCAAGATTCCCAGGGTGACTGAGGAGGACATTATCTCTGCGTTCTCTGATGGTGTTCGCGACGTCAAGATGAAGGAGGAGCTGGCAATCCATGAAGATCTGTGTACGTCACTGGAGTTGTTCAACCTGGCAACCAAGTGCGCAAGGGCTGAGGAGGGACGCCTCTCCCTTCTCGAGCTCCCAGCAGCACACCCAGAAGAGAAGAAAGCCAAGGCCAAAGATGTGAAGCGCAAGGGAGCAGTTGTGCTCACAGCAGAGCCGGACACCAAGCGCGGCAGGGACTAGCCAGGGTTGTCCAAGGGCAGCCGGCAGGACCAGCCTCGCGAGGGAGCTTGGAGAGATCAGCCTCGCGAGGACCACCCGCAGGGCAACGCAGGCCTTCCTCCTCTACCACCACCACCAAGGAGGAATGAAGACCATCATTAGGATGAGGGGGTTGGGGGCTTCCAGGAGCCACGTGCGATCGCTTGCATCCTGGGCGGTGCCCAGGCCCCAACCTCACAGCGCATCTTCAAGCAGTTTGCTCGCGAGGTGAATGCAGTCCTCCCCAAGCTCGAGGCCACGCGCCCTCTCAGGTGGTCTGCGTGCGCTATCATGTTCAGCTCAGCGGATCAGCTCAAGTGTGCGGCAACGGCCGGTGTCCTCCCAATGCTTTGTTCCCTAGTCATCAGCAATGTGCAAGTCACTAGGACCCTCATCGATGGCGGAGCAGGACTCAACATTCTGTCCGTCGAGACATTCAACAATCTCCAAGTGCCATATGATCAGCTTCAGCCAACCAAGCCTTTCTCAGGAGTCACTGATGGTTCCACTGTCCCGATAGGGCAGGTTTGCCTCCCTGTCACCTTTGGACAACACAACAACTACCGCACCGAGCTCATTGACTTTGATGTCACTCACATTCACCTGCCATACAATGCCATCCTCGGCTACCCAGCCCTGGCCAAGTTCATGGCAGTAACTCACCATGGCTACAACGTCCTCAAGATGCCAGGAAGCGGTGGGGTCATCACGGTCCCCTATGAAGAGAAAGATGTGGTGTGCTCCCTCGAGCGCACCTTCCAGGCCGCGTCGATCGAGGACCTGGACACCAAGAGTGGAAACCTCCCTGGAGCAGCTCCCAAGAAGAAGAAGACATCACCTGGTTCAAGGCCTCAGGAGACACGCACCCCCGGAGGCGCCGCATCTGGACATGCGCCCGCCAAAGGGGCGGCACCCTCCATCGCATAGGAAGGCGCGCCCAGCGCCCTCTTCAAGCAGGGCTCGGGGGCTCTCTCCTGGGGAGCCACCGACCTTGCCAAGGTCATGAGGGAGTCGCTTGGGCACCACTTGGAGGTGTGCTTCACGACATGCTTCCCTCAGGAAGGCGTAAGGAAAGAAGGACCCAACCCTCAGGAGTTCATCACCAAGGCCGCTCAGGATTTGGAGGGATCAAGAGTCATGTGCGGCAACCGCCGTCTGCCCAGCGTAGCTCCCCATCCAGGCGAGGATGGTGGGCTGCGTGTCTGCATCGACTACCCAGGGCTCAATCGAGTCGCTTCTCAGGAGTGCTTCTGGCCCTCACGCGTGGGGCGTTGCTTGGGCCTGCCGCACAGCTACATTCACATGCCTTTCAGCTTGTCGAACACGGCTGTAGCCCACCAGCGCCTGATGAGGAGCACTCTGGAAGCTCAGCATCACGCGCTCATGGAGGAGATGGAGATGGACCTCGTCGGGCCGCCCGAGCCTCCTGAGGCTCAGAGTCCCGAGGGCTCGTGAGGATCAGCTCCTTCACCCTGCATCGTCAGCTACTCCGACCCTGGCTCTGCAAAAGTATCAGGTGATCTCTTTTCAGTTTTCGCTTCAGCTGGGAGCGCCGGCACGGCCGCATCATTCCCAGGTCGCTGGGTCCGTCCCTATGGCATGTATCCGTTTTGCTTATGTTCTCTGCTTACCTTGTTGGGGGCGCCCCTCGGGCTGCATCATCCCCAAGCCGCTCGGGCCTGACCCAGTGGCTTTTGCTTTTTTGCATCTATGTAAGTGGATTTGCTCCTTCATGATTGGCCTGCTTGAGATAATCGCCTGCTCGATTGACACCTACCTTTGGAGCCGCTCGCTCCGGCATGGCGCGTGCGCATGGGTCCGTCCCTGCAACACCGACAAGTCTGAGTGGCCGAGCTCTGGCCGCGGCAGCCCCGCATAGCACTACCTCACCAGGCCCTCAGTGCCCCAATCACTCCCTCGGAGCAACCAATGGCTGGCTGGCAACCGTAACGGCAGACCTTGTTTTCCCTCATGATTGGTGTGCAGGATCTGCTTCAGGAGTAGCGCCGGGGGTGTCGCGAGCTCTCTCTCCCTCTCTCCTACACAATACGCTCGCACATTAAAAGGGGGGCGCCTGAGCATCGCCACTCATGGGCTCCTACTGGCTCTCCAGCCCTGACCCCCTGGCCTTGACCCACGGCATCGCGGCCTGTAATACCAGCGGCGGCTGAGCTCGCTCGAGGGCAGGGACCTGAGGACGTAGAAGTGTAGGGAAGAGGGGAGAGGCTCACGGCGGCCTGACCCAGCAACACCCCAGCTGCCGGCACGCAGGCTTGGCACCTCGCCGGAGAACTACTCCAAACCTACGAGATAAGTCACGCAAAAGCTAAATCGACTCAACGCTAAACCCTCACCTATTGCAGCTCTGTCACGACAATGTTGCCTGCCTTTCTCGCCCAGCGGAGGCTGCTTGAGCACTAAAGGGGACCTCCTAAGCATCACGACTCAGGGGCTCTTACTGGACCTTGGGCCGCCCACCTCCTGTCCTTGACCACGGCATCGCGACCTGGCATACCAGCAACGACTGAAGCCTGTCTGGGGACCGGGACCTGTCGGCATAGAGCACCAAGCTCACGTGAGGAAAGAAAGGGGGAGCTGAGCCAGGGCAGAACACGCCTCTCGCATCGATTCATGATAAGGATGAATAATTCACAAAAGACATAGTAGGCGCCTTACATACCCCCATGGGGTGTCATTTCGATTCCTCGCAAGGAACAAAAGGTGCTAAGGAGCGTTAGCTATGCGCGCCTCTGCAGGAGACGACATCATCAACAGTGGGTCATCAGGCGCCGGCGCCAACCTCATCCAGATCAGCAGCGCCGATGGCCTGACGCAGTTGTCCTGCTCCGGGCGCGACGCGAGCTCGGGGGCTCGTAGCTGTCGTCGCTTGTCTCTGGAGTCGCGTGAAGCTCGGCAAAGTCCCTGGACCCTCTGGCTCCTCCGCTGCTGCCTGAGAAGATGCTGGGGATGCGATTGGCCGGCCTGGCCCTCGCCACACCGGTACCCCGGCCGCCTTTCTCGGGGCAGCACTCCAGTCGGCGCCCTTCCGCATCGAAGACCTTGAAGAGGATCAAGGAGGCACCGTCATATTCAAGATGAATTACGAGGGCACCACTTGTCTGGCAGACTCGGGCGATCTCGCCCCAGCCCCGGGTCATGAAGACCTTGCCTGGAGCAACGACCGCAACCTCCGCCCCGGTCGCAAGGGTGCTGCAGTCAGTGTGCTGCAGCCAAACCTCCAGAGACCCACTCGGCGGCATATCAAAGGCGAAGGAGGGAGGATGGCGAATCGAAGATCGAGGAGGCATGGCAACGTGAAGCACGAGCTCACGAGAAGAGCTCTCAGACTAGACTCCAGGGGTGACGACGCGTACTGTCGTGACTTGTCGGTGTCACCTGCGGCATCGGTGATGTCGCTCGACGGCTTCCTCTCCAATGCCCTCTATTAGGGCATACAAGGGTGGCAGAAACCCAGGCGGAGGCCGCTCGTACCAGGGCCACGACAACCCCGGCCAAGTGACCACGTCGCAGCGGCCGGGGATAGGCCGCTTCTTCGGCGGAAGCGGGTCAGGACCCTCTCGGGGGCCTTTCCCTTCTCTTCTGCAGATAACCGGCGGATTGGCACCATTGGCGTAAGGTGGAGCAAGGGTGAGTAAGAAGAAGAAAGAGAGTAGCAGGAAGGGATGGACAATGGGGGCTATCGCTCGCCCGTACTTATAGTCCGGAGGAGGCCAACCGTCGGCCACCACGATCTCAGGTAATCATGACCCTTTTTGCATGCAGGGACTTGTCAAGTTGGGCAGTTGCCGAGGTAGCGTGGGGAAGCAGAGACGCCCACGTCCAATCAACCGCCACGCGGCGCCCAAGGCCGCAGGCTGATGGGGCCCGCGGCGCTCCGCACTTGCCCCTTCGCTTCTCCGCTAAGCCAAGTCCGAGCGTGCCTTGGGCCCAGGGGCTACTATTGGCATTCTGGGAATGGGGGTCCCCAGACTTGCCTGCCTGCGGCCGGCGGCATGACTCAAGTGGTGGCCTAGTATGGCTCGTCTTCATCAGCATAAGACTCAAGACCCTCGCGAGGGGCCAAGCCTCGCGGGGCGGACGATGCAAGGCTTCCTCAGGGATGGCCTCGTCAGGCAGGCTTGCGAGGAGGCGGAGAGATCAAGGCAGGGTACCTCGCGAGGTGCTCATGACGCAATCCATGACGACCAAGACCACGCGGGCGCCGGCCTGTGCAGCGTCCTTGTTTCCTCTTTAGTGCAAAGGGGTCAAGCATAGACGTGGAGTACCGAGGCATCAGGCAAAGGTTGCCATTTCAGTGCAACAAGACCAAGACCAATGGAGCGGCTGGATGGAGGTCATCGTGGAGCCCAATACGGTGTCATCACCAGTGATTTTGGCAGCCGAAGACCAACTTTAGTCAGGATAACTTGTACTAGATGTTCCCCTTCAAAATGGCCGTTGTTGGCGCCCTTCCCGCTCAATATTTGGGAAGAGGCCCAGGGCCTCTATAAATAGATCTAGCCACCATAGAGTAGGCAGATCCAGATTTTGGGAAGATTAGAGAGAGGGAGAGAGGCGATCGAACTCACCCAAGAAGTTCATTGCACCAGCTCAAGAACACCTCTCACGAGGCTGTTCCCCCCTGTACTATTCATCATCATCCCCTGAGGCAATCCACCACACCACACACTGGAGTAGGGTATTACACCACAACGGTGGCCCAAACAAGTATAAATCTCGTGTACCTTGTGTTGTTCATCGTTTTCAACTTAGATCTCACGAGATGATCGGACGTGGATAGATAGGGGAGAGATCTTCGTGCGCACCCCAGAGTTCGAACCTCAAGGTTATGTCGGAACCCAACATCCGACACTTTCGATAAGTAAGAGTGTAGAACCCAACGAGGAGCTAAAGGTAGAAAAAATATTCTCTGAAGTCCTATCTGCCAATGATAAGACTCTACGCACGCTTAGTGTCCGCTTTACCTAGAACAAGTATGAAACTAGAAGTACTTTGTAGGTGTTTTTGGATAAGTTTGCAAGATAATAAAGAGCACGTAAATAAAAAGTAGGGGTTGTTTATATAAAGTAGCAATAAACTAAATATAGCGAGTGTGGAAAAGTGGTGGTAGGAGTTGTGAAATTTTCCCTAAGCAATTGACTATGTTACTAGACCGGTAATCACTATTGCAATTCTATTTGAGGGAGAGGCATAAGCTAGCATACTTTCTTATCTTGGATCATATGCACTTATGATTGGAAGTCTAGCAAGCATCCGCAACTACTAAAGATCATTAAGGTAAAACCCAACCATAGCATTAAAGTATCAAGTCCCCTTTATCCCATACGCAAACAACCTACTTACTCGGGTCTGTGCTTCTATCACTCACGCCACCCACCATTAGCAAATCATGAATATATTGCAAACCCTATAGCGGGGATCCCTCACGCTTGTGCGACTTAGAGATCACCATAGGACAGCACCAATAATAAAATATGCAACTCAAACCAATCATAGCAATTCATCAATCACCGATAGGACAACCGAAATCTACTCAGACATCATAGGATGGCAACACATCATTGGATAATAATATGAATCATAAAGCACCATGTTCAAGTAGAGGGTACAGCGGGTTGCGGGAGAGTGGACCGCTAAATATAGATGGGGGAAGGTGATGGAGATGTTGGTGAAGATGGCGGAGGTGTTGGTGTAGATCGCGGTGATGATGATGGCCCCCGGCAGCATTCCGGCGCCACCGGAAGCAATGGGAGAGAGCCCCCCTTCTTCTTCTTCTTCCTTGACCTTCTCCCTAGATGGGAGAAGGGTTTCCCTTCTGATCCTTGGCTCCCATGGCTTGGGAGGGGCGTGGGCCCCTTCGAGATTGGCTCTATCTCTCTGTCTGTCTCTGTTTCTGCCTTCCCAGATTCTGCCCTGGCACCGTTTCTTTTATACCCGGAGATCCGTAACTCCGACTGGATTTAAACCTTTGCCCAGATCTTTTTCCAGAAATTAGCTTTCTTGCAGCCAAAGAAGGGCATCAACCGCCTTACGAGGGGCCCAGGAGGATGGGGGCGCGCCCACCTGGAGTGGGCATGGACCCCTATCTCGTGGCCACCTCGGGCACTGTCTCGCGTTGATTTTACTTCCCCAAAATCACAAATATTCAAAATAATTCTCCATCCGTTTTTATCCCGTTTGGACTCAGTTTGGTATGGGGTTTCTATGAAACATAAAACATGCAACAGACAGGAACTGGCACTGGGCACTAGATCAATATGTTAGTCCCGAAAATAGTATAAAAAGTTGCCAAAAGTATATGACAGTTGAATAATATTGGCATGGAACAATCAAAAATTATAGATAAGACGGAGACGTATCAGCATCCCCAAGCTTAATTCCTGCTCGTCCTCGAGTAGGTAAATGATAAAAAAAAGATAATTTTTGATGTGGAATTCTACCTAGCATAATCTTGATCATGTATCTAATCATGGCATGAATATTAAGACACGAGTGATTCAAAGCAATAGTCTATCATTTGACATAAAAATGATAATACTTCGAGCGTACTAATAAAGTAATCACGTCTTTTCAAAACACCAAGGCCAAAGCAAGCTTATCCCTACAAAATCATATAGTTTGGCCATGCTTCATTTTCGTCACACAAAATGCTCCCATCATGCACAACCCCGATGACTAGCCGAGCAATTGGTTCATACTTTTT
Source organism: Triticum aestivum (assembly GCF_018294505.1). Classification (NCBI taxonomy): domain Eukaryota; kingdom Viridiplantae; phylum Streptophyta; class Magnoliopsida; order Poales; family Poaceae; genus Triticum; species Triticum aestivum. Next base: position 597,959,042 of record NC_057810.1, read on the forward strand.
AATGTGCTTCAGCTTTTTCAACCCTCACGCAATACATGAGCGCTAGCCATGGATATAGCACTATAGGTGGAATAGAATATGATGGTGGGGGTTTATGTGGAGAAGACAAAAAGGGAGAAAGTCTCACATCGACGCGGCTAATCAACGGGCTATGGAGATGCCCATCAATTGAGGTCAATGCGAGGAGTAGGGATTGCCATGCAAAGATGCACTAAGAGTTATAAGTGTATGAAAGCTCAAACTGAAAACTAAGTGGGTGTGCATCCAACTTGCTTGCTCATGAAGACCTAGGGCATTTGAGGAAGCCCATCGTTGGAATATACAAGCCAAGTTCTATAATGAAAATTCCCACTAGTATATGAAAGTGACAATGTAGGAGACTCTCTATATGAAGAACATGGTGCTACTCTGAAGCACAAGTGTGGTAAAAGGATAGTAACATTGCCCCTTTTCTTTTATTTATTTTTTCTTTTTTTTCTTTTTTCGGTGGGCTTCTTTAGCCCCCCTTTTTTACTTAGGCTTCTTTGGCCTTTACTTTTTTTCTTTTTTTTTCATGGGGCAATGCTCTATAATGATGATCATCACACTTTTATTTACTTACAACTCAATATTACAACTCGATACTGGAAAAAAGATATGACTCTATATGAATGCTTCCGGCGGTGCACCGGGATGTGCAATGATGTAGTGTAGCAATGACATCAAAAAATGTACAAGCCATGAAAAAATCATGCTAGCTATCTTACGATCATGCAAAGCAAATATGGCAATAAATGCTCAAGTGATGTATATGATGATGATGGAAGTTGCATGGCAATATATCTCGGAATGGCTATGGAAATGCCAGGATAGGTAGGTATGGTGGCTGTTTTGAGGAAGATATAAGGAGGCTTATGTGTGATAGAGCGTATCGTATCACGGGGTTTGGATGCACCGGCGAAGTTTGCATCAACTCTCAAGGTGAGAAAGGGCAATGCACGGTACCGAAGAAGCTAGCAATGATGGAAAGGTAAAAGTGCGTATAATCCATGGACTCACATTAGTCATAAAGAACTCATATACTTACTGAAAAATTTTATTAGCCCTCGAAGCAAAGTACTACTACGCATGCCCCTAGGGGGATAGATTGGTAGGAAAAGACCATCGCTCATCCCCCACCGCCACTCATAAGGAAGACAATCAAAGAAACACCCCATGCTTCAAATTTGTCACACAATGGTTACCATACGTGCATACTACGGGACTTGCAAACCTCAACACAAGTGTATCTACAATCCACAACCACCAACTAGCATAACTCTAATATCACCATCTTTATATCGCAAAACTATTGCAAGGAATCAAACATATCATATTCAGCGATCTACAAGTTTATGTAGGATTTTATGACTAACCATGTGAATGACCAATTCATGTCATCTCTATAAATAGACGTAAGTGAAGCAAGAGAGTTTAATTCATTCCACAAAAGATATGCCCACGCTCTAACAAATATAAGTGAAGCAAGAGAGCATTCTACAAATGGCGATTTTCTAAGTAAAGAGAAACAAGCAATCCAAACTTCAAAAGATATAAGTGAAGCACATGAAGCATTCTATAAAGCCATACTCAAAAGATATAAGTGAGGTGCGATGAGCTTTCTATAAATCAACCAAGGACTATCTCATACCAGCATGGTGCATAAAACAAAAGTGAAAACTAAATGCAAAAGATGCTCCAAGACTTGCACATATCGCATGAACGAAACAAATACGAAAATAGACCGATACTTGTTGAAGAAAGAGGGGATGCCTTTCGGGGCACCCCCAAGCTTAGACGCTTGAGTATCCTTGAATATTTACTTGGGGTGCCTTGGGCATCCCCAAGGTTTAGCTCTTGCCTCTCTTCCTTTTCCCCATATCGAGACGTCCTCGATCAATCACTTCATCCACACAAAACTTCAACAGAAAACTCGGTAAGATCTGTTAGTATAATAAAGCAAATCGTTACTCTAAGTACTATTGCAAACCAATTCATATTTTGTTTTTGCATTGTGTCTAATATAATATAACTTTTCCATGGCTTAATCCACTGATATAGATTGATAGCTTCATCAAAACAAGCAAACTATGCATCAAAAACAGAATCTGTCAAAAATAGAAAAGTCTGTAGCAATCTGAACATTCACCATACTTCTGGTACCCCAACAATTCTACCAAAATTAGGAAAACTAAAAAATTTGTACAACAAGACAGTACAAAAATAATCAGAACCGTTTGACGTTCCAGTTAAAAATGTAAAATCATGCACTACAGCCAAAGTCTCTGTCCTGCACCGTACAAACCAACAAGCATTGTAAACATCCTAAAGGCAAACATTGGCACATTATTTTTATAATACAATGGAATTGTACAAGGGGATAATTATTTCTGATGAAAAGTTCCTGTAATCAAGATTCACAAAGTTTCCATGAGCATGAACAAAGTTCAAGGCTAGCTCCCACTTCAACAATACTAGTCTTTCTCACTTTCACTTTCCATTTTGAAAAGTTTTTAGGTTCCCCTCTTTATTTTTTTGTTTTTATACTATATAAAAGCACACAATAGAAATAAATGACTCTCTAAAACTTCCGGGTTGTCTCCCTGGCAGCGCTTTCTTTAAAGCCATTAAGCTAGTCATATAGTGCTCAAGTAATGAATCCACCCGGATCCCAAGGTATATCAAAGCCAATTTTAATTAACAATGATTTGTAATTTAGTACTGAGCACAAAGTAACATATATCATGCAACAACGAAGTCTAACACTCTTCCTATGCATTGGCCTGTCATAAAAGAACAATTCATGCACACATAGTAAAGGCCAACGCATGGTATAAACAGTTTCTTGCAATTTTATCATATTGGAAACATAGAGAGGTGGAGATATAGTTCCTCTCTCATAATAATTGCAAGTAGGGGCAGCAAGCACGTGCATATTATATCTATCAAAATCATCATGTATAGTAGTAAAACGCAACCCATCAATATAATCCTTAATAAGCACAAACTTCTCTGATATAGTGTAGTCGAGAGAATTCAAAAAGATAATAGGACTATCATGCGTGGGTGCAATAGCAACAATTTCATGTTTAACATAAGGAACTATAGCAAGTTCATCTCCATAAGCATAATTCATATTGGCATCTTGGCCACAAGCATCATCAAAAAGGGATATTTCAAGAGAATCAACAGGATCATAACAATCATCATAGCAATCATCCTTCAGTAAGAACGAAGGTGAATTAAACCGTGTATGAGTTGAAGAGTTACTCTCATTAGAAGGTGGGCACGGGTAGCTAATCCGCTCTTCCTCCTTTTGTTCTTCGCTCTCCTCATCATCTTTTTCATCCAATGAGCTCACAGTTTCATCAATTTCTTCTTCCATAGCTTCCTGCAAAATATTAGTCTCTTCTTGGACAGCGGAGAATTCCTCAATATATGATTTAACATAGGCATTAGAAGCATAATTATCATAACAATATTCAAGTATGGCAAAATTTTCATATTTGTAAAGAGTGGCATCATACTTTTCAATCAAAGAAGCTTCATATGAACCCTTAAAAGCAACAAATTCTTCAATTTGTTGAACATCATAGTAATTATAAACACCCTTAGCATACGAAGATACAATTTTATCATTAAACTCACATTGGTAGGGAAGGTGTTTCTTAGGGTTTTCAGAACAACAAGTAACATCATATAATTCACATAAAGTCCAAGCATAGCATTGCAAATGATGAATTTGATCCATTAAAAGCTTCCCTTTTTCAGATATACGGTGTCACACATAACAAGCATGCTCATCTAAAGATTTGCCCTCAACTAAGCTAGTGGGGGTTTTAGCACGAGAACAAATGGATCAAAGATGATCCGAGTAAAAAGTTTCAAGAGTGTGATAGATTTTGAGTGGTTCTTCAACCATTAGTTCAGTAGGTACAACTAATTTTTTTGGAATTTTGCATTTCCTTCCCATGACTAAAGATAGAAAACAACTAAGAACAGCAAATAAAAATTACTTAGTGATAAAGCAAACAAGCACACACGAGAATATTCACCCCATGCTATGACTCCCCGACAACGTTGCCAGAAAAAGGTCTTGATAACCCACAAGTGTAGGGGATAATTGTAGCCTCTTTCGATAAGTAAGATTGTCGAACCCAACGAGGAGCTAAAGGTAGAACAAATATTCTCTCAAGTCCTATCTGCCACTGATACGACTCTACACACGCTTAGTGTTCGCTCTACCTAGAACAAGTATGAAACTAGAAGTACTTTGTAGGTGTTGTTGGATAAGTTTGCAAGATAATAAAGAGCACGTAAATAAAAAGTAGGGGCTGTTTAGATAAAGAAGCAATAAAGTAAATATAGCGAGTGTGGAAAAGTGGTGGTAGGAGTTGTGAAATTCTCCCTAAGCAATTGACTACCTTACTAGACCGGTAATCACTATTGCAATTCTATTTGAGGGAGAGGCATAAGCTAACATACTTTCTCTTCTTGGATCATATGAACTTATGATTGGAAGTCTAGCAAGCATCCGCAACTACTAAAGATCATTAATGTAAAACCCAACAATAGCATTAAAGTATCAAGTCCCCTTTATCCCATACGCAAACAACCTACTTACTCGGGTATGTGCTTCTGTTACTCACGCCACCCACCATAAGCAAATCATGAACATATTGCAAACCCTATAGCGGGGATCCCTCACGCTTGCGCGACACGGAGAGCACCATAGGACAACACCAATAATAAAACATGCAACTCAAACCAATCATGTAGCGACCAGACCTCAAACAGTCTGATCTCCGTGCATCAGTGTCGTCCCTGGATCAGTAATGCTGACACACACAGTACTCGAAGGATTTATAACAGAGTAGCAATCACACACTTATTACATCGAATGTCTCCAAAGAGAACTTATTACAATAAATATGGCTTAAGGCCATCTAATGACGATAACAGCGGAAGGCTTGGAAGATAAGTGAGGCCATCAACTCCAACGGCATCACTGAGTATAGGACCACGACCTAAGAGTCACCTTACTCGTCATCTGAAAAATCTGCAACATGAACGTTGCAACCCGAAAACGGGTCAGCACATGGAATATGCTGGCAATGTAACACATAGAGAGTAATGAACAGAAGTATGCTATACTACATGCATATATGGCTAGTGGAAAGCTCTATGGTTACAGTTTTGCATAAAGCCAATTTTTTCCTACAACAAAGGAATAAATTTTGTTTAACTATCATGGTGGTTGTTAAGCATTGAGAGTGTAGACATCCTCTCAATCCCAATTAAGCATCATCATTAAACCCAACAAATTAAATTAACGTAACATGATGAGATTCACATGATAATCCAAGTACTAGATACTCAAAATGTCCATAACCGGGGACACGGCTAACCATGATTAGTTTGTACACTCTGCAGAGGTTTGCACACTTTTCCCCACAAGACTCGACCTCCTCCGTTGAATTTCTCGCACTTCATGATGTTGTTTTTCTAACTTGTTTCTTATCTTTCTAGACTATTCTTAGTTTGATTACCTCTTGTAATCTCTAACTGTACTTGTAACTGTGCTCTCTTTATCAATACAGTTTTGATATGCTGTGGGGGTTTCCCCTACAGTTCCCAGTCAAAAAAACTCCCTACTCCGGGTAGACAGTACCAACCTACAACCCACTACATCTGCTTGTCTACCTCTTTAAGAGGTCACGCAACTTAATAAACTATGCTAGAGCCCATAGTAGCTTGTGGCTGCACACAGAAGTTTCTAGAATGAATAATCTCATGATCCCTTTGAGCCTGGGTGGCGGTCCATAAAGAAAACAGGCAAACGCTGGAATACCCAGGTGCCTCAATCCACCCAGATGTGTATTAAAGTTGCCACCTTAAAGTAAACCATTAATAACAATCTCACATCTGTCATGGATTCACTCACCCAATCCACGTCTACTAGCATAGCATGGCAATTAGCAAACGTAGAAGTAACTCCCAAGGGTTTGATAATAAAATAGGTAATAGGTACTACCTCATCTACTTCCCAACCCACATATTAATCAGATCCTAATCATGCAATTGTTTGAAGATTGATCTAATGCAATAAAACTGGGTAGTAAAAAGGTATGATTAAAGTGTTACTTGCCTTGCTGATGATCCGTGAAACCTAGAGATTCGAAGTAGCAAGCGGCGCACTCCGGATACTCTATCGCAAACAAACAAGCAAACAAGCATACAATAAGAACTCATCTAATGCATAGGTAAAAATCAAATAAAAGATCTAACCAGAAAGTTCAACTTAAGAACTCCGGTTTGCAAAAAGAAACAAAACAAACGAAGCAACGAAAAGCAAACGACAAAAGAAAAGAACTTCGTTTACTAATCTGAACCTAAGTAAAATTTTACAGTAGCAACAACTTTTTTGAGTGGGTTAAACGGAAAGTGGGTTTCGCGATGAAACTCTAGGCACTTGAATCGCCTGATTCTGATAAACGAGCGAAAAGTTAAACTAAAACAAAAATCGGATCAGAAATCGCGATCTGGAATAATCGCGGAAAATCCGAGAAAAATAAAAACTGACGAACAGTTTAACGAACGTTAAAACGAACGAACGAACGAACGCTCGATATATAAATATACCGAAAAAATAAAATAAACCGATCTAAAAAAACTAGGGTTTCTAAAAAACGGATCGGTTTTTCTCAGAAAACCGGGGCGGTGGAGGCGGCTACCTCGTTGGCTCGACGGGGTCCGGGTGGCGATGGCAGCGGGCGTCGGCGGTGGCGACTCGGGGCACCGGCGATGACTCCGAGCAACGGCGAGCCTTGGCGGCGGCGGTGGGTTCCGGCGGCGGGGCGGGACGGGTTTGGCAGCAGGGTTCCAGGCGGCGGCGGTGGTATAAATAGGAGGGGGGCGGCGTCCTCACTTGGGGGAGGGGGTGCCTCAGTAGGAGTGCTCCTCCCGGACTCAGCGGCGGCGGCGATCGGGACTCCGGTCCCTATCCGGTGCGGGAGGCGGCGGCGGCGCGGGCCGGCCTGGCCTGGCTGGGCTTCGGCCTAGTCGGCGCACGAGAGTTTTTTTTAAACAATTCCGCCGAACAGAAAAAAAATCCTAGAAAAATAAAATAAAAATCTAAAAATGCCAAAACAAATTTTCACCGTCGAAATAAAATATTTAGAACGAGATGAACATTTTCTTGGCCTAAAATGCTGGTTTGAAAAACGTGCAATTTTCCTAAATTCAAATAAAATAGCCAAAAACTCCGAAATAAAACTCTTATTTGATTTTTTTATTGAATCCTCAATATTTCTTTATTTTGGGAAAGTCATTTTATTCCCTCTCTCATATTTTATAATTGAAATAATTGAAGATAAAATAAATAAAATCAAATGATCCTATTTTCAAAATTTGAGAAAACTCAAATATGAAAATAACGAAATCCCCAACTCTCTCCGAGGGTCCTTGAGTTACGTAGAATTTCTAGGATCAAGCCAAAAGCAATAAAATATGATATGCAATGATGATCTAGTGTATAACATTCCAAATTGAAAATTTGGGATGTTACAAACCTACCCCCCTTAAGATGAATCTCGCCCTCGAAATTCGGGTTGACTAGAAAATAGGTGAGGGTGGTCCTTCAGCAGATCTTCCTCTCGCTCCCAGGTGGCTTCATCTTCGGTGTGGTAGCTCCACTGAACCTTGCAAAATTTGATAACCTTGCTGCGGGTGACTCAGCTGGCATACTCAAGAATCTTGACTGGTTTCTCCTCATAGGTCAAATCACTATCCAACTTAATCGCTTCCATCGACACTTTATCTCTCAACGGTATATCAGCCATCTCTGTGTGGCACTTCTTCAACTGAGCAACGTGAAACACGTCATGAACTCCTGACAATCCTTCGGGCAATTCCAACTTGTAGGCAAGTTCTCCCATATGCTCCAAAACTTTGTATGGTCCCACAAAACGTGGCGCTAATTTTCCCTTAACTCCAAAACACTTAACTCCTCGAAGTGGGGACACACAAAGATATACTCTGTCTCTGACTTCGTAAATTGTCTCCTTGCATTTAGAATCTGCATAGCTCTTCTGCCTAGACTGGGCAACCTTGAGCCTATCGCGAATCAACTTCACTTTCTGTTCAGACTCTTCAATCAAATCTGGTCCAAACAACTGGCGATCTCCAACTTCATCCCACAACAATGGGGTCCTGCACCTCCTTCCGTACAAGGCTTGGAAAGGGTCCATCTTCAAACTGGATTGGTAACTGTTGTTGTAAGAGAACTCTACATATCGCAAATTGTCATCCCAACTAGATACATAATCTAGCGCACAAGCTCTCAGCATATCCTCCAAAATCTGATTGAATCTCTCGGTCTGTCCATCTGTCTGCGGATGAAAGGCTGTACTGAACTCTAGCCTGGTACCCAAAGTTTCATGTAACTGATTCCAGAACTTTGAGGTAAACTGGGTTCCTCTATCTGATACAATGCTCCTCAGAACTCCATATAGACATACGATCCTGGTCATATATATCTTCGCCAACTTAGCACTGGTGTAAGTGGTCTTTACTGGGATGAAATGCGCTACCTTCGTCAAACGATCGACTACAACCCAAATCGAGTCATAGCCTGAGCGGGTCCTTGGCAATCCCGTGATAAAATCCATGCCTAGCTTATCCCACTTCCATTCGAGTATCAGCAACGACTGTAACAATCCTGCTGGCTTCTGATGCTCTGCCTTTACTCTCTGACATACATCACAAACTGCTACGAACTCCGCAATATCCTTCTTCATTCCGGTCCACCAGAAAGTTTCCTTCAAATCCAAATACATCTTGGTATTTCCTGGGTGAATCGAATACGGGAATCATGGGCCTCTTGTAGAATCAACTTCCTGATCTCGGATCATTAGACCCATAAACGCGGTCCTCAAACCATAAGGTATCATGCTCATCCTCACGAAATCCTTTAGCTTTTCCTTTACTCATCTTCTCCTTAATAGAGGCAATCTCCTTGTCAGTCTTCTGAGCTTCTCTGATCTTCTCCATCAAAGTAGACTGAATCTCCAATGCTGCTACATAGCCTTTCGGAACTATCTCCAAACATAGCTCGCGAAGATCCTCGGCTAACTCCTTCGGTAGCTCTCCGGTCATTAGTGTGTTGACATGGCTCTTGCGGCTCAACGCATCGGCTACTACATTAGCCTTTCCAAGGTGATAATGCAATCTCATATCATAATCCTTGATGAGTTCCAACCATCTCCTTTGCCTGAGATTCAACTCCTTCTGTGTGAAAATGTACTTCAAGCTCTTGTGATCTGTGTACACTTCACAATGGTTTCCGATGAGGAAATGTCTCCATGTCTTCAATGCATGCACAACTACTGCTAACTCCAAATCATGTGTAGCATAATTCAACTCATGGGGCTTAAGCTGTTGTGAGGTATACAAAACAACTCTTCCCTCCTGCATAAGCACTGCTCCAAGTCCTCGACGAGAAGCATCGCAATATACTTCATAATCCTTGCACTGATCTGGCAGAATCAACACTGGCGATGTAACCAAACGTTCCTTCAACTCCTGGAAACTAGCCTCACATTCCTCAGTCCATTTGAACTTGGTATCCTTCTTCAACAACTCCGTCATGGGCTTCACAATCTTTGAGAAATTCTCAATGAACCTCTGGTAGTGTCCTCCGAGTCCAAGAAAACTGCGGATCTCTCCAACTGTTGTTGGTGCTACCCAATTTGTCACAGTGACAACTTTGGTGGGATCTATTGCTATTCCTTCTCCGGATATAACATGTCCTAGGAATCCAACTTCCTTCAACCAAAACTCACATTTGCTGAACTTGGCATATAACTGATGTTCTCTAAGCTTCTCCAGTACTAAGCGCAAATGCTCCTTATGCTCTTCTTCGTTCTTCGAGTAGACCAAAATATCATCAATGAACACCACGACAAACTTATCCAGAAACTCCATAAACACCTTCTTCATCATGTTCATGAAATATGCAGGTGCGTTAGACAGACCAAATGACATAATGGTATACTCATACATCCCGTACCTGGTGGTAAAAGCCGTCTTGGGATATCCTGCTCTCGAATTTTCAACTGGTGGTACCCTGATCGCAAATCGATCTTGGAAAATACCTTAGCTCCTTGCAACTGGTCAAAAGAATCACTAATCATCGGCAGCGGGTACTTGTTCTTGATCGTCACTTCATTCAATCCTCGGTAGTCAACAACCATCCTTAATGATCCATCCTTCTTCTCCACTAGAAGTACTGGCGATCCCCAAGGTGAAGAACTTGGGCGAATATAACCTTTATCTAGTAACTCCTTAATCTGCTGCTTAATTTCCTCCAAATCTTGTGCGGGCATTCTGTATGGTCTCTTAGATATTGGCCCTATGCCTGGCAAAAGCTCAATCAAAAACTCAATGTCTCTATCTGGTGGCATGCCTGGCAACTCCTCTAGAAATACATTAGGAAAATCCTTCACCACTGGTACTTCCTCCTACACAACTCCCGATAAGGAATTTACTTGGGTCCTCTTTGGCTTGTGCCGGGATACATACTTGATCCTTCTTCCTTCTGGGGTGGTAAGCAAAATCAACTTACTCGTGCATTCAATGTTCCCTCCATACTTTGATAACCAATGCATGCGTAATATCACATCCAATCCTTGCGATTCCAAAACTATTAGGTCCGAGGGAAACACGTAGTTACCAATCCTCAATGGCAACCGATCACACCATAAACTGGCCATATACTCTGCTCCAGGCGAGGTTACTAACATGGGTGACCTAAGGGCTTGGGTTGGCAGTTTATACTTATCCACAAATCCCCTTGATATGTATGAATGCGATGCACCAGTATCAAAAAGAACGAGTGAAGTAAATGACTTAACCAAAAACTTACCTATTACTGCATCTGGTTGGGCTTCAACCTCCTCCACGTTAACATGGTTCACCTATCCCCTGTTGAAAGGGTTCGGCTTCTTTCCCGAGCTTCCATTTCCATTTTCATTCTAGGCTTCAGGACATTCATTGGCATAATGTCCAGTCTTCTGACACTTAAAGGAAGTGACTTGGCTCAGGTCTCTCTTGGCTGGGGTTGATGGGTTGGTACGGTTCTGGCCGTTGCTTCCTCCATTCCCATTCCCATTCCCATTCTTGGGGCCATTATGATTATGCGATCCCCCTCCTCCATGGGTATGCTGAAAATGTCCTCCCGATTTCAGGGTAAAACGAGGCTTCTACTGAGCTCCAGAATTGTACTTCCCTTGTCCATACTTCCTTTTGCGGTTGTCAATTTGTTGCTACTTCCCTTCAATCATGAGAGCTCTATCTACAAACTCCTGGTAGTTGCTAAAGGTTGCTACCATCAACTGCATGCTCAGCTCATCATTCAGTCCTTCCAGAAACTTCTCCTGCTTAGCTGCATCTGTAGCAACGTCATCTGGGGCATAACGTGCTAGCTTACTAAAGTCATCCACATACTGGCCAACAATACATCCTCCTTGGCGCAAATTTTGAAACTCGCGCTTCTTCATGTCCATAGCTCCTGCTGAAACATGGGCAGTATGAAAAGCCTGCTAAAACTGATCCCATGTGACAGTGTTGATAGGATACGCGGCTGTGAAATTCTCCCACCATGATGCTGCGGGTCCATCTAGCTGATGTGCGGCAAAATGCACCTTTTCCACATCTGTGCATCCTGCAGTGGTCAACTCCCTTCCTATCTTGCGGAGCCAATCATCTGCAACTATCGGCTCGGTGCTACTAGAGAACACCGGCGGATTCAGTCTGAGCAAACGGGTTAAGTGATCAACAGGTGGTGGTGGTGGTGGGTTGTTGTTGTTGTTCCCCTGATTCTGATTCCGGACTAGTAACAGCATTAATGCATTCTGCTGCTAGATCAACTAGGTAAGCTCCGGCGGGAAAGCAAATCCATTGTCACGTCTCGGAGGCATCTGAGGGTTTAGAAAAGATGAGAATACAGAATAGAATGAGGTCTAGAGAGAAAACACTACCCATATGCACATGAGAAAAATGCAAACAAAATCACTTCATTCAATTCAAACAAGGGCATACAATGGTCTAACTATCGTTACAAAAGTGCTCGAACTATATTAGATAAATGGGGAAAAAATATTACTACTGTTATGATGGTCGACTAGAAAAACTGCTCCGTTGAAGACTCCATGATATCTGCTCCAGCTTCATCAACGTAGTCATCATCTCTATCGTCTGGGTCCGAGTCGGTGTCATCGATGATGATGTAATTCTCTGGACAAGTGCAATCATCGTCCTCTCCTCCAGTCGCAGGAAATCCCATAAACATCTTTAGCTTCTTCTTCAGATCTTCATTCTTCTCCACGAGTGTCGCTATTTCCTCCTCATATCCATCGTGTGTAGACTTGAGTTCTTCCTCAAGTTCCATGATCTTGGTCATAGCCTTCTTCACATCTATCATGCCTGCGCACATCTGGTTCTCCTAGCGTCGAATGTGCTGGTTTAACTCCTGGATGAAAGCTACAATTGATCTATCCTTCCTGGTACTGATCATCTCCCATTTCTCATCCCGGTGGCCACAAATCTGGTAGATAGTATCCTTGAGATCCTTGTGGTAGACTTCTCCAATGCGTCCCATGGTGATGTCGGCTGCCATGCTCTTTCCTAAACTCCAGGTTGGTGCATCAAAGGAAAACTCTATGGGCTCAGTGATGTGCATGAACATCCTTCCTGGAACTTGAACTTGAATCATCCAACGCTCCTCTTCTGGTAGAGTGGCGATGTAGGTCCCGGTGAAACTTGGTACTCCGATGTTCAGGTACTTAGAACCTTCCTTCAAGTGGCATCCAAAAGGTGTATCTTCATCCGGTTGCGTGAACTTGTTCCTTGCATCCGCCATCCTAAAAGAGTAGAAAAGACGAGGAGTCAGAAATGAGAAGAGTGAGTAGTGATCTAGGGCTTTAGCTTAGTGCTCGTGTCCTACAGTTAGCGTTTGCTCTGATACCATCTTGTAGCGACCAGACCTCAAACAGTCTGATCTTTGTGCATCAGTGTCATCCCTGGATCAGTAATGCTGACACGCATAGTACTCGAAGGATTTATAACAGAGTAGAAATCACACACTTATTACATCGAATGTCTCCTAAGAGAACTTATTATAATAAATATGGCTCAAGGCCATCTAATGACGATAACCGCGGAAGGCTTGGAAGATAAGTGAGTCCATCAACTCCAACGGCATCACTGAGTATAGAACCACGACCTAAGAGGCACCTTACTCGTCGTCTGAAAAGTCTGCAACATGAACGTTGCAGCCCGAAAACGGGTCAGCACATGGAATATGCTGGCAATGTAACACATAGAGAGTAATGAACAGAAGTATGCTATACTACATGCATATATGGCTGGTGGAAAGCTCTATGGTTAGAGTTTTGCATAAAGCCAATTTTTTCCTACAACAAAGGAATAAATTTTGTTTAACTATCATGGTGGTTGTTAAACATTGAGAGTGTAGACACCCTCTCAATCCCAATTAAGCATCATCATTAAACCCAACAAATTAAATTAACGTAACATGATGAGATTCACATGATAATCCAAGTACTAGATACTCAAAACGTCCATAACCGGGGACACGGCTAACCATGACTAGTTTGTACACTTTGCAGAGGTTTGCGCACTTTTCCCCACAAGACTCGACATCCTCCGTTGAATTTCTCGCACTTCATGTTGTTTGAGAAATGGATGACCGAGACATAGTCTTTCAGAAGCATTAACTCCCTACTCCGGGTAGACAGTACCAACCTACAACCCACTACATATGCTAGTCTACCTCTTGAAGAGCTCACGCAACTTAATCAACTATGCTAGAGCCCATAGTAGCTTATGGCTGCACACGGAAGTTTCTAGCATGAATAATCTCATGATAACTTTGAGCCTGCGTGGCGGTCCATAAAGAAAACAGGCAAACGCTGGAATACCCATGTGCCTCAATCCACCCAGATGTGTATTAAATTTATCATCTTAAAATAAACCATTAATAACAATCTCACATCTGTCATGGCTTCACTCACCCAATCCACGTCTACTAGCATAGCATGGCAATAAGCAAACGTAGAAGTAACTCCCAAGGGTTTGATAATAAAATAGGTAATAGGTACTACCTCATCTACTTCCCAACCCACATATTAATCAGATTCTAATCATGCAATTGTTTGAAGATTGATCTAATGCAATAAAACTGGGTAGTAAAAAGGTATAATCAAAGTGTTACTTGCCTTGCTGATGATCCGTGAAACCTAGAGATTCGAAGTAGCAAGCGGCGCACTCCAGATACTCTATCGCAAACAAACAAGCAAACAAGCATACAATAAGAACTCATCTAATGCACAGGTAAAACTCAAATAAAAGATCTAAACAGAAAGTTCAACTTAAGAAGTCCAGTTTGCAAAAAGAAACAAAACAAACGAAGCAACAAAAAGCAAACGGCGAAAGAGAAGAGCTTCATTTACTAATCTGAACCTAAGTCAAATTTTGCAGTAGCAAAAACTTGTTTGAGTGGGTTAAACAGAAAGAGGGTGTCGATACGAAACTATAGGCACTTGAATCGACTGATTCCGATAAACAAGCGAATAGTTAAACTAAAATGAAAATCGGATCAGAAATCGCGATCTGGAATAATCACGGAAAATCCGAGAAAAATAAAAAGTGACGAACAGTTTAACGAACGGACATTCGTTAACTTAAACTAAACGGTGAACTCGTCCATTAAAACGAACGAATGAGCGAACGCTCGCTAAATAAAAAAACTAGGTTTTCTAAAAAAATGGATCGGTTTTTCTCAGAAAACCGGGCCGGCGGAGGCTACCTCGTCGGCTCGGCGGGGTTCGGCGGGTCCGAGTGGCGGTGGCGGCGGCGACTCGGGGCAGCGGCGGTGACTCCGAGCGGCGGCGGGGTTTGGCGGCGGCGGTGGCTTCCGGCGGCGGCGGGTTCCGGCGGCGGGGCGGGACGGATTTGGCGGCGGGGTTCGGGGTGGCGGCGGAGGTATAAATAGGAGGGGGCAACGTCCTGGCTTGGGGGAGGGGGTGCCTCGGGAGGCGTGCTCCTCCCGGACTCGGCGGTGGCGGCGATCGGGACTCCGGTCCCGATCTGGTGCGAGAGGCGGCGGCGGCGCGGGCCGGCCTGGCCTGGCTGGGCTTCGGCCTAGTCGGCGCGTAGGAGTTTTTTTTAAAAACAATTCCGCCGAACAGAAAAAAAAATCCTAGAAAAATAAAATAAAAATCTAAAAATGCCAAAAGAAATTTTCACCGTCTAAATAAAATATTTAGAACGAGGTGAACATTTTCTTGGCCTAAAATGCAGTTTTGAAAAACGTGCAATTTTCCTAAATTCAAATAAAATAGCCAAAAACTTTGAAATAAAACTCTTATTTGATTTTTTTATTGGATCCTCAATATTTCTTTATTTTGGGAAATTCATTTTATTCCCTCGCTCATATTTTTATAATTGAAATAATTGAAGATAAAATAAATAAAATCAAATGATCCTATTTTCAAAATTTGAGAAAACTCAAATATGAAAATAACGAAATCCCCAACTCTCTCCGAGGGTCCTTGAGTTGCGTAGAATTTCTAGGATCAAGCCAAAAGCAATAAAATATGATATGCAATGATGATCTAGTGTATAACATTCCAAATTGAAAATTTGGGATGTTACAAATCATACCAATTCATCAATCACCGATAGGACAACGAAAATCTACTCAGACATCATAAGATGGCAACACATCATTGGATAACAATATGAAGCATAAAGCACCATGTTCAAGTAGAGGGTACAGCGGGTTCTGGGAGAGTGGACCGCTGAATATAGATGGGGGAAGGTGATGGAGATGTTGGTGAAGATGGCGGAGGTGTTAGTGTAGTTCGCGGTGATGATGATGGCCCGAGCAGCGTTCCGGCGCCACCGGAAGCAAGGGGGAGAGAGCCCCCCTTCTTCTTCTTCTTCTTCCTTGACCTTCTCCCTAGATGGGAGAAGGGTTTCCCCTCTGGTCCTTGGCTCCCATGGCTTTGGAGGGGTGAGAGCCCCTCCGAGATTGGATCTATCTCTCTGTCTGTCTCTATTTCTGCGTTCCCAGATTCTGCCCTGGCACCGTTTCTTTTATATCCGGAGATCCGTAACTCTGATTGGATTGAAACCTTCGCCCAGATCTTTTTCCGAAAATTAGCTTTCTTGCGGACAAAGAAGGGAATCAACCGCCTCACAAGGGGCCCAGGAGGGTGGGGGCGCGCCCACCTGGAGTTGGCATGGGCCCCTATCTCGTGGCCACCTCGGGCACCTTCTCGCGTTGATTTTACTTCCCAAAAATCACAAATATTCCAAATAATTCTCCGTCCGTTTTTATCCCGTTTGGACTCTATTTGATATGTGGTTTCTGCGAAACATAAAACATGCAACAGACTGGAATTGGCAGTGTGCACTGGATCAATATGTTAGTCCCAAAAATAGTATAAAAAGCTGCCAAAAGTATAGGAAAGTTGAATAATATTGGCATGGAACAATCAAAAATTATAGATACGACGGAGAGGTATCACTAACCCTAAACTAACTCCATCCAAAGAGGTATTTGGATGATAGGGTTAGATACTTAGATTGACAATAAATGCACTAGGAGAACTAGCTCCAATTAGCACTTCTTGGGTTGGATAGTTTTTTTGGCTGGGTTATAGATGCAACTAGCTCAAACTAGCCCTCATGTTTAGATATACTTTAGGGCTATTTGAGCCCGAACTAGCTCAAAATAACACTAACCCATGGATACAACAGCAGTTAATCAGCCGATAATTTGTAAGAATGCAATAAACTCCTTCCGGTCCATAATATAAGATGTTAATTCATCTAATATGTGAGTATATTGGATGTTATAAGATATTATCAAAGAGTGTTGTACTACATCATTGTGAAATTGGTGTTTATCTTCTAATATTAACTTGGTGCTTTTAGGTACATATGTCATTGGTAAAGATCCGCACTTCGACCCTTTCTGCGTATGGGGAAATGGGATATCGATGAACCAACATCAAGTGAGGAAGCTGATAAAGATTGTTAGTAAAATGGGTCAAAAGATGGCAATTAAACTATTTATTTACACTTTATACAATACAACAGCGAACTGTGGGATGGTAAGTAAGAACTCTGCAGCCTTCTTTTTACCGCCCATAATGAGTTGTGTTAGATGACAATGTCTGAATCATTTTTCCTTTGCAGTGGTTCCCAAAGCAGTTTACTAAAGATTACCTCTCAAACTACATGATTTGTGGGCATGCAAAGGTTAAACTATTCCTACCAGAACCGGATGATTATCTAGATGTTTCCATGAAGACTGTGAAGGGTGGGCGGTCGTCCATCACAACGGGTTGGACTAGATTCGTGCATGCCTTCTGCATGGAGGAAGGCACAATATGGGCATTCCGCTTTACCTTGTTCAGCAACTAGAATGTATTTCACCTCTTTCTTTACCGTCTTTAATAGTACAAATATACAAGTGTGGTTCATCATTCTTTATTTGGTTATTATGTAATTCTTGATGTGTACCTATGAATCGAATAATGCACTGGTTGTGTGAACCTGATGGATATGAATAAAGCTATAGCATAATTTCAATTTCAATTTCAATTTCAATTTGATATAGCAGCAATTAAATTGCAATGAAATTACGCTCTCCAGGTTGTTACGGCACACAGGGTTGATAAAATACAAATGTTTGTGATATACACCATAATTCGAGACGGTTCACAGAGAGGAAACGCTTGCAAGCGCGCACACAGTTGCCGTTTGCAAAGCATGTGCGATGTCAGACAATATCACAAATGGTACTGGCAAACTAACAGTTTGCGATAGTTGCCTTATCATACACCATTCGCAACCATGAACTGTTTCTGATGAAGTATGCATTGTAAATGTTGCACCACAAAATAGCGTGTGTGGTAGTTGCCTTATCACACACGATTCACAACCATGAACTGTCTTAATTAGTTATAGCATAAGGTTTGTGAAAAGCGAATGTGTGTGACTGTATGCTTATCAGACACGTTCTATAATAGTGAACCGTTTGTGATGGGTCATGCATCGTAAACGTAGCACCACAGAATACCAATTGGGATGGAGATGCAACCACAAATGAAAAGGAGTACTGTAGGGTCCCTATTCCCGATGGCTTCTGGGTTGTGTGGGAAGGACCCCCCTATCACCGTCACTCACTAGGCGACGGTTCCAAATGCCGTCGCGGAAAGCGTTTAACTGATCCATTTTCAAGCTCTTCAAAACTTTTTCAAGGTATGTGCTTTGTGTAAATCCTATTAAGCATCTTGATCTATCTCTATAGGTCTTGATGCCCAATATATAAGCAGCTTCACCAAGGTCTTTCATTGAAAAACTTTTATTCAAGTATCCTTTTATGCTATCCAGAACTTCTACATCATTCCAATCAACAATATGTCATCCACATATAATATTAAAAATGCTACAGAGCTCACACTCACTTTCTTGTAAATACATGGTTCTCCGAAACTGTGTATAAAACCATATGCTATGATCACCTCATCAAAGCGTATATTCCAACTCCGAGATGTTTGCACCAGTCCATAGATGGATCGCTGGAGCTTGCACACTTTGTTAGCACCTTTACGATTGACAAAACCTTCTGGTTGCATCATATACAACTCTTCTATAAGAAATCCATTAAGGAATGCAGTTTTAACGTCCCTTTGCTAGATTTCATAATCATAAAATGCGGCAATTGCTAACATGATTCGGACAGACTTAAGCATTGCTACGGGTGAGAAAGTCTCATCGTAGTCAACTCCTTAAACTTGTCGAAAACCTTTTGTGATAAGTTGAGCTTTATAGACAGTAACATTACCATCAGCATCAGTCTTCTTCTTGAAGATCCATTTATTCTCTATGGCTCGCCGATCATCGGGCAAATCCACCAAAGTCCACACTTTGTTCTCATACATGGATACTATCTCAGATTTCATGGCCTCGAGCCATTTATTGGAATCTGGGCTCATCATAGCTTCTTCGTAGTTCATAGGTTCACCATGTTCTCGTAACATGACTTCCAAAACAGGATTACCGTATCACTCTAATGTCGATCGTGTTCTGGTTGACCTACGAGGTTCGGTAGTAACTTGATCTAAAGTTTTATGATCATCATCATTAGCTTCCTCTCTAGTTAGTATAGGCATCACGGGAACGTATTTCTCTGATGAGCTACTTTCCAAGTTTAGAGAAGGTACAATTACCTCATCAACTTCAACTTTCTTCGCACTCACTTCTTTCGAGAGTAACTTGCTCTGAAGTTTCATGATCATCATCATTAGCTTTCTCTCTAGTTGGTGTAGGCATCAGAGGAACAGATTTCTCTAATGAGCTACTTTCCAAATTGAGAGAAGGTACAATTACCTCATCAACTTCTACTTTCCTCCCACTCACTTCTTTCGAAAGAAACTACTTCTCTAGAAAGGTTCCATTCTTAGTAACAAAGACCTTGCCTTCGGATTTGTGGTAGAAGGTGTACCCTTTGAAGATGCACTTCTCCGATTTGGGTTTGATCTTATCAGGCTGAAGCCTTTTGACATAAGTGTCGCAACCCCAAACTTTAAGAAACGACAGCTTAGATTTATTGCCAAACCACAGTTCATACGGTGTCGTCTCAATGGATTTAGACGGTGCCCTATTTAACGTGAATGCAGCTATCTCTAATGCGTAACCCTAAAATGATAGTGGTAAATCGGTAAGAGACATCATAGATCACACCATATCTAATAAAGTACGGTTACGATGTTCGGACACACCATTACTCTGTGGTGTTCTAGGTGGCGTGAGTTGTGAAACTATTCCATATTGTTTTAAATGAAGGCCAAACTCGTAACTCAAATATTCGCCTCCGTGATCAGATTGTAGAAACTTTATTTTCTTGTTACGTGATTCTCCACTTCTCTCTGAAATTCTTTGAACTTTTCAAATGTTTCTGACTTGTGTTTCATTAAGTAGATATACCCATATATGCTCAAATCATCTATGAAGGTTAGAAAATAACGATACCCGCCGCGTGCCTCAACACTCATCAGACTGCATACATCGGTATGTATTATTTCCAATAAGTCATTGGATCACTCCATTGTTCCGGAGAACATAGTTTTAGTCATCTTGCCCATGAGGCATGGTTCGCAAGTATCAAATGGTTCATAATCAAGTGATTCCAAAAGTCCGCCTACATGGAGTTTCTTCATGCGCTTTACACCAATATGACCTAAACGGCAGTGCCACAAATATATTGCACTATCATTATCAACTTTGCATCTTTTGGCATCAATATTATGAATATGTGTATCAC
Organism: Triticum aestivum; assembly: GCF_018294505.1. Lineage (NCBI taxonomy): Eukaryota > Viridiplantae > Streptophyta > Magnoliopsida > Poales > Poaceae > Triticum > Triticum aestivum. The sequence goes on from NC_057810.1 coordinate 597,979,479, forward strand.
CACAATCGAGATTCAACAGAAATAGATCACTCTTCAAGGGTGCATGACAATAAAAGATATTACTCATATAAATAGAACAACCATTATTCCCTGATATAAATGAATAACCCTCTCGCACTAAACAAGATCCAGATATACTGTTCATGCTCAACAATGGCACCAAATAACAATTATTCAGGTCTAAAACTAATCCCGAAGGTAGATGTAGAGGTAGGGTGCCGATGGCGATCACATCGACCTTGGAACCATTCCCGACGCGCATTGTCACCTCGTCCTTAGCCAATCTTCGTTTAATCCATAGCTCATGTTTTGAGTTACAAATATGAGCAACTGAACCAGTGTTAAATACCCAGGCGCTACTACGAGCATTAGTAAGGTACACATCAATAACATGTATATCAAATATACCTTTGTTCACTTTGCCATCCTTCTTATCTGCCAAATACTTGGGGCGGTCCTGCTTCAAGTGACTAGTCCCTTTGCAGTACAAGCACTCAGTTTCAGGCTTGGGTCCAGCTTTGGGCTTCTTCCCGGGAGAGGCAACTTGCTTGCCATTCTTCTTGAAGTTCCCTTTCTTTACCTTGCCCTTTTCTTGAAATTAGTGGTCTTGTTAACCATCAACACTTGATGCTCCTTCTTAATTTCTACCTCCGCAGCTTTGAGCATTGCGAAGAGCTTGGGAATTGTCTTCTCCATCCCTTGCATATTATAGTTCATCACAAAGCCTTTATAGCTTGGTGACAGTGATTGGAGAACTCTGTCAATAACACTATCATCTGGAAGATTAACTCCCAGCTGAGTCAAGTGATTATGATATCCAGACATTCTGAGTATGTGTTCACTGACAGAACTATTCTCCTCCATCTTGTAGGTATAGAACTTGTTAGAGACTTCATATCTCTCAACTTGGGCATTTGCTTGAAATATTAACTTCAACTCTTGGAACATCTCATATGATCCATGACGTTCAAAACGTCTTTGAAGTCCTGATTCTAAGATGTAAATCATGGCACACTGAACTATGGAGTAGTCATCAGATCAAGCTTGCCATACATTCAAAACAACAACATCTGCTCCTGTAGTAGGCCTTTCACCTAGAAGTGCATCAAGGACATAATTCTTCTATCCAGCAATGAGGATAATCCTCAAGTTACGGACCCAGTCCGTGTAGTTTCTACCATCATCTTTCAACTTAGCTTTCTCGAGGAACACATTAAAATTCAGGGGAATAGTAGCACGGGCCGTTGATCTAGAACATAGATATGCAAATACTATCAGGACTAAGTTCATGATAAATCAAGTTCAATTAATCAAATTACTTAAGAACTCCCACTTAGATAGACATCCCTCAAGTCATCTAAATGATACATGATCCAAATCAACTAAACCATGTCCGATCATCATGTGAGATGGAGTATTCATCAATGGTGAACATCTCTATGTTGATCATATCTACTATATGATTCACGTTCGACCTTTCGGTCTCCAGTGTTCCGAGGCCATGTATGTACATGCTAGGCTCGTAAAGTTTAACCCAAGTATTTCGCATGTGCAAAACTATCTTGCACCCATTGTATGTGAATGTAGAGCCTATCACACCCGATCATCATGTGTTGTCTCAGCACAACAAACTTTCGCAACGGTGGATACTCAGGGTGAACACTTATACCTTGAAATTTAGTTAAGGGATCATCTTATATTGCTATTGTCGTACTAATAAAAATTAGATGCTTAAAAGATAAACATCACATGCAATCAAAATATGTGACATGATATGGCCATCACCATCTTGTGCTTTTGATCTCCATCTCCAAAGCATCGTCATGATCTTGATTATCACCGGCTCGACACCTTGATCTCCATCGTTACATCATGGTCATCTCGCCAACTACTGCTTCTACAACTATCGCTACCGCATAGTGATAAAGTAAAGGAATTACATGGCGTTTGCATTTCATACAATAAAGAGACAACCATAAGGCTCTTGTCGGTTGCCGATAACTTTTACAAAACATGATAATCTCATACAATAACGTATATCGCATCATGTCTTGACCATATCACATCACAACATGCCCCGCAAAAACAAGTTACACGTCCTGTACTTCATTGTTGCAAGGTTTACATGGCTACTACGGGCTTCTAGCAAGAACCGTTTTTACCTACGGCACAAAACCACAATGTGATTGATCACGTTTGCTGTTTTAACTTTCAACAAGGACCGGCCGCAGTCAAATTCCATTGAACTAAAGTAGGATAAACAGACACCCGCTAGCCACCTTTATACAAAACTAGTTGCATGCCTGTCGGTGGAATCGGTCTCATGAACGTGGTCATGTAAGGTCGGTCCAGGCTGCTTCATCCAACAATATCGTCGAATCAAAATAAGACATTGGTGGTAAGCAGTATGATGATCACCGCCCACAACTCTTTGTGTTCTACTCGTGCATATCGTCTACACATAGACCTGGCTCTGATACCACTGTTGGGGAACGTAGCATGCAATTTCAAAAATTTCCTACGCTCATGCAATATCTATCTAGGAGATGCATAGCAACGAGGGGGAGAGAGTGTGTCTATGTACTCTCGTAGACCGTAAGTGGAAGCGTTTGACAACACGGTTGATGTAATTGAACTTCTTCTAGCTCCGACCGATCAAGCACCGAACGTACAACACCTCTGAGTTCTGCACACGTTCAGCTCGGTGACATCCCTCGCCTTCTTGATCCAGCAAGGTGTCGAGGTAATAGATGAGTTCCGTCAGCACGACGACGTGGTGACTGTGATGGTGAAGTGATCCTTGCAGGGCTTCACCTAAGCACCATGAGAATATAACCGGGGGTGTAAACTGTGGAGGGGCGCATCGCACATAGCTAACAATTGATGTTGTGAGTTCTAGGTGCCCTCCATGTATATATAGGTGTGGGGGGAGAGAGGCAGCCATGGGGTGCCCCAAGTAGGCTAAATCCTACTTGGGGTCCTCCCCAATTCGGCCTTTCCTTTCCTTTCTCCCTTCCCCTCTTTCCTTCTCCTCTGGTTCGGCCCATATGGGGGGCGCACCAGCCTTTAGATGCTGGTGTGTTTCCTCTCTTGGCCCAATAGGCCCACATCTTTTGTCGGGGATGCCCGGAACCCCTTTCGGTGACCCGATATACGTACTGATACCCTCTGGAACACTTCTGGTGTCTGAATAATATTGTCCTATATATCAATCTTTACCTCTCTACCATTTCGAGACTCCTCATCATGTCTGTGATCTCATCCGGGACTCTGAACAACATCCGGTCACCAAATCACATAATTCATATAATACAATTTCGTCATCGAACGTTAAGCATGCGGACCCTATGGGTTCGAGAACTATGTAGACATGACCGAGACACCTCTCCGGTCAATAACCAATAGCAGAACCTGGATGCTCATATTGGCTCCCACATATTCTATGAAGATCTCTATCGGTCGAACCGTTATGACATCATACGTTATTCCCTTTGTCATCAGTATGTTACTTTCCGAGATTTGATCGTCGGTATCTTCATAACTAGTTCAATCTCGTTACCGGCAAGTCTCTTTACTCGTTCTGTACTACATCATCCTGCAACTAACTCGTTAGTCACTTTGCTTGCGAGGCTTCTTATGATGTGTATTATGGAGAGGGCCCAAAGATACATCTCCGATACTCGGAGTGACAAATCCTAATCTCGATCTATGCCAACCCAACAAACACATTTGGAGATACCTGTAGAGCATCTTTAGAATCACCCAGTTGCGTTGTGAAGTCTAATAGCACACAAGGAATTCTTTCGGTGTCCGGGAGTTGCATAATCTCATAGTCAAAGGAATATGTATTTGACATGAAGAAAGCAATGATACGTCTCCACCATATCTATAATTTATGAAGTATTCATGTTGTTATATTTTCATTCTTGGATGTTTTAAAATCATTTTATAGCTACTTTATACCATTTTTTGGGACTAACCTATTGACCCAGTACCCAATGCTAGTTGTTGTTTTTTGCTTGTTTTTTACATCACAGGAAATCAATATCAAACGGAGTCCAAACACCACGAAACCTTTTGTGGATTTTTTATGGACCAGAAGACATCCAATGGGCCAGAGTATCACCTCGGGGTGCCCCGAGGGGGGCACAACCCACCAGGACTCGCCTGGGCCCCCAGGCACGCCGCGGTGAGTAGTGCCCACCTCGATGGCGTCCCGCACCCCCTCTTCACCCTATAAATCGTCAAATATTCCAGAAACCCTCGCGGAGACCCTAGATCGGATGTTCCGCCGCTACAAGCCTCTGTATCCATGAAAACCAATCTAGACCCCGTTTCGGCACTCCATCGGAGGGGGAGATCATCACCGATGGCCGTCTTCATCATCCTGGCGGCCACTATGATGAGGCGGGAGTAGTCCACCCTCGGGGCTGAGGGTTTGTAACAGTAGCTATGTGTTTGATCTCTCTCTCTCTCTTGTGTTCTTGAGCTGTCAAGATCTTGATGTATCGCGGACTTTGTTAATATAGTCGGATCATATGCTATTTGCGCCTCTCTATCTTGTGATGAATTGAGTTTTCCCTTTGAGATTTCATTTTATCGTATTGAATATTTTTATGGATTTGAGGACACTTGATATATGTCCTGCATATGAATACCTGTGGTGACAATGGGGTATTATTTTTATTCACTTGATATATGTTTTGGTACTCAACTTGCGGATTCCTGAGGTGACATTGGGGTAATCTACGCATAGGGTTTGATGCACTTTCTTGTCTTTGTTTCTCCAGTAAAAATCTTGGGGCACTCTTTGAGGTTGTTTGTGTTGGATTGAGTATTACGAATCTTAAATTATTTGGTGTTATTTTAGTACGAACTCTTGGATAGATCGATCGGAAAGAATAGCTTCGAGGTGGTTTCATACTCTACAAACGATTTACTCTTATGTTCTCTGCTAGATAGGAACTTTGGAGTGATTCTTCATTGCACGTTGAGGGATGGTTATGTGATCCAATTATATTAGCATTGTTGAGAGATTGCACTAGCGAAAGTACGGACCCTAGGCCTCACTTTCAAGCATTGCAATATTGTTTGTGCTCACTTTTATCGTTTGCTACCTTGCTGTTTTTTTATTTTCAGATTATAAAAATATATTTCTACCATCCATATTATAATTTTATCACCATCTCTTCACCGAACTAGTGAACCTATACAAATTACCATTGTATTTGGTGTGTTGGGGACACAAGAGACTCTTTTTATTTGGTCGCAGGGTTGTTTGAGAGAGACCACCTTCATCCAACGCCTCCTATGGATTGATAAACCATAGGTCCTCCACTTGAGGGAAAATTGCTACTGTCCTACAAAACTCTGGGCTTGGAGGCCCAACACGAGTCTACAAGAATAAAGTTGCATAGTAGACATCAAGCAATAGTAATAAAACTGAACGATCATAATGCTAAGCTAACGAATGGGTCTTGTCCATCACATCATTATCCTAATGATGTGATACCATTTTTCAATGACAACACATGTCTATGGTTAGGAAACTTAAGCATCTTTTATTAACGACCTATTCTAGTAGAGGCTTACTAGGGACATGGTATTTCGTCTATGTATCCACACATGTATCAAGTTTTCGGTTAATACAATCCTAGCATGAATAAAAAAATATCATGAAATAAGGAAATATAAAATAACAACTTTATTATTGCCTCTCGGGCATATTTCCTTCAGGAAGATTATAAAACTTTTATGCATATGGATCATGAAGAATTTTTTTATGTGATAGTTACATTGTTGAATTTGATTATGATCCTACATGTAATTATTATGAGAGAGGAAAATATGGTTGTAGAAATTTCCATGTTACTAAATACCTGCCGTTATGTTGAGATTGCTAATGTTTCTTTCTTCTTCCTTCCGTATGCTAGTTTTTGCTTGCCTTGTAAAATTGTTTGCTTGTAAAATGCCTATGCAGAGAAATTATGTTAGGCTTAAATGTGTTCTTTACATTCTACATGATGCTCTATTTGTGTTTTATTTAGTATTTGTTCCAAGTAAAGCCTTTTGGATGATTTGGATGATAGTTGCTTTGATTCTGTGCAAAAATAGAAACTTTTGCGTCCAGTAATAAAATTATCTAAATTTGCTGGAGCATGATAAAACCTTGAATTTTTTTATACATGATTGCTATACAAATTTCCCACGCTGTCCTAATTTTTTAGAATTTTTGGAGTTACATAAGTATAGTCAATGTTCAGATTGCTACAGGTTGTTCTATTTTTGATGCATTGTTTTGCTTGTTTTGATGGAACTATGGATTGTATCGGGGGGTATAAAATAGGAAGTTAGAATATAGTAGGTATAATGCAAAATAATTCTGAACGGGTTTGTAACAGTATAAAATTACTAATTTGTTTTATTATACTAACGGATCTCATGAAGGTTTGTTAAGTTTTGTGTGATTGTAGTTTTCATGTTTTGGGTGAGATCACGATGGATGAAGGAATAAGGAGCGGCAAGAGCCTAAGATTGGGGATGCCCGAGGCACCCCAAGGTAATATTCAAGGACTCCCAAGCATTTAAGCTTGGCGACACCCCAGAAGGCATCCCATCTTTCTTCTACTAACTATTGGTAATTTTACTTGGAGCTATATTTTTATTCATCACATGATATGAGTTTTGCTTGGAGCGTCATTTATTATAGGAGTCTTTACTTTGTTTGGTTTTTAGTTCATCACAATCAACTTTGCTAGACACACCTTTTTGAGAGCGACACAGATTTTTCGTTTTTTGTTAGTCTATGTGCTTCACTTAAATCTTTTGAGCTAGGCAGTTGCTCTAATACTTCACTTATATCTTTTTGAGCACGGAGGTGATTATAATTTGAAGAAATATATGAACTCTCATGCTTCACTTATATCTTTTTGAGAGTTGATAATAGTAATGGTAATTTTCACAAGAATGAATTTGGTCCCAAAGTGATGAATCTTCAAGAAGGATATAATAAAAACTTTCATATAGATCATTGAATATGATAAGTTTTATTCCTTGCAATAGTTTTGCGATACGGTGATGATAATATGTGAGTTATGCTAGTGAGTAATTGTGCTTTAGTAAGAATATTCGTGTTAAGGTTTGTGATTCTCTATGCATGCACATAAAAGTCAATAGTTATGCAACAAAATTACATCCTACTTATGGTGCATTATTTAGTGTTAGCTATGTTCAATGCACATTCTTGACCATTTTCGTTTTTTGTTGGTTACTTCTCCATCTATTTACCAGCCTTCATTTGTACTAAGCACAAACACGGTTTGTGCATCCAATTCCTTAAATGCAAAGTTGTGCCAAATGAGTCCACCATACCTACCTATAGGCGGTATTTACATGTCGTTCCGTAAATTTGCATGTACCTGTTGGGGATCGTTGTAGAAATTAAAAAATTTCTACGCATCACCAAGATCAATCTATGGAGTAACTAGCAACGAGAGAGAGGGGAGTGCATCTTCATACCCTTGAATATCGTGAGATGGAAGCGTTGCAAGAACGCGGATGAAGGAGTCGTACTCGTAGCGATTCAGATCGCGGCGGATTCTGATCTAAGCGCCGAACAACGACACCTCTGTGTTCAACACACGTACATCCCAGTGACGTCTCCCGCGCCTTGATCCAGCAAGGAGGAGGGAGAGGTTGAGGAAGATGGCTCCAGCAGCAGCACGGCGGCGTGGTGATGATGGAGTGGAAGTTCTCCGGCAGGGCTTCGCCAAGCTCACGCGGAGGAGGAGAGGTGTTGGGGAGGAGAGGGGCTGCGCCTTGGATGTGGTGTTGTAGCCCTCCCTCTAGCCCTCTATTTATAGGGAGAAGGGGGAAGGGGGCCGGCCCCTCTAGATGAGATCTAGAGGGGGGCGGCGGCCAAGGGGGAGGGGCTTGCCCCCCAAGCAAGGGGGCGCCCCCTTTAGGGTTACCCCCGCCAACCCTAGGCGCATGGGACCTAGGGGGGAGGCGCCCAGCCCACCTAGGGGCTGGTTCCCTTCCACATACAGCCCATAGGGCCCTCCGGGGCAGGTGGACCCTCCCGGTGAACCATCGGAACCTCTTCGGTGGTCCCGGTACAATACCGGTATACCCCCGAATATTTCCGGTGATCGTATGACGACTTCCCATATATAAATCTTCACCTCCGGACCATTCCGGAACTCCTCGTTACATCCGGGATCTCATCTGGGACTCCAAAAAACATTCGGTAATCACACACAAATCTTCCCTATAACACTAGCGTCATAGAACCTTAAGTGTGTAGACCCTACGGGTTCGGGAATCATGCAGACATGACCAAGATAGCTCTCCGGCCAATAACCAACAGTGGGATCTGGATACCCATGTTGGCTCCCACATGTTCCATCATGATCTCATCGGATGAACCACGATTTCGAGGATTCAAGCAATCCCGTATACAATTCCCTTTGTCAATCGGTATGTTACTTGCCCGAGATTCGATCGTCGGTATCACAATACCTCATTCAATCTCATTACCGGGAGGTCACTTTACTCGTTCCATAATGCATGATCCCGGGACCAACTACTTAGTCACATTGAGCTCATTATGATGATGCATTACCGAGTGGGCCCAGAGATACCTCTGCATCATACGGAGTGACAAATCCCATGCTCAATTCATGCCAACCCAACAAACACTTTCGGAGATACCTGTAGTGCACCTTTATAGCCACCCAGTTACGTTGTGATGTTTGGTACACCCAAAGCACTACTACGGTATCCGGGAGTTGCACGATCTCATGGTCTAAGGAAATGATACTTGACATTAGAAAAGCTTTAGCAAACGAACTGCACGATCTTGTGCTATGCTTAGGATTGGGTCTTGTCCATCACATCATTCTCCTAATGATGTGATCCCGTTATAAATGACATCCAATGTCCATAGTCAGGAAACCATGACCATCTGTTGATCATAGAGCTAGTCAACTAGAGGCTCACTAGGGACATGTTGTGGTCTATGTATTCACACATGTATTACGGCTTCCGGTCAATACAATTATAGCATGAATAATAGACAATTATCATGAACAAGGAAATATAATAATAACCATTTTATTATTGCCTCTAGGGCATATTTCCAACAGTCTCCCAATTGCACTAGAGTCAATAATCTAGTTACATTGTGATGAATCGAACACCCATAGAGTTATGGTGTTGATCATGTTTTGCTCGTGGAAGAGGTTTAGTCAACGTATCTGCGACATTCAGATCCGTATGCACTTTACAAATATCCATGTCTCCATCTTGAACATTTTCATGAATGGAGTTGAAGTGACGCTTGATGTGCCTGGTCTTCTTGTGAAACCTGGGCTCCTTGGCAAGGGCAATAGCTCTAGTGTTGTCACAGAAGAGAGTCATCGGTCCCGACACATTCGGAATAACTCCTAGGTCGGTAATGAACTCCTTCATCCAGATTGCTTCATGTGCTGCCTCTGAGGCTTCCATGTACTCCGCTTCACATGTAGATCCCGCCACGACGCTTTGCTTGCAACTGCACTAGCTTACTGCCCCACCATTCAAAATATACACGTATCCGGTTTGTGACTTAGAGTCATCCAGATCTGTGTCGAAGCTAGCATCGACGTAACCCTTTACGACGAGCTCTTCGTCACCTCCAAAAATGGGAAACATATCCTTAGTCCTTTTCAAGTACTTCAGGATATTCTTGACCGCTGTCCAGTGTTCCATGCTGGGATTACTTTGGTACCTCCCTACCAAACTGTAACGCCCCAGATATAATTTCCATATTTGTATCCAACTCTTGCCGTCTCCAGCGCTAAGTTATATTTATTTCTCGGGTTCGGGTTTTTGTCTCCGTGTGTTGTCTTCGTTTTCATGCATCTCATACCATGTCATCTCGTGCATCGCATTTGCATACATGTTCATCTCGTGCGTTCGAGCATTTTCCCCGTTGTCCGTTTTGCATTCCGGCGCTTCGTTCTCCTCCGGTGGTCATCTCTAGCTTTCTTTCGTGTTTGGGAATTAAACATTTCCGGATTGGACCGAGACTTGCCAAGCGGCCTTGGTTTACTACCGGTAGACCGCCTGTCAAGTTTCGTATCATTTGGACTTCGTTTGATACTCCAACGGTTAACCGAGGGACCGAAAAGGCCTCGTGTGTGTTGCAGCCCAACACCCCCCAAATTTGGCCCAAAACCCACCAAACTCTGCTCCATGCCCTAGAGCGTTCGATCACGATCGTGTGGGCGAAAACCGCACCTCATTTGGACTCTCCTAGCTCCACTTATGTCTATTTATAGACCCCCTCCTCCAAATCCCGGATCCCCTCGTCTCAAACCCTAGTTTTAAAAAAAAACCTCCCCGCACCGACGGACACGTCCGCCCCCAGCCGGACGCGTCCGCCGCCGCGTCCCTCGTCCAACCGCCGATCGCCACGTGGGCGAGGCCCACATCGCCGCCGCCAGCCCGGATCGGGCCCTCCCCGGCCCGCAGTCTCCCCGCCGCCTCCTCCTACGTCCGCCGCCGCCACCTCCGGCGCCGGTGGCCGCCGTCGCCACGGGCCGCCGCGCCCCCGACCGGAGTTCGCCGCCGCGCCGACCCCGCTCCGCCCCGCTGCCATCTCCGGTGGCCGCGGCTCCGCCACCGCCCGGCGCCGCCGTCCCGGCCACTGGACGCCGCCCCCGCCGGCCGCCGCCCCGCCTTCGCCGGCGTCGCCTCGGGAGGCGCGCCCCGACCCGGCTGCTACAGTGCTTGAACAGTGGATCTGAGATCTAAATCCTCTAGGTTGACTTTTCATCCCCGTAACCCTAATTTTTTATGCTATGTTTGACTGCTCGTATCTCCGCATCTGTAGCTCCGTTTTGGGCGTATGATATATCAAAATCTTCGCCTCGACATGTACATCATTTCATTCCATTGCATCATTTGCATTTGAGGTCATCTTGTTGCCCAAAATGCTGTTAGAAGGAGGCTTCGTGAGTTAAATTGCAGATCCGTTAGTTCATCATGCACTTTTGTCATTTTTGCTATGTTTAATTCGTGCATGATATGCCTGTGCCCCTTTGGGATGAATTGTTAAGCATTTTGTCTTCTTTCCAGAGGTGCCACCCATGCATTTTTAGGATGTGTGTGTTGTCTTGTGCAAGCTTGCGAAGAGAGGTACCTGAGATTGCTGATTTCAGGGACTTAGTGATTTTCACTAAGTCTGGGATATTTTAGTTCATGATGCTATATGTCCAGCTTGTTTCCTAGTGATCCGTGCCTCTTTTGAGGATGATCAGTAAGGGAGTTTTGATATTTATGTTATGCTCTATCCATCCATGTCTTTGTTTACATATGTGGAGTGCTCTAGGTTGACTCAATCGAGCTCAACTTTTGCTTCGTTGTTAATCTGGGCAGATCGTCAACTTGTTTGCGATTTTGCCGATGCTACCGTTAGTGTTCCATGCATGCTATGCCTTTGTTCTTGCCATGTGTAGCTAGCACATTGTGCCTTCTTGCTGGTCATATGCTTTCCTTGCCATGACTTGCACCGTAGTGAGTGCATCGAGCTCGTTTACATGCCTTCGTGAGTTAAATTTCTGCATGCCTCAGTTTTCACTAAGTCTGAAAACTGATTGTGTTCGAGCTATGTTCGTGAGCTCGGTAGAGTATTTTGTGAACCCTTTTGGCCCCAGGTCACTTTGGGTGTTTTGTTAAGCTTGTTGAGTAGCTCCATGCCATGTTCTTACTTGTCATGTTCAGGTTTTGTGTCATGTTGTTTTGCTGCTCCGAAGAGGGCTTCGTGATCTGAAATTTCAGACTAGTGTTAATTTCACTAAGTCTGGAAATCTGTTTTGCATTTGCGTTTTAGCCATGCTTGTTTGAACCTCTTAATGGATGAATTTGCCTATGGCTCAGTGCTAGTGTTTTGTCAACCATCTTGTGTACATCACTGCCATGTATTTTGTTTTCATGTTTGGTGGCTGTAGCATGTTCATTTCGTTGCATTTAGATGCCTACTTGCTGTAAATCGCAGACCGGTGTCGTATCTTAAAACGCTCGCCATTTCTAAACCGTAGCTCCGATTCCAATGATCTTTATATCGTTTTCAAGCGATTTCATCCCCTCTATCCAGTGGCACACTTGGTTTTCCAAGTTGAGGCCAGGTTCATGCATTTCCTGTCATTTCTTGCATTTTGCATCCCGCATCGCATCCCGCATAGCATATCGTCATTTCATCATATTGCTTGGTCTTGCCCGTGGTTGATTGTATCCTTGTTGCTTGTTTGTCTTGTTGGGTAGAGCCGGGAGACGAGTTCGCTACCGAGGAGCCCGTTGAGTTTGCTTGTGAGGATCCAGTCAACTCTGACAACTGTGCAGGCAAGATGATCATACCCTCGAAATCACTACTATCTTTGCTATGCTAGTTTGCTCGCTCTTTTGCTTTGCCACTGCTACGATGCCTACCTTTTGCTTGTCAGCCTCCCAATTGCCATGTTGAACCTCTAACCCTCCATTGTCCTAGCAAACCGTTGATTGGCTATGTTACCGCTTTGCTCAGCCCTTCTTATAGCGTTGTTAGTTGCAGGTGAAGATTGGAGCCGTTCCTTGTTGGAACATTTATTTACTTGTTGGGATATCATGATATTGCTATGTTATCTTAATGCATCTATATACTTGGTAAAGGGTGGAAGGCTCGGCCTCTCGCCTAGTGTTTTGTTCCACTCTTGCCGCCCTAGTTTCCGTCATATCGGTGTTATGTTCCCGGATTGTTGCGTCCCTTACGCGGTTGGGTTATAATGGGAACCCCTTGATATTTCGCCTTGATTAAAGCCTGTCCAGCAATGCCCAACCTTGGTTTTACCATTTGCCACCTAGCCTTTTCTTTCCCTTGGGTTCTGCAGACTCAAAGGTCATCTTATTTTACCCCCCCCCCCGGGCCAGTGCTCCTCTGAGTGTTGGTCCACCTGTCAGCTACCGGTGGCCACCAGGGGCAACTCTGGGTTGGCCTACCCGTACCTAGGACAATCTGAGTGTGCCCTGAGAAAGAGATATGTGCAGCTCCTATCGGGATTTGTCGGCACATTCGGGCGGTGTTGCTGGTCTTGTTTTAACCTGTCGAAGTGTCTTGAGTTACCGAGATACCGAGTCTGATCGGAACGTCTTGGGAGGAGGTCTATTCCTTCGTTGACCGTGAGAGCTTGTCATGGGCTAAGTTGGGACTCCCCTGCAGGGATTGAACTTTCGAAAGCCGTGCCCGCGGTTATGGGCAGATGGGAATTTGTTAATGTCCGGTTGTAGATAACTTTAACTTAACTTAATTAAAATGAATCAACCGTGTGTGTTACCGTGATGGCCCCTTCTCGGCGGAGTCCGGGAAGTGGACACGGTGTTGGAGTTATGCTTGCGCAGGATGTTCCTTAGTTTCTCGCTCGTGCTTCGCTTTCTCTTCTCGCTCTCTTTTGCGTATAAGTTAGCCACCACATATGCTAGTCGCTTGCTGCAGCTCCACATATATTTGCCTTATCCATTCCTATGAGCTTAAATAGTTTTGATCGCGAGGGTGCGAGATTGCTGAGTCCCTGTGGCTCACAGATACTACAACTCCAGATGCAGGTCCAGGTGTTTCTGCTCCAGTTGACGATTACGAGCTCAAGTGGGAGTTCGACGAGGACTCTCAGCGATACTACGTGTCTTTTCCGGATGATCAGTAGTGGTGCCTAGTTGGGGTTATCGATTCAGGGCCTTGTCGCATGTTGGGGGTCTTTTCTATTTTGGCACCGTAGTCGGGCCATGAGTGATTTGTTTGATGGATGTTATTTATGTACTCTGATGTGACGTGGCGAGTGTAAGCCAACTATGTTATCTCCCCCTTTTATTATATATTGCATGGGATGTTGTAATAATTGCCTGACTTGCGACATTGCTTTCAATGCGGTTATGCCTCTAAGTCGTGCCTCGACACGTGGGAGATATAGCCGCATCGAGGGCGTTACAAGTTGGTAATCAGAGCCTTCCCCGACCTTAGGAGCCCCATTGCTTGATCGTTTTTAGCAGCCGAGTTGTGTCTAGGAAAATGTTTTGAGTCCTTAGGAATTATATATCGGAGAGCTTAGGAATTCTTTTTGCTTCCCAGTCTCCTCATCGCTCTGGTAAGGCATCCTGACGTAGAGTTTTGACTATTCTCTTCTCAAATCTCACTAAAAAATTTTAGGATCACGCGAGTATCTTGGTTTTGTTCCGATGATTTTGTGACGAGAACATTGTTCTTGGTGCCTCCTGTCTTTAGGGGTTGTGGCAGTGTCCCGGGGAGTTGAGCTCCGAGGTGTTGTCGTCACAATTTTATCGTTGCAATTCTGGTATACTTGAGATTTGTGCGCGACATCGAAAATCTCTTTTATGCAGTTCGTTGGTGAGATAACCTCGACGCCACCCAGTACTGGGGCGGGAGTTCGGGAGTATCGCCATAACTTGTATAACGGATGCTTTTCGAAGGTTGAGATAGATGGTTTCCGAAGTTTTCCTGGTTATGTGTTGAAGGATGGATACAGCTGGATGTAGGATTTGCTAGTTTGGGTGAGATATTGTGCTTCCCCTGTATCCCCAACACCTGATTGCATAACCGGAAAGGTTCGGGAGTTTCATAGGTGGGAATTCTAGTAGCTCTAGTTCTTCTTCCACGGATATTGGTTTGAGATTGGGATTTCTTACCGATTATTCGTTCTTGATCCGTACCTTGTTGAATTATTTCTCTACCTTAATTCTACGTGGCTTCTCAATTTATGGATATGTGACCATTTGAAGAGGAATGCATTCGTTCATTTTGTTCGGATGTGAAGACTATTTGTTGCAATTTTCATTCCGTTGGATTCAGCTTCTATATTGTTGTCTATCAATGTGCTAATGGTGGTCAACCTGTTCAGGATGGCTCCTCCAACGCGCACGACTCCGAATCCTGATCCGCCTCCACCTCCGCCTCCTCCGGAAGCATGGCAAGCTGTGATGGCCGCTACTAATGCAAACACACAGTTGATCATGCAAATTCTCCAAGAGCGCAATCAAGGCAGTCAAGGGAATCAAGGCCATAATCAGCACCACTTTGCTACACTGAACCAGTTCCTTGCTAATGGCCCAAAGACGTTCAGCGGTTGTGTTGAGGCTACCGATGCTGACGATTGGCTAGTGGATCTGGGCAAGCATTTTGAATGCAGCAACGTCAGGCCTGAAGATTTCGTCAAGTTCGCTTCTTTCCAGCTCAAAGATCAGGCTGCAGAGTGGTTCCAGCAGTACAAGGATTCCAGAGGTGGACGTGTTATCACTTGGGACGATTTCCGTCAAGATTTCCGCGCTCATCACATCCCTCAAAGTGTGGTTGAGAGTAAGCGTCAGGAATTCCGCAATCTGAAGCAAGGCTCTTTGTCTGTCTATGACTACAACAAGTTGTTCCAGAAGCTCGCCCGTTTTGCCAAGCAGGATGTTCCTGATGAGAAGAGCATGATCTATCAGTTCAGGGGTGGTCTTCGTGAGGAAATTCAGCTCGCTCTTGTCCTCTTTGAGCCGTTGAGATACGATGAGTTTTACAACATGGCACTGAAGCAAGAGGCTGCTCAGATGAGGTGTGATGCTTCCAGGAAGCGTGCCAGAGATGTTACTCCGTCTTCCTCTACTCAAGTGGTCAAGCAGCAGAAGTATTGGCTTCCTCCTCCTCCGTTCCGTCAGCCGTATCAGCAGAAGAGCAAAGGTGGCAGTGGTTTCTCCCACCCACCCAACCCAGGCTTTCAGAACAGAACTTCGTCTCAAGCTCCAAGATCGAGTGCTCCGTATCACCGTCCGCTTTCAGAGGTCACGTGCAACAAGTGCCAACAGAAGGGTCACTATGCCAACAAGTGTACCAACCAGAGGCGTCTTCCTCCTCCTCCTCCTGTCAGATCGGCAAGTACAGCTGTGGTCAAGCATAACCCCAAGTCCGCCAAGGTCAACTTGATGAATGCAGCTCAGGCAGAGGACTCGTCAGATGTGATCATGGGTAACCTTCCTGTTAATGATATTCCTGCAAATGTTCTTTTTGACACTGGTGCATCGCATTGCTTCATCTCGAGACCGTTTACAAATAGGCATGAATTGGTCTCACAAGTTTTGCCTAGTCCTTTAGCAGTTGTCTCTCCCGGTAAGCGCATGCAGGCTAACTCCATCGTTCCGGATGTTTCTATCACTCTGGGTGACTACAAGTTCTTGGCTTCTCCTACGGTTCTTGGCAACTCGGATATCGATCTTATTCTCGGGATGGACTGGCTCTCTAAGCATAAAGCTCAGCTTGATTGTGCAGCCAGGCAGATTCAACTGACTCATTCGTCTGAGGATGTCATTGTCTTTGCCGCTCGGGATAATACCATCCGGTTGTTTTCTCTCAATGAGAAGGGTGAATTGGATGCCATCTCTCAAATTCCTGTCGTTTGTGAGTATCAAGACGTCTTTCCAGAAGAGCTCCCAGGAATGCCTCCGCACCGGCCAGTTGAATTCGTTATTGAACTTGAGCCTGGCACGGAACCTGTGTGCAAACGTCCCTACAAGCTCGGACCTGAAGAGTTGAAGGAGCTGAAGAAACAACTCGATGAGCAAGAAAGATTGGGTCTCATTCGGCCTAGTACTTCTCCGTGGGGTTGTGGTGTTCTTTTTGTGAAGAAGAAGGATGGATCGAGTCGACTTTGTGTTGATTACCGTCCAGTAAACAAGAAGACCATCAAGAACAAATACCCACTTCCCAACATCAATGAGCTGTTCGAACAACTCAAGGGTGCTCAAGTATTCTCCAAGCTTGATCTCCGTATGGGTTATCATCAGATTCGTATTCGTGAGCAAGATATTCCCAAGACGGCGTTCAGAACAAGCTTTGGTTCATATGAATACACCGTCATGTCTTTTGGCCTCGCCAACGCTCCTCCGACGTTCTCTCGCATGATGAACTTCATCTTCAACCCCTACACCAATGAATTCGTTTTGGTCTATCTCGACGACATTCTGGTTTTCTCGAAGAACAAGGAAGATCATGCCAAGCACTTGCGTTTGGTTCTTGACAAGCTCAGGGAACATCAGTTCTACGCCAAGTTCTCCAAGTGTGAATTTTGGCTCGATGAGGTTCTTTATCTTGGTCATATCATCTCTGCCAAGGGCATTTCCGTGAATCCTGAGAAGGTGTCCGCAATTGTGAATTGGGAACCTCCTCAGAACGTGAAGCAACTCCGCAGTTTCCTCGGTCTCGCAAGCTATTGCAGAAGATTCGTTGAAAACTTTTCTAAGATCGCCAAGCCTCTCTCAAATCTTCTTCAGAAGCACGTCAAGTACGTTTGGTCTCCGGAGTGTGATATTGCTTTCAACACTTTGAAAGAGAAGTTGATCACTGCTCCAGTTCTGACTCCGCCTGACGAAACCAAGCCGTACGAGGTCTTTTGTGATGCCTCTCTCCAAGGTCTCGGTGCTGTACTGATGCAAGAGAAGAAAGTTGTCGCTTATACCTCTCGCTAGTTGAAGCCTAATGAGAAGAACTACCCCACTCATGATCTCGAGTTGGCGGCAGTTGTGCACGCTTTGTTGACTTGGAGACATCTTCTATTGGGAAGAAAAGTGGACATTTTCACTGATCACAAGAGTCTCAAGTACATCTTCACTCAGCCTAATCTCAACCTCAGGCAGACTCGATGGGTCGAAATGATTCAAGAGTAAAATCCGAGTATTGAGTATACTCCAGGCAAGGCCAATGTGATTGCTGACGCTTTGAGCAGGAAAGCATATTGCAACAGTCTGATTCTCAAGCCTTATCAACCCGAGCTTTGTGAAGCTTTCCGCAAGCTGAATCTGCAAATTGTTCCTCAAGGTTTCCTCGCCAACCTTCAAGTCTCTCCTACCTTAGAAGACAAGATTCGCCAAGCCCAACTTCTTGATGCTATGGTGAAGAAGGTGAAGATTGGTATTGCAAAGAGTCAGTCCAAGTACAAGTGCTACCGACTTGATGACAAGGACACTCTCTTCTTCGAGGATCGAATTGTTGTGCCCAAAGGTGAACTTCGTAAGGTGATCATGAACGAGGCTCACAACTCTCTCCTCTCCATCCACCCTGGTAGTACGAAGATGTATCAGGACCTCAAGCAAGCTTATTGGTGGACTCGAATGAAGCGCGAGATCGCTCAATTCGTGAATGAATGTGATGTCTGCAGAAGAGTGAAGGCAGAACACCAAAGGCCAGCTGGTCTCCTCCAACCTCTTGCCATTCCAGAATGGAAGTTTGACCACATTGAAATGGACTTCGTGACTGGGTTTCCAAAGTCCAAGCGTGGCAATGATGCTATATTCGTCGTCATCGACAAGCTCACCAAAGTGGCTCACTTTCTGCCTATCAAAGAGTCAATCACTGCAGCTCAATTGGCGGAACTCTATACCTCTCGCATTGTCTCTCTGCACGGTATTCCTCAAGTGATATCTTCAGACCGTGGCAGCATCTTTACCTCCAAGTTTTGGGATTCTTTTCAGAAGGCCATGGGCACAAACATCCGCTTCAGCACAGCTTTCCATCCTCAAACGAGCGGTCAAGTCGAGCGTGTCAATCAGATTCTTGAAGATATGCTCAGGGCTTGTGTGATCTCCTTCGGCATGAAGTGGGAGGATTGTCTTCCTTATGCTGAATTCTCATACAACAACAGCTTTCAAGCAAGTTCGGGCAAGGCCCCCTTTGAAATTCTGTATGGCAGGAAGTGCCGTACCCCTCTCAACTGGTCTGAAACCGGTGAACGTCAGCTGCTGGGTAATGACTTAATCACAGAAGCAGAAGATATGTGCAAAGTCATTCGTGATAACCTCAAAGCAGCTCAATCCCGCCAGAAGAGCTACTATGATAGTAAGCACCGTGATTTGACTTTCGAGATTGGAGATCATGTTTACCTCCGCGTCTCTCCTATGAAAGGTACTCGTCGCTTCGGTATCAAAGGGAAGCTTGCCCCTAGATACGTGGGACCTTTCAAGATTGTCAGCAAGAGAGGCGACCTCGCCTATCAACTTGAGCTTCCTTCAAACTTTGCAAATGTTCATGATGTGTTCCATGTCTCTCAGCTTCGTAAGTGCTTCAAGACTCCTGACCGCACCGTCAACTTCGAGGACATTGAGCTCCAAGAAGATCTCTCCTATCGTGAGCACCCAGTTGCTATTCTTGAAGAGACTGAACGCAAGACTCGCAACAAGTCAATTAAATTTCTCAAAATCAAGTGGTCTCACCATTCCGACCGTGAAGCTACCTGGGAACGAGAGGATAACCTCCGTTCTGAGTACCCGGAGTTCTTTCAGTCCTAGATCTCGGGACAAGATCTTTTCGTAGTGGTGGAGTGTGGTAACGCCCCAGATATAATTTCCATATTTGTATCCAACTCTTGCCGTCTCCGGCGCTAAGTTATATTTATTTCTCGGGTTCGGGTTTTTGTCTCCGTGTGTTGTCTTCGTTTTCATGCATCTCATACCATGTCATCCCGTGCATCGCATTTGCATACATGTTCATCTCGTGCGTTCGAGCATTTTCCCCGTTGTCCGTTTTGCATTCCGGCGCTTCGTTTTCCTCCGGTGGTCATCTCTAGCTTTCTTTCGTGTTTGGGAATTAAACATTTCCGGATTGGACCGAGACTTGCCAAGCGGCCTTGGTTTACTACCGGTAGACCGCCTGTCAAGTTTCGTATCATTTGGACTTCGTTTGATACTCCAACGGTTAACCGAGGGACCGAAAAGGCCTCGTGTGTGTTGCAGCCCAACACCCCCCAAATTTGGCCCAAAACCCACCAAACTCTGCTCCATGCCCTAGAGCGTTCGATCACGATCGTGTGGGCGAAAACCGCACCTCATTTGGACTCTCCTAGCTCCACTTATGTCTATTTATAGACCCCCTTCTCCAAATCCCGGATCCCCTCGTCTCAAACCCTAGTTTTTTAAAAAAAAAACCTCCCCGCACCGACGGACACGTCCGCCCCCAGCCGGACGCGTCCGCCGCCGCGTCCCTCGTCCAACCGCCGATCGCCACGTGGGCGAGGCCCACATCGCCGCCGCCAGCCCGGATCGGGCCCTCCCCGGCCCGCAGTCTCCCCGCCGCCTCCTCCTACGTCCGCCGCCGCCACCTCCGGCGCCGGTGGCCGCCGTCGCCACGGGCCGCCGCGCCCCCGACCGGAGTTCGCCGCCGCGCCGACCCCGCTCCGCCCCGCTGCCATCTCCGGTGGCCGCGGCTCCGCCACCGCCCGGCGCCGCCGTCCCGGCCACTGGACGCCGCCCCCGCCGGCCGCCGTCCCCGCCTTCGCCGGCGTCGCCTCGGGAGGCGCGCCCCGACCCGGCTGCTACAGTGCTTGAACAGTGGATCTGACATCTAAATCCTCTAGGTTGACTTTTCATCCCCGTAACCCTAATTTTTTATGCTATGTTTGACTGCTCGTATCTCCGCATCTGTAGCTCCGTTTTGGGCGTATGATATATCAAAATCTTCGCCTCGACATGTGCATCATTTCATTCCATTGCATCATTTGCATTTGAGGTCATCTTGTTGCCCAAAATGCTGTTAGAAGGAGGCTTCGTGAGTTAAATTGCAGATCCGTTAGTTCATCATGCACTTTTGTCATTTTTGCTATGTTTAATTCGTGCATGATATGCCTGTGCCCCTTTGGGATGAATTGTTAAGCATTTTGTCTTCTTTCCAGAGGTGCCACCCATGCATTTTTAGGATGTGTGTGTTGTCTTGTGCAAGCTTGCGAAGAGAGGTACCTGAGATTGCTGATTTCAGGGACTTAGTGATTTTCACTAAGTCTGGGATATTTTAGTTCATGATGCTATATGTCCAGCTTGTTTCCTAGTGATCCGTGCCTCTTTTGAGGATGATCAGTAAGGGAGTTTTGATATTTATGTTATGCTCTATCCATCCATGTCTTTGTTTACATATGTGGAGTGCTCTAGGTTGACTCAATCGAGCTCAACTTTTGCTTCGTTGTTAATCTGGGCAGATCGTCAACTTGTTTGCGATTTTGCCGATGCTACCGTTAGTGTTCCATGCATGCTATGCCTTTGTTCTTGCCATGTGTAGCTAGCACATTGTGCCTTCTTGCTGGTCATATGCTTTCCTTGCCATGACTTGCACCGTAGTGAGTGCATCGAGCTCGTTTACATGCCTTCGTGAGTTAAATTTCTGCATGCCTCAGTTTTCACTAAGTCTGAAAACTGATTGTGTTCGAGCTATGTTCGTGAGCTCGGTAGAGTATTTTGTGAACCCTTTTGGCCCCAGGTCACTTTGGGTGTTTTGTTAAGCTTGTTGAGTAGCTCCATGCCATGTTCTTACTTGTCATGTTCAGGTTTTGTGTCATGTTGTTTTGCTGCTCCGAAGAGGGCTTCGTGATCTGAAATTTCAGACTAGTGTTAATTTCACTAAGTCTGGAAATCTGTTTTGCATTTGCGTTTTAGCCATGCTTGTTTGAACCTCTTAATGGATGAATTTGCCTATGGCTCAGTGCTAGTGTTTTGTCAACCATCTTGTGTACATCACTGCCATGTATTTTGTTTTCATGTTTGGTGGCTGTAGCATGTTCATTTCGTTGCATTTAGATGCCTACTTGCTGTAAATCGCAGACCGGTGTCGTATCTTAAAACGCTCGCCATTTCTAAACCGTAGCTCCGATTCCAATGATCTTTATATCGTTTTCAAGCGATTTCATCCCCTCTATCCAGTGGCACACTTGGTTTTCCAAGTTGAGGCCAGGTTCATGCATTTCCTGTCATTTCTTGCATTTTGCATCCCGCATCGCATCCCGCATAGCATATCGTCATTTCATCATATTGCTTGGTCTTGCCCGTGGTTGATTGTATCCTTGTTGCTTGTTTGTCTTGTTGGGTAGAGCCGGGAGACGAGTTCGCTACCGAGGAGCCCGTTGAGTTTGCTTGTGAGGATCCAGTCAACTCTGACAACTGTGCAGGCAAGATGATCATACCCTCGAAATCACTACTATCTTTGCTATGCTAGTTTGCTCGCTCTTTTGCTTTGCCACTGCTACGATGCCTACCTTTTGCTTGTCAGCCTCCCAATTGCCATGTTGAACCTCTAACCCTCCATTGTCCTAGCAAACCGTTGATTGGCTATGTTACCGCTTTGCTCAGCCCTTCTTATAGCGTTGTTAGTTGCAGGTGAAGATTGGAGCCGTTCCTTGTTGGAACATTTATTTACTTGTTGGGATATCATGATATTGCTATGTTATCTTAATGCATCTATATACTTGGTAAAGGGTGGAAGGCTCGGCCTCTCGCCTAGTGTTTTGTTCCACTCTTGCCGCCCTAGTTTCCGTCATATCGGTGTTATGTTCCCGGATTGTTGCGTCCCTTACGCGGTTGGGTTATAATGGGAACCCCTTGATATTTCGCCTTGATTAAAGCCTGTCCAGCAATGCCCAACCTTGGTTTTACCATTTGCCACCTAGCCTTTTCTTTCCCTTGGGTTCTGCAGACTCAAAGGTCATCTTATTTTACCCCCCCCCCGGGCCAGTGCTCCTCTGAGTGTTGGTCCACCTGTCAGCTACCGGTGGCCACCAGGGGCAACTCTGGGTTGGCCTACCCGTACCTAGGACAATCTGAGTGTGCCCTGAGAAAGAGATATGTGCAGCTCCTATCGGGATTTGTCGGCACATTCGGGCGGTGTTGCTGGTCTTGTTTTAACCTGTCGAAGTGTCTTGAGTTACCGAGATACCGAGTCTGATCGGAACGTCTTGGGAGGAGGTCTATTCCTTCGTTGACCGTGAGAGCTTGTCATGGGCTAAGTTGGGACTCCCCTGCAGGGATTGAACTTTCGAAAGCCGTGCCCGCGGTTATGGGCAGATGGGAATTTGTTAATGTCCGGTTGTAGATAACTTTAACTTAACTTAATTAAAATGAATCAACCGTGTGTGTTACCGTGATGGCCCCTTCTCGGCGGAGTCCGGGAAGTGGACACGGTGTTGGAGTTATGCTTGCGCAGGATGTTCCTTAGTTTCTCGCTCGTGCTTCGCTTTCTCTTCTCGCTCTCTTTTGCGTATAAGTTAGCCACCACATATGCTAGTCGCTTGCTGCAGCTCCACATATATTTGCCTTATCCATTCCTATGAGCTTAAATAGTTTTGATCGCGAGGGTGCGAGATTGCTGAGTCCCTGTGGCTCACAGATACTACAACTCCAGATGCAGGTCCAGGTGTTTCTGCTCCAGTTGACGATTACGAGCTCAAGTGGGAGTTCGACGAGGACTCTCAGCGATACTACGTGTCTTTTCCGGATGATCAGTAGTGGTGCCTAGTTGGGGTTATCAATTCAGGGCCTTGTCGCATGTTGGGGGTCTTTTCTATTTTGGCACCGTAGTCGAGCCATGAGTGATTTGTTTGATGGATGTTATTTATGTACTCTGATGTGACGTGGCGAGTGTAAGCCAACTATGTTATCTCCCCCTTTTATTATATATTGCATGGGATGTTGTAATAATTGCCTGACTTGCGACATTGCTTTCAATGCGGTTATGCCTCTAAGTCGTGCCTCGACACGTGGGAGATATAGCCGCATCGAGGGCGTTGCACAAACTTACGGTAAGGTTTACATGAGGTCTGGTACACAGCATGGCATACATAATAGACCCTATGGCTGAGGCATAGGGGATGACACTCATCTTTTCTCTATCTTCTGCCGTGGTCGGGCTTTGAGTCGAGCTCAATTTAACACCTTGCAATACATTCAAGAACCCCTTCTTGGACTGATCCATATTGAACTTCTTCAATATCTTATCAAGGTATGTGCTTTGTGAAAGACCTATGAGGCATCTCTATCTATCTCTATAGATCTTGATGCCTAATATGTAAGCAGCTTCTCCAAGGTCCTTCATTGAAAAACACTTATTCAAGTAGGCCTTTATGCTTTCCAAAAGTTATATATCATTTCCCATCAATAGTATGTCATCTACATATAATATGAGAAATGCTACAGAGCTCCCACTCACTTTCTTGTAAACGCAGGCTTCTCCATAAGTCTACATAAACCCAAACGCTTTGATCATTTCATCAAAGCGAATGTTCCAACTCCGAGATGCTTGCACTAGCCCATAGATGGAGCACTGGAGCTTGCATACCTTGTTAGCATTCTTATGATTGAAAAAACCTTTCGGCTGCATCATATACAATTCTTCCTTAAGGAAGCCGTTAAGGAATGTCGTTTTGACATCCATTTGCCATATCGCATAATCGCAGAATGAGGCAATTGCTAACATGATTCGGAAGGACTTTAGCTTCTCTACGGGTGAGAAGGTCTCATCATAGTCCATACCTTGAACTTGTTGATAACCCTTAGCGACAAGCCGAGCTTTATAGATGGTAACATTACCATCCGCGTCCGTCTTCTTCTCAAAGATCCATTTATTTTCTATCAATCGCCGATCATCGGGAAAGTCTGTCAAAGTCCATATTTTGTTTTCATACATGGATCCTATCTCGGATTGCATGGCTTCAAGCCATTTGTTGGAATCTGGGCCCTCCATCGCTTCTTCATAGTTCGAAGGTTCACCATTGTCTAACAACATGATTTCCATGACAGGGTTGCCATACCATTCTAGTGTGGAACATATCCTTGTGGACCTACGAAGTTCAGTAGCAACTTTATCCGAAGTACTTTGATCATCATCATTAACTTACTCTCTAGTCGGTGTAGGCACCACAGAAACATCTTCCTGAGCTCCGCTATTTCCGGTTCAACAGGCAGTATTTCATCAAGTTCTACTTTCCTCCCACTTACTTCTCTCGAGAGAAACTCTTTCTCCAGAAAGGACCCGTTCTTGGCAACAAACATCCTGCCTTTGGATCTGAGGTAGAAGGTATACCCAATGGTTTCCTTAGGGTATCCTATGAAGACGCATTTTTCCGACTTGGGTTCGAGCTTTTCAGGTTGAAGTTTCTTGACATAAGCATCGCATCCCCAAACTTTTAGAAACGACAGCTTAGGTTTCTTCCCAAACCATAATTCATACGGTGTCGTCTCAATGGATTTAGACGGTGCCCTATTTAAAGTGAATGTAGCTGTCTCTAAAGCGTATCCCCAAAATGATAGTGGTAAATCGGTAAGAGACATCATAGATCGCACCATATCCAATAGAGTGCGATTACGATATTCGGACACACCATTACGCTGAGGTGTTCCAGGCGGCGTGAGTTGTGAAGCAATTCCACATTTCCTTAAGTGCATACCAAATTCGTGACTCAAATATTCTCCCCCACGATCTAATCATAAGAACTTTATTTTTCTGTCATGTCGATTCTCTACCTCACTCTGAAATTGCTTGAACTTTTCAAAGGTCTCACACTTGTCTTTCATCAAGTAGACTTACCCATATCTACTTAAGTCATCAGTGAGGGTGAGAACATAACGATAGCCACCGTGAGCCTCAACGCTCATTGGACCACACACGTCAGTATGTCTGATTTCCAACAAGTTGGTTGCTCGCTCCATTATTTCGGAGAACGGAGTCTTGGTCATTTTGCCCATGAGGCATGGTTCGCACGTGTCAAATGATTAGTAATCATGAGACTCCAAAAGTCCATATGCATGGAGCTTCTTCATGCATTTGACAGCAATGTGACCAAGGCGGCGGTGCCACAAGTATGTGGGACTATCATTATCAACCTTACATCTTTTGGTATTCACACTATGAATATGTGTAGCATCACGTTTGAGATTCATTAAGAATAAACCATTGACCAGCGGGGCATGATCATAAAACATATATCTCATATAAATAGAACAACCATTATTCTCGGATTTAAATGAGTAGGCATCTCTTATTAAACGAGATCCAGATACAATGTTCATGCTCAAAGCTGGCACTAAATAACAATTATTGAGGTTTAAAACTAATCCCGTAGGTAAATGTAGAGGTAGCGTGCCGACGGCGATCACATCGACCATGAAACCATTCCCGACGCGCATTGTCACCTCGTCCTTCACCAGTCTCCGCTTATTCCGCAGCTCCTGTTTCGAGTTACAAATATGAGCAACCGCACTGGTATCAAATACCCAGGAGCTACTACGAGTATTGGTAAGGTACACATCAATTACATGTATATCACATATACCTTTGGTGTTGTTGGCCTTCTTGCCTGCTAAGTACTAGGGGCAGTTCCGCTTCCAGTGTCTGTTTCCCTTGCAATAAAAGCACTCAGTCTCAGGTTTGTGTCCATGCGTTTGCTTCTTCCCGGCAACTGGCTTACCGGGCGCGGAAACTCCCTTGCCGTCCTTCTTGAAGTTCTTCTTACCCTTGCCTTTCTTGAAACTAGTGGTTTTATTGACCATCAACACTTGATGTTCCTTTTTGATCTCTACCTCCGCTGATTTCAGCATTGAATATACCTCAGGAATGGTTTTCACCATCCCCTGCATGTTGAAATTCATCACAAAGCTCTTGTAGCTAGGTGGAAGCGACTGGAGGATTCTGTTGACGACCGCGTCATCCGGGAGATTAACTCCCAGCTGAGACAAGTGGTTGTGCAACCCAGACATTTTGAGTATGTGCTCGCTGACAGAACCATTCTCCTCCATCTTACAACTGTAGAACTTGTCGGAGACTTCATATCTCTCGACCCAGGCATGATCTTGGAAAACCATTTTCAGCTCTTGGAACATCTCATATGCTTCGTGCTGCTCAAAACGCTTTTGGAGCCCCGGTTCTAAGCTGTAAAGCATGCCGCACTGAACCAGGGAGTAATCATCACTACGCGACTACTAAGCGTTCATAACGTCTTGAGTTGCTGGGAAAATGGGTGCTTCACCTAGCGGTGCATCTAGGACATATGCTTTCTTGGCAGCCATGAGGATAATCCTCAAGTTGTGGACCCAGTCTGTATAGTTGCTACCATCGTCTTTCAGCTTGGTTTTCTCAAGGAACGCTTTGAAGTTGAGGGCAACATTAGCATGGGACATTTGATCTACAAGACATATTGCAAATATTTTAGACTAAGTTCATGACAATTAAGTTCATCTAATCAAATTATTTAATGAACTCCCACTCAGATAGACACCCCTCTAGTCATCTAAGTGATACATGATCCGAGTCAACTAGGCCGTGTCCGATCATCACGTGAGACGGACTAGTCATCATCGGTGAACATCTTCATGTTGATCGTATCTTCTATACGACTCACGGTCGACCTTTTGGTCTCTTGTGTTCCGGGGCCATGTCTGTACATGCTAGGCTCGTCAAGTCAACCTAAGTGTTTTGCATGTGTAAATCTGGCTTACACCTGTTGTATGTGAACGTTAGAATCTATCACACCCGAACATCACGTGGTGCTTCGAAACAACGAACCTTCGCAATGGTGCATAGTTAGGGGGAACACTTTCTTGAAATTTTACGAGGGGTCATCTTATTTATGCTACCGTCGTTCTAAGCAAATAAGATGCAAAAACATGATAAACATCTTATGCAATCAAATAGTGACATGATATGGCCAATATCATTTTGCTCCTTTTGATCTCCATCGTCGGGGCGCCATGATGATCATCGTCACCGGCATGACACCATGATCTCCATCATCGTGTCTTCATGAAGTTGTCTCGCCAACTATTACTTCTACTACTATGGCTAACGGTTTAGCAATAAAGTAAAGTAATTACATGGCGTTATTCAATGACACGCAGGTCATACAATAAATTAAAGACAACTCCTATGGATCCTGTCGGTTGTCATACTCATCGACATGCAAGTCGTGATTCCTATTACAAGAACATGATCAATCTCATACATCACATATATTTCGTTCATCACATCCTTT
This sequence comes from Triticum aestivum, assembly GCF_018294505.1. Lineage (NCBI taxonomy): Eukaryota > Viridiplantae > Streptophyta > Magnoliopsida > Poales > Poaceae > Triticum > Triticum aestivum. Next base: position 598,007,312 of record NC_057810.1, read on the forward strand.
TGGCCATATCACATCACACGGCATATGCTACAAAAACAAGTTAGACGTCCTCTAATTGTTGTTGCAAGTTTTTTTACGTGGCTGCTATAGGTTTCTAGCAAGAACATCTACGCTAAAACCACAACGTGATCTGCCAATTGCTATTTACCCTTCATAAGGACGCTTTTCATAGAATCCGATCCGACTAAAGTGGGAGAGACAGACACCCGCTAGCCACCTTATGCAACTAGTGCATGTCAGTCGGTGGAACCTGTCTCACGTAAGCGTACGTGTAGTCGGTCCGGGCCGCTTCATCCCATGATGCCGCTGAATCAAGATAAGACTAGTAGTGGCAAGTAAATTGACAAAATCGACGCCTACAACAACTTGTGTTCTACTCGTGCATAGAAACTACGCATAGACCTAGCTCATGATGCCACTATTGGGGATCGTTGCAAAATTTAAAAAATTTCTATGCATCACCAAGATCAATCTATGGAGTAACTAGCAACAAGAGAAGAGGGGAGTGCATCTTCATACCCTTGAATATTGCGAGACGGAAGCGTTGCAAGAACGCGGATGAAGGAGTCGTACTCGTAGAGATTCAGATCGCGGCGGATTCTGATCTAAGCGCCGAACAACGACACCTCTGTGTTCAACACACGTACATCCCAGTGACGTCTCCCGCGCCTTGATCCAGCAAGGAGGAGGGAGAGGTTGAGGAAGATGGCTCCAGCAGCAGCACGGCGGCGTGGTGATGATGGAGTGGAAGTTCTCCGGCAGGGCTTCGCCAAGATCACGCGGAGGAGGAGAGGTTTTGGGGACGAGAGGGGCTGCACCTTGGATGTGGTGATGTAGCCCTCCCTCCAGCCCTCTATTTATAAGGAGAAGGGGGAAGGGGGCCGGCCCCTCTAGATGAGATCTAGAGGGGGGCGGCGGCCAAGGGGGAGGGGCTTGCCCCCCAAGCAAGGGGGGCGCCCCCTTTAGGGTCCCCCCAACCCTAGGCGCATGGGCCATAGGGGGAGGCGCCTAGCCCACCTAGGGGCTGGTTCCCTTCCACATACATCCCATAGGGCCCTCCTGTGCAGGTGGACCCTCCCGGTGAACCCATGGAACCCCTCCGGTGGTCCCGGTACAATACTGGTATACCCCTGAATATTTCCGGTGACCGTATGACGACTTCCCATATATAAATCTTCACCTCCGGACCATTCCGGAACTCCTCGTGACGTCCGGGATCTCATCCGAGACTCCGAACAATATTCGGTAATCACACACAAATCTTCCCTATAACCCTAGCGTCATCGAACCTTAAGTGTGTAGACCCTACGGGTTTAGGAATCATGCAGACATGACCGAGACAGCTCTCCGGCTAATAACCAACAGCGGGATCTGGATACCCATGTTGTCTCCCACATGTTCCATGATGATCTCATCGGATGAACCACGATGTCGAGGATTCAAGCAATCCCGTATAAAATTCCCTTTGTCAATCGGTACATTACTTGCCCTAGATTCGATCGTCGGTATCCCAATACCTTTTTCAATCTCGTTACCGGCAAGTCACTTTACTCGTTCTATAATGCATGATCCCATGACCAACTACTTAGTCACATTGAGCTCATTATGGTGACGCATTACCGAATGGGCCCAGAGATACCTCTCTATCATACGGAGTGACAAATCCCAGTCTCGATTCGTGCCAACCCAACAAACATTTTGGGAGATACCTGTAGTGCACCTTTATAGCCACCTAGTTACATTGTGACATTTGGTACACCCAAAGCACTCCTACGGTATCCGGGAGTTGCACGATCTCATGGTCTAAGGAAATGATACTTGACATTAGAAAAGCTTTAGCAAAGGAACTGCACGATGTTGTGCTATGCTTAGGATTTGGTCTTGTCCAGCACATCATTCTCCTAATGATGTGATCCCGTTATCAATGACATTCAATGTCCATAGTCAGGAAATGATGACCATCTGTTGATCAACGAGCTAGTCAACTAGAGGCTCACTAGGGACATGTTGTGGTCTATGTATTCACAAATGTATTACGGCTTCCGGTCAGTACAATTATAGCATGAATAATAGACAATTATCATGAACAAGGAAATATAATAATAACCATTTTATTATTGCCTCTAGGGCATATTTCCAATAGTACCAACTTTAATCATTCAATAAAAAAATTGTTTTGTGTGCCGGTACCGCTCATGAAGTGGTGGGGGGTGGCCAATATTTTCCATGCTAGGTGGGTTATTCTCACGATGAGTGTTTATTCACTTGCCATTGCACGAGAAAGTGGCAAGATAATAAGGATGCCCAGTCCTGAAATAAAAAAAATATAACAACAATGATAAATTCTTTGGAAAGTGTTGGTATGGAAGGTACCCGTGGATACGGCTAGCCATGGATTGTGAAAGAATGGTGGAAATGAAATAAACTTTATTTTCTGTTTGGGAACTGCCTATAATGTGTCTAGCATGGAAGATATTGGGAATTCTCGGTCGTTTTCGTTGATAGGAAAAGCATGCCTCTCAAAATGATTTTCTCTCTATTTTAAACTTTGAGCTCTAGCACATCTGCAAATCTCTGCTTCCCTCTGTGAAGGGCCTATCTATTTTACTTTCATGCAATTTTTATTTTTATTTGAGTCTCCATCTTCTCTTATAAAACAACAATTGGATAGCACTATTGTCATACTTGTGGATTGGGTGTTGCTAACATTGAGTGTGTTTCATGAATGGATCAATGACTGAGCATAATGGGCTAGGGATAACTTTCTTCAGCGTTGATATTTTGAAAGACACGGTTGCTTGTTGGTATACTTGAGTATTTATGTTTTCATTTCAAACTGTAGACTATTGCTTTGAATCATTCAAGTCGAAATATCAACGCCACAGAAGAAAATATTATATGATGAATATGATAGATAGCATTCCACATCGAAAATTCTGTTTTTATCATTTACCTACCTCAGGACGAACATGAACTAAGCTTGGGGATGCTTGATACGTCTCCAACGTATCTATAATTTTTTATTGTTCCATGTTATTATAGTATCAATCCTCGATGTTTTATATGCAATTATATATATATATATATATATAATTATTTGGGACTAACCTATTAACCTAGTGCCTAGTGGAAGTTGCTATTTTTTGCCTGCTTTTTGGCTTTTCAGGAAATCAATATCAAATTAACTCCAAACAGAGAAAAAACTTTGGATTATTTTTTCTGGACCAGAAGAGGTCGTACAAGGTTCGGGAGAAGACCTAAAGAGTGAAGATGGAGCGACAAGCTTGGGAGGCGCACCCCAAGGGGTGCCCCCAGGCTTGTGGGCCCTTTGTGGCACCTCCTGACCTAATTTCGCCTCTATAAATTCTCAAATATTCCCTTGACATCAGAGAGTCACCCGAAATACTTTTTCCGCCGCCGCAAGTTTCTGTTACCATGAGATACCATCTGGAAGTCGTGTCCGGTTCTCTGCCGGAGGGGGAATTGATCACGGAGGGGATCTACATCAACTTTGCTAACCTTTCGATGATTTGTGAGTAGTTTACCACAGACTTACGGGTCCATAGCTAGTAGCTAGGTGGATTCTTATCTCTCTTTGATCTACAATACAATGTTCTCCTTGATGTTCTTGGAGATCTATTTGATGTAATGACTTTTGTGGTGTATTTGTTAACATCCAATGAATTGTGAGTTTATGATCAGATTATCAATGAATATTATTTGAGTTTCCTCTAAACTCTTTTATGCATGATTATTATAGCTTTGTATTTCTCTTCGATCTATTGATTTGCTTTGGCCAACTAGTTTGATTTTCCTTGCAATGGGAGAGGTGCTTTGTGATGGGTTCGATCTTGCGGTGATCAATCCCAGTGATAGAAGGGGACATGACACATATTTATATCATTGCCATTAAGGATAAAAAGATGGGGTTTATTCATGCGTGAGTTTACTTTATCTACATGTCATCTTGCTTAAGGCGTTACTCTGTTCTTTGTGAACTTAATACTCTATATGCATGTTGGATAGCGGTTGGTGTGTGGGGTAATAGTAGTAGATATAGAATCGTTTTGGTCTGCTTGTCTCGGACGTGATCATTGCCTTGGATATCGTCGTGATTATTTGCTTTTCTATCAATTGCCCAACACTAATGTGTTTACCCACCGTATGCTATTTTCAAGAGAGAAGCCTCTAGTGAAAACTATGGCCCCGGGTCTATTTTTTATCATATATTAAAATAAAAAATATCTTGCTGCAATTTTTCTTTATTCATTTTATTTTGTGTTTTAATATCTATCTATCACTACGATATTTGATCCTTCCATTTAACCGCCGAGGGATTGACAACCCCTTGTTCGCGTTGGGTGTAAGTATTTGTTATTTTGTGTGCAGGTACGCCCAGGGGGGTAGGCGCACCCTGGTGCCTCGTGGGCCCCCCATTGCTCCATTTGACCTAATTCCACCTCTATAAATTCTCTAAAATTCAGAAACCAACAGAGAGCCACCCAAAACACTTTTTTCCGATGTCGCAAGTTTATATTCTCGCGAGATCCTATCTGGAGGCCTTTTCCGACACTCTGCTAAAGGGGGAATCGATCATGGAGGGCTTCTACATCAACCTCGATGCCCCTCGTATGATGTGTGAGTAGTTTACCATAGATCTACGGGTCCATATCTAGTAGCTAGATGGCTTCTTCTCTCTCTTTGATCTTCAATACAATGTTCCCCTCGATGTTCTTGGAGATCTATTCAAGGTAATTCTTTTTTATGTGTGTTTGCTGGGATCCAATGAATTTTGGGTTTGTGATCACATTATCCATGAATATTATTTGAGTCTTCTCTGAAGTATTTTATGCATGATTATTATAGCTTTGTATTTCTCTCCTATCTATTGCTTTGGTTTGGCCAACTAGATTGATTTATCTTGCAATGGGAGAGGTGCTTTGTAATGGGTTCGATCTTGCGGTGCTCAATCCCGGTGACAGAAGGGGACATGGCACGTATTTGTATCGTGCCATTATGGATAAAATGATAGGGTTTATTCATATTGATCGGATTTACTTTATCTACATCATGTCATCTTGCCTAAGGCATTACTCCATTCTTTATGAACTTAATACTCTAGATGCATGCTGGATAGCGGTCGATGTGTGGAGTAATAGTAGTAGATGCAGAATCGTTTCGGTATACTTATCTCGGACATGATGTCTATCTACATGATCATTGCCCTAGATATCGTCATGATTATTTGCTTTTCTATCAATTTCCCAACAGTAATTTGTTTACCCACCGAATGCCATTTTAAAGAGAGAAGCCTCTAGTGTAAACTATGGCCCCCAGGTCTACTTTTTATCATATACTAAAATCAAAAATACCTTGCTGTAATTTTTCTTTATTTATTATATTTTGTATTTTTGTTCGATCTATCCATCTATCACCATACAATTTAATATTTCAAGTAACCGCCAAGGGATTAACAACCCCTTGTTCACGTTGGGTGCAAGGATTTGTTATTTTATGTGTAGGTACTACAAATGAGGTGTTGCATGGTTCTCTTACTAGATTGATTACCTTGGTTCTTAATTGAGGGAAATACTTGTCTCTACTGTACTGCATGCATTCAAGGTTTGGATCCTTCTTAAAGAGTTTTTACCAAGTAGCCATAGGGCAACAATTTAATGATGTTGGCGAGTCGTTCCTGGTTGGCCTTTGACAGTGCCATAAAGAATGTACAGGACTCTACTTAGATGGGTCACTGTGTGGTCTAGCTGAATTGTGCCCCATTTTTTGTGCTCCATAGTTCCCCAAGGAATTTTAAGTGCAAAGTTATGTACTCTAGGCACATATTCTTAGACTAAGAGAGAGAGTCGTGGAGCACATACCCCTATTTACGGTTACCGCATGACTTCTTGGAGGTGATAGGAGTACCTCGGATACACTTCGAGGAGCTTGATGCGCACGTCTTTGATGCGTCCTCGGCTGCTTGAACCTCTGCTGTGAAGTCCATGGTTTAATCCTCTGTGTAGAGGGAGTGATCAGTGTTACCATTGACTGTAATAACACCCTTGGGTCCTAGCATTTTAATCTTTAAATACATGTATTGTGAGACCGCATTAAATCGAGATCATGGATTGTACTTTGGGGCTATGGGCTCTAAGGAATCAACATCCCAAAGTGCAAGCTTCGGATACTGGTGGATTGTCTCGCTTGTCAAAGGTGATCAGGCAAGCCGACCATGGATTGTACTTCGGGGCTATGGGCTCTAAGGCGTAAACGTCCAAAAGTGCTCATTTCCTCTCCTTTTGGGAATGCAAGTGACATTGATCATTAACATACTTTACTTCGAGAGGGAATTGTTTCTGACCTCCATTATTAGGCCTATGAGGCTCGTCCTTGCCCTCGCTGCGAGATTGACTCTTGCCTTGGCCTTCGACTGCGATCTTTCCGACGTGCTTGATAACCCAATAGTTCCGGTTAGTGTGATTAGCATGTTTATCCGAAGTGCCGTGAATCTGGTAAGGCTTGTCGAGGATCTTGTCAAGCGCAGTGGGACTATCTCTACTCCCTTTAAAGGGTTTCTTATTCTGGGCGGTCCTCGGATTTCTAAATCTGGCTTTAACAGTTGAATCTTTGGCATCACGACCATTGTTCTTGTGCCGGTGCTTGTTGTTCTTGTTGTGCCTAGGATTCACGTTGCCACTCCGCACCTCCGAGGTGTCAGCCCCATTGTCGTGGCTATTACGCGCCAAGTAGATGTCTTCGCTCGCGCAAAATTGGGTCACTACAGAGGTAAGGGCTGCCATAGTTCGTGGCTTATCGTTTCCAAGCTGTCGCGCTAACCACTCATCGTGGATAGTATGCCGGAAAGTCGTGACTACTGTCGACTATTTGGTTCTTTTTATTTAAGAATGGATACCAGAATTTCCTGGTGGACTCACCAGGCTATTGAATGATATGGCTAAGGTCATCGAGATCCGGGAGCCAAACATATGTACCCTAGAAGATTGCCCTGAAGGCCTCCTCTAGCTTCTCCCAGCTTCCATTGGTATTCTCAGGCAAGCTATTTAGCCAATGCCTTGCCGGCCCTTTGAGTTTTAGTAGTAGACATTTGATGGCATGGAGATCATCTCCTTGAGGCATATGAATGTGGAGAAGGAAATCTTCGATCCACATAGCCGGGTCAGTAGTTCCGTCGTACGATTCGATATTTACGGGTTTAAGCCCTTTAGGGAACTGGTGCTCCATGACATCGTCTGTGAATCATATTGGGTGTGCGGGCCCTCGAAACTGAGCTATATCATGTCGAAGATCAATTGTCGGCGGAGCATGCGTATGCTCCCGAGCCTGCGTTTTTCTGTCGAGTCAAGCTTCATACCTAGCAGGCCCAGCGAGAGTGTGTCCTTTTGGTCCATAAATGGACCTTGCTGGGCAGGGTTCTCGTTCAGCTTTCTTCACAAGTCATAAGGCTCAGCTGGTTGTATTGGTTCTTTGCATGCACAGTGATCTGTGGGGGGATTTTGATTCCGTCCAATGGGCCCGTCGTGTCTGCGAGGAGGACGATTAGGTTCATCTCCTTGATCATGCTTTAATAGCATGTTTTCGGTCATCTTGTCATCGAATGCAGGAAATAAGGACCGGCATGTGTAGGTTTTGACTGTGTCTTTGCGCCGTAACTCAAACTTGCTCGACTACGAGGACCTCAACCCACTTATCACCGAGTGTATTCTGATAAGCTTGAAGTTACTATTGTTTATTTTTCATACTTCAAGCTGCCGCGACGAGCCACCGCCGAAATCGTTCTTGCTCATATGGGTCCTCAGGAACGATGGAATCCTTGGGTCCGAGACTGACATCATCCTTGGATTCAGGGAGGTAGTTACTATCCTCGCCGTCCTCGGGGTCTTTAGGATTCTCATCGTCGAACAACCTTGTATGGTCGTTAACCTGACCGGGCATGCCGTTGTTACCCTGGTCCTTGGCATCTTCTTGAGTGGCGCCATTGTCACTGGCATCTGGGGTGTTATTTAGGCTTGCATTGCCCCTACCAGCACTCTTGGATCCCTTTCGAGCACGTTGGTGCTTGGGAGGGATCTTTTTTCTCCTCCCATCCTACTTAGGGGTTTCTACCATGTAGATGTCATAAGTAGAGGTTGCGGTCCAGTTGACGGTATGGTATATGGACATGGGTGAAGCCACACCTGACACGCCACAGACATCTTCATGCATGTCGGTGGCCTCATCACATGCATAGTTTAGTACGTCGGTTAAGCCTTAGACTGTAGCGACTAGGTGAGTGTTGGGTGGGATGAAAACTTCCTTATTCTCGGCTTTACATCAGATTTGGTCATAGACATCGGTCGAGATTGCGAGATCTTGATTCGGTCTAGCATCTCATTTAAGTGCAGGAAATCAGTCGAGTCCATTCCTTGTTTGTAGGCCGGGCGGATTTGAAGTATGCCCCGTGAGTTGCTTAACACAGCCTCAGAGCTCTAATCAGCCAGGGTTAACTCTTGGTCTGCGGGAGAATGACCGGATCCGAGCTTAAACCTGGTTCTAAGGTCGGACCCGACTCAAGGTCGAGATCTGATGAGAGAGTGGTCGGATCCGCGCTCAAGGTTAGATCCAATGTGATGACGATCGGATCCGTATTTGAAGTCGGTTCGATGGGGGACCCAGTATGATGCCTGGATCATAGGTTGGCTCCATGGTCAAGGCCATAGTGCCTGAGGGGTTCTCAAGTCGATCTGGCCTCCAGCCAGAGAGGGAGAGATTGCCATGGGAGTCAGCGGTATATTGTAAACTCCGAAATGTGATGACTTGGTTCGAGGCGAAGCTTTTGACGCGACCGAGATTGTCAGTCGTGTTGGCGTGAAGCACAATGCTATTGAACGTGAAAAGCTAGCTGGGGATGAAGATGTCACCGCAACCAATGTTCCTATTTATTCGAAGACAAGCCATCAATCCTCTTTGACCACACAACGAGACCTGCATGGGCCACCAATGTTAGTACTAAAACCGGCAGATCTCAGGTAGGGGGTCCCGAGATGTGGATCTTGGAACGATGGGTAACAGGAGACAAGGGAGACAATGTTTACCCAGGTTCGGGCCCTCTCAAAGAGGTAAAACCCTACATCCCGCTTGATTATATTGATGATGAAGTATCGGTACACGTTGATCTACCTTGAGATCGTATGTTGTGTTCGAAACCCTAAGGCTGGTAATTGTGATTGTGTCTCGATGGACTAAACCTTCTGTCTTATATAGGTACTAGGGGTATCTAGGGTTACACATGCTCGGTTGCCAACTAGGAATAAACACGCTAACATTTGGAGTAATCCTTGAAGGACACACCAAGTCTTCTGAAGTGCCCATCTTCATCACGACTGTGTTTGAAGCTTCCAGAATCCTTGTTTAGATCGGTGGGACGCAGGCTCGGCCCATGGAATGTGGGTCACATGGGTTAGCACCCCAGTCCAGGACACCGTCACGAGGTGATTTGGAATCTCGGCTCCGAGAGGCACATATGCTGAATTGTGAGCTCGGATCCATCCCATGAAATACCTTGGAATGCCAATATCTCCTAGGGCGCTGTCTATGGGAGACTTTGATCCAATTGTGGAGATGGTTGCTGGTAGAGTGGAGCAGTGGCAAGGTAAACTGTTAGCTTTGGGTGGACGTCTACCTTAAAGATGGGACCCATGCTGCTTTCGATAAAGTTAGGTTGAGATTTTATTTCGGCCAAAGAACAGGGGAGGCAAAAGTATCACATGGTCAAATGGGAACACCTATGCTCTCCACAAGAAGTTGTGGTCCTTAGACTTATTAATACCAAAATTATGAATTGGTCATGATAAAATGGTCTTGGAAAAATGCTCACAGGCCAAGGAGGGTTATGGCTATCTGTATTCTCCAATAAGTACATGATCGACAGAGGCATGGAATTCCGCCCAAATGTACAATTGTCACAATTTGCTAAAGACATGCTTCGGTTGGGAAAAAATGTGATTCACAATGGCAAGGCGGGATCCTTTTGGCTCGATGTCTAGTGTGGAGAGCAAGCGTTATGTGAGAGGTTCCCGACCCTATTTGCAATTTCCGACAAACCAAATGCCAAGGTGGCGGATGTTTGGGCTAATTCGAGTTGGCAACCTAGATTCCGGCAATCGCATGGGTTTATCAAGATCTCGGAGTGGGAGGACCTCCACGCTAGGCTCCAATGAGTCCACTTAGGCCGTGTACAATGGAAAATGCTTAGGGAGGTGCTTAGCAAAATAAACCGATTTTTTCTAAAGCGTCGGTACCTATTTCTACATGAGAGACGCTTAGTTAAGTGTCTATCCTATATAAATAAGCACCGGTGCTTAAGAAAAGCCTGGTTTATTTCCCTAAGCAGCTCTCCTAAGCACCTTTCATTGTACAAGGCTTTATATATCTACCGGAAGGGACGAGGTCTTGTGGAAGCTGGAAGCCTTGGGTTGCTTCTCGATGGGATCGTTATACAACGAAATCTTCAAATCATACACTCTATGTGATCTAGGAGGGATTCAGAAGGCCCGGATGCCGGTCAAGATTAAAATATTTCTCTGGCAGGTTGCTCGTAATCACATCACAAGCTGAGACCAAGGTCAGAAGAGGCACGGTCCAGGGGACAGGAATTGTGTGTGGTGTGGCGCGACCGAGGATCGCTGCCATCTCTTGTTCAGGTGTATCGTTGCATGCTTCATGTGGAGCGCCCTCCGCGAGGTAACTGAAGTTTCTTGGAACCCAAGTGGGTTTGCTGAGCTACATAGGATGGTTCAGGGCACTAGCATGGCTCGCTTTTGGGGCATTCGTGTGGGCCTTGTGGACTACGCGTAACAAAGCGCTTATAGAGGAGATTTTCTTTCACCATCCGGCTAATCTTCTATACAAAATTGTCTCTTTCTTGCAGCTATGAAAGCTATTGGCCATGTCAACCCCCTCCCCAAAAAAACTATCATGCATGCACTTATTATGGTAGTTGTCTGTATATGCACACATATATACGCTTCATCCGTTCCATACATCGTTCCAGAATCTGGAGAATGGCCAGCCCATGAGGCCATGACTAAGTGATGCAAACAATTGCTGAGGTAGCGGAGGAGCTTGTGGAGCAATCATCACTGAAATCAAACATAGGGCTTTAGCATTTAATTGTAGTTTTACTTTTGAATTTAGAAAGAGGCAAATATGGACGCCCATAGGTTAGCCAAGTTTTCGTCCTCTCTAGATCAGGGACGCCATGTCTGGATGAGCGACCCTCATGATCCTGTATGTATCCCACATACTGTGGAATTCGAGCAATAAAACTTGGTTTAACCCCTAAAAAAGTGAATCACGACACACAGGCACATCATATAAAGCAGGAAAAAAACTGAGAGAAGGAAATACGGGACCAGCAAAATTAGGGGACAAAAAAAGGAACAAACAAGCACAAGAACGATGCGCTTGTTATGGGGTGCGGTGGTGCGGATGTTATATATAGATGTGAGGTATTATCTCACATATAGATGAGATATAGTCAGGTCCTTTTTAAAAAGATGTGAAAAAATGTGAAGCATGAACTACGTAAATTTGCTCCATGCGTTCAACACATAAACCGTCCACAAAATTAATACGATTTTTTTCTTAAGTGTATCTTTTTGCATTGTTATTAGTCCTACCTCCCTTTTTTTGCGGGGGATTAGTCATCTCCCAAGTGGATTAAGGCACCAATCTCAACTATAAGCCGACTCAAGTTACCGAGCGGCCTCCACTCTTGGACTCGGGACTTTCGCTTCAGCTTTTCTATTGTTTTTGACTGACATACATATGATTTGTCATGGCTCCCTCCTGCCCAACGCGGAGATCAAGCGGCTTTCCACGATTACTGATCGGTCCAAACAACGCTCCAAGGACTACTGCCTCTTGGTACAAGCGTTACTACCGCTACTGAGACCGCTCTACGTAGGCAGAGGACAGAGAAGATAGGACCGACCTAGAGCCTGGCCGATGCGGGTGATTGGGATTGGATGGGCCGCCCGCGCCACGTTGTCCACATAGTTGGAATCTTGCTGCCTGGATCCATCCCTAGGCCACTCCCCCATCAATCACCTTTTCCACCCCTTGTGTCATTCCATGCGGACTTGTATCGGTCCGTTCGACAGTTTGAACGTAATTTTTTTCGCAAACTGGAGACAACCTAGGGGGCTTTCCAGCGTCCGGATAGCAGCCACGCCCACGTCCGACTAACCTAACCCATAGAAAACCCCCTCCCTCGCCCGTGTACCCAATCCGCCCGAAACAGTCGGCGGCGCTCAAGAGCATCGCTGCCGCAATCATGCCCGACCAAAGCGGACATGACCTCTCACTGATGCCGGCATTGAACCTGCATGGCAGCCGAGAGAATACCATCTGCGTCACTTTCTGGTGCAGGCGACTGCTCCGTGTTCAAACGACACTCAAAGGTCCGTCGCCCCTACATTAGTGATATGCGGTTGGCGAGGAACTTATAATCTGCCGCCACCCGTCAGTCGGTCTGCGGCCCACCATTAACCTCACCACCGCGGCCCATTGCCTTCCCGCCCGATGCATAAACTCCTGCCCCGGCCATAGCTGCACTCATCCTCCTCCGGTCCCTTTTTCTCTCCGCATCACGCCCGCCATGGCCTCCTCGCGCTCCAAAGCCCTCTGAGACAACCTCTCCTCGGAGCAGAAGAAGGAGATGACCGCCATTGCTGTCGGCTGGCAGGCCGGCCAGCAGACGATGCAACCTTCCTGCCCGGTGCGTGCGGGTCTCACCAACGCTACACGAACATGATGCGGGGGGAGGAGGAGGCCAAGTTCTGGCAAGCGGAGGCTGGCCAAGCTTGTAACCTCCACCTCCTGGAGGAGCACCGGCGAGCGGAGGAGCTGCTCGCCGCTGGCACATCTATCATGTCTAACGTGGACGTGCCCAAGCAGGAGGCGTTGCTCGAGTCCTACCGCTCCGCCCGCCCGAGCAGGAGGCCAAGTTCGACGAGGCGGCGGAACAGGTATGGGGTGAAGGAAATATGCCCTAGAGGCAATAATAAAGTTGTTATTTTATATTTCCTTATTCATGATGAAGGTTTATTATTCATGCTAGAATTGTATTGATCGGAAACTTAAATACATGTGTGAATACATAACAAATTCCATGTCCCTAGTAAGCCTCTACTAGAATAGCTCGTTGATCAAAGATGGTTAAGGTTTCCTAATCATGGACATGTGTTGCCATTTGATAACGGGATCACATCATTAGGAGAATGATGTGATGGACAAGACCCGTCCATTAGCTTAGCATATTGATCATTCAGTTTATTGCTATTGCATTCTTCATGTCAAATACATATTCCTTCGACGATGAGATTATGCAACTCCCGGATACCAGAGGAATACCTTGTCTGTATCAAACGTCACAACGTAACTGGGTGATCATAACGATGCTCCACAGGTATCTCTGAAGGTGTTTGTTGAGTTGGCATAGATCAAGATTAGGATTGTCACTCCAACTATCGAAGTGGTATCTCTGGGCCCTCTCGATAATACACATCATAAGCTTGCAAGCAAATGACTAAGGAGTTAGTCGGGAGGTGATGTATTACAGAACGAGTAAAGAGACTTGCCAGTAACGAGATTGAACTAGGTATGAAGATACCAACGATCGAATCGCAGGAAAGTAACATACCGATGGACAAAGGGAATTACGTATGTTATCATAATGGTTTGACAGATAAAAGATTTAGCAGAATATGTAGGAGCCAATATGGGAATCCAGGTTCTGCTATTGGTTATAGACCGAGAGGTATCTCGGTCATGTCTACATAGTTCTCGAAGCAGTAGGGTCCGCACGCTTAACGTTCATTGACGATATAGTGTTATATGAGTTATATGATTTGGTGACGGAATGTTGTTCGGAGTCCCGAATAAGATCACGGACATGAAGAAGAGTGTCGAAATGGTCAAGAGGTAAAGATTGATATATAGGACGATGGTATTCCGACACCGGAATAGTTTCGAAGTGCACCGGTTACTCATTGGGTCACCGGAAGGGGTTCCGGGCACCCCCGGCAAGTGTATGGGCCTTATGGGCCAAAGGGAGCGAAAGACAAGCCCACTAGGGGGCTGGTGCGCCCCTTCCCTTGGCTGGCCGACCCTAGGGGAAGGAAAGGGGAGGGGTGGCCCCTCCTGACTTTCCTTCCTCAAGAGAGAAAGGAAAGGGGGGCAACTCCTCCTTCCTTCCTCCCGCACTCCAAATAAGGAAGGGGGCGCCACTTGGGGGAAGACCCCAATTAGGATTCAACCTACTTGGGGGCGCCTCCTAACTGCTCCCTCCACCCCCACCTATATATATGTGGGAGGGGGCTCCTAGCACAGGACACAACATTGTCTTAGCCGTGTGCGGCGCCCCCTCCACCGTTTACACCCCCGATCATTTTTTGTAGTTCTTAGGTGAAGCCCTGCGGAGATAGCTTCACCATCACCGTCACCATGGCCGTCGGAACTTATCCACTACCTCGCCATCTTGATGGATCAATAAGGCAGAGGACGTCACCGAGTTGAACATGTGCTGAATGTGGAGGTGTAAGTTCGGTACTCGATCGGTCGGACCGTGAAGAAAGTTTGAATACATCAACCGGGTTGTCAAACGCTTCCGCTCTCCCCTCTCGTTGATGTGCATCTCCATGGATAGATCTTGCGTGTGCATAGAATTTTTTTGTTTTCCATGCAACATTTCCCAATAGTAGCATCAGAGTCAGGTCTGTGCATAGATGATATGCACGAGTAGAATACAAAGAGTTGTGGGCGGTGATAGTCATACTAATTACCACCAACGTCTTATTTTGTTTCGCCGGTATGGTGGGATGAAGCAGCCCGGACCAACCTTACATGTCCATGCACATGAGACCGGTTCCACCGACTGGCATGCAACTAGTTTTGCATAAAGGTTGCTGGCGGGTGTTGGTTTCTCCTACTTTATTTGAATCGAATTTGACTACGGTCGGTCCTTGAAGAAGGTTAAAATAGCAAACTTGATAAATCACCATTGTGGTTTTTGCGGTAGGTAAGAACGGTTCTTGATAGAAGCTCGTAGCAGCCGTGTAAAACTTGCAACAACAAAGTAGAGGACGTCTAACTTGTTTTTGCAGGGCATGTTGTGATGTGATATGGTCAAGATATGATGTGATATATGTTGATGTATGAGATGATCATGTTTTGTATTATCGACAACCAGCAGGAGCCTTAGGGTTGTCTCTTTATTTGATGAAATACAAACACCATGTAATTGCTTTACTTTATCGCTATGCGTTAGCAATAGTTATAGAAGCAATAGTTGGCGAGACGACCCCGACATGACAATGGAGATCAAGGTGGCGAGCCGGTGATGATGGAGATCATGATGATGCTTTGGAGATGGAGATCAAAAGCACAAGATGGTGATGGCCATAGCATGTCACATATTTGATTGCATGTGATGTTTATCTTTTATGCATCTTATTTTGCTTAGAACGGAGGTAGCATTATAAGATGATCCCTTCACTAAATTTCAAGATAAAAGTGTCCTCCCCGAGTATGCACTGTTGCCAAAGTTTACCGTTGCGAAGCACCTTGTGATGATCAGGTGTGATAGACTCTACATTCACATACGACGGGTGTAAGACAGTTTTGCACATGCGGAATACTTGGGTTAAACTTGATGAGCCTAGCATGTACAAACATGGTCTCGAAACACTGGAGACCGAAAGGTTCAACTTGAGTCATATAGTGGATAAGATCAACATAGAGATGCTCACCATTGAAGACTACCCCATCTCACGTGATGATCGGACATGGGTTAGTTGATTTGGATCACGTATCACTTAGATAACTTGAGGGATGTTTATTTATGTGGGAGTTCATTAGTAATTTGATTAACTAAACTTAATTTATCATACTTAGTCTTATAGTTTTGCATATCTATGTTGTAGATCAATGGCCCGAGCTACTGTTCCCCTAAATTTTAACGTGTTCCTAGAGAAAGCTAAGTTGAAAGAAGATGGTAGCCACTACACAGACTGGGTCCGTCACTTGAGGATTATCCTCATTGTTGCACAGAAGAATTATGTTCTTGATGCACCACTATGTGACAGTCCTGCTGCAGGAGCTAATGCAGATGTTATGAATGTCTGGCAGACTCAATCTAATGACTACTCGATAGTTCAGTGTACCATGCATTACGTCCTAGAACCGGGAATTCAAAGACGTTTTGAACGTCATGGAGCATATGAGATGTTCCTAGAGTTGATGTTAATATTTCAAGAAAATGCCCGGGTTGAGAGATATGAAGTCTCCAATAAGTTCTATAGTTGCAAGGTGGAGGAGAATAGTTCTGTCAGTGAACACATACTCAAAATGTCTGGGTATCATAACCACTTGACTTGGCTGGGAGTTGATATTCCAGTTGACAGTGTTATTGACAGAGTTCTTCAGTCACTACCACCAAGCTATAAAGGCTTCATGATGAACTATAATATGCAAGGGATGAACAAAGCGATTCCTGAGCTCTTTGCAATGCTTAAGGCCGCGGAGGTAGAAATCAAGAAGGAGCAACAAGTGTTGATGGTTAACAACACCACTAGTTTTAAGAAAAGGGCAAGGGAAAGAAAGGCAACTTCAAGAAGAATGGCAAGTAAGTTGCCACTCCCGGGAAGAAGCCCAAAGCTCGACCCAAGCCTGGAACTGAGCGCTTCTACTACAAAGGGAATGGTCACTAGAAGCAGAACTGCCCCAAATACTTGGCGGATAAGAAGGATGGCAAAGTGAACAAAGGTATATTCGATATACATGTTATTGATGTGTACCTTACTAATGCTCATAGCAGCACATGGGTATTTGATACTGGTTCGGCTGCTCATATTTGTAACTCCAAACAGGAGCTGTGGAATAAACGAAAATTGGCTAAGGACGAGGTGACCATGCGCGTCGAGAATGGTTCCAAGGTCGATGTGATTGCCGTCGGCACGTGATCCATCTCCAACGTATCTATAATTTTTGATCGTTCCATGCTATTATATTACCTGTTTTGGATGTTTAATGGGCTTTACTAAGCACTTTTATATTATTTTTGGGACTAACCTATTAACCGGAGGCCCAGCCCAAATTGTTGTTTTTTTGCCTATTTCAGTGATTCACAGAAAAGGAATATCAAACGGAGTCCAAACGGAATGAAATCTTCTGTAAAGTTATTTTTGGAACAAATGCAATCCAGGGGACTTGGAGTGGACGTCAAGAAAGAAACAAGGCGGGCACGAGGCAGGGAGGCACGCCCCCACCCTCGTGGGCCCCTCGTGGCTCCCCTGACCGACTTCCTTCGCCTATATATACTCATATACCCTGAAAACATCCAGGAGAACCATGAAACCCTATTTCCACCGCCGCAACCTTCTGGACCCATGAGATCCCATCTTGGGGCCTTTTCTAGCGCTCCGCCGGAGTGGGAACCGATCACGGAGGGCTTCTACATCAACGCCATTGCCTCTCCGATGAAGTGTGAGCAGTTTACCACAAACCTTCGGGTCCATAGTTATTAGCTAGATGGCTTCTTCTCTCTCTTTGGATCTCAATACAAAATTCTCCTTGATCTTCTCGGAGATCTATTCGATGTAATTCTTTTTGCGGCGTGTTTGTCGAGATCCGATGAATTGTGGGTTTATGATCAAGATTATCTATGAACAATATTTGAGTCTCCTCTGAATTCTTTTATGTATGATTAGTTATCTTTGCAAGTCTCTTCGAATTATTAGTTTGGTTTGGCCTACTAGAGTGATCTTTCTTGCAATGGGAGAAGTGCTTAGCTTTGGTTTCAATCTTCATCGTCCTTTCCCAGTGACAGCAGGGGCAGCAAGGCACGTATTGTATTGTTGCCATCGAGGATAAAAAGATGGGGTTTATATCATATTGCTTGAGTTTATCCCTCTACATCATGTCATCTTACCTAATGCGTTACTCTGTTCTTATGAACTTAATACTCTAGATGCATGCTGGATAGCGGTCGATGTGTGGACTAATAGTAGTAGATGCAGAATTGTTTCGGTCTACTCGTCGCGGACGTGATGCCTATATACATGATCATGCCTAGATATTCTCATAACTATGCACTTTTCTATCAATTTCTCGATAGTAATTTGTTCATCCACCATAATACTTATGCATCTTGAGAGAAGCCACTGGTGAAACCTATGGCCCCTGGGTCTATTTTCCATCATATAAGTTTCCGATCTATTTTATTTTGCAATCTTACTTTCCAATCTATATCATAAAAATACCAAAAATATTTATCTTATTATTATCTCTATCAGATCTCACTTTTGCAAGTGGCAGTGAAGGGATTGACAAGCCCTTTTATGGCGTTGGTTGCAAGGTTCTTATTTGTTTGTGTAGGTACGAGGGACTTGCATGTAGCCTCCTACTGGATTGATACCTTGGTTGTCAAAAACTGAGGGAAATACTTATGCTACTTTGCTGCATCACCCTTTCCTCTTCAAGGAAAACCAACACATGCTCAAGAGGTAGCAAGAAGGATTTCTGGCGCCGTTTCCGGGGAGTCTACGCTCAAGTCAATACATACCAAGTACCCATCACAAACTCTTATCCCTCGCATTACATTATTTGCCATTTGCCTCTCATTTTCCTCTCCCCCACTTCACCCTTGCCGTTTTATTCGCCCTTCTTCTGTTCATCTTTTCGTTTGCTTTGATGTCTTACTTGGCTCGTTTGCTCGTTTGGTTGGAATATTTATTTATTTATGGCTAAACAGAGAGCCTAAGATCTATGGATCCTCATCCGCTTGCCAATCTTTTTAAGAGATCCAATTATGATGAACCAAATTCTAGTGATTTGAGTGCACTAGATTATCTTTATGAGGTTTTGCTTGAAATTCGTGAATCTGGAAATTGTGATGAAGAAATTTATGAAGAGATTCATGATAGCTCCTTGAATAAAAAGCATGATTGCAATTATTTTATTTTAAATTCTCTTGATGTCAATTGTGCTAATAATATCCAAAACCCTAAGCTTGGGGATGCTATTTTTGCTATGTCTACTACTTGTTGCAATGATCATGATTGGGGTAACTCTTCTTATGATCTTGAAAAAATTATTTAAGCCCCGTGATGAATATGATATTGATAATAGTGTTTGCAATAATATTGAAAGCGGGTTTGGAAGAGTGCCAACTTTAGATCCCACATATTTGGAGAATGTTGAATCTTATGGTATTTTTGATAAAAGTGGGTTTGGAGAGGCCATGACTTTAGTTAATGATAATCCCACTATTTTGGAAGAGTGTCAACTTCACATGCATGTGGATCGTGTTGAGAATATGTTATGTTATAGCTATTTTGTTGAATTTTCCTATGATCCTACATGTAATTATTATGAGAGAGGAAAATATGGTCATAGAAATTTTATCTTACTAAATTACCTCTCGTCATGTTGAGATTGCTACCGTCTCTTTCTTCTTCCTTGCATATGCTAGTTTTTGCTTGCCTTGCAAATTTGTTTGCATATAATATGCCTATGCATAGGAAGTATGTTAGACTTAGATGTGTTTGTCATGATGCTCTCTTTGCGCTTCAATTCTTGTCTTTCATGTAAGCATCATTAAAATTATCAATGCCTAGCTAAAAGGCTTTAAAGAAAAGCGCTTGTTGGGAGACAACCCAATATTTTTCCTTGCTATTATTCAATAAATAATTCATCTAGATTCTGTTTAGATGTGGTTTTATGTTTTAATTAGTGTTTTTGCCAAGTAGAACTTATAGGATCATCTTGGGTGATAGTTAATTTGATCTTGCTGAAAAACAGAAACTTTTGTGCGCGCGAAAATAATTTTAATAAATCACAGAAACTTGATTTTCAGTTGATTAGTGTTGCATACGATTAATAGACAAATTTACTAGGACTTCCTATTTTTCTAGAATTTTTAGGGTCCTAGAAGTATTCGAAAGTTACAGATTACTACAGACTGTTCTGTTTTTGACATATTCTGTTTTTTCGTGTGTTGTTTGCTTATTTTGATGAATCTATGGCTAGTATCGGGGGGTATGAACCATATAGAAGTTGGAATATAGTAGGTTTAACACCAATATAAATAAAGAAGGAGTTCATTACAGTACCTTAAAGTGGTGGTTTGCTTTCTTGCACTAACGGAGCTCATGAGATTTTCTGTTGAGTTTTGTGTTGTGAAGGTTTCACGTTTAGGGTAAAGATTTGATGGATTATGGAATAAGGAGTGGCAAGATCCTAAGCTTGGTGATGACCAAGGCACCCCAAGGTAATATTCAAGGACAACCAAAAGCCTAAGCTTGGGGATGCCCCGGAAGGCATCCCCTCTTTGTGTTCGTCTATCGGTAACTTTACTTGAGGCTATATTTTTATTCACCACATGATATGTGTTTTGCTTGGAGCGTCTTTTATGATTTGAGTCTTTGATTTTTAGTTTACCACAATCATCCTTTCTGTACAAACCTTTTGGGAGAGACACACATGAATCAGAATTTATTAGAATACTCTATGTGCTTCACTTATATCTTTTGAGCTAGATAATTTTGGTCTAGTGCTTCACTTATATCTTTTTAGAGCACGGCGGTGGTTTTATTTTGTAGAAATTATTTATATCTCATGCTTCACTTATATTATTTTGAGAGTCTTTTAGAACAGCATGGTATTTGATTTGGTTATAAAATTAGTCCTAATATGATGGGCATCCAAGTTGGGTATAATAAAAACTATCATATAGAGTGCATTAAACACTATGATCAATTTGATACTTGATAATTGTTTTGAGATATAAAGGTGGCAATGTTAGAGTCATGCTAGTTGGGTAATTATGAAATTGATAAATACTTGTGTTAAAGTTGGCAAGTCTCGTAGCATGCATGTATGGTGACCGTTGTGTGACAAATTTGTAGCATGGGGTGTTCTTTGATTGCCTTCCTTATGAGTGGAGGTCGAGATCACGCGATGGTTAATGCCTACCAACCCTCCCCCTAGGAGCATGCATAGTAGTACTTTGCTTCAAGGGCTAATAAACTTTTCCAATAAGTATATGAGTTCTTTATGACTAATGTGAGTCCATGGATTATACGCTCTCTCACCCTTCCACAATTTGCTAGCCTCTACGGCACCGTTCATTGTCCTTTCTCACCTTGAGAGTTGGTGCAAACTTCGGTGGTGCATCCAAACCCCGTAATACGATATGCTCTATCACACATAAACATCCTTATATCTTCCTCAAAACATCCACAATACCAACCTATTATGGCATTTCCATAGCCATTCCGAGATATATTGCCATGCAACTTTCCACCATTCCGTTTATCATGACACGCTCCATCATTGTCATATTGCTTTTGCATGATCATGTAGTTGACATCGTATTTGTGGCCAAGCCACCTTTCTAATTATTTCGTACATGTCACTCTTGATTCATTGCATATCCGGTATACCGCCGGAGGCATTCACGTAGAGTCATATATTGTTCTAAGTATTGAGTTGTAATTCTTGAGTTGTAAATAAATAAAAGTGTGATGATCTTCATTATTAGAGCATTGTCCCAAGTGAGGAAAGGATGATGGAGACTATGATTCCCCCACAAGTCGGGATGAGACTCCGGACTTTATGAAGAATAAAAGAGGCCAAAGAAGCCCAAATAAAAAAAGAGGCCAAAGAAGGCCACCAAAATTTAATAAAAAGAAAAAAATGAGAGAAAAAGTGAGAAGGGACAATGTTACTATCCTTTTCCCACACTTGCGCTTCAAAATAGCACCATGATCTTCATGATAGAGAGTCTCCTATGTTGTCACTTTCATATACTAGTGGGAATTTTTCATTATAGAACTTGGCTTGTATATTCCAATGATGGGCTTCCTCAAAATGCCCTAGGTCTTCTTGAGCAAGCAAGTTGGATGCACATCCACTTAGTATCTTTTGTTGAGCTTTCATACATTTATAGCTCTAGTGCATCTGTTGCATGGCAATCCCTACTCCTTGCATTTACATCAATTGATGGGCATATTCATAGCCCGTTGATTAGCCGTGTCAATGTGAGACTTTCTCCTTTTTCGTCTTCTCCACACAACCTCCATCATCATACTCTACTCCATCCATAGTGCTATATCCATGGCTTACGCTCATGTATTGCGTGAGGGCTGAAAAAAGTTGAAGCGCATTAAAAAGTATGAACCAATTGCTTGGCTAAAACCGGGGTTGTGCATGATGGGAGTATTTTGTGTGAAAAAATGAAGCATGACCTAACTATATGATTTTGTAGGGATAAGCTTTCTTTGGCTATGTTATTTTGATAAGACAAGATTACTTTGTTAGTATGCTTGATGTATTACTATTTTTATGTCAATATTAAACTTTTATCTTGAATCTTTTGGATCTGAACATTCATGCCACAATAAAGAAAATTACATTGAAAAATATGCTAGGTAGCATTCCACATCAAAAATTCTGTTTTTATCATTTACCTACTCGAGGACGAGCAGGAATTAAGCTTGGGGATGCTTGATACGTCTCCAATGTATCTATAATTTTTTATTGTTCCATGCTATTATATTACCTGTTTTGGATGTTTAATGGGCTTTACTAAGAACTTTTATATTATTTTTGGGACTAACCTATTAACCGGAGGCCCAGCCCAAATTGTTGTTTTTTTTGCCTATTTCAGTGTTTCGCAGAAAAGGAATATCAAACAGAGTCCAAATGGAATGAAACCTTCGGGAGAGTTATTTTTGGAACAAACACAATCCAGGAGACTTGGAGTGGACGTCAAAAAAGAAACGAGGCGGCCGCGTGGCACACCCCCACCCTCATGGGCCCCTCGTGGCTCCCCTGACCGACTTCCTTCACCTATATATACTCATATACCCTAAAAACATCCAAGAGCGCCACAAAACCCTATTTCCACCGCCGCAACCTTCTGTGCTCCGCCGGAGGGGGAATCGATCACGGAGGGCTTCTACATCAACGCCATAGCTTCTCCGATGAAGTGTGAGCAGTTTATCACAGACCTTCGGGTCCATAGTTATTAGCTAGATGTCTTCTTCACTCTCTTTGGATCTCAATACAAAGTTCTCATCGATCTTCTTGGTTATTGTCGGTGTCAAAACCGGCGGATCTCGGGTAGGGGGTCCCGAACTGTGCGTCTAGGCGGATGGTAACAGGAGACAAGGGACACGATGTTTTACCCAGGTTCGGGCCCTCTTGATGGAGGTAAATCCCTACGTCCTGCTTGATTGATATTGATATTGTGGATGTTTACAAGAGTGGATCTACCACGAGATCAAGGAGGCTAAACCCTAGAAGCTAGCCTATGGTATGATTGTAAGGGTTGTTGTTGTGTCCTACGGACTAGAGCCATCCGGTTTATATAGACACCGGAGATGGCTAGTGTTACATAGAGTCGGTTACAATGGTAGGAGATCTACATATCCGTATCGCCAAGCTTGCCCTCCACGCCAAGGAAAGTCCTATCCGGACACGGGACGAAGTCTTCAATCTTGTATCTTCATAGTCTTGGAGTCCGGTCGATGATGATGATAGTCTGGCCGATGATAGTTCGGCCGATGATGGTAGTCCGGCTATCCGGACACCCCCTAATCTGGGACTCCCTCAGAGATCTATTCGACGTAATTCTTTTTGCGGTGTGTTGGTCGAGATCCGATGAATTGTGGGTTTATGATCAAGATTATCTATGAACAATATTTGAATCTCCTATGAATTCTTTTATGTATGATTGGTTATATTTGCAAGTCTCTTCGAATTATTAGTTTGGTTTGGCCTACTAGATTGATCTTTCTTACAATGGTAGAAGTGCTTAGCTTTGGGTTCAATCTTGCGGTGTCCTTTCCCAGTGACAGCAGGGACAACAAGGCACGCATTGTATTGTTTCCATTGAGGATAAAAAGATGGGGTTTATATCATCTTGCTTGAGTTTATCCCTCTACATCATGTCATCTTGCCTAATGCGTTACTCTGTTCTTATGAACTTAATACTCTAGATGCATGCTGGATAGCGGTCGATGTGTGGACTAATAGTAGTAGATGCAGAATCGTTTCGGTCTACTTGTCGCGGACGAGATGACTATATGCATGATCATGCCTAGATATTCTCATAACTATGCACTTTTCTATCAATTGCTCGACAGTAATTTGTTCACCCACTGTAATACTTATGCTATCTTGAGAGAAGCCATAGTGAAACCTATGGCCCCGGGGTCTATTTTCCATCATATAAGTTATCTTATTATTATCTCTATCAGATCTCACTTTTGCAAGTGGCCGTGAAGGGATTGACAACCCCATTATTACGTTGGTTGCCAGGTTCTTATTTGTTTGTGTAGGTACGAGGGGCTTGCGTGTAGCCTCCTACTGGATTGATACCTTGGTTCTCAAAAACTGAGGGAAATACTTGTGCTACTTTGCTGCATCACCCTTTCCTCTTCAAGGGAAAACCAACGCATGCTCAAGAGGTAGCAGCATGCTACCTCTACATCTACCTTCGGGGTTAGTTTTAGACCTCAATAATTTTTATTTGGTGCCCACATTGAGCATGACATTATATTTGGATCTTGTTTATTGTGAGATGATTATTCATTTACATCATAGAATAACGTTTGTTCTATTAATATGAGTAATATCTTTTATGGTCATGCGCCCTTGATGAATGGTCCATTCTTGTTGAATCTTGATCGTAGTGATACACATATTCATAATATTGATGCCAAAAGATCCAAAGTTGATAACGATAGTGCAACATATTTGTGGCACTGCCATTTAGGTCATATTGGTGTAAAGCGCATGAAGAAACTCCATGTGGATGCACTTTTGGAATCACTTGATTGTGAATCATTTGATAGTTGCGAACCATGCCTGATGGGCAAGATGACTAAAACTCCATTCTCTGAAACAATGAAGGGAACTAATAACTTTGTGGAAATAATACATACTTTCATGGATTTAACATGGCAGATGCCCTTTTGAAAGGACTTAGGTGTGGAGTCATCGCAATGTAGGTTAGCTCGAAGAGGTTGAATGGGACAAAGGACACAAGGGATTTACCCAGGTTCGGCCCCTCACAACGAGGTAAAAGCCTATGTCCCGCTTCTAGTTGTATTGCTTCAGTTTCGATTACAAGGGAGCGACTATGCTTGACCTAGTTCTCGATTGATTGTTTCTTGGCCTAAGCCGCCGTCGGGTCTCGCCTTTATAAAGACAAGTCAAAGCTCGACGGCTTACAAAAGTCCGAGCCGGATCACACAATGTGACCAGCCCGGTTTCTAATTTTCTTTGGCTTAGGAGGCAAGCCACCGTAAGGCGGTTCACACATTCGGGTCTTGGGCCCTTGCTACTTCTTGAGGTTGCGTTGGTTTTTCCCTTGAAGAGGAAAGGGTGAGGAAGCAAAGTAGAGATAACTATTTCCCTCAGTTTGAGAACGAAGGTATCAATCTAGTAGGAGACAACGCACAAATCACCGAATACCTGCAGAAACAGTCAAACAAACTTGCACCCAACGCGATAAAGGGGTTGTCAATCCCTTCACGGTTACTTGCAAATGTGAGATATGATGGAGATAGATAAACGGTAAAGTAAATATTTTTGGTATTTTGGTTTATAGATCAGAAAGTAAAAGATTGCAAGAATAGTAGATCAGAAACTTGTATGATGGAAAAGAGACCCGGGCGCCATAGATTTAAATATAGGCTTCTCTCAAGATAGAAAATAATACGGTGGATGAATGATGACCCACAAGTGTAGGGGATCTATCGTAGTCCTTTCGATAAGTAAGAGTGTCGAACCCAACGAGGAGCAGAAGGAAATGATAAGTGGTTTTCATTAAGGTTTTCTCTGCAAGCACTGAAATTGTAGGTAACAGATAGTTTTGTGATAAGATAAATAGTAACGAGCAACAAGTAAATAAAGTAAATAAAGTGCAGCAAGGTGGACCAATCCTTTATGTAGCAAAGGATAAGCCTGGACAAATTCTAATAATGAGAAAGGAGCTCCCGAGGACACATTGGGAATTATCGTCAAGCTGGTTTTCATCACGCTCAAATGATTCGCGTTCAGTACTTTGATAATTTGATATGTGGGTGGACCCGTACTTGGGTACTTCCCTAACTTGGACAAGCATCCCACTTATGATTAACCTCTATTGCAAGCATCCGCAACTACAAAAAGATGTATTAAGGTAAACCTAACCATAGCATTAGACATATGGATCCATATCAAACCCTAACGAAGCAACGCATAAACTAGGGTTTATGCTTCTGTCACTCTAGCAACCCATCATCTACTTATAACTTCCCCATGCCTTTCTCTAGGCCCAAATAATGGTGAAGTGTCATGTAGTTGACGTTCACATAACACCACTAGAGGAAAAGACAACATACATCTCATCAAAATATCGAACGAATACCAAATTCACATGACTACTAATAGCAAGACTTCTCCCATGTCCTCGGGAACAAACGTAAGTACTCACAAAGCATATTCATGTTCATAATCTGAGGGGTAATAATATGCATAAAGGATCTGAACATATGATCTTCCACCAAGTAAACCAATTAGTATCAACTACACGGAGTAATCAACACTACTAGCAACCCACAGGTACCAATTTGTGGTTTTGATACAAGACTGGATACAAGAGATGAACTAGGGTTCGAGAGGAGATGGTGCGGGTGAAGATGTTGATGGAGATTGACCCCCTCCCGATGATAGGATTGTTGGTGATGACGTTGCTGATGATTTCCCCCTCCCGGAGGGAAGTGTCCTCGGCAGAACAGCTCCGCCAGAGCCCTAGATTGATTCCGCCAAGGTTCCGCCTCGTGGCGTAGGAGTTTCGTCCCGTAAGCTTGCCCATGATTTTTTCCAGGGTAAACGTGATGATATAGCAGAAGATGGACGCCGGAGGCCCACCAGGGGCCAAGGAGATAGGGGGCGCGCCCTATAGGGGGGGCGCCCCCTGTCTCCTGGACAGGGTGTGGGCCCCCTGGCCTATTTCTTTCGCTCATAAATTCTTATAAATTCCAAAAAGTTGTTTCGTGGAGTTTCAGGACTTTCGGAGCTGTGCAGAATAGGTTTCCAATGTTTGCCCCTTTTCCAGCCAGAATTCCAGCTGCCGGCATTCCCCCTCTTCATGGTAAACCTTGTAAAATAAGAGAGAATAGCCATAAGTATTGAGATATAATGTGTAACAACAGCCCATAATGCAATAAATATTGATACAAAAGCATGATGCAAAATGGACGTATCAACTCCTGTCACATCCCTAGCTTCTGGTGCTGCCTAGTGTTTGCATCTTGCTTGCATCATGTTTAAATTTCTGAAACTTGAATTGAGGAATTTTGAAAGCCTCAGAATTTAAATAAAAGTAGGGCAAAAACCCTAAAATCTCATTCATTGTTTCCAAAATGCTCTTCATAGATGTTTAATATTTTTGACAAGGGTTTTGATCCAAACCAAAAATAATGAACATTTTAAAAGGATTTATTTTTGGGACTTTGAATTTAAATTAATAGCTATTTGAATTTGAATTATATTCATACCATTAGAATATAATTTCAAATACCCCTGATATGTTTTATGAGCTTTTGGAAAAGTCCATATAGGAAAATAAAAATATTCAGAAGAGTTTTTTGACATTGTTTGAATTTGTTTAAATTCAAAACAATGGCAAAAGATATTAATAAAAGAAAGCAGAACAATAAAACAGAGCAGAGAAAACTTACCTGGCGCCAGCAACTGGCCCAGCTCTTGTGCAGGCAGCCCACCTGTGCGGCCCAGCCCACCAGGCGCCTCCCCCTATCGCCTTCCTCCTCGTGCCAGTAGGCAGAGGAGGGACACCACGAAGCCGCCGAGCTCGCCACGCCACCACCCTGCCTGGCTGCCTCCTCCTCTCCCTGGGCGTCTCCCGCAGCTCCACGCCACCCCCTGGAACCCCCTCGCACTCTCCCTCGTCCCCAACTCCTCCTCTGTCGCTCTCTCCCACGACGCCTGAACACACCGGAAAGCGCCGCCGCACGCCGACTCGGCCACAGCCTCCCTCTCACCTCGCCGTCGTGCCCACGCGCCCCGCCACTGTGGGCTACGCCTCCTCGTAGAGACGCATGGCGCCGGACGCCCTGGAACGCCGCCATCACCATCATCTTCCTCCTCGGGCTCCGCCGCCCGCCGCCGCCGATTCACCGTCACCGAGTCTTCCCCGAGCACGCCGAGGCCACCTCTGCACTCGCCGTGAGCCCCTCTTCCTCTCCCCTCTTCTCTCAAGCTCGCGGTCGTTCTCTATCTTCATTCCCCATGACGGCCGAGAACATCTCGCCGCCGGCCATGGCGTAGCCGTGGCCACAGCCACTGGAGCTCCCACCCGAGTACACCATCGTGCTCAGAACATCCCCACGAGCCTGTTGCATGCCGCAGCTCGCCCTCTCGTGCCCCCTAGTGGTCGCCCGTGTCTCACCCGAGCTCCGTCGGCCGCAACCGAGCTCGCCGCCGTCGACTCCGGCCACCCCAGGCCCGGAGACCACGACCATCCGACGCGCCATCGTGCCATCTCTCCGTAGGGCCAAAGGGCGCACTAAACGGTGTAGTATAGACGAAACCCGAGCCACCCCGGTGCGTCTCCGCCGCGTTTTTGGTTGTCGCCGGCGAAACTCCGGCGAGCCAATGTGGCACATTTAGTTAACACTAATGACGCCATTAGCTGATCACTGTGCTACTGACGGATGGGCCCCGCGCTAGATTAACCCCGGAATTATTCCTGTTTAAACTAGACTAACCCACCGGGCCCACAAGTCAGGTTGACTTTGCTGGCGTGGTAGTTGACTAGGCCCACCAGTCATCCACCCAAACCAGTCTGTTTCACTGACGTATGGGTCCCACAGGTCAGGTTTGACCTGGCTGACCCAGTTGACTTGCTGACGTCACACCGACGTCATGCTGACGCAATAAGTCATTTTTTGGATTTAATTTAATTCAAGAAATTGCAGAAAATGCCCTAAACTTCTAAAATTCATAGAAATTCAACCGTAACTCCAAATGAAATAATTTATATATGAAAAATGATCAGAAAAAATCCAATCTATCCATCTGTACCATTTTCATGCATGTTAGAACAACTTGTGACTACTGTTTAGGACAAATGGAATGAATGGCATTTAAATAACCACATGTGGAGTTTGGATTTGAATCTTGGATTCAAACCAACTTCATTTAATCTGTTACTAGTTGCATTAGCTCAAACCACATCATATTACCATGTTATGATCATGCATCATACTGTGCATTGCATTGATTGTGTTCTTCCTTGTTTGCCGGTGTTTGTCCTCTCTCGATAGACGTGGTTCCGACGATGAGTTCGATGACACCGATGAAGAGCTATACTATCTTCAGAAGTGCCAGGCAAGCAAAACCCCCTTGTTCATTCTGATACAACCCTACCCTCTCGCTCCTGCTCTCTTTTACTGCATTAGGACAACACCGATTCATCTGTTACTTGTTGCGGTAGCTGAACCCCTTTATCCTTTGCATGACGTGTCATTGCCACAGTAAATAGATGAAACCCACTAGCATGAGTAGGAGTTGTTTGAGCCCTGTTGTGCCTACTGATTCATGCTTGTTTTTCATGCCTGCTACTGCTTAGAGTTGACTCAGGTCTGATTCATCGGGGATGAATCAAAGGTGTGTGAACATGTCCTACTGTTGAGAGCTAAGTGTGTGAACACGATTTGGTAAAGGTAGCGGTGAGAGGCCATGTAGGAGTACATGGTGGGTTGTCTCATTGCAGCCTCCTCAAGAACTGAGTTCTGTGTTTGTGATCCATGAACATCTACTACCACACATTGGGATCCTTAATTGACTCTCTCGACTTATTAATCAACATGATCTCTGTCCAGGAGTTGCAACTAGTTTCTGGTGTTTGTAGGTAGTGTTAGTAGTCTACCAAGTGGCACCCGGTACAGGTGGGCTTGGGACAGACTAGGCACCATGGCACGGTGTACCAAGCGTAGATCCACCCATCGAGGTGGGCTTGGGAACCCTGCACACATCGTTTGGGGCCGTCAGCGACACCCCGGCCGGATCTCCTTGCGGATGGAACCCGAATAGGCAATAAACCTGGACGAGAGACTTGTGTGATTAGTTAAGTCGTGGCCGACACACTCGCTGGGCTTCCACTTGAAGGTTGCCGAGTACATGTCGTGTAAACGGCGGTAAGTGGTGAGAGCGTGTGTGAAGAAGTACACCCCTGCAGGGTTAATATGATCTATATGAATAGCCGTGTCCGCGGTAAAGGACTTCTGGGTTGCCTGTACAGTTCATAGACAAGTGAAAGTGGATACTCTAAAATACGCAAGATAAGCGTGAGTGCTATGGATGGCGTTCTCGTAAGGAGACGGGGGCGGATCCATAGTGGTGTATTGATATGGTGAATATGTGGACTCGTGTGCGCCACCTCAAAGAGTTACTTGCAGTCGTAGTTCAGGATAGCCACCGAGTCAAAGCTGGCTTGCTGCAGTTAAACCCCACCATCCCCTTTGTTGATAATGATGCATATGTAGTTAGATCTCATGTAAGTCTTGCTGGGTACATTTGTACTCACGTTGCTTAATTTATGTTTTGCAGAGAGACTTCAGTCTCGCTAGTAGTACCGCGTGGACTTCGACGTTTAGCTTATTACCTCGGCTACGATCTTGTGTCTTTGGCAGGATCTGGTAGATAGACAGGCTTCTCAGCCTTTTTCATTTGTAGATGTCTGTACTCAGACATGTTAAGCTTCCGCATCTGCTTTGATTTGTGTTCTCTGAATGTTGGGTCATGAGACCCATGTTTGTAATATCTCGCTCCTCGGAGCCTATTGAATAAATACTTGAGTCGTAGAGTCATGTTGTGATGCCATGTTGTATTTGCACATATCGAGCATATTGTGTGTATGTTAATGAAATGCTTGGTATGTGTGGGATCTGACTATCTAGTTGTTTATCCTTAGTAGCCTCTCTTACCGGGAAATGTCTCCTAGTGTTTCCACTGAGCCATGGTAGCTTGCTACTGCTCCGGGACACTTAGGCTGGACGGCATGTGTCCTTCTTCGTTCCTGTGTCTGTCCCCTCGGGGAAATGTCACGCGATGAATTCCGGAGTCCTGTTAGCCCGCTACAGCCCGGTTCACCAGAGTCCTGCTACCCCAGTGCTACAGCCTGGATTCACTTGCTGATGACCGACACGTTCATTGCTGGGTCATGTATGCCTGTCCCTGTAAGTTAGTGCCACTTTGGGTTCACGACTAGCCATGTCAGCCCAGGTTCTTTGTCATATGGATGCTAGCAGCACTATCATATATGTGAGCCAAAAGGCGCAAACGGTCCCGTGCCAGGTAAGGTGGCACCCGTGGGAATACCGTGCGTGAGGCCGCAAAGTGATATGATGTGTTACATGCTAGATCGGTGTGACTCAGGATCGGGGTCCTGACAACTCCCCCAAGCTTACACCTCGCTTGTCCTCAAGCGGAAGCCGAAATCGAAAAATATGTCCGCATGTTTAGAGATAGAGGTGTCGATAAAAATAAAATACGGCCATGAGGGAATCATGATCATTCTAATAATAGCAACATATATGGATTTTGTCATATGATTCCCTATGCTCAAGTAACAAGCAATTCACGATATCAAGTATGGTTCAAAAACTTCATTGGGAACTAACAAACTATAATCTCAATCATTGAAGCAACTGCAATTTATCGCGACATCAGAAAGAATCAATAATAGAGCTTTTCAGCAAGCTCACATACCCAACTATCTCGTAGTCTCCTACAATTGCTAACACTCACGCAGTACTAGTGGTTATAGAGTTTTAGCCGGACACTGAGAAAGATAGGGGCTTATTGTGTCGCCTCCCCACGTATTCACCTTTAGGTGATGTCAACAGTAATAGCCCATGCTAACTTACATCCAATTGGAGATATGTATATATCATGATCTTTCAAACACAAGGAGCTTGCCAAAGGATAAAAAATAAAAAGGGAAAGGTGAGGATCACCTTGACTCAAGCATAAAGTAAAAACATAAAGTAAAAGATAGGCCCTTTGCAGAGGGAAGCAGAGGTTGTCATGCGCGTTTAGGGTTGATGCATGAAATCTTAATGCAAAAGAACGTCACTTTATATTGCCCCTTGTATGTGGACCTTTATTATGCAGTCCGTCGCTTTTATTACTTCCACAACAAGTTCGTACAAAGCTTATTTTCTATGCACTAATAAGGCATACATATTTAGAGAGCAATTTTTATTGTTTGCACCGATGACAACTTACTTGAAGGATCTTACTCAATCCATAGGTAGGTATGGTGGACTCTCATGGCAAAACTGGGTTTAAGGATATTTGGAAGCACAAGTAGTATTTCTACTTGGTGCTAGGAATTGGGCTAGCGTGAGGGGGAAAGGCAAGCTCAACATATTTGGAAGGTCAATGACAATATAGTTTAACTGAGATGTCGGAAAACATAAACCATTACATTGTCTTCCTTGTCCAACATCAACTCTTTAGGCATGTCATACTTAATGAGTGCTTCACAATCATAAAAGGTGTCCAAGATAATATATCTATATGTGAACCCATCTTTACTTATCACTTCCTATTAATTGCAACGATGACCAAGGCTACGTTCATCAACTCTCAACAATTTTTATGCCTCATACTTTCTATGTGTGAAGTTATTACTATCCATAATATCAATATGAACTCTTTTATTCTTTATACTTTCTCAAGATCATAGCACATAGCAAAGCCCTTGACTCAACACTAAACTTTATTATAGATAGCACACGGACTTGATTACATAAAGAGATCACAATGCAAAACTTAAAACTACTCGATATCAAGACTTCAAACTACTAAATCAAGATACTACTAAAAGGGTCGAACTAAATAAAGTGGTAAAGATAGGAGTGTGAAGGTGATACGATATCGGGGCACCTCCCCCAAGCTTGGCAGTTGCCAAGGGGAGTGCCCATACCCATGTGATTATGTCCTCGGAGGTCGTGAAGTAGGGGTTGTTGATGATGACGGTGGATAATCGCACATTGAGCGTGAAAGTTCCTCCAACTTGCGGATAATGACCTTAAGCCCAGCAATATGATCCTTCAACAGAATATTCTCCTGTGTGAGATATTTGTTTTGTACGCGGGCTAACTCAATCATCTTGAAAGCTTCAATCTTTGTTGAAGTAAATAGGTTAGGTAAAGGTTGAGGGATGTCTTCTTCTTTCACCACCGGAGCTTGAGCCTCCATGGCTTCCTTCATCCCTTCATCCTTGTTGATCTCTTCTGGTTCTTCTCTTTTTAGCTCTATCTTCAAGAGCCAAGAATCCTTGTCTTCATTATTGGAGGAGGGTGAAGTCATGGTGCTCTAAATCTGAAATCGAAACAGCTTGAAAGAAAAATAGAGGATATTTGCGTGATACGGTGGTCAAAACCTTCGGGAATATATATAATGAATTTTTACCGACAAGAATACGTAACATGCAAGAAAACATAGTCCGAGAGGCAAACGAGGTGTCCATGAGACAGGGGGTCGCGCCCTACAGGGGGGGGCGCCCTCCACTCTCGTGGGGGACTCATGTCCCTTTCGTACTACTTCTTTCTTCCTAAAATTCTTAAATAATCCAAAACTGATAAAAATTGCCATTGGAGTTGTTTACTTACCGTACCACATACCTATGCCTTTTCGGAGTCTGGAACGTTCTTGAAAGTGTCCCTTATGTATTACTCAGGGGTTATGGTTTCAATAATAGTAGTTTCAACATTCATAGGATTACCTGAAATATAGTGTTTAATTCTTTGACCGTTTACCACCCTCGGATTCGTGCCTTCGAAGTTGTTGATTTTTATAGCACCAGAACAGTAGACCTCCGCGATAACGTAGGGACCTTCCCATTTTGAGAGAAGTTTTCCTGCAAAAAATCTTAAACGAGAGTTGAATAATAACACATAATCTCCTACGTTAAACTCACGCTTTTGTATCCTCTTATCATGCCAGCGTTCGACTTTTTCTTTGAAAAGCTTGGCATTTTCATATGCTTGGATTCTCCATTCGTCAAGTGAGCTAATATCAAATAACCTCTTCTCACCGGCAAGTTTGAAGTCATAATTGAGCTCTTTGATATCCCAATATGCCTTATGTTCAAGTTCAAGAGGTAAATGACACGCTTTTCCATAAACCATCTTATAAGGAGACATACCCATAGGATTTTTGTATGCAGTTCTGTAGGCCCATAATGCATCATCAAGTTTTTTGGACCAATTCTTTCTAGATCTATTCACAATCTTTTGCAAAGTTAATTTGAGCTCTCTATTGCTCAACTCTACTTGGCCACTAGACTGCGGATGATAAGGAGATGATATTCTATGATTGACATCATACTTAGCAAGCATCTTATGGAAATCATCATGAATAAAATGTGAACCACCATTAGTCATAAGATAACTAGGGACTCCAAACCTCAGAAAAATAACTTCTTTAAGCATTTTAATAGAAGTGTTATGATCAACACTACTAGTTGGAATAGCTTCTACCCACTTAGTAACGTAATCAACATCAACTAAGATATGTGTATACCCATTAGAGGCAGGAAAAGGTCCCATATAATCAAAGCCCCAAACATCAAACGGTTCAATAATAAGAGAGTAATTCATAGGCATTTCTTGTCGTCTACTAATGTTACCTATTCTTTGACATTCATCATAGGATAAGACAAACTTACGAGCATCTTTGAAGAGAGTAGGCCAATAAAAACCAGATTGTAGTACCTTGTGTGTAGTTCTATCTCCAGTGTGGTGTCCTCCATAAGATTCAGAGTGACACTTATGTAGAATTTGTTCCTGTTCATGCTCAGGCACACAACGTCTAATAACACCATCTACTCCTTCTTTATAAAGGTGTGAATCATCCCAGAAGTAATGTCTTAAATCATAAAAGAACTTTTTCTTTTGCTGGTATGTGAAACTAGGCGGTATAAATTTAGCAACAATGTGATTAGCATAATCAACATACCAAGGAGCGGTACGAGAAGCATTGACGACCGCTAATTGTTCATCAGGAAAGCTATCATTAATAGGCAGTGGGTCATCAAGAACATTCTCTAACCTACAGAAGTTATCTGCAACGGGGTTCTCAGCTCCTTTTCTATCAATAATATGCAAGTCAAATTCTTGGAGCAAGAGAACCCATCTAATGAGTCCAGGCTTAGCATCTTTCTTTTCCATAAGATATTTAATAGTAGCATGATCAGGGTGAATAGTAACTTTGGAATCAATAATATATGTTCTAAACTTATCACATGCAAACACAACTGCTAAGAACTCTTTTTCAGTAGTAGCATAATTTCTCTGGGCAGTATCAAGAGTCTTACTAGCATACTAGATAACATTCAATTTCTTATCAACTCTTTGCCCAAGAACAACACCTACAACATAATCACTAGCATCGCACATAATTTCAATGGGTAAATTCCAATTAGGTGGCTGAACAATAGGTGCAGTGAGCAAAGCTTTCTTAAGTGTTTCAAAAGCTTCCACACAATCATCATCAAAGACAAAAGGAATATCTTTTTGCAATAAATTAGTCAGAAGCCAAGAGATTTTAGAAAAGTCCTTAACAAACCTCCTATAAAAACCGACATGACCAAGGAAACTTCTTATACCTTTTATGTCCTTGGGACATGGCATCTTTTCAATAGCATCAACTTTGGCTTTATCAACTTCAATACCTCTCTCGGAGATCTTGTGCCCCAAGACAATGCCTTCATTAACCATAAAGTGACACTTTTCCCAATTCAGGACGAGACTAGTGTTTTCGCATCTCTACAAAACTCGATCAAGGTTGATCAAAGAATCATCAAAAGAGGATACATAGACGGAGAAGTCATCCATGAATACCTCACAAATCTTTTCACAAAAATCAGAGAATATAGCCATCATGCATCTTTGAAATGTAGCAGGTGAATTACATAAACCAAAAGGCATACGTCTATAAGCAAAAGTACCAAAAGGGCAAGTAAAAGTAGTTTTAGATTGATCCTTCGCTGACACAGGTATCTGAGAGAAACCAGAATAACCATCTAGAAAGCTAAAATGTGTGTGTTTGGATAGCCTTTCTAGCATTTGATCAATAAAAGGTAAAGCGTAATGATCTTTCTTAGTAGCTTTATTCAACTTACGGAAATCAATTACCATCCTATAACCTGTAATAATTCTTTGTGGGATCAGTTCATCTTTATCATTAGGAACGGCGGTAATACCTCCCTTTTTAGGGACACAATGGATAGGGCTTACCCATTCACTATCAGCAACGGGATAAATAATACCTGCCTCAAGGAGCTTTAGTATCTCCTTTCTTACCACTTCCTTCATCTTGGGATTTAATCGTCTTTGAGGATCTCTAACTGGTTTGGCATCTTTCTCCACTGAAATCTTGTTTTGACATAATGTGGGACTAATGCCCTTAAGATCAACCAGAGTATATCGAATAGCTGCATGATGCTTCTTCAGAGTTTTCAATAATCTTTCTTCTTCTTTCTCTGAAAGGTTAGCACTAATAATAATAGGATATATTTCTTTTTCATCAAGATAAGCGTACTTCAGATTATCAGGTAATGGTTTGAGTTCAAACACGGGATCACCCTTGGGTGGAGGAGGATCCCCAAGAATTTCAATGGGAAGGTTATGTTTCAGCATAGGCTCCTGTTTAAGGAACACTTCATCTATTTCTTCCCTTTCCTTCATAAACATATCGTTTTCATGGTCTAGCAAATATTGTTCTAACGGATCAGTTGGAGGAACAACAATGGAAGCAATACCAATAATCTCATCCTTACTAGGTGGTTCCCTTTCACGAGGTTGTCTACTAAACTTAGCAAAATTAAACTCATGAGACATACCATCTATGCCAACAGTGACAATATTCCTTTCACAATTAATCTTAGCACTAGCAGTATTCAAGAAGGGCCTACCAAAAATAATGGGACAAAAGGCATCTTGTGGGGAAGCAAGAACAAGAAAATCAACAGGGTATTTAACCTTACCAAACAAAACTTCAACATATCTAACAATCCCAATAGGTTTAATGGTATCCCTATTAGCAAGCTTAATAGTAACATCAATGTCTTCTAATTGAACGGGTGCAATGTCATGCATAATTTCTTTATAAAGATCATAAGGTATCGCACTAGCACTAGCACCCATATCACATAAGCCATGGTAATAATGAACTCCTATTTTAATAGAAATAACAGGCGTGCCTACGATAGGTCTATGTGTCTTAGTATCAGGTCTAGCAATATTAGCAGTCTCACCCAAGAATGAAATGACATGCCCATCTAAGACTTCATCCAAGAGATCTTTAACCATAGAAATACTAGGTTCAACATTGATTTGCTCAGGAGCTGTATAAGTCCTAGTATTACTCTTACGAACAACAGTCGAAGCTTTAGCATGATCCTTTATCCTAACAGGAAAAGGAGGTTTTTCAACATAAGCAGTAGGAACAATAGGATCACTATAGGTAATAATATTTTCTTCGACTGTAATAGGTGGAACTACTTTCACTTCAACAAGAGGATTATATTTAAACCACTTCTCCTTAGGGAGATCAACGTGAGTAGCAAAAGATTCACAAAAAGTAGCTACTATCTTAGCGTCAAGTCCATACTTAGCGCTAAATCCACGAAAAACATCGGTATCCATAAAAGATTTAACACAATCGAACATAGGTGTCATACCTGACACCTTACCATCGTCGGAACCCCAATTTTCAGAGTTGCGTTTAATTCTTTCCAATAAGTCCCATTTGAAATCAATAGTCTTCAGCATATAAGAACCAGCACAGGAAGTATCAAGCAGGTTGCGATTATCAAGAGAAAGCCGAGCATAGAAATTCTGAATAATCATTTCTCGAGAGAGCTCATGATTGGGGCATGAATATAACATTGACTTAAGCCTCCTTCGCGAGGCCAGAAATTATATATGTAATTACGATCATGATGAAAGAGATGCATAGGACAGAACTTCTGGTGAAATTCCAACTTCAATCGCTTATAATTCCAAGATCTTGTATCATCACATAGCCTATACCATGTCATTGCATCTCCCTTCAAAGATAAAGGGAAGACCTTCCTTTTGACAACATCATCGGGAATACCTGCAAGCTTAAATAATCCACAAACTTCATCTACAAACATAAGGTGTAAATCGGGATGCAATGTTCCATCTCCTGCAAATGGATTAGCTAGCAATTTTTCTATCATACCCGAAGGAAGCTCAAAGTAAATATTTTCATCAAGTTTAGTAGGTTGAGGAGAAACTCTTTGCTCTTCTGGTTGGGGTGAAGATACCCCAAACAAGCCCCTCAAAGGATTAGTTTCCATAGTGGCAAGTAACAGAAGATTTCAGCACACTATATAAATGTTTCCTTACCAAGTTCCACCCACCAAAAGCGCCACACTCCCCGGCAACGGTGCTAGAAAAGAGTCTTGATGACCCACAAGTTTAGGGGATCTATCGTAGTCCTTTCGATAAGTAAGAGTGTCGAACCCAACGAGGAGTAGAAGGAAATGATAAGCGGTTTTCTGTAAGGTTTTCTCTGCAAGCACTGAAATTGTAGGTAACAGATAGTTTTGTGATAAGATAAATAGTAACGAGCAACAAGTAAATAAAGTAAATAAAGTGCAGCCAGGTGGCCCATTCCTTTATGTAGCAAATGATAAGCCTGGAAAAATTCTAATAATGAGAAAGGAGCTCCCGAGGACACATCGGGAATTATCGTCAAGCTAGTTTTCATCACGCTAAAATGATCCGCGTTCGGTACTTTGATAATTTGATATGTGGGTGGACCGGTACTTGGGTACTGCCCTAACTTGGATCCCACTTATGATTAACCTCTATTGCAAGCATCTGCAACTACAAAAAGAAGTATTAAGGTAAACCTAACCATAGCATTAGACATATGGATCCATACCAACCCCTAACAAAGCAACGCATAAACTAGGGTTTAAGCTTCTGTCACTCTAGCAACCCATCATCTACTTATTACTTCCCCAAGCCTTCCTCTAGGCCCAAATAATGGTGAAGTGTCATGTTGTCGACGTTCACATAACACCACTAGAGGAAAAGACAACATACATCTCATCAAAATATCGCACGAATACCAAATTCACATGACTACTAATAGCAAGACTTCTCCCATGTCCTCAGGAACAAATGTAACTACTCACAAAGCATATTCATGTTCATAATCAGAGGGGTAATAATATGCATAAAGGTTCTGAACATATGATCTTCCACCAAGTAAACCAATTAGTATCAACTACATAGAGTAATCAACACTACTAGGAACCCACAGGTACCAATTTGTGGTTTTGGTACAAGATTGGATACAAGAGATGAACTAGGGTTTCAGAGGAGATGGTGCTGGTGAAGATGTTGATGGAGATTGACCCCTTCCCGATGAGAGGATCGTTGGTGATGATGTTGGTGATGATTTCCCCCTCTTGGAGGGAAGTGTCCCCGGCGGAACAACTCCGCCAGAGCCCTAGATTGATTCCGCCAAGGTTCCGCCTCGTGGCGGTGGATTTTCGTCTCGTAAGCTTGCCCACGATTTTTTCCAGGGTAAAAGTGATGATATAGCAGAAGATGGACGTCGGAGGCCCACTAGGGGGCCCAGGAGATAGGGGGCACGCCCTATAGGGGGAGGGGCGCCCCCCTGTCTCTTGGACAGGGTGTGGGCCCACTGGCCTATTTCTTTCGCTTAGAAATTCTTATAAATTCCAAAAAGTTGTTTCATGGAGTTTCAGGACTTTTGGAGCTGTGCAGAATAGGTTTCCAACGTTTGCCCCTTTTCCAGCCAGAATTCCAGCTGCCGGCATTCCCCCTCTTCATGGTAAACCTTGTAAAATAAGAGAGAATAGCCATAATTATTGAGATATAATGTGCAACAACAGCCCATAATGCAATAAATATTGACATAAAAGCATGATGCAAAATGGAAGTATCAATGAACAAATTAATGTCAAGCAATAGAAAAGCGCAAAGTTCTGACGATATCTAAGGCAATGATCATGAACATAGGCATCACGTCTGTGTTAAGTATACCAAAACGATTCTGCATCTACTACTATTACTCCACACATCGACCGCTATCCAGCATGCATCTAGAGTATTAAGTTCATAAAGAATGGAGTAACGCATTAAGTAAGATGACATGATGTAGAGGAATTAACCCAAGCAATATGATAAAACCCCATCTTTTTATCCTCGATTGAAACAATACAGTAGGTGCCTTGCTGCCCCTACTCTTACCGGGAAAGGACACCACAAGATTGAATACAAAGCTAAGCACTTCTCCCATTACAAGAACAACCAATCTAGTTGGCCAAACCAAACCAATAATTCGAAGAGACTTGCAAAGACATCAAATCATGCATATAAGAATTCAGAGAAGGTTCAAATAATATTCATAGATAAGCTGATCATAAATCCACAATTCATTGGATCTCGGCAAACATACCGCAAAAAGGAACAATCAAAAACATCCAAATCAGATAATATAATAGCATGGAACAATAAAAAATTATAGATACGTTGGAGATGTATCAAGCACCCCCAAGCTTAATTCCTGCTTGTCCTCAAGTAGGTAAATGATAAAAACAGAATTTTTGATGTGGAATGCTACCTAACATATTTATCCATGTAATTTCCTTTATTGTTCATGAATGTTCAGATCCGTAAAATTTGAAACAAAAGTTTAATATTGACATAAAAACTATAATACTTCAAGCATACTAATAAAGCAATTATGTATTTTCAAAATAAACATGGCCCAAGAAAGCTATCCCTACAAAATCATATAGTTTGGCTATGCTCCATCTTCATCACACAAAATATTTAAATCATGCACAACCCCTATGACAAGCCAAGCAATTTTTTCATACTTTTGGTGTTCTCAAAGTTTTTCAACTTTCATGCAATACATGAGCGTGAGCCATGGATATAACACTATAGGTGGAATAGAATATGGTGGTTGTGTAGAAGACAAAAAGAGGGAGATAGTCTCACATCAACTAGGAGTATCAACGGGCTATGGAGATGCCCATCAATAGATATCAATGTGAGTGAGTAGGGATTGCCATGCAATGGATGCACTAGAGCTATAAGTTTATGAAAGCTCAAAAAGAAAACTAAGTGGGTGTGCATCCAACTCGCTTGCTCACGAAGACCTAGGGCAATTTGAGGAAGCCCATCATTGGAACATACAAGTCAACTACTATAATGAAAAATTCCCATTAGTATATGAAAGTGATATCATAGGAGACTCTCTACCATGAAGATCATGGTGCTACTTTGAAGCACAAGTATGGAAAAAGGATAGAAACAATGCCCCTTCTCTCGTTTTTCTGTCATTTTTTTTATTTGGGCCTTTCTCATTTTTGGCCTTTTTTTCCTTTTTTTTCGTCCGGAGTCACATCCCGACTT
This sequence comes from Triticum aestivum, assembly GCF_018294505.1. Taxonomy (NCBI): domain Eukaryota; kingdom Viridiplantae; phylum Streptophyta; class Magnoliopsida; order Poales; family Poaceae; genus Triticum; species Triticum aestivum. Next base: position 598,048,888 of record NC_057810.1, read on the forward strand.
GTGGGGGAATCATAGTCTCCATCATCCTTTCCTCACTAGGACAATGGTCTAATAATGAAGATCATCACACTTTTATTTACTTACAACTCAAGAATTACAACTCGATACTTAGAACAAAATATGACTCTATTTGAATGCCTTCAGCGGTGTACCGGGATGTGCAATGAATCAAGAGTGACATGTATGAAATAATTATGAAAGGCGGCTTTGCCACAAATGTGATGTCTACTACATGATCATGCAAATCAATATGCCTACGATGAATTGTGTTATAATAAACGGAACGGTGGAAAGTTGCATGGCAATATATCTCGGAGTGGCTATGGAAATGCCATAATAGGTAGGTATGGTGGCTGTTTTGAGGAAGGTATATGGTGGGTGTATGGTACCGGTGAGAGTTGCATGGCACAAGAGAGGATAGCAATGGTGGAAGGGTGAGAGTGCGTATAATCTATGGACTCATCATTAGTCATAAAGAACTCACATACTTATTGCAAAAATCTATTAGTTATCGAAATGAAGTATTGTGCGCATGCTCCTAGGAGGATAGATTGGTAGGAAAAGACAATCGCTCGTCCCCTACCGCCACTCATAAGGAAGACAATCAAAAAATAAATCATGCTCCGACATCATCACATAACGCTTCACCATACGTGCATGCTACGGGAATCACAAACTTTAACACAAGTATCTCTCAAATTCACAACTTCTCATAGTATTTATTATACCCATCTTCTTATATCACCATCTTCATGTCTCAAAACAATCATAAAGAATCAATCTTCTCATAGTATTTATTATACCCATCTTCGATGCCTATCATATTAGGACTAAATTTATAACCAAAAAAATTACCATGCTGTTTAGAGACTCCCAAAATAATATAAGTGAAGCATGGGAGTTCATAAATTTCTATAAAATAAAACCACCGCCGTGCTCGAAAAATATATAAGTGAAGTACTAGAGCAATATTGCCTAGCTCAAAAGATATAAGTGAAGCACATATAGTATTCTAATAAATCACGATTCATGCATGTCGCTCTCAAAAGGTGTGTATGGCAAGGATGATTGTGGCAAACTAAAAAGCAAAGACTCAAAGCATACAAGACGCTCAAAGCAAAAGACATATCATGTGGTGAATAAAAATATAGCCTCAGGTAAAGTTACCGATAGACGAAGACGAAAGAAGGGATGCCTTCCGAGGCATCCCCAAGCTTTGGCTCTTAGTTGTCCTTGAATATTACAATGGGGTGCCTTGGGCATCCCCAAGCTTAGTCTCCTGCCACTCCTTATTCCAAAGTCCATCAAATCCTTACCCAAAACTTGAAAACTTCACAACAGAAAACTCAACAAAAAATCCCATTAGCTCCGTTAGTATAAGAAAATCAATCACCACTTTATGGTACTATTGCAAACTCATTCTTTATTTATATTGGTGTAATACCTACTGTATTCCAACTTTTCCATGGTTCATACCCCCCGATACTACCCATAGATTCATCAAAATAAGCAAACAACACCAAGAAAACAAAATCTGTCAAAAATAGAACAGTCTGTAGCAATCTATAACTCTCGAACACTTCTATAACTCAAAAAATTCTTACAAATTAGGACAACCTGGGATTGTGTACCAATCCAGAGCAAAAAGAATCATATCAAAAGCATGTTTCAATAAAATCCAGGAAATTATTTACTATGCGCAAAAGTTTCTATTTTTTAGGGGGATCAAAACAACTATCACCATAAGCTATCTCAAATGTCTTACTTGGCACAAACACTAACTAAAACACAAAACCACGTCTAACCATAGGCTAGATTAATTATTCAAAGAAAAACAAGAACAAAAAGCAAAGAACAGAAATAAAATTGGGTTGCCTCCCAACAAGCGCTATTGTTTAACGCCATTAGCTAGGCATTGATAATTTCAATGATGCTCACATAATAGAGAAGAATTGAAGCACAAAGAGAGCACCATAAAACACGTGACAAACAAATATAAGTCTAACATACTTCCTATGCATAGGCATTTTATAAGCAAATAAATTATCAAGGCAAGCGAAAACTAGCATATGCAAGGAAGAAGAAAAAGACGGTAGCAATTTCAACATGAAGAGAGGTAATTTAGTAACATGAAAATTTCTACAACCATATTTTCCTATCTCATAATAATTACATGTAGTATCATAAGCAAATTCAACAATATAGCTATCACACAACATATTCTCAACACGATCCACATGCATGCGAAGTTGACACTCTTCCAAAATAGTGGGATTAACATTAACTAAAGTCATGACCTCTCCAAACCCACTTTTATCAAAAATTTCATAAGATTGAACATTATCCAAATATGTGGGATCTAAAGTTGACACTCTTCCAAACACACTTTCAATATTATTGCAAACACTATTACAAATCTCATATTCATCATGGGGCTTAAATAAATTTTCAAGATCATAAGAAGAATCACCCCAATCATGATCATTGCAACAAATAGTGGACATAGAAAAAGTAGCATCCCCAAGCTTGGGGTTTTACATATCATTAAAACAGTTGACATTAATAGAATTTATAATAACATCATTGCAATCACGCTTTTGATTCAAGGAACTATCAAATATGGGTGCAATGGCAACAATCTCATGTTTAACATAAGGAACTATAGCAAATTCACCTCCACAAATATTGGCATCATGACCATAAGAATAGCAAGCATCATGTTCATCAAGGGATATTTCAATCAAATCATCGGAATCATAATTATCTATAGATTCATGCATATCATTATTTTCTTCCAAGGCAATGGTCATTCTCTCAATGAATTCCTTAACATAGGCATTATGAGCATAGTTTTCATAGCAATATTTAAGTATGAAATTTTTTTCAGATTAGTAGAGAGTAATATCATACTTTTCAAATAAAGAAGCAACTTCATAAGCACCCTTAAAAGCAACAAATTCTTCAATTTGTTCAATATCATAGTAACCATAAACACCCTTTTTTATAACAAGATAAGATTTCATTATCGTTAAACTCACATAGGTAGGGAAGGTGTTTTTAGGGTTCTTAGAGCACAAGTGAAATAATAAATTTCACAAAGATTCCAAGCATAACACAGCAAACTGTTTATTTGATTCCATAAGAGTCTCCCCATTTCACACAAATGGTGACGCACCGAATGAGCATGCTTATCTAAGGATTTTCACTCAACTAAACTAGTTGGGGTTTAGCCACGAGCACAAATAGATCAAAGATGATCCAAGTAGAACACTTTATTTGGTTCCATATCAATAGATTTTTAGTAAGCATATATGCAAGAAAATAGAAGGCACAAGTAAACACAAACAAAAAGACATAAGGAAAGAAGGCAAAGAAAAGGAAAATCTTTTCGAAAATCATTTTAGAAGTGGGGCAGAGGAAAACAAGAGGCGAATGGCGAATAATGTAATGCAAGAGAGGAGAGCTTATGATCGGTACTTGGTATGTCTTGACTTGGCATAGATCTCCCCGGCAATGGCGCTAGAAATTCTTCCTGCTACTTCTTGAGCGTGCGTCGGTTTTTCCCTTGACGAGGAAAGGGAGATGCAACAAAGTAGACATAAGTATTTCCCTCAGTTTGAGAACCAAGGTGTCAATCCAGTAGGAGATAATGCACAAATCACCCAATACCTGCACAAACAATCAAACAACTTGCACCCAACGCGATAAAGGGGTTACCAATCCCTTCACGGTTACTTGCAAAAGTGAGATCAGATGGAGATAGATAAACGGTAAAGTAAATATTTTTGGTATTTTTGGTTTATAGATCGGCAAGTAACAGATTGCAAGAATAGTAGATCGGAAACTTGTATGATGGAAAAGAGACCCGGGGGCCATAGTTTTCACTAGAGGCTTCTCTCAAGATAGAAAATAATACGGTGGGTGAACAAATTACTGTCGAGCAATTGAAAAAGCGCAAAGTTATGACGATATCTAAGGCAATGGTCATGAATATAGGCATCACGTCCGTGTTAAGTAGACCGAAACGATTCTGCATCTACTACTATTACTCCACACATTGACCGCTATCCAGCATGCATCTAGAGTATTAAGTTCATAAGGAACGGAGTAATGCACTAAGTAAGATGACATGATGTAGATAATTAACTCAAGTAATATGATGAAAACCCCATCTTTTTATCCTCAATGGAAAAAATACAATAAGTGCCTTGTTGCCCCTACTATTACTGGGAAAGGACACCGCAAGATTGAACCCAAAGCTAAGCACTTCTCCCATTGCAAGAAAAACCAATCTAGTTGGCCAAACCAAACCGATAATATTCAGAGACATCAAATCATGCATATAAGAATTCAGAGAAGATTCAAATAATATTCATAGATAAGCTGATCATAAATCCACAATTCACCGGATCTCGGAAAAGACACCGCAAAAAGGTATTACATCAAATAGGTCTCCATGAACATGGAGGAGAACATGGTATTGAGAATCAAAGAGAGAGAAGAAGCCACCTAGCTACTAGCTATGGACCCGTAGGTCCGAGGTAAACTACTAACGCTTCATTGGAAGGGCAATGGTGTTGATGTAGAAGCCCTCCGTGATTGAATCCCCCTCTGGCGGGACGCCGGAAAAGGACCCTAGATGGGATCTCACGGGTAAAGAAGGTTGCGGCGGTGGAAAAGTATTTTCGTGGATGCCTCTAATGGTTTGGACATATAAGAGTATATATAGGCAAAAGAAATAGGTCAGGAGACCCACAAGGGGCCCACAAGATAGGGGGTGCTCCCTACCCCCAGGGCGCACCCTCCACCCTTGTCGCTGCCTCATGGCTCCTTCGACTTCATCTCCAAATCTCCTGGTTTGCTTATGGTCCAAGAAAGATCATTGCAGAAGTTTTATTCCGTTTGGACTCCGTTTGGTATTCCTTTTCTACGAAACTCTATAATAGGGAAAAACAAGCATTGGCACTGGGCTCTAGGTTAATAGGTTAGTCCCAAAAATAATATAAAATAGAATAATAATGCATATAAGACATCCAAAATAGATAATATAATAGCATGGAACAATCAAAAATTATAGATACGTTGGAGACGTGTCAGCCCTCACTAGACCTGCCTCTATGAGTCGTCGTCTTCATATTTCTTGGGCCTCCTGGAATCTTCTTTGTATAAAACTGCCAACGGTGTAATCCGGCCACAACGTGGCGGGTCACACCTAGGGGTTATATCCCCAACATTAGGCCCCAGATTGATTAGTCAATCTTCACTACTTTAATTGACAGACTACCACCAATGTTGAATCTTCAAATAAACCACTGTAACCTGTCATAATATTACACGAGCCGAACCATCGTAAGCCGTCGTGACATCATTTAAACAGAATTAGTGTATCCCGCCATGACCTCATGGACATTAAATAGGCACAGAGCCCATGATATCATATCGAATCTTTATCTTAATGGGCCTTCCGAGAATCAAAACATCTGCACTGCAAAAATAATCATTCTGCCTCCTCAGTTTTCGTGCATGCCATCTTATCACTTCTCAAATTTTACCCCTGTCTATCTCCCTTCTTCTTATTTCCGCGACCACTGAAGCCTACAGAGCTCCGCCGCCCCTGTCAACCTTCACCAGCGACTACCATTCGGCCACTGCATCAACCTGACTCTGACCAGGAAAAACACAGCGCCCCTCCGTTGTTCATCAGCATCACTAGGTATTCGTCTTCCCCTGCTTTCAATCTACATTAGGGATTTCTCCATTCATCGGTGTTCATCGGTGTACATCGCGCTCGCCTGTAGTTCTTCCAATGCACTCCTTGTTTGAGCCCAATAGAACATAAAAACCATGCGGTAGCAACTTTTAGTAACAGCCTTTCATTGTAGATCCGTTCCTCTATTCTAAAACTCATCTTTCAAAATAGTAGTTCGTCCTCCATGTTTTAGGTTTAAGAATAACTTTCATTTTTCTGAACTTCCATAGATCCACGAATATAGCTATGATATGGGAAATCTGTTTATGCAACACTTAGCAGAATTTCTAGTACTTTCATATTTATAAATTGCTGACCTGTCGTACAACACGTGGTGGCTTATATAAACTTCTTATGACCCGCCAGCTTCTGGCCGGCTTAAAACTTGAAAACAGCTCTGCACTGCAATATTGTATTTACTGTATTTATTTCTTGTTCACAACTTTGTTATCTCGGGCTTACCATGACTAATACACCTACCAAAGAAGTCATTCATTGGTGGGTTCCTGGTCCCGAATGCCCCCCTGAACCTCAAGAGGGTGAAGTCATAGTTTTCACAAATCATCTGCTCCGCGGCTTTTGCCCGCCCGGCTCAATGTTCTTTTGAGATGGTCTACGCTTTTAAAACCTTCATTCGCAAGATATTGGTCCCAATTCTGTCTCCAATATATGCAATTTTCAAGTTTTCTGTGAGGCATACCTTAGCGAAGAACCCTCTATAAATATGTTCAGAGATCACTATTACATCAACCGCCAAACTGAGATGCCTGATGGGCTTAGCTATGAACTTGGAGGTGTTTCAATTCAAAAGCTGAGAGATGTGATCTTCCCAGCAGCCGCGCTGCCGAGTCATCCCGAGGACTAGAATTTCACCTGGTTCTACTGCAAAGACACCTCTCCAGAACGAGAAAACCCCCTACTGGGTTACCGTCCATATCATCTTCCTACTAGTGGCCCACTGCTAGGCCGGATGATTGATAGAGAACGTGGTCTTTATTCTTCCACCTTTTCAAAGATCCGGGCCTTCATTGCAAATGGCTCAACCGGAATCGACCTTGTTCGCTACTGGGTTTTGTGGAGAATTCTGCCTTTAAGCCACCGCTCCAGCTTCATGTGCGAATATACTAGAAATACCACAGATCCATTGTGTTACAATGACACCGAGCTAACTAAAAGGGAAATCAACGAGGCTGTCAAATCTCTTCTTGGTGAGTCATTGGCAAATTGCAGCAAGACGGGCCTTGCCCCTTGTTATACTCTTAACCTGCAGCCAGCTGTAAGTATCCTTTACACATTGCTTTTTGTAGATTTGCCTCGTTTCCATCTTACTGTTTATATATATCCAGGCCGGCTCTCCTTTTTGGAAAAAGAAGATACAAACCACTACTGCTCCATCAAAAAGGACCAAAACAATCGGTCGCGGCCCGTATCGTCCCAAGAAGCCTACAACACAAGACTAGCTTGCACTAGACGATTCAGAGGTAGAACTTGATTCAATTGGTATTTTCTTTATGCAACTTATTGATGCTGATTCTCCTCAGGAGGAAATGGAGACAAGCCAAGCAGACGGCGCTGAGGTAATCCCTGTCTCCTCTGACTCAGAAATTTTACCAAGAGAGAAAACACGGCGGGTTGTCAGAAAAGTATGGTTTTCCCATCCTCTTGCTCACTTAGATCCATAATTTCTATTGAAGAAACAATAGCATGAGTCTAGGCGGCACACTCGAAACAGCAGCCAAGAAGAGCTTATGACCAGCTTACCCAACACATCGGTCCGCAAACGTCGTCATAAGGTGCCTCATAGCCCTACCTCTTCTCTTTCACAAGCCGGTCTTATACGACAACCGCTTAATTCATCTGACTCGGCATATCAGGATACTTCCCATTCTTTTGGTGACTCAAACGGCTCACAACTCCCCACATTTGTGGTTAACCCGGCATGAGTATTATTACTTGTTGAAAAAATTATCTTACCCTTTCATGCTTATCAAACTGAATAATCCTCCTTACAGGGCTAAGGCAAAGACATGCAAGAAACAAAAATCTGGCCCTCCAAAGATTGTTGAAGCTTATGAACAAGAGAATCAGGCACCAAAGGTTGGTGAGGCTCAAACCCAGGAGCTTGAAGATACTGAGAGCCGGCATGACGACCAACCTCCTCAAGCTGATCTTGTCAATCCTGACTTGGCTGCAGATGTTAACGATGACCCGACAACCAATCAGGACCCACCAAGTCCTAAGCCGTCTTCGCTTGTCAAACATTCAGACAAGCCTTCTGCTGAAACAGCTTATCAGTCAGCTGGCGTATCAACAGCACTGGCCAAACATTCCATAAGGAAGAATCAAACCCATCAGACAAAGATTATCCCAAGCATGATCTTGAAAACTATTCAAAGCTGAATGCTAGCGAATTGTACTCTAGCTATCTGAGCCGGCTCCACACAACTGCGATCTAGAGGCCAGTTTGGTCAACATGATGCGACAGAAGTATGAGGTATGAAGTCACCTCCTCCTTTAAGTTTATGCACATACACATATACTTATCCATCCCCCCAAGTCTTAGTCATAGGAAAACATCATTGACTATGCTTAAGACTTGTAGCGACATAAGATTAAACTTTTAGGTCGTAACCTCTTTAAAATCGGCTTACTTAAGCCATAGTAACCATGCTATGATCAAAAGGTCTCTCAAAATAATCCACTAGAACCCTCAAGGGCTGGCTTATCATAGAAGGATGAGCCGGGTCTTCCATATAATTTGTAAAAGCATCGGCCGTAGCCCCCAAGGGCTGGCTTATGAGGCAAAGATGAGCCGGATCTTATACACCAGTTCATCAGAAGATCTTCATCACATATTAGCCCCTAAGTGCCAAGTATATTGCTTGCAATGTGTTTGGGACTTTAAAATACTCCTTATATCCATGCTGAATAATATTTATTGTCTTCAATGCTTACTTGTAGGATAGTTTAAGCTTTAATGACTCGCAGTTGGGCGAGTTAAGAAAAATGCTCAAGCACCAAGAATCTGAGACACATAAAGCTGAGAGCAAGTTGGCACTTAGCTTATAAGAAAATGAAAAGCTCAAAGCTAACTTTAACGCTGAAAGAACCACGTGGGAATAAGAAAAAACTTCATTGTTGCAAAGGGCAGAGGCCGCTGAGTCTTCCTTGAAGAGTACTACTATAGAGTTGTCCAGTTTAAAGCAACGAATTTCACAGATGACATCTACTATCTTTGGTAAGCAATACTTAAGTTTTTTAGCCTTCCATAATCCATTTATTTTGACTCTCCCGGCGACTCATCTACATGTTTGCTCAACTGGCCCAAGAGCTCCAATCTTGGCCAGGATATGCTTGTGAAGCTGAAAGCCGTATACGCCCTGGTTGAACAGCTATATACTAGTACTCAATGGAATCTTGTGTCTATTTCCAATGGTAAATAGCCGCCCACACTCATCAGGGAGCTGCTAGCGAAATTATCTATAATGCTCAAAAGCTGGAAGAGATAAAACGATCAACTGCCCGTGCTGGTGCCATTACCGCCCTCAGCCGAGCCAAAGCATGGCAGGCAGAACTAGACCCGGATGAAATGGCCACTGGTTGTCCAAGCCTTAAAGAATATGGGTCTCCTTTTTGTCATACTGATTTTGCAAAATGCGAGAAGGAGATGCGTCCCTTGGCGTGCAAACTGGCCGAGGAGACACATTTATCCAGGTATCAGCCGGCATACAATATGGAGAATGCTAAGGTCAAGGCGCTGGCTTATGATGTTGTGGATCTCACTCCTCCAATGCTTAAGCATACTTTTGCCCCTGATGTTGATCCGTCCCCAATTATCAATGATGAAGCTATATTCGAAGCCTCAACTAGAATCGATTGGACATCACGTGACATCCAGATGGATGAAGAGAGAGAGAGCTGGAGCAGGAGGACCCGGAGTCCTCAAACTGCCGTGATGAAGACAACCGATACCATGCGGCTCTTAAATCGGGGCATAGAAATCCTGTGCCGAAAACTACTTTTCTCCAATGATGTAGGTCCATGGTGGCTGTGCAATAGGCTATATTTGAAAACAATGATCAGTCATGCCATCGTGCATGTTAGCTTTAACTACTTAAACCGCCAATTTGATATTTTATGATCCGCCGCTTGAGCTTTCTTTTAATTTCATCATCTACTTGGGTTAGATCAATGTTTACAAATTTCCTGCACACATGTTAAATAGCATATGCCCTGGCGGTTTAAGCCAGGGCGGGTAATAAACCCCAATATAATAGTCTTCGAAGAATTTTATTAAAAGATTAGAGCAAAGGCTATCCAAGTCGAAACATTCTGGCTACTTAAGGTCTAAACCAAGGGCAGATTACCAAACCCCAAATATGCATACAATTATTGAAAGACATACATGTAGATTGATATCATGGTGATGCCTTGATAATTATCATCCAGATCGGGTATTGACCCATAAGCATGAAATATCATGATTTTGATTGCTTAAGGCAAAAGATCCTGGCGACTTAGAGTCTGCTATCAGGACTTGGAAGAACCGCCTCTGCCCCACAGACCATGAAGAAAAGCGTATAGCCTGTTAACCTGTTAGGGGTGGTGTTGATACCCCAAAGTACTGAAGGTAATTCCTCAACCCAACAACCTGGTGTTCTCTGCAAAGGAACCATCACTACTGCAGGATGCTGCTAACGCAACACTACCATCAGAGACCCTTCGACGAAACTATGTGCAATGCAATAATCGCAAAAAGTGGTGTAAAAAACCGTCAAAAAGGTGCAAAACGTTTGCAATGATGGATGCATGAAACACGGTTCAGATATTGGTTGCGTGTGCGATGCAGGGCATACGGTTCAGTTCAATGAACTATTTGTGATGAGCAAGAAGAAGAGAAATGGGCATCCAGATGAAGGCGTGTGCGATATACGACATACAGTTCACTTAGATTATCTATTTGTGATGAGGTAGAACAACAGAAATGGGCAGCTAGATAAAGGTGTGTGCGATTGAGGGTATATGCTTCAGAAGCATTAACCGTTTGCGATTAGACAACTTAATAGAAACGGTCAGCCATATCAAAGTGTCTGCGATTGATGGCATACACTTCACACGGATGAACTGTTTGCGATTAGCCACAACAAAAAGAAATAGGTAGACAGATCAATTTGTGTGCGCTAGACGGGCACACATTCTAATTAAAAGAAGTGTGTGTGATGATAATAACGAGCACGCATGGTTCTTGGAACAAGACGTGTGCTGACATTGCCATGTACACATCCGAGAAAGCGTGCCCACGTTACGCCATCCGGGAATGGTGTCACACTTAGAAATTATAGAATCGTCAATATATTTTGAGCCTGCATCCCCTCACACTCCAAATTGCAAACGTGTTCACACCGATCAAAACCTAAATGGTTTGCCACTTATGAGCGCATTAGTACTCGGTTACAAATACTACTACTCCAATATGACTGCACATTCCTCCTCAACTCCTCATCCATCAAAACAAACAAGTCATTCATCATCGTTCCCTTGCGTCTGCCGTGGCCAGCATGTGTTCTGGGTCGAGAGATTGCCACTAGGGAGAGGCGAGCATGCAAGAGAAAGCACGAGGGCTGTCTCGCCTCGCTGCGAAAGCAGCCGACATGTCCTGCCGTGCAGCCGTAGTAGCACGGAGGTTACGCTGCGCCGCCAAAGAAGCACGGAGGTCCCGCCACACTTTCGATGCTGCAGACTGGTCTGGTCACGTTGTGGAAGAAGCAGAGATGTCCGGCTGCGCCACGGAAGCAGCAGAGATGTCCTCCCGCACCGCGACGGCTTGGGAAATGTCTTGCGGGCAGGCAAGGACTCTTACAGGTGAATGCATGCGATCGTCCATAGCAAGATGGATCAGATCTCTGGTTGGGCAAGGTTGCATGACGACATGAAAGCCTTGTTTGAAAAGGCTACCGGCATCATCCGACAACTAAGGGAGAGCAATGCGAAGTTCTAGGCCAAGCGCGACCTGCTGAGGGCGAAGATCATCAGAAGTGCGGAGCAACAGGAGGAGACCACTGCCTTGTTAAAGAGGACTAGTGTCATCGTCGCGAAACTTATCAATGAGAATGCCGTGCTGTGCATGAAGTGCAAAAGGCCGGTGGAGGAATCCGTGGATGCTCTCAAGCAGCATATTAAGGACATGAAAGAGCTCAACGCCGCTCGCCGCGTAGACTAGTTCCCGCAGCCTATAGCAACGCATCAAGAAAGTAGAGATCAACGAGCCAGATCGTTGTCTTCCTTCTTCTTTTGCCCTTGTGTATTTTGGGCGTTGCCGCATGTGGCTTTTTTTAATTATGTTCTGAAATATGTAAGACAATTATTATCCACTGTCATCGTCCTTATATTCAGCATGCTTGCTATAAGTCGTAGTCGATGCTATATAGGTCCATAGGATATTACATGAAGATCCGTGCAAAACTTTCTTTTCAGATTTTCATTTTTCTCTCTTAAATCTTAGTCCAGTGAGACATAGCCATGCCATGAAACTAGGGCTCGGGCGCCATTAATGGAGACGTTGGGAGGGAGGTGCGCGGCGGATAGAAGGGCTCTCCTCCCGATGAGCACGCACAGGGGTCTGATCGCACGCCTCCCGTACTCAAATAGCTACCCCACACGGACCCTCCTAGCCAATAAAAAAGGGGACACGTAGCTGCACGTAATTGGTAAGTAGAACACCCACGGTTTCAATAATAGTTGTGTTTCCAATTTGTAATGTAACAACACTTGTTTCAATAATAGTTGATCATTAATGTGTGCGCCTTCACAAATTAGACCGACAAATTACCACAACATGTTGTTGCCATGTCATGACACCATGCCAAGTTTCATGATTTTCAGGCGTGTTTTGGATTTACAGGAATTAAAAAACAAAGTTTCTCAATCCTTCCGGGCGAGCCAGGATGCCCGGATGTTTGAATTTCATTCTCATTTCTTGCATGGGACCTAGAAATTCATAGAAGGACACACATGTGATTTTTCAACCAACTTTGGTGCACTGGAGCATGTGCTTGTAATTTAAATTTGAATTATGCACATTAAATGCCCAGAAATTTAATCAATGTATAAAAAAGGTCAAACGAACCTGGAATAATTCCAAAATTTAGCACGATGCTTCTATTTTGTCTAATCTGCATCTGTAAAAAATTAAGGCGGGAGAAGGCAGTGTACGTATGTCGTTTCGCACACGGAGGTGACACATTCGCTCTCGGAACCACGAGCCTTCTAGAGAGAAGCTCCGGTTTGCAAGAAGCTTATACCAAAGCTTGTCCCAATTCGACCAAAAAAAATTTACCGCGGCATGTTGGTGCCATGTCATGACACCATGCCATGTTTCATGACTTTTAGGCGTGTTTTGGATTTACATGAACTAAAAAAGCAAGTTTCTCAATCTTTCCGGCCAAGTCACGACGCCCAGATGTTTGAATTTCCTTCACATTCCTTTCATGGGACCTAGAAATTCACCCAAGGACACACATGTGATTTTTCAACCAACTTTGGTGCACTGGAACATGTGCTTGTAGTTCAACTTTGAATTATGCACATGAAATGCCCAGAAATTCAATTAATGTATAAAAAAGTCCAAATGGACCCGGAATAATTCCAAATTTTAGCACGATACTTCTATTTGGTCTAATGTGACTGTGTAAAAAACTTAAGGCAGGAGAAGGCAGTGTACATATGTCGTTTCACACACAGAGGTGACATGTTCCCTCTCGGAACCACGATCCTTCTTGAGAGAAGCTCCGGTTTGCAAGAAGCTTATACCAAAGCTTGTCCCAATTCGGTCAAAAGATTTTCCGTTGCATGTTGGTGGCACGTCATGACACCATGCCAAGTTTCATGAGTTTTAGGTGTGTTTTGGATTTACATGAATTGAAAAAAATCAAGTTTCTCAATCTTTCTGGCCGAGCCACGACACCTAGATGTTTGAATTTCATTCCCATTTCTTGCATGGGACCTAGAAATTCACCCAAGGACACACATGATTTTTCAATGAACTTTGGTGCACTGGAGCATGTGCTTGTAGTTCAAATTTGAATTATGCACATTAAATGCCAAGAAATTCAATTAATGTCTAAAAAAGGCCAAATGAACCCAGAAAAATTCCAAAGTTTAGGACGATACTTCTATTTGGTCTAATCTACCTATGTAAAAGAGTTAAGGCAGGAGAAGGCAGTGTACGTATGTCATTCCGCACACAAAAGTGACATATTCCCTCTTGGAACCACGAGCCTTCTTGAGATAAGCTCTGGTTTGAAAGAAGCTTATACTAGATCTTGTCCCAATTAGGCCAAAAAAATAACCGCAACATGTTGGTGCCTTGTCATGACACCATGCCATGTTTCATGATTATCATGTGTGTTTTGGACCAAGAAATTCACCCAGGGACACACATGTGATTTTTCAACCAACTTGGGTGCATTGGAGCATGTGCTTGTAGTTCAAATTTGAATTATGCACATTGAATGCCAGAAATTTAATTAATGTATAAAAAAGGCCAAACGAACCCGGAATAATTCCAAAATTTAGCACGATACTTCTATTTGGTCTAATATGCCTGTGTAAAAAAATTAAGATGGGAGAAGGCAGTGTACGTATGTTGTTTCACATAGGGAGGTGACACGTTCCCTATAGGAACCATGAGCCTTCTTGAGAGAAGCTCCGGTTTGCAAGAAGCTTATACCAAAGCTTGTCCCAATTCAGCCAAAAAAATTATCGCAGCTTGTTGGTGCCATATCATGACACCATGCCAAGTTTCATGATTTTCAGGTGTGTTTTGGATTTATATGAATTAAAAAAGCAAGTTTCTCAATCTTTCCGGCCAAGCCCCGACACCCAGATGTTTGAATTCCATTCCCATTTCTTGCATGGGATCTAGAAATTCACCCAAGGACACACATGTGATTTTTCAACCAACTTTGGTGCACTGGAGCATGTGCTTGTAGTTCAAATTTGAATTATGCATATTTAATGCCCATAAATTCAGTTAATGTATGAAAAGGTCAAAAGGACCCGAAATAATTTCAAACTTTAGCATGATACTTCTATTTGGCCTAATTTTTCTGTGTAAAAAAATTAAGGCGGGAGAAGGCAGTGTAGTTATGTCGTTTCGCACATGGAGGTGACACGTTCTGTCGGCGTTCTGGGAACGGGGGTCCCCAGACTTGCCTGCCTGCGGCCTGCGGCATGGTTCAAGCAATGGCCCAGTGCGGCCCATCTTCGTCGACTCAAGCTGAAGACCCTCGCGAGGGACCAAGCCTTGCGGGGCGGATGACAGGAAGCTTCCTTAGGAGTAGCCTCATCAGGCAGGCTCGCGAGGAGGCGGAGAGATCAAGGCGGGGTACCTCGCGAGGTGCCCGTGACGCAAGCCATGACGATTGAGCCCAGGCGGGCGCCAGGCGGGCGCCGGCCTGCGCATTGTCCTTGTTTCCCCTTTGGTGCAAAGGGAGCAAGAACAGGCCAAGGCATCAGGCAAAGGTTACCATTTCGGTGTAAGAAGACCAGGACCAGAGGAACGGCCGGAAGGAGGTCATCGTGGAGCCCAGGACGGCGTCATCGTCATAGTCTTTGACAGGCGAGGACCGACTTTAGTCAGGATAAGTGTACTAGATGTTCCCCTTCAAAATGGTCAATTGTTGGCGCCCTTCCCGCTTAATATTTGGGAAGAGGACCAGGGCCTCTCGCTCTATATATAGGACTAGCCACCATAGTATAGAGGCATCTCGAATCAACCCCTCCAAAGGGACAACACCACCACAAGAACACCCCTCGCGAGGTTGTTCTTCCCTTGTACTGTTCATCATCTACCCCAGAGGCAATCCACCACACCAAAAATTAGAGTAGGGTATTACACCACAACGATGGTCCGAACTAGTATAAACCTTGCGTGTCTTGTGTTATTCATCGTGTAGCCTAGATCCTTTGCGATGCGACGAGACGTGAGTCGGTAGAGGAGAGATCTTTGTGCGCACCCTAGTGTTCGAACCACAAGGGTCTGCCGGAACTCACAATCCTACATTTGGCGCGCCAGGTAGGGGTGCGCCAGAATCGTCTCTTCCGCCGTCTTGCGTTTCACCGTCCGTTCGCATCCATGTCTGACGCTCTTCGAGTCCGTGCCGAGCGCCGGGCTTCTCTCGCAGCCCACATCGCCCAGCCGGCCCCCGTCGATGGGCCTGCCCGTCGTTCCCTGTCGCCTGCCGCCCACGCCGCCACCGGCCCGACGGGGAACGAGCAGCAGGCTTCGTCGCTGCATCCCTCGGTGCGGCAGGAAGGCTGCACCGCTACGCCGTCGCTGACTCCAGCAGGCTTGTCGTCGCACGCTCATCGTGCTCCTGTGGACGCGCACGCCGCGTTGCTCCTAGCACGTGAGCTCCTGCACTACCACCCCATCGACGATCTGTATGACGAGTGGCTTGCCCGCATCACCGAGCTCGTCAGCGCCGCAGGGGGCTCCCCTGCGTCATCCCTCTCGCTGCCTCGCCCTCCGCCTTTTGCGGGCAACGCAGCTCCGGACCCAAGGCGCGCGACCCCTGGACGGGACCCGCCGCGTCCAGCGCCCCTGCAGCAAGAAAAGAGCTGCCAAGAGATCCCTCGCCCTCAAGAAGCCGCTCGTGTGCTCCCGGCACCGGTGCGTCATGACCGCGCTCCTGCTCCAGTGCGCCAAGATCCTGCACTGCTCCTGGCGGCAGCATGCGGAGACCTCCAAGATCAAGCCCTTCGTCAACAAAGGCCTCCTGTGGCCACTGCAGGCTGTCATGCCTTCACCACCGAGCTGTGCAGCGTGGCCTGGCAGGCAAGTTCAAGCCAGATCTGCCTCCACGCTACGACGAAACTGCTGACCCCGCGGAGTTCCTCCAGCTCTACGAGTTGGGCATCGAGGTGGCCAACGGGGATGAAAAGGTCATGGCGAACTGCTTTCCCATGGCGCTCAATGATGGCGCCCGTACATGGCTCCTCAACCTGCCTCCCAGCACGATCTCCTCTTGGGATGAGATGCGCACTCGCTTCATCGCCAACTTTCAGGGCACTCGTGACCGGCCCCCGGCCATGAGTGACTTGCGTCGCGTCAAGCAACAGCTGGGGGAGACCCTGCAAAAGTACATCCAACGCTTCAACAACGCCTGCCTCAAGATCCCCAGGGTGACTGAGGAGGCCATCATCTCAGCCTTCTCCAATGGCGTTCGAGACATCAAGATGAAGGAAGAGCGAGCAATCCACGAGGACCTATGTACCTCCCTAGAGCTGTTCAACTTAGCAACCAAGTGCGCCAGGGCCGAGGAAGGACGCCTCTCCCTCCTCGAGCTCCCAGCTGCTGATCCGGAAGAGAAGAAGCCCAAGGTCAAGGACGTGAAGGGCAAAGGAGCAGTTGTGCTCTCAGCTGAGCCAGATACCAAGCAAGCTAGGGATCAGCCGGAGTCGTCCAAGGGTAGCCGATACTGCGTGTACCACGACCTCCACACCCACAACACCAATGAATGCCAGGAGCTCAGGGCTGTGCGAGATGAGCGTATCGGCTGACGCCCCGAGCGCAACGATCGAGGCTACTGTCGGCGTTCTGGGAACGGGGGTCCCCAGACTTGCCTGCCTGCGGCCTGCGGCGTGGCTCAAGGGGCGGCCTAGCATGGCCCATCTTCATCAGCACAAGCTCAAGACCCTCGCGAGGGGCCAAGCCTTGCGGGGCGGACGACAGGAAGCTTCCTTAGGCATGGCTTCGTCAGGCTGGCTCGCAAGGAGGCGGAGAGATCAAGGCGGGGTACCTCACGAGGTGCCCATGATGCAAGCCATGACGACCAAGGGCGCCAGGCCGCGCAGTGTCCTCCCTTTCCTCTTTGGTGCAAAGGGACCAAGCGCAGGCGAGAGCATCAAGCAAAGGCATCCATTTCGGTGCAACAAGACCAAGACCAACAGAACGGCAGGATGGAGGTCATCGTGGAGCCCAAGCCGGCGTCACCACCAGAGCCTTTGGCAGGCGAGGACCAACTTTAGTCAAGATAAGTGTACTAGATGTTCCCCTTCAAAATGGCCAATTGTTGGCGCCCTTCCCGCTCAATATTTGGGAGGAGGCCCAGGGCCTTTGCCTATAAATAGGATTAGCCACCACAAGATAGAGGCAAGGGATCCTCACCAGGAAACATGTTGAGAGAGCGACTGAACTCCCCTTAGCAGTTCATCGCACCAACCTAGAACAGACCCTCGCGAGGCTATTCTTCCTTGTATTGTTCAGCCCAAGAGGCAATCCGCCAAACCACACACTGGAGTAGGGTATTACACCACAATGGTGGCCTGAACCAGTATAAACTCTGTGTCTCTTGTGTTGTTCCTTTGATTGCTTAGATCCTAGCGAGGCGGCGAGGCGTAGGCAGTAGAAGGCTAGATCTTCGCGCGCACCCCAGAGTTCGAACCTAGAGGGTCTGCCGGAACCCGAAATCTGACATTTGGTGCGCCAGGTAGGGGTGCGCCGGAATCCACCTTCTGCTGCTTCACGTCCCGTCGCATCGTCATCATCATGTCCGGCGACCAGGGAGGCAACCCCGATCCTTGGGCCGCCTGGCCCGCCCACACTGAACCGCTCGCTCCGGGCAACCCCACGCCCCGTGTAGCTCGCGGTCCGCAGGGAGCTGCGGGCCGCGGGCGGCACGGACAGGCAGCGACAACTCTCATGACGCGGCAGGCGCAGTCAGCGGCGATGGCCTCCCACCACGCCACGGCCACGGCCCCGTACACCCGACCGGAGCAGGCGAACTCGAGGGCCGCGCTCACCATGGCCCGAGAGCTACTGCAGTGCAGGCTGCTGGAAGGCAGTGACGACGTGCTGCTAGAGTGGGTGGCAGAGCTCCTGGGCTTCGCCGCCTCGGGGGCTCCCCCCTTCTGCACCCAACTCCCACCTCAGGTCCAGGGTGGCCCGCACGGGGGCTCTGTGCACTCCTGTGCAGCCCCAAGAGGACTCCAAGGCCACCCCAACACCAGCCAGGCCGTCAGCCCCGGGCCAGCAGCGGCGCTGCCTCTACCCCCGGCCATCGAAGAAGGACTTGCCACAACCCGCGGAACCGGTGGGCCGTCGCACTATCACCCCCAGGCGGGCACATCAAGCAGAACTGCGTGGCACGCAGAGCGCTACGGCGCGGCCTTCGGGGTGGCGACCCCAGAAGAGTACGTGCCCCACATGATGGACCAAGGGCGCACACATGAGGGCGAACAAGGCTCGCTCCTCGGCCCAAGCTGGGGGGACGAGACGCCAGAAGCTGAAGTCTTCCAGGTGCCCCGAGGGGGCCCCGTCGGGTACGCTGGAAACAACGAGTATCAGGTACCACTAATTCCTCAGGAGCAGGCATACACCAACCATGGATCGCAGGAGGTGTAGGTCACGACAACGGGCGGCTGCCCCACTCCCGCAGCTTCCTACCCCTCAGGAGGAGGGCTCCGGGGGCTGCAGGAGAGGGGCCAAGATCCAACATCACCACCGCTGCGTTCCGAGCAAGGCGTCCTCAAGAGGTAGGCCCTCTGCTGGGGAGGTGCCCCAGAGCCTGCCCCTGGCAGAGGACCTGTGGTTGTCGGGGGAACCGTTGGCGACCGCTCTACCCAATCGGCGGCGTCCTGATTTTCGGTCGTCGTCGGTGGCACTAGAGTGTGGCGCAAGGTGGGGCCCTCGTCTGGCGATATGAAGCAAGGCCGGTACCTCTGAAGAAGGCCCAGTGCCTATGAAGCTCGCCGCCCCGTGACACTCTCACGTAATAATGAGTGGGGCTGTACATGCCCCAGAGTCTCAGGGGTGCCGCCCTCAGGCCCTGAGGCTCCCTCCCATGCCCAGTGGCAGCACTTAGCTCTGCGCTGGTGAGAAGACGTCCAAGACTAGACTAGGTGCCGGTCGCGGCCTTTTTTCTGCTTTTGTTGCTTTTCCCCCTTGGTTGCTGTTTTCCCCCATTGAATTTAAGTTGAATTTGAGCTCAAGGATTTGCGTGTGTTCGGGGAAGGGGTGTTTAGTCTCGTTCGTGCAATCTCTCGCGTTCTGGTTACCGCTTTGCCTCAGCTACCTCCCCTCGCGAGCCGGGCCAGGCCTAGCTTGCGTGCAGCCCAGACTGCCGTCGCCGCGCTCTCTCCGGAGGTTTTCATTACAGGTTTTATGGGCTCGTTCAGAAGACGCTTGAGGCACCACAGCCCTCCGCAGGCTGACTCGAGGCCCACGCGGGTCGAAGGTAAACAAGCCAACCAGCTCGTCACAAAATCAGCCGCTTGGCGCAGGCGTACGAGCGATATTGCATCTACTGATATGCTGAATATGAGTTTTTACATGAGGGGCTCCCCCTCCTAAAATGCTCTTACGACCTTCAGGGCAAGGCCTGAACTCTGTCTGCGTAGGGTAAGGAAGCAGGGACAACACGCGGTCAGTCGGATAAATCCACCAATGCATCCTCAGGGGCGCCTCCTGAATCATCGCTGGCGTCGGTGGCCTCGCCATCACCCTCCGCATCGCCGGCAGCGGCGCCAGGGCCGTTCACCACGTCACCTTCATCAGCAGCCACAACCGCATCATCGTTATCAGAAGCGAAGGCCCTGACAAGGGCATCCACGTTGTCTTCCACCCAGCACGCCAGGTCACCCCGGACGGCCTGGGGTACTGGAGCGATGGCAGCGTCAAAGTCGAAGTTGGGGAACATGTTCTGAAGGTGACTGAAGACACGAGAGAAGGCGCGCCCGAGCAGGGCGCGGCTCCTCTCCTCCACCACCCTGTTGGCTCCGACCGAGCGCGCCTCTAGCTGCGTCACCACATTGGTGAAGAACTGAAGATTGTGAGCATAGTTGACTGCATGGGGCTGGACAACAGCCGCCTCGCAGATGTTACCCAAGGCCGCGTTGGCTCTCTCCCGGAGCCTAGCGAGCATGGGGCCGTGCTCGTGCTCCAGAATCCGCCGCTGGCGTATCTTGTCCTCATTCTGCCGCGCAACAGGCTCAGCCTCATCCACCCGCTGGCGGAGAAGAAGCGCCTCGGCACGGGAGGAAGTCAGCTCCTCCTGCGCTACATCAAGGGCGGCCCGGGAAGTGTCGGCCCGCCACGTCACTTCCTCCAGCTTGGCCCTCAGGGCGATGGTCCTGCCTTCAGCCTCGACCCGGATCAACCCTAGCCTCTCCTCAAACTTGCGTTCAAGGTTCAGGCGGGCCGTCGCCACCCCGAGATCAACCTCCGCTATGGCTCGGGCCTCGCGCGTAGCAACGTCATCCTCCGCCTGTGTCACCAAGCGCTCTCTTGTCTCCAGACGTTCAAGATCACGTGCACGCTCAGCAGCTTCCAGCGTCAGTGCCTCCTCACACCTCACGAGCTCTGCCTAGTCGACCGAAGCCACCTTCATCGATGCAAGGGCCGCCTCCTGCAGCACCACTTGCTGCTCCAGGGAGTGGCACCGGGCCAAGAGTTCCCGCGCCCGCTCCTCCGACGCCTCGCGCCGTCGGTCAGCCTCTCGGGCCTCCTTGACGGCCTAGGAACGGGCCTCCCGAGAGGCCGCCAGCAACGCCTCGGCCTCATCATTGTCGAGGTTACGCTAGTGGCGCGCAAGGGCAACGGCCACCTCCAGCTTGCACCTCTCTTCAGCCAGGCGCAGGCCCTCAGCCTCAAGGCGCGCGTCTTCATCATCAAGCTCTTCACCAAGCTGGCTCACC
Organism: Triticum aestivum; assembly: GCF_018294505.1. Taxonomy (NCBI): domain Eukaryota; kingdom Viridiplantae; phylum Streptophyta; class Magnoliopsida; order Poales; family Poaceae; genus Triticum; species Triticum aestivum. The sequence goes on from NC_057810.1 coordinate 598,070,333, forward strand.
TCGTCAGCCGCCCTCCGAAGAAACCCTTGGCGAAGGACTCGATGCCTCCGGGCACGCTCGAGCACGTCTTCTGCATCATCATCCGCCCCAAGTAAGCGCCTGGGGCCACGAAGCAGCGCTCCCCCTCTGGGCAGGGGGCTGGGGGCTGGCACCCTCGTGATGGCCGGGCACGCCTCGCCAGAAGCCCGGCAAGGAGCCGGCCTCTCCCCAAGTGAAGAGCGCAGGGCCGACCTCAGCCAATCCCCATCCATGATCAGACTTGAGGCCCAATGCAGGCTGGCTATGCCCCGAGGAGGCTCGCGAAGGAGGGCCGCGAGGCGCGCAGGGCCGCGATGCACCACAGGATGGCTCACCTCTCCGGGCGGCCTCACCGAGAGGGCTCTGCTGGAACTCGGAGCGCTCGAAGGCGGTGGAGAGGGCGGAGCCTGGGGGGATGGCTCCTCAGCCATCTCCGCAAGCTCGGTAGGAAGGGCCCTGCAGAGCAAGGATCAGCCAAAGCAACGGGAGGATCAGGAGCTGGGAAAGCAGAAGGCTTACTCATCAATGGAGAAATACTTCTGGCGCTTTAGTAGGTGGTAAGGGTAATCGTCATCCAAGGCCTCCCTTTTTCTTCGGAGAGCCTCGAAGTCCACGCGGAAGCGACCCAGGAGTTGAGCGGAGGGGTCAGCCTGCGATGATGAAGAAGCGTCAAGATGCCCAGCGTCTGGTGCGTCGTCCTGATGCACGCCGCTAGTCGCCTCACCAAGAAGGATAGTTGGGGCCCCAGGGGCCTCAACCACAGGCGTCGTGGGCAGCGGCTCAGCACCTCCAGCCGCAGCAGTACGGGCCTCAGGAGCTGCCCCCTCAGGAGTCCCGCCTGGCGTCGTTACTCCGGCGGGGGCCCCCTCAGCCTCCGGCGGCCCATGCCTCCCTGCTCCGCCACTCGAGGAAGGACCGCCGTGGGCTACTGGGAGGGCAGTCACCATCACTGGGTTCTCGCGAGGACCCCTGAGGCCGACGGGGCGCAGCCCCCATTCGTCGAAGCCAGGCATCTGCTTCACAAAGTCGCCCCTGTTCGAGCAAAGGTACAACAAAGCCCCCCCATGCCGGACGCTGCCGGGGGAAGGGTCCCCAGTCAAGACCAAGAGCACCTTCCTCAGTGCTTCGGGCGTCAGGTCCTCCTCCTGGAGCCTCCTGCGATCTTCACGCCCGCTAAAGGACCACATCCGGCAGGAGTGGTGCTGGAGAGGAGCAATGCGGCATAGCAGGAACTCCTTCACCACCTTGGGCGCCGTCACACCAAGAGCCCTCAAGAGCGTGAAGCGATGCCAGACGAAGATGAGCCAGGGGCTCGTGAGCATCTCCTGGCCCTAGCCTGAATTGTGGACAACGGGCGACTTTGGCTCCGAAAGCAAGGGGCTGGGCACCCCTACATCCATGAATAGCCACCGCTCGCGGAACCCAGGCGTGGACAGAGGAAGTCTGAAATCAATCCCTGAAGCCGTTGTTTCTGGTGCGGCAATGAAGCTCGTGCACCCTGAGCATTGGGTGGGATCGACGAGGCGCAGAGAGAAGAAGTGGCGAAGCAAGGCAACCGAAGGAGGGATGCCCATTATCGCCTCACAGACAAAGGTGAAGACGGCAAGAAGAGTAATGGATTCAGGACCCAAATGCATCATATGGATCTGGTAATGGGAAAGCACAGCGTTGAAGAAATCGGAGAAGGGGGGAACCAATCCCGCCCATAGGGCGTCGGCAAAGTACCGGACCTCGGTGACCACCCTGTCGATGGTGAAGTGGGATGCGAGCCAGGCTGTCGTCCTCCCGCACTCGTTGAAGATGGTGGCTAGAGCAGAGCTGACCTTGCCCAAGCCTTCTCGGTTGAGTATGATTGACCGATCGATGACGGGGGCTGCCGGCGACAGCGAGCGAGGCAGAGGCACCGGTTTCTTCCCTTTTCCCTTCTTCGTCGGAGCCATGGCGACGGGAAGAGGGAGGATTCAAGATTGGATTGGAAGCAAAGACTGGAGCTCGAGGGGAGGAAGAGCAGGGGATGGTCAAGCGGCAAAAGGAGGAAAGATTGTGTGCAACCACGGGTCTGCCTAGCTGGGCGCAAGATGAGGAGGCGTGGGGAAGCGGGGCCACCCATGTCCAATCAACCGCCACACGACGCCCGAGGCCGCAGGCTGTTAGGGCTCGCGGCGCTTCGCCCTTGCCCCTTCGCCTCTCTGCTTAGCCAAGTCCGGGCGCGCCTTGGTCCCGGGGGCTACTGTCGGCGTTCTGGGAACGAGGGTCCCCAGACTTGCCTGCCTGCGGCCTGCGGCGTGTATCAAGGGGCGGCCCAGCATGGCCCATCTTCATCAGCACGAGCTCAAGACCCTCGCGAGGGCCCAAGCCTCGCGGGGTGGACGACAGGTAGCTTCCTCAGGCAAGGCCTCGTCAGGCTGGCTCGCGAGGAGGCGGAGAGATCAAGGCGGGGTACCTCACGAGGTGCCCATGATGCAAGCCATGACGACCAAGGGCGCCAGGCGGGTGGCAGGCCGCGTAGTGTCTTCCCTTTCCTCTTTGGTGCAAAGGGAGCAAGCACAAGCGAGAGCATCAAGCAAAGGCATCCATTTCGGTGCAACAAGACCAAGACCAGCAGAACGGCAGGATGGAGTTCATTGTGGAGCCCATGCCGGCGTCACCACTAGAGCCTTTGGTAGGTGAGGACCAACTTTAGTCAGGATAAGTGTACTAGATGTTCCCCTTCAAAATGGCCAATTGTTGGCGCCCTTCCCGCTCAATATTTGGGAGGAGGCTCAGGGCCTTTGCCTATAAATAGGACTAGCCACCACAAGATAGAGGCAAGGGGATCCTCACCAGGAAACCAGTAGAGAGAGCGACTGAAATCCCCTTAGCGGTTCATCACACCAGCCTAGAACAGACCCTCGCGAGGCTGTTCTTCCTTGTATTGTTCAGCCCAAGAGGCAATCCACCACACAACACAATGGAATAGGGTATTACACCACAATGGTGGCCTGAACCAGTATAAACTCTGTGTCTCTTGTGTTGTTCCTTTGATTGCTTAGATCCTAGCGAGGCAGCGAGGCGCAGGCAGTAGAAGGCTAGATCTTCGCGTGCACCCTAGAGTTCGAACCTAGAGGGTCTGCCGGAACCAGAAATCCGACAGCTACGACCGAGGAGGAGGAAGAGGTGGAGGATGATGGGAAGACCGTGGCCCTCGCCAGGGGTAGCGTGACCGACCTCGCAAGGATCGCTGGCTGGATCAGCCTCGCGAGGGAGGTTGGAGGGATTAGCCTCGCGAGGATCGCCCGCGAGGCAATGCAGGCCTCCCTCCGCTCCGACACCACCAAGGAGGAATGAAGACCAGCATCAAGACGAGGGGGCTGGGGGATTCCAGGAGACGCACGCAATTGCTTGCATCCTAGGCAGAGCTCAAGCCCCAGCCTCTTAGCGCATGTTCAAGCAGTTTGCTCGTGAGGTGAATGCCGTCCTCCAAACAACCGAAGCCTCACACCCTCTCCGGTGGTCCACGTGCGCCATCATGTTCAGTTCAGCGGATCAACTCAAGTGCGCAGCAACAGCTGGTGTCCTCCCAATGCTCTCCTCCCCAGTCATCAGCAACGTGCAGGTCACCAGGACCCTCATTGATGGTGGAGCAGGACTCAACGTTTTGTCTGTCGAAACCTTCAACAGTCTCCAAGTGTCGTATGATCAGCTTCAACCAACCAAGCCCTTCTCAGGAGTCACTGACGGCTCTACCACCCCGATAGGGCAGGTCCGCCTCCCTGTCACCTTCGGACAGCGCAAAAACTACCGCAGTGAGCTCATCGACTTTGACGTCGCCCACATTCGCCTTACCTACAATGCCATCCTTGGATATCCGGCCCTGGCCAAGTTTATGGTAGTGAATCACCACGGCTACAATGTCCTCAAGATGCCAGGAAGCTGTGACGACCGGTTTTCCGGATATTAATTTCCAGAAAACGGCCCTTGTGCTCATCAGCCCCAGGATTACTGTTAGTTGATGAGGCACCAACTTGATACAGAAATTCCAGGCAAAAAGCAAAATATGTAGTACAAGACCATTCTGGCCTGTGAGTACAACAATTTGGTTTCTAGTGGTTGATGGCGTAAGCGGTTTGTGGATCATCAGCGTCTATGGGACTCCATTTCCTACAGGAACAACCGACCAGGATAACTCCTATCTTCGCGAGGCTGCTATCACCATTGCTTAGCTTCCGGGGCTGTCATCACGGTCGCTCCTCTCCGCGCAAGAAATTTGGGCAAGACAATAGCCAGGGACAAGCCAGTCAGTACTTTTGAATGTACTCGCAAACATTATGAACACGGATATAATATAACAACGATAATTATGTACTGAAATATTTTATGATCATGCCGTTAGTCACAAATTAGAATCTCTAATGCATGCAAGCAGGTCATTTATATATAAAAGTATGCAAAAACATTATAGTATTAAAATGCACCAATCGGGTGTCTGAAGCGACGCCTCGAAAGGTTAGTAAACAATGAGAAATGCCTCAGTCGGGCGTCTGAGTGACACCACATAAAGGGCTTATAAAATAAATAACAAGCATGCCACAGTCGGGCGTCTCAGTGACACCACATAAAGGGCTTATAAAATAAATAAATAGCAAGCATGCCAAAGTCGGGCGTCTCAGCGACACCACATAAAGGGCTTGTAAAATAAATAAATAGCAAGCATGCCACAGTCGGGCGTCTCAACGACACCACATAAAGGGCTTATAAATAATCACAGTGAATATCCAGGAGGTAGAACCATCCCAGGGATATTCGATAATGCCAATAATATAACGGGTTAGTCCACAACAAAATAATAATCATAATCATCACAAGTCTCAAGTCGTGATCCCAGTTCTGGTTTAACAGTTTCTCCTCCGAAGACCGACACTAAGACCGACACTTGACTCATCCCAGACTGTAATCCTTAACCATGGACACGGCTATTCGAATAGATTTAATCTCTGCAGAGAGTGTACTCTTTACCCACGAGTAACGGATTCCCTTAGTCCATCGGGACTAATTCCGTCTACGGCCTTTTAATTGAAAACACACCTATCCGCACACACCAGCCTAACTTACGGTGTCTGGAATCACCCAGGACACCCGTTAACCGAAATTCTAAGTGGGGAGGCTACAACCTCGATGTAACATGGGATCACAAAATTTATACCGTGCGCAAGCTAGGGGAGCTACCCCTTCGGCTACAACCGAAACACCCATGCTCCCGGACCAGGTGGCATGCCTACCGGATGCCTCCGGTATCTTCCACCATGGCCTCTCTGTACGGTGTGTGCTAGGAAAGAGGTTGAAAACTTACTGAACCATACCATACCTATGGCAGGGACGAGTGGCAGCACGAAACAAGTATTGGGGTTACCAGAACAAGACTCGATCTACGGTCGACTTAGGAGGTTTAAATATTCCCTGCATGATTAGCATAACAATATATACGTCAACCAACAGACAGAAACACCATGCGACATACCCCCTCATGCCATACTGGACACGACCGTCTCGACGGAGGGCTAGGGACAAGACCGTGTCTACCCAAGACAGAGGCTTTCCCCGGATTCCCTTCCGATATGCATGAAAGGCACATGACGGTGATTTCCAACACAACCATATCAAACTCCAATAGCATGAAATCATTAATATGCACTCATGAGTAGGAACACGTCATCACATAAAATGACGTATACCCCGTGTTGGGGTGGTGTTGTCACCGTGTCAAATAACACACACATATTATGCCAGGTTCAGAATGCTTGCCTTCAAGCCGTGAGGGAGGCAAGGTGCATTCCAAAACTCTTGAAAGTTTTCTCCTCTCTCCAAAAATCCTATTTAAAATATTTTGAATCAATATATAGTTAAAAAATTAGTACCAAAAATTTGTCTGAATTTTTTTTGAAATAAATCTTAAAATAAACTAGACAATAGTTGAGAGAGGAAGGAAAAAGAATCAACTCATTCGGAGTTATATTTAAAAAGTTATAACTATTCAAAGTTTTGGTAAAAATCTGTTTTTAATAAAAAACAGAAAAAGAAAACGTTCCAAACGAAATTACGCTTTCCGGAAGAGGAGGCGTACTTGGGGGTTTTACGCCTCCACTTATCCAGTGTGGACCACACAGGGGGCCACTCACAGTGGGTCCAGGGGGGGCACTAGTCATGTTTGACTAGTCTCCACCCTCTCCTCTTCCTCTGCCCGAGCAGAGGCGTGGCTCCGGCATTCGTCACCGGCGAATGGCGGTTCCTCGCGGGAAGCTGAGGGTGGGGATGGATCCGCGGATCTAGGGCGGTCCTTCCGGTGGTTGTAGGGTCGTCGGGGGTGGAGGGAATCGCCGGCGGCGAGCTCTGCGGCAGAGGGAAAGCTTCGGTGGAATTGGGGGCTCGGGCTAGGGTGATGCTTTGTCGTAGTTTGGGGTCTGGGCGGCTCCGCAAGACGATGAGGAGCCGAGGGGTGGTGATGGAAGGGTGGGGGAGGCCCTGGTGGCGCTGGTGTGAACCGGGACGAGGCGGCGGCCGAGCTGACCAGAGAGGTTGAAGACGGCCTGCTCCTCTTCAATTGACAACAACGGGGCACTAGGGAGATGGCGTGAGGCTGCCTGAGTGCTCGGAGAAACTCGGGGGCTTCCTTATATAGCGCCTCCAAGTCGGTTCGTGGAGGTCGTGGATGAGCTCGTTGGCGGACTGCCCTACTTTGCGGCAGGGCGACGTGGCGGTGGCTGGCTAGCTCCAGGGGCAAACGACGAACGCTCCACTATCTAAGGAGGCGAGCTGGCGCGCTGTGGTGGTTTGGGTGGTGCCGCCCATGGCGGTGGCAGATGCGGCCGCGGGCGTGCCGCCAAGCGGCTTGCTGGCGATGCTGCAGGGAGGCGAGGAGGCGGTCGGGGCTTTTGGGGTGACGTGGCGAGAGGGAGAGGATCAGGACGAGCTCGGGGAAGCTTATCCAGGGGGCGTACTGGCTCGGACGCGAGCACGTGCAAAACACGCGCTCTGGGCGTGCACGACACTTGTTCGATGAAATGCCAGGGCGACCAAAGTTGCTAGAGAGCTAACGCAAATCCATAGGCCTAGGTTAGAGACATATTGAAGGCTACTAGACAACTTGGTTTTGGACAAGGGGAAAGTTCACAACACAAAACCTTCAACCATGCCAAATCTGTCCATGCACACAGGGTGTTTGACAAAATGCCAGACGCATCTAGGAAGTACTTGGGGTGGTCAAATCTTCCAGAGTGGGGTCTCTTTAGATGCATGAGAGGGTGGTGAGGTTAGTTTGCCAAATGGAGAAACTTGTTAGTGCAAGTTTTGCAAAACTTCAATTCTGGACAGGGGGTAAATGGCATCATTACATGAACCAAAAATGTCCCAATGGGTGCATGCTCCTGGACTTAGGGGTTTTGTAGGGTTGACTATAAGCAGGAGAAAGCACAAGGTCACTAGAGCAAAAATAAATAGGGTTGCAGTAGAAATCACAAGGTTGGAACAGAATGAAAAAGAGGTTGATTCACTCAATTTTTCCAAAGAACATCACTAGGTTTTTGCATAAAGTTGGATTGCATGCTACCACTGACATCCCATAATTTTGGTGGAGTCTTCAAAGAAATATTTAAATAGGTTGTAGTGCAAAACTGCCCACTGGACCAGATTTGAAAATTAGGTGTAGAACTCAAAATATGCAATGAATGAAATATATTTTTGCATAAAGGTGATTTAGAAACATCACATGACATCTCCAAATTTTGGTTGGAATATTAGTTAAATTTATCAAATGGTGGTAGTTCAAAAAGAGCTCCAAAACTAATGGAAGTCATTTTAAGGAATAAAGCTCAGAGAGATATAATTAAATAAATAAAATCTACTGATTAAAACTTGTTGTATTGAGAGAGCATAGAAGTCCAATACATTTTTGGAAAGTTTCCACTTGGGTAAAACTCCTCAATATTAAAAAGAAAGGTTCCGAAATCAACAGAAAATCTAGAAAGCAAAAAATTTAAACTCCTGGAAAATTTTTAAAAATTGAAACCTGGTTAATTTTTTTTGGGGTGTTACAGTAGCGGTGGAGTCATCACAGTCCCATGCGAGGAGAAGGATGCAGTGTGTTCTCTCGAGCGTGCCTTCCAGGCCGCGACAATCGAAGACCAGATCACAGGAGCAGGAGCCTTCCCGAGGCAGTCCCTAAGAAGAAGAAAACATTACCTGGTCCGAACCATCAGGAGGCAGGCACATCCAGGGGCGCCGCGCCAGGATCCACGCCCGTCCAAGGGGCGCCTCCCTCTGTCGCATAGGAAGGCGCGCCCGGCACCCTCCTCGGGCAAGGCTCGGGGGCTCTCTCCTGGAGGGCCACCAACTTTGCCAGAGTCACGAGGGAGGCGCTCAGGCACCACTTGGAGGCGTGTTTCTAAGCACGTTTCCCTCAAGACGGTGTGAAGCAAAGAGGGCCAAACCCTCAGGAGTTCATCACAAGAAGCATTGAGGAGCTGCAGGAGTTAAGAATCATGCGTGGCAGCCGCCGCTTACCCGCTATAGCTCCCTATCCGGACGAGGATGGTGAGCTGCGCGTCTGCATTGACGTACCAGGACTCAACCGAGCCGCATCTCAGGAGCATCTCTGGCCTTCGCGCATGGGATGTTGCGAGGGTCCACCCCACAGCTACGTTTGCATGCCTCTCGGGATGCTGAATGCGGTCGCCGATCATCAGCGCCTACTGAGGAGCATCCTGGAGGCTCAGGAGGTCAGGCATCATGAAGTCTTGGCAGAAATGAAGATGGTCCTTGAAGAGCCGCCAGCGCCCCCGGAGCCTCCTGAGGCTCTGGGCCCTGGGGGCTCATGAGGATCGGCTTCCGCATCATGCGTCCTCATCTACTTCAGCATCCCTTCAACTTCAACCATATCAGGTGACATCTTTCAAAGTTCCATTTCACCTGGGAGCGCCCACAGGGCTGCATCATTCCCAGGTCGCGTGGGTCCGTTCCTCCGGCATGTATCCGTTTTGCTCATGTTCTTTGCTTACCTTGTTGGGGTGCCCCTCGGGCTGCATTATCCCCAAGCCGCTCGGGCCTGACCCAGTGGCGTGTATCGCTCTCACACCTGCTTAAGCTAATCTACCCTTTCATACTTAACCTGCTTGACTTGATCGCCCGCTCGATTGACACCAACCTTCGGAGTTGCTCTCCCTTGCACGGCGCCTGTGCATGGGTCCGTCCCAACACGTTGACAAACCTGAGTGGCGGAGCTCTGGCCGCGGCAGCCCCGTAGAGTGGCACCAAGCCCTCAGTGCCCTCATCACTCCCCCAGAGCAACCGGTGGCTGGCTGACGATTGTGATGGCAACTCTTGTTTTTCTCGTGATGAGTTTACAGGGTCTCTCTAAGGGAGCGTTGGGCGATGCCTCCGCGGCCTCTCTTCCTCTCTCACCCGCACGAACTTCTTGAGCGTTAAAGGGGGGGCACCTGAGCATCGCCGACTCATGGGCTCTTGCTGGCCCTCCAGGCCTCACCTCCTGGCCTTGTCCACGACATTGCGACCTGGCATACCAGCGACGGCTGAGCTCGCTCGAGTGCTGGGACCCGAGGACGAAGAGCATGAAGGGGAGTGCGGGGGAGAAGGAGGAGGCTCGCGAAGACCTCACCAGGCAACCTCCCAGTTGCTGACACACGTGCCAGGCGCAACACCGTGAAATGGCTTCAAGCTCCTAAGATAAGTCACTCCCCGGAACTACTACCTAACGGAACACTAAGTTTGTACCTAATGCGGCCCTATGGTGGCGACGTTTTGCTCCTTTCTCTCCGAGCGGCGACTGCTTGAGCACTAAAGTGGACCTCCCGAGCATCACGCCTCGGGGGCTCTTACTGGACCTCGGGCTGCTCACCTCCTGGCCTTGACCACGGCATCGCGACCTGGCATACCAGCGATGACTGAAGCTTGCCTGGGGACTGGGACCTGCTGGCGCAGAGCACCAGGCCCTCGCGAGGTTAGAAAGGAAGGACCAAGCTGAGACAGGGCGGGCATCTCACACTGCTTCACGATGACGATCGCATTAATAAAAGAGACTACATACGCTTTACAAACCCCCGCAGGGTATGTTCTTGGTTCCTCGCAGGGAACAAAAGACGCAAATCCTAAGGAGCCCTAACTACAGGAACCATAGTGGCAGACGCCATCATCAACAATGGGCCACGAGGGGCCGGCACCAACCTCATCCAGGTCGGCTGCGCTGACCGCCAGGCGCACCGGCACTGCCTCGGGCGCGGCACGAGCTGGGTGGCTTGTAGCTATCATCGCTCGTCTCCGGAGTCAGGAGAAGTTTGGGGGAGTCGCTGGACCCTCCAGCCCGGCCGCTACTGCCTGAGGGGCTACTGGAAAGGCGGGCGGCAGGCCTGGCCCTCGCCTCTCCGTAGCTCCGGTCGCTGCTTCCGGGACAGCACTCCAGGAGCGTCCTTCCTCGTCGAAGACCTTGAAGAACATCAGGGAGGCGCCATCGTACTCCAGGTGGATCACGAAGGCACCCTCCGTTCGGCAGACCCTGGCGATCTCGCCCCAGCCCCGGGTCATGAAGACCTTGCCCGGGGCGACAACTTCGACCTCTGCCTTGGTCGCGGGGGCGCGGCAGTCGGTGTGCTGCAGCCAAAGCTCCCGAGGCCCCCTCGGCGGAATCTCGAAGGCGAAGAAGGGAGGAAGGAAAATCCAAGACCGAGGAGGCATGGCGGCGTGAAGCACGAACTCGTGGGAGGAGTTCGTGGCATGGACTCCAGGGGGATGACGCGCACCGCCGTGATCCGTCAGCGACACTGGCAACGCGGGCGGCGCCGCTCGGCGCCCTCTTCTCTAGGGCCCTCGGTTCGGGCGTACAAGGGCAGCGGAAACTCCGGTGGTGGCCGCTTGTACCAAGGCCTCGACGCCCCCTGCCGAGAACCCTCATCTCGGCGGCACGGAACGGACCGTTTCTTCGGCGGAAGTGGGTAGGGACCCTCTTGGGGGGCTTCCCCTTCTCTTCTGCAGAAAACCGGCGGATCGGTGCCATTGTCGTCAAAATGAAGGAGGAGTGAGGAAGAAGAGGCGAAGCAAGGAGAGACAGGCTGGAAGGGCTCTCGCCCGTCCGTACTTATAGCCCGGAGGAGGCCAACCGCCGGCCTCCACGATCTCAGGTAATCATGACCCTCTTTTGCATGCAGGGACTTGTCAAGTCGCATAGTTGCCGAGGCGTCGTGGAGAAGCGGAGACGCCCACGTCCAATCAACTGCCACATGGCACCCAAGGCCGCAGGCTGTTGGGGACCGCGGCGCTTCACACTTGCCCCTTCGCTTCTCTGCTAAGCCAAGTCCGGGCGCGCCTTGGGCCCGGGGGCTACAGTCGGCATTCTGGTAACGGGGGTCCCCAGACTTGCCTGCCTGCGGCTTGCAGCGTGGCTCAAGCAATGGCCCAGTGCGGCCCATCTTCATCGACTCAAGCTCAAGACCCTCGCGAGGGACCAAGCCTCGCGGGGCGGATGACAGGAAGCTTCCTTAGGAGTAGCCTCATCAGGTAGGCTCGCGAGGAGGCGGAGAGATCAAGATGGGGTACCTCGCGAGGTGCCCGTGACGCAAGCCATGACGATCAAGGCTAGGCGGGCGCCAGGCGGGCGCCGACCTATGCAGTGTCCTTGTTTCCCCTTTGATGCAAAAGGAGCAAGCATATGCCAAGGCATCTGGCAAAGGTTACCATTTCGGTGTAACAAGACCAAGACCAGAGGAACGTCGGAAGGAGGTCATCGCGGAGCCCAGGACGGTGTCATCCTCAGAGTCTTTGACAGGCAAGGACCGACTTTAGTCAGGATAAGTGTACTAGATGTTCCCCTTCAAAATGGCCAATTGTTGGCGCCCTTCCCACTCAATATTTGGGAAGAGGACCAGGGCCTCTCGCTCTATATATAGGACTAGCCACCATAGTATAGAGGCATCTCGAATCAACCCCTCCAAAGGGACAACACCACCACAAGAACACCCCTCGCGAGGTTGTTCTTCCCTTGTACTATTCATCATTTGCCCTAGAGGCAATCCACCACACCACAAACTATAGTAGGGTATTACACCACAACGGTGGCCCGAACTATTATAAACCTTGCGTCTCTTTTGTTGTTCATCGTGTAGCCTAGATTCTTTGTGAGGCGACGAGACGTGAGTCGGTAGAGGAGAGATCTTCGCGCGCACCCCAGTGTTCGAACCTCAAGGGAATGCCGGAACCCACAATCCGACACGTTCCCTCTCGGAACCACATGCCTTCTTGAGAGAAGCTCTGATTTGCAAGAAGCTTATACCTAAGTTTCTCCCAATTCGGCCAAAAAATTACCGCATCAAGTTGGTGCCATGTCATGACACCATGCTAAGTTTCATGATTTTCAGGCGTGTTTTGGATTTACATGAATTGAAAAACCAAATTTCTCATGTTTCCAACCGAGACACGACACCGAGCTGTTTGAAATTCATTCCCATTTATTGCATGGGACCTAGAAATTCACCGAAGGACACACATGTGATTTTTCAACCAACTTTTGTGCATTGGAGCATGTGCTTGTAGTTAAATTTGAATTATGCACATTAAATGACCAGAAATTCAATTAATGTATAAGAAAGTCCAAACGTACCCGGAATAATTCCAAATTTTAACAGGCACGCATATAGTTCTATGTTGCCTCTGTAAAAAAACAAGGGGCAGGCAGCGTATATCGTTTCGAACACAAAGGTGACACGTCCAACCCTAGGGAACCACGAGTCTTCTCGAGAGAAGCTCCGGTTTGCAAGAAGATTATACCAAAAACTTGTCCAAATGCGGCAAATTTTTTTACCACGGCATCTTGGTGCCATGAAATGACACCATGCCAAGTTTCATGATTTTTAGGCGAGTTTTGACTTTCCAGGAATTTAAAAACCAAGTTCCTCAATGTTCCCGGCCGAGCCACGATACCCAGATGTTTGAGTTTCATTCCTATTTCTTGCATCGGACCTATAAATTCGCCCAAAGACACACATGTGGTTTTTGAAAAAACTTTGGTGCACTGGAGCATGTGCTTGTAGTTCAAATTTGAATTATGCACATTAAATGGCGAGAAACTCAATTAATGCATAAAAATGCCAAACGAACCTAGAATAATTCCAAATTTAAACACGGCACTGATGTAGTTGCATGTTCACTATACATAAATGTTCTAGCAATTCAAACACCATCCTTTCCCTCCGTAACAACATCTTGTCTTTCAAAACATAATGAAAAAAATCAGGTATACCACAAGCAGTTTACTTGAAAGAATCATGTGGGATGCGATATAAAATATCTTGGCGCACCGTCTTGCCTGGATTATGCAGGAACCTTTGTCATCTACAGTCCACCATCCCCGCTTGAACCACACTTGCGCGCTAGTTTCTCGTGACACCGAGCGAAATTTTCCGCCGCTGCGAAAATATCTATCTCCCCGCCCCTCCCTCCCACCAAAAGCCACATTTCCAAGATTCCTCCTTGCTTTCCAAGTTTAAACCTTCACTGTTGCTTACTGGCGGCTCAGCCTCCTTGCCGGTGACCCTTCTTCTAGCAGCGCCGCCTCCTCGCCGGCTACCCTTCTTCTTGCAGCGCCGCCTCCTTACCGGCAATCCTTCTTCTTGTAACACCACCTCCTCGCTGGTGACCCTCCTTCTTGCTGCGCGACCTCCTCGCCACCGGCCCTTCTTCTTATTGCGCGGCCTCATCGATGTGGTCAGGTAATCCTCACCCCCCCCACACTATCCTCCTCCTTTCCCATCCCACATGTCCAGACCGACGGTGCGATACCTTCCGCTGATATCAATGTCCCCCTCCTTCAATTAAGCACCGCCCACAACCATTTTGCATGCAGTATAACGTGGAGCTCAGTAGCATCTGGCAGCGGAGAAGAAAATCGCGGCCGCACGCGCACAGGAGGTTGCTATGGCTGCCATGCGTGCCGACCGCCAGATCTTTGAGGAGCACCTTGTCTTCGAGGCCACCGTCGACATTGCCACGTGGTTGTCTACTTTAAAATATAGTTCGTGTTGTTTTCTCGAGGCCACCGCCAATGCCTTCTAGTGATCTGTCCTCTATAATGTTAATATGCAATTTGATGTTCAGTTAACAATTTGGTCCTCTAAAATGTAATGTTCAGTTAACAGTTTGGTCCTCTGAAATTTAATGTTCAGTTAACAGTTTGGTCCAACAATTGCTACATTTTGTAGTACTGTTCTCAAGCATTCTTTGTTTTGTTAATCGTCTTATCTTCTATCACAGGTTTCTATTTTGCAATGTCGTTCTCAGTTAACTACGTTGGTTCATTTGGTCAGCTGTCCATTTAACTGTTTGGTTCAGTTCTGCAATTTGATTTTCATTTGCTGTAGTTTGTTATGCCTGTGAAATATATCGAATTTAGTTGTACTCCATACATATTCTACTGATAGTATGGCATCTCTCAGTTAACCTGATCAAGATCTTTGATACGTCTCCAACTAATCTATAATTTTTGATTGTTCCATCCTAATATATTATCTTTTTTGGATGTTTTATATGCATTAATATGCTATTTTATATAATTCTTGGGACTAACCTATTAACCTAGAGCACAGTTCTAGTTTCTGTTTTTTTCCTGTTTTAGAGTTTCACAGAAAAGGAATACCAAACAGAGTACAAACATAATAAAACTTTTATGATGATCTTTCTTGGACCAGAAGCAAACTAGGAGACTTGGTGATGAAGTCGGAGAAGCAACGAGGCGACCACGAGGGTGGAGGGCGCGCCCAGGGGGTAGGGCACGCCCCCTACCTTGTGGGACCCTCGGGGGTCTCCTAACCTAATTCTTTCGCCCATATATACTCTTCTAACCCAAAACCATCAGGGAGAGCCACGAAAACACTTTTCCATCGCAGCAACCTTCTGTACCCATGAGATCCCATGTAGGGGCCTTTTCCGGCGTCCTGCCGGAGGGGGATTCGATCACGGAGAGCTTCTACATCAACACCATAGCCCTTCCGATGAAGCGTGAGTAGTTTACCATAGACCTACGGGTCCATAGCTAGTAGCTAGATGGCTTCTTCTCTCTCTTTGATTCTCAATACCATGTTCTCCTCGATGTTCTTGCAGATCTATTCGATGTAATACTCTTTTGTGCTGTGTTTGCCGAGATCCGATGAATTGTGGATTTATGATTAGATTATCTATGAATATTATTTGAGTCTTCTTTGAATTCTTATATGCATGATTTGATATCTTTGCAAGTCTCTTCGAAATATCGGTTTAGTTTGGCCTACTAGATTGGTTTTTCTTGCAATGGGAGAAGTTCTTAGCTTGGGGTTAAATCTTGCGGTGTCCTTTCCTAGTGACAAAAGGGGCAACAAGGCACGTATTGCATTGTTTTCCTCAAGGATAAAAATATGGGGTTTTCATCATATTGCTTGAGTTAATTCATCTACATCATGTCATCTTACTTAATGCGTTACTCTGTTCTTTATGAACTTAATACTCTAGATGCAGGCAGGAGTTGGTCGATGTGCGGAGTAATAGTAGTAGATGAAGAATCATTTCGGTCTACTTGACACGGACGTGATGCCTATGTTCATGATCATTGCCTTAGCTATAGTCATAATTATGCACTCTTCTATCAATTGCTCGTCAGTAATTTACCCACCCACCGTATTTTTTTCTATCTTGAGATAATCCAGTAGTGAAACCTATGGCCCCCGGGTCTCTTTTCCATCATGTTAAGTCTATTTTCCATCATACTAGTTTCCGATCTACTATTTTGCAATCTTTTACTTTCCGATCTATAAACTAAAAATACCAAAAATATTTACTTTACCATTTATCTATCTCCATCACATCTCAGTTTTACAAGTAGAAGTGAAGGGATTGCCAACCCCTTTATCACATTGGGTGCAAGTTTGTTGATTGTTTGTGCAGGTATTCGGTGACTTGTGCGTTGTCTCCTACTAGATTGATACCTTGGTTCTCAAACTAAGGGAAATACTTACTCTACTTTGTTGCATCACCATTTCCTCTTCAAGGGAAAAACCAACGCAAGCTCAAGAAGTAGCATGAAGAATTTCTGGCGCCGTTGCCGGGGAGATTTGTGCCAAGTCAAGTCAAGATTCGTCTCCCGCCAACTTGCCAATTTCAGGCGCCATTGCCGGGGAGATCTACGTCAAGTCAAGACATACCAAGTACCCATCATAAACTCTCATCTCTTGCATTACATTATTTGTCATTCGCCTCTCATTTTCCTCTCCCCCCACCTCTAAAATGATTTTCTAAAAGATTTTCCTTTACTTCGCCCCTCTTCCATTCATCTTCTTTGCTTGCTTTTTGTGTGCTCGTGTGTTGGATTGCTTGCTTTGTCATGGTGGCTCAAGATAATACTAAATTGTGTGACTTTTCCAACACCAACAACAATGATTTTATTAGTACTCCGATTGCTCCCACTACTAATGATGAATCTTGTGAAATTAATGCCGCTTTACTGAATCTTGTTATGAAGGATCAATTTTCTGGCCTTCCTAGTGAAGATGTTGCATCCCACCTAAACAACTTTGTTGATTTGTGTGATATGCAAAAGAAGAAAGATGTGGATAATGATATTGTTAAATTGAATCTATTTTCATTTTCGCTTAGGGATCGTGCCAAAACTTGGTTTTCATCTTTGCCAAAAAATAGTATTGATTCGTGGAACAAGTGTAAAGATGCTTTCATCTCTAAGTATTTTCCTCCCGCTAGGATCATCTCACTTAGGAATGATATTATGAATTTTAAGCAACTTGATCATGAGCATGTTGCATAATCTTGGGAGAGGATGAAATTGATGATACAAAATTGCCCTCCACATGGTTTGAATTTGTGGATGATTTTACAAAAAAATTATGCCGGATTGAATTTTGCTTCTAGAAATATTTTAGATTCATCCGCGGGAGGCACTTTTATGGAAATTACTTTAGGAAAGGCTACCAAACTCCTAGACAATATCATGGCTAATTATTCTCAATGGTACACCGAAAGATCCACTAGTAAAAAAGTGCATGCGATTGAAGAGATTAATGTTTCGAGTGGAAAGATGGATGAACTTATGAAATTATTTTCCATTAATAGTGCTTCTTTTGATCCTAATGATATGCCTTTGTCCACTTTGATTGAGAATAATAATGAATCTATGGATGTGAATTTTGTTGGTAGGAACAATTTTGGTAATAACGTGCATAGAGGTAATTTTAATCCTAGGCCGTTTCCTAGTAATTCCTCTAATAATTATGGTAATTCCTACAACAATTCTTATGGAAATTTTAATAACATGTCCTATGATTTTGAGAATAGTGTTAAAGAATTTATGTCCGCAAAGGAATTTTAATGCTTTGATTGAAGAAAAATTTCTCAAGATCGATGATTTGGCTAGGAACATGGATAGAATTTCTCTTGATGTTGATTCTTTGAAATTTAGATCTATTCCACCAAAGCATGATATCAATGAGCCTCTCAAAGCCATGAGAATTTCCATTGATGAGTGAAAAGAAAGAACCGCTAAGATGTGTGCTAAAAAAGATCGGTTTATAAAAGTGTGTTCTTCTAGTTTTCATGAGAATAATGATGAAGATCTAGAAGTGATTAATGTGACTCCTATTGAATCTTTGTTTTACAATGTAAATCTTGATAAAGATGGGACTGCAGATGAGTCAACTTTAGTTAAAAGGCATCCCAATGATTCGTACTTTTTAGATCTAGATGCAAAAAATTGATAAAAGTGGGATTGGAGAGGTCAAGACTTTAAGTAGCAATGAACCCACTCTTTTGAATTTCAAGGAATTTAATTATGATAATTGTTCTTTAATAGATTGTATTTCCTTGTTGCAATCCGTGTTGAATTCTCCTCATGCTTATAATCAAAATAAAGCTTTTACTAAACATATTGTTGATGCTATGATGCAATCTTTTGAAGAAAAGCTTGAATTGGAAGTTTCTATCCCTAGAAAACTTTATGATGAGTGGGAAGTACTATTAAGATTAAGATTAAATAATATGAGTGCCATGCTTTGTGTGATTTGGGTGCTAGCATTTCCACGATTCCAAAAACTTTGTTTGATGTGTTAGGTTTCAGTGAATTTGATGATTATTCTTTAAATTTGCATCTTGCAGATTCCACTATTAAGAAACCTATGGGAAGGATTAATGATGTTCTTATTGTTGCAAATAGGAATTATGTTCCCGTAGATTTCATTGTTCTTGATATATATTGCAATCCTACATGTCCTATTATTCTTGGTACTCCTTTTCTTAGAACGATTGGTGCAATTATTGATATGAAAGAAGGAAACATTAGATTCCAATTTCCGTTAAGGAAAGGCATGGAGCACTTTCCTAGAAAGAAAATTAAATTTCCATATGAATCTATTATGAGAGCCACTTATGGATTGCATACCAAAGATGACAATAACTAGATCTATTCGTGTTTTATGCCTAGCAAAGATCGTTAAACGATAGCGCTTGTTGGGAGGCAACCCAATTTTAGTTTTTGTTCTTTACTTTTTGTTCCTGTTCAGTAATAAATAATTCATCTAGCCTCTGGTTACCTGTGGTTTTATGTTTTAATTAGTGTTTGTGCCAAGTTAAACCTTTAGGATAGCTTACGGTGATAGTTGTGTTGATCCTGCTGAAAAATAGAAACTTTTGCGCCCAGTAAATAATTTCCAGAATTTTATTGAAACATGATTTTGATCTGATTTTTTTCTATGGATTGGTACAAAAATTTCTCAGGTTGTCTTAATTTTTAAGAATTTTGGGAGTTACAAAAGTATTTGAGAGTTACAGATTACTACAGATTGTTCTGTTTTTTACAGATTCTGTTTTCTATGTGTTGTTTGCTTATTTTAATGAATCTATGGGTACTATCAGCGGGTATGAACTACGGAAAAGTTGGAATACAGTAGATATTACACCAATATAAATAAAGAATGAGTTTGCAACAGTACCTTAAAGTGCTGATTTATTTTCTCATACTAACGAAGCTTACGAGATTTTCTGTTGAGTTCTGTGTTATGAAGTGTCGGTGTCACAACCGGTGGATCTCGGGTAGGGGGTCCTGAACTATGTGTCTAGGCGGATGGTAACAGGAGACAAGGGACACGATGTTTTTACCCAGGTTCGGGCCCTCTCGGTCGAGGTAAAACCCTACTCCTGCTTGATTAATATTGATGATATGGGTAGTACAAGAGTAGATCTACCACAAGATCAAAGAGGCTCAACCCTAGAAGCTAGCCTATGGTATGATTTTTGTCCGTCCTACAGACTAAAACCCTCCGGTTTATATAGACACCGGAGAGGGTTAGGGTTACACAGAGTCGGTTACAATGGTAGGAAATCTACATATCCGTATCGCCAAGCTTGCCTTCCACGCCAAGAAAGTCCCATCCGGACACGGGACGAAGTCTTCAATCTTGTATCTTCATAGTCCAGGAGTCCGGCCAGCGATGATAGTTCGGCTATCCGGACACCCCCTAATCCGGGACTCCCTCAGTAGCCCCCCGACCAGGCTTCAATGACGACGAGTCCGGCGCTTAGATTGTCTTCGGCATTGCGAGGCGGGTTCTTCTCCAAATTCCATATACTTGTTGAATAGTGTCCGGATTCTGATAAATGTTGCGCTCCTTGGCTTCCACGCCCAATAATGGCCATCTTCCACGTGTCGAACGAATGCGAAAAGCCAGGGTATTTTTACACTTTTCCCCCTACCTGCGCAAATGAGCCGCCTATAAAAAGAGACGAGGATCTAGATCCAAATCACACCATCCCCCCTCCGCAAGCTTTCACCGGAGCGCCTCTGACAAAAAATCCATTCCATCATGGACAGTCGACGCGGCTCCTCCTCTCGCGCTCCCAGCCCCCAGACTGGGGATTGGGAGAGATGCTCAGTCCCGCATAGCAAGCTAGTGACGCTCCAAACCAAGGGATTTTCCCCCTAGCCTTCATGGTTCCGGTTCAAGCCGGACTCGCCACCTATAAGGGCGGAAAGCAAGCGGAGAGCGTCCCCGATCCTTCCAAAGGAGAGCGGGTATGCTTTATCTCTTATCTGATAAGAGGACTCGGATTTTCAATACATCCGTTTCTCCGGGGGCTCCTGGAGTTCTATGGCCTCCAGCTGCACCACCTTACGCCTGCCTCCATTCTGCACATCGCGGGCTTCGTGGCCCTTTGCGAACTATTCTTTGGCGTCGAGGCTCATTTTGCGCTGTGGAAGAGATTATTCTGCCTCGTACCCCGTTCTCATGAGGGGTCAATATATCAAGTGGGCGGAGCCGAGCTATGGCGCATCGCCGGGACCGGATATCTATCCGGAACCCCGAAGAAGGCGTCCGAAGACTGGCCTTCGGAGTGGTTCTATATAGAAGATGCCCTGCTACCGGATCCCGTTCGGACCGGCCTCCCAGAGTTCAGTAATGCTCCCTTGAAGAAACGCCTAAGTTGGCGTCCACGGAGCCCCCAGAGGGAAAACGACAGGGACGTCCTTTACCTGATGAGCCGAATAAGGTTGCTAGCTCATTTCGGACTGACCATGATCGGTGTCATGTCCACATGCATTATGCGGGGGGTGCAGCCGCTCTAGTATAGGGGCCACCCCATGTGGGATTTCAATGGGGAGGACGATGCCACCCGTCACGTTCGTACGGGGCCGGGATTGGCCGCCGATCTGGTGAAGATCTTGTCCGCGCTGTACAAGGGGGAAGAGGAGGATTTTCTCCGCGTTAGTCCATTGAACGGATTTTCTATGAACAATCCTCGAAGCTGGGTAAGCGGACCTTTCCTTTTTTGCACGTCCGATCCGTACTTCCATGGTTATATATCTCATTTTGTGATTTTGACGCAGGAACTACGTCGGGCCATAAAAGATATAAATAGCCCGCCTCCGCAACCTGAGGATCCAGAACGGTTCCTCGATCCGGCCTCCCAAGAGGATCCAGACATATTAGTGGAGATGATTGATGGGGTATTTCACCAACTAAGCATCGATAATGCCTTGGTTTCCATTGCGGCCAATTACCCCGGAATACTTCCAGCCTCACAGGTAACTGAGACCGAAGCCCCAGTACTTTGATAATGACCCATCCGTGCTTATTTTTGATCACCGTATACCAATGGTCTTTCGCAGGGGGTGCCTTCGAGGCGGGAGGCCGAGCCTGCGGCAGCTAGCCAACAAGGGGCAGCACGGCCACGCAGGCTAAAAAGAAGTGCGGTCCGGATTGAAACGCCGCCGCAATGGTAAGGCGTGTCACCATATTCCCGGGATTGATTCCGGGAAGGTATATTAACACTAGTGCTCCTTTCAGGAAAAAGAGCGCTCGCCGGACTGTGTCCGGAGAGATGGCCAATCGAGCCTCCGCTAGCCAGGCTCCAACGCCGGGTCCGGAAGCGGAGGTGAACGAGGCGTGCGTCGGATGCTCCTCCGATAGAGGACGCCGACAGATTGTCCGCCACCAACTCTGAGGTGGAGAGTGCCATGAATCACAGGCGCCACTGGACAGTTCTTCGTGACGCATGTTTCTCCCAAGAGGCATTGAACGCCTTCAATTCGGGAGACGCGTACCTCCGTGCTGCTCAAGATGGTCTAGCCAGAGCCACGGAGCAGTATGTAAAGGACATACGGGTGAGGAGATTTGACAGTTATATATGCCAGTAGCCCCCGAGACTTAAAATAGTTAAGAGAACTGATTTAAGGATAATTTGTCATGCAGGATCATACGGAAAAGAATACCCGACTGTCCCAGGAGCTCGAAGAGTGCAAGTCCTAGCTTGAGGCCGCACTAGCCACCACAGGGGGAGCCATAGAGACCCCCTCCGGTAAAATATACTTCGCAAGATAAGTAGTTTGTGAAGTGCGGCGTGTGCATAAGTCTGACAATAATATTGCAGATGGCGCCAGACTAGATCCGGACAAGCAACAGCTCCTGCGCCGGTTAAAGGCCGACGAGAATGTGCTTACAAGGGTGAGGCAAGAGAAAAATAATCTCCAAGATGCCAACACCCAGCTGGGTGAGGAACTAAAGGATGTTCGAGCCCAGCTGTCTGACTCCATTAAGGAGAATTGGCGGCTTCGTCGCGGCATTTATAGTAAGTGCTTGAGTGAACTTTTGAAAAAAGAGTTCGGCGAGGAAGTCGACTAATAGAAATATGTCTGTAGGTATGCTCACAGGTCGTCCTGCATAGGAAATACCCGGTTCAACGGGTGACCTACTTCCCAAGCTGTTGCAACTGCACGAATGAGTTCGGCAGGTGATGAGAGGCGTCGCCCAGGCCTTGTGGCCATCCATCTCCCTACCCGAAGTCCTTGGAGAGCTTGCGGAGAGGCTTCAGGGAGCACGGCGGCTATGGAAGATATCGGCCTGCCGTCAAGGCGCCCGGGAGGCCTGGGCCATGGTGAAGACGCGGTACACGAAGGCTGACCCAAACCACATGGACGAGGTCGGACCTATGGGGCCCGATGGGAAGGAGATCCCTGTGAGCTTAGTGTATGGCCAAGTAGAGTTGGCCGCAAAGTATTCCCAGCGGGACTGTAAACTAGACAGCCTATTAGATGGTATTAAGGAATACAATCAGTCAATTTGACTATGTAATTTAAAATGACATGTAAAATGCCTTCTAGCCGGATTGTAGATCGTTTGTCATAGCGGACCTTTTCGCTTCAACCTCGGGACCCGACAGTCTGGAGTGTGTCCGAATACCCTCGCGGTTATGTAAGAACCGGGGCATGCGTGGAGACTAGGCGTAGGGGTCATTAGTGCTTTATCAGACAAGTGCCCAACTAGTTATGTTATATTACATGGTTAGTAAGAAACATCTTCCAGGGAGAATAGTTCCATTAGGGGTTCCTTTCCCTGGGAGGCATGCCCTAAAGTGCATGTCCGGACTACGAAAAAAGCAGAAAAACATCTGGGGGCAGATAAATGAATAAGTAAGAAAACGTCTTTTAGTTCACCCACCGAATATTCCCTTAAGAATGCTAGCTTTCGGCTTCACCCAGTCTGAGGTACACGTCCGGCTGACCCGGCGGTAACAATCGCAGAGGTGCTCCCTTTACCACCTAGCCGAACAATCGGGAACGTAGGGGTAAGCACAGGAGCCAGGCAACCCAGCTTGGCCAAAACTTAAGTCATATCAATGCATATAATGGTGAATAAAAGGTACATGCGGAAGTGTGACACATGTGCTGCGCATAAAGCCCGTATAAATAAGCTTCTGTTAAAGAAGCCCCCAGGTATACTGAGCGCGGATAACGCGTCAAGTGTGTGCGAACAGTGCGCAAACGAGCCTCCAACAGCTTCAGAAAAAAGGAGGGAGAAGGAGAGAAATAAAAGACAGTTAAAGTATAAAATATAGATGGAGGAAGGAGACGAACTCAGAGTCCGGCGCTAGGCGTAGAATCTTCGGAGACATGCTGCGTTTCATGGGTTCGGCTCAAGTCGGTTATCCGATGCGTTCCACAGATGGTACGCTCCGCCGGTCAGGACTTGGTCGATGATGAAGGGACCCTCCCATTTGAGCTTGAGTTTGTCCTTTTTCTTGTCCGGCAGGCGTAGAACTAATTCGCCAACATTGTAAGCTTTGGCCCGTACTTCTCTGCTTTGGTATTTTCGAGCCTCCTGTTGATAGAATGCGGAACGGGATTTTGCCACGTCGCGCTCCTCCTCCAAGGTGTCCAAACTGTCCTACCGATCGAGCTCGGCTTCTCTTTCTTCGTACATGCGCACGCGAGGTGAGTCATGAATTATGTCGCAGGGCAAAACTACCTCTGCGTTGTACACCATAAAAAATGGTGTGAATCCGGTAGAGAGATTCGGCATGGTCCGCAGCCCCCAGAGTACGGAGTCGAGCTCCTCTACCCAGTGCATATTAGATTCCTTGAGGGACCTCACTAGTCTGGGTTTAATGCCGCTCATGATTAGACCATTTGCTCGCTCGACTTGACCGTTAGTTTGAGGGTGAAAGACTGAAGCGTAGTCGAGCTTGATGCCCATGTTTTTGCACCAGAGTTTGACCTCGTCGGCCGTGAAGTTCGTGCCATTATTAGTGATGATGCTATGGGGGACGCTGTAACGGTGTACTACCCCTGATATGAAGTCTATCACCGGTCTGGGTTCGGCCGTCTTAACAGGCTTTGCCTCTATCGATTGGGTGAATTTATCCACCATGACCAATAGGTATTTTTGCTTGTGGGTTCCTCCTTTAAGGGGTCCAACCATATCAGGCCCCCAGACCGCGAATAGCCAGGTGATGGGTATAGTTTTGAGGGCGGTAGGTGGCATGTGGCTTTGATTAGCAAAGAACCGGCATCCGACGCATCGTTGGACCAAGTCCTGAGCATCTGCCCTGGCCGTCGGCCAATAAAATCATGTACGGAAGGCCTTGCCTACAAGGGCCCGGGCTGCGGCGTGGTGCCCGCCGAGTCCGGCAGGAATTTCAGCCAGAAGATTCCGCCCTTCCTCTTCGGAGATACACCGTTGAAGGACTCCAGTTGTGCTTTTCTTATAAAGATCTCCCTCATGGACCATATAGGCTTTAGATCGCCGCACTATGCAGCGGGCCTCGTTCTGGTCCTCAGGAAGTTCCTGCCTAGTTAGGTAGGCTAGGAATGTTTCTGTCCACGGGGCAATGACTGCCATTATTGTGTGGGCTGACGATGTTATTTCGTTGGCAGAACCACCAACTATGTCAGAATGTTCGGTGTGGGGTAGTGTGGTTGGGTCCGGGATGTTATTTCCGGACTCTCCCTCCCATGATACGGATGGCTTGAAAAGCCTCTCTAGGAAGATGTTGGGAGGGACGGCATCGCGCTTTGCGCCAATGCGTGCCAACACGTCTGCTGCCTGGTTGTTCTCCCGGGCTATATGGTGAAATTCGAGCCCCCCAAACCGAGCTGATATTTTTAAGATGGCATTGCGATAAGCTGCCATTTTCGGATCTTTGGTATCAAAGTCTCCATTTATTTGGGATATCGCGAGGTTTGAATCCCCGCGGACCTCTAGGCGCTGAATGCCCATGGAGACTGCCATCTGGAGACCATGTAGACGGGCCTCGTATTCAGCTGCGTTGTTGGAGTCCATGTACAGTATCTCAAGTACGTATTGGACTGTATCTCCAGTTGGGGACTCCAGAACGACGCTAGCCCCCAGGCCAGCCAACATTTTGGAGCCGTCGAAGTGCATGATCCAGTTGGAATATGCGCCATACTCTTTAGGGAGTTCGGCTTCAGTCCATTCGGCAACGATGTCGGCCAAAACTTGCGACTTAATAGCTCGCCGTGGCTTGTAGGTTATGTCGAACGGGAGGATCTCGATGGCCCATTTGGCAATCCGGCCCGTTGCGTCGCGGTTGTTTATAATGTCATTAAGAGGTACATCGGAGGCTACTGTTATCGGACACTCTTGGAAGTAGTGTCGCAGCTTCCGGGATGCCATGAACACCACGTATGCTATCTTTTGATAATGCGGGTACCGTGACTTGCATAGAGTTAGGACAATGGACACGTAGTAAACTGGTTTTTGGAGAGGGAACTTGTGTCCGTCCGTTTCTCCTTCGACAACGAGCACCGCGCTTACAACTTGATGGGTTGCCGCGATGTATAATAGCATTGGTTCGCCCATGTTGGGCACGGCCAGGACCAGATTTGTTGCCAATATGGCTTTGATTTCTTCGAGTCCGGCCGTGGCGGCATCCGTCCACTCGAAGTGTTCAGTGCGCCGCAGGAGGCGATAAAGGGGTATGGCCTTTTCTCCTAAGTGGGAGATAAAGCGGCTTAGAGCCGCCACGCATCCAGTCAATTTTTGTATTTGTTTGAGGTCTTTTGGGATATCCAATTGTGACAGAGCTAGGATCTTGGCTGGGTTTGCTTCAATTCCTCTACCGAATACAATGAAGCCCAAGAGCTTTCCGGCTGGTACACCGAAAACGCATTTTTCTGGGTTGAGCTTAATTTCATATGCTCGGAGATTGTCGATTGTGAGCCTCAAGTCGTCTACTAGAGTTTCAACATGCTTGGATTTGACGACCACATCATCTACGTATGCCTCCACTGTTTTGCCGATCTGGTTTGCCAGACATGTCTGAATCATACGCTGATATGTTGCGCCGGTGTTTTTGAGCCTGAAGGGCATTGTGTTGAAGCAGAATGGGCCGTATGGGGTGATGAATGCCGTTGCGTCTTGGTATGGCTCTGCCATCTTAATTTGGTGGTAGCCGGAGTATGCATCGAGGAAGCACAATGAATCGTGTCCTGCAGTAGCGTTGATAGTTTGATCGATGCGGGGAAGGGGGAAGGGATCCTTTGGGCAAGCCTTGTTAAGGTCCTTGAAATCGACACACATGCGCCAGGATTTGTCCTTCTTTGGTACCATTACCAGGTTTGCTAGCCAGTCCGGATGTTTTATATCTCTAATAAATCCGGCCTCCAATAGTTTGGCTAGCTCCTCTCTCATGGCCTGTCCCTTAGGTTCGGAGAAATGCCGAAGAGCTTGTTTGACTGGCTTGAATCCTTTTAGGATATTTAGGCTATGCTCGGCAAGCCGGCGTGGGATTCCTGGCATGTCTGAAGGGTGCCAGGCAAAGATGTCCCAATTTTCGCGTAGGAATTCTTGTAGTGCGGCGTCTACATCAGGGTTTAATTGTGCCCCAATGGAGGCCGTTTTTGTAGGGTCCATTGGATGGACTTGGATTTTGACTATTTCGTCCGCCGGTTTAAAAGAGCTGGACTTGGATCTCTTATCGAGTATCACATCATCCCTGTTCACCATGGAGCACAGCGCAGTGAGTTCCTCGGCTGCTAGGGCTTCGGATAGTGCCTCAAGGGCAAGTGTGGCTGTTTTATTTTTGGCGCGGAGTGCTATGTCCGGATCACTAGCAAGAGTGATGATTCCGTTGGGTCCGGGCATTTTGAGCTTCATGTACCCGTAATGGGGTATAGCTTGAAAAATTGTGAATGCCTCTCGCCCTAATAGAGCGTGGTATCCGCTGCTGAACGGGGCCACTTGGAATGTGACCTCCTCGGACCTGTAATTATCCGGCGTGCCGAACACCACATCCAGTGTGATTTGTCCTGTACAGAATGCTTCCCGACTGGGGATTATTCCTCTAAAGGTTATGCTTCTTCGCTCAATGCCGCTCCAGTCTATTTCCATTTTTCGAAGGGTTTCCTCGTAAATGAGGTTTAATCCGTTGTCACCATCCATGAGTACCTTGGTAAGGCAAAAGCCGTCCACTATTGGACTGAGGACCAATGCGGCTGGTGCTCGGACTGTTCGGAATTTAGGTTCGTCACTGGCGTTAAAGGTAATAGCCGTGTCACTCCATGGATTTATTGTTGCTACCTGGTGGACTTCGGCAAGGCTGCGGAGTGTTCATTTCCGCATACTATTTGATGCGAAAGTTTCGAAGACTGTTAATATCGTACTGGTATTGCTGGGCTGGTGCTCTAGAGCTAGAAGCTCTTCGCCACTTTTGGCCACCTGCTGTAGTATCCAACATGCTCTAAGGCTATGAGTTGGAGTGGCGCCCTCTGTACTATGAATTTTGCAGGGTCCATTGAGCCATCCCTCCAGTACGGTTCCGTGCCCTTTAGAGGGTTTTTGCTTTTTGGTATTTAACCCAGGTGCCTGGTAATGATGCACCCTTTTACTTTGGACTAGGGTTGTGTTCAAGGCCGGATTATCCCAAAATTTGATTTCGGTTTTCTAGGCGCTCTCCATCGCACAGTACTTTCGCACTATGGACGCCAAGTCAGCAAAATGTGTAATTTCGCGACGACTTACGGCGTTGAGGATTCCTTCATCCGTGCAATTAACGCAGAAGAATGAAATTGTGTCCTCTTCACGGCAGTCCTTTATCCTGTTCATGACCAGGAGGAATCTGGCCCAGTAATGATGTACTGTTTCAGTGGGCTCTTGCCGGATTTGGGATAGATCGCTTATGTTTGGGTGGGCGGGTGGAGTTAAATTCTGAATTCCGTCCGATCTATGAGTCAGGGGCCAAGAAGTTTCCGAACTTGGAAGCTTGGGTTCTTGGACGTTGTCCGATGAATCTAGCCCGCTGCTTGACTTTAAGTTCAGGGCTTGAGTGGTGTTCTCCCCTCCGCGGGAATCCGACATGGAGGGGTCAGGAATCCGGACATAGCTAGTCCTTAGGATAGAAGAAGGGTCGCCATATTGTTCCTCTACCACAGCAACGTGGTGGGTAGCCTGGGGAGAGTTAATCTCTCTCAGATCAGTTTTAGGCCCAATCTGGTCGTAGTCTGTAGCGACTCCCAGGGCGGAGATGCGATCCAAGAGCTCGTTTAAGGAAGAGAGCTCCATCGGATCAAACTGCTCGGCAAGTTCCGAGTTGACGTGAAGATTGCTTTTGATGACCCGAGAAGTCATCGTCGGCGCGGCGGCCGAACAGGCGGTCATAAGAAAACCGCCTAGCCGGAAAGTTTGGCCAATGGCCAAAGCTCCTTTAGCAACGGTGCCATCTTTAAAGACAGGACGAGGCATCCTTCCTGATGGCGACGACACAGAGGAACTCTCAATGAAAGCACCAATGTCAGTGTCAAAACCGGTGGATCTCGGGTAGGGGGTCCCGAACTGTGCGTCTAGGCGGATGGTAACAGGGGACACGATGTTTTTACCCAGGTTTGGGCCCTCTCGATGGAGGTAAAACCCTACTCTTGCTTGATTAATATTGATGATATGGGTAGTACAAGAGTATATCTACCACGAGATCAAAGAGGCTAAACCCTAGAAGCTAGCCTATGGTATGATTGTTGTCCGTCCTACGGACTAAAACCCTCCGGTTTATATAGACACCGGAGAGGGTTAGGGTTACACAGAGTCGGTTACAATGGTAGGAGATCTACATATCCGTATCACCAAGCTTGCCTTCCACGCCAAGGAAAGTCCCATCTATACACGGGACAAAGTCTCTTGTATCTTCATAGTCCAGGAGTCTGGCCAACGATGATAGTTCGGCTATCCGGACACCCCCTAATCCGGGACTCCCTCATGAAGTTTTCAAGTTTTGGGTAAGGAATTGATGAACTATGGAATAAGGAGTGGCAAGAGCCAAATATTGGAATGCCCAAGTCACCCCAAGGTAATATTCAAGGACAACCAAAAGCCTAAGCTTGGGGATTCTCCGGTAGGTATCCCCTCTTTCGTCTTCGTCTATCGGTAACTTTACTTGAGGCTATATTTTTATTCACCACATGATATGTGTTTTGCTTGGAGAGTCTTGTATGATTCGAGTCTTTGCTTTTTAGTTTACCACAATCATCCTTGATGTACACACCTTTTGAGAGAGACACGCATGAATCATGATTTAATAGAATACTCTATGTGCTTCACTTATATCTTTTGAGCTAGGCAATATTGCTCTAGTGATTCACTTTTATCTTTTTAGAGCATGGCGGTGGCTTTATTTATGGAAATTAATGAACTATCATGCTTCACTTATATTATTTTGAGAGTCTTTTAGAACAGCATGGTAATTTGCTTTGGTTATAAGTTTAGTCTTAATATGATAGGCATCCAAGAGGGATATAATAAAAACTTTCATATTAAGTGCATTGAATACTATGAGAAGTTTTGATTCTTTATGATTGTTTTAAGATATGAAGATGGTGATATTAGAGTCATGCTAGTGAGTAGTTCTGAATTTAAGAGATACTTGTGTTAAAGTTTGTGATTCCCGTAGCATGCACGTATGGTGAACTGTTATGTGATGAAGTCGGAGCATGATTTATTTCTTTATTGTCTTCCTTATGTGTGGCGGTAGGGGACGAGCGATGGTATTTTCCAACCAATCTATCCCCCTAGGAGCATGCGCATAGTACTTCGTTTTGATAACTAATAAATTTTGCAATACGTATGTGAGTTCTTTATGACTAATGTTGAGTCCATGGATTATACGCACTCTGAACCTTCCACCATTGCTAGCCACTCTTGTACCGCGCAACTTTCGCCGGTACTATACACCCACCATATACCTTCCTCGAAACAGCCACCATACCTACCTATTATGGCATTTCCATAGCCATTCTGAGATATATTGCCATGCAACTTTCCACCATTCCGTTTATTATGGCATGCTTCATCATTGTCATATTGCTTTGCATGGCCATGTAGTTAACATTGTATTTGTGGCAAAGCCACCGTTCATAATTCTTTCATACTTGTCACTCTTGAGTCATTGCACATCCCGGTACACCATCAGAGGCATTCACATAGTCATATTTTGTTGTAAGTATTGAGTTGTAATTCTTGAGTTGTAAGTAAATAAAAGTGTGATGATCTTCATTATTAGAGCATTGTCCCATACGAGGAAAGGATGATGGAGGCTCTGATTCCCCCACAAGTTGGGATGAGACTCCTGACAAAAAAACAAAAGAGGCCATAAAAGAAAAGAGAAAAGCCCAAACAAAAAAATGAGAGAAAAAGAGAGAAGGGGCAATGTTACTATCCTTTTACCACACTTGTGCTTCAACGTAGCACCATGATCTTCATGATAAAAAGTCTCCTATGTTGTCACTTTCATATACTAGTTGGAATTTTTCATTATAGAACTTGGCTTGTATATTCCAATGATGGGCTTCCTCAAATTGCCCTAGGTCTTCGTGAGCAAGCGAGTTGGATGCACACCCACTTAGTTTCTTTTTGAGCTTTCGTACACTTATAGCTCTAGTGCATCCGTTGCATGGCAATCACTACTCACTCACATTGATATCTATTGATGGGCATCTCCATAGCCCGTTGATACGCCTAGTTGATGTGAGACTATATCCCTCTTTTTGTCTTCTCCACAACCACCATATTCTCTTCCACCATAGTGCTATATCCATGGCTCACGCTCATGTATTGCGTGAAAGTTGAAAAGGTTTGAGAACATCAAAAGTATGGAACAATTGCTTGGCATTCCTTCAGGGTTGTGCATGATTTAAATATTTTGTGACATAGATCATAGTCAGACTATATGATTTTGTAGGGATAACTTTCTTTTGGCCATGTTATTTTGAGAAGACATGATTGCTTTATTAGTATGCTTGAAGTATTATTTTTTATGTCAATATTAAACTTTTATTTTGAATCTGACGGATCTGAACATTCATGCCACAATAAAGAGAATTACATGGATAAATATGTTAGGTGGCATTCCACATAAAAATTCTGTTTTTATCATTTACCTACTCGAGCACGAGTAGGAATTAAGCTTGGGGATGCTTGATATGTCTCCAACGTATCTATAAGTTTTGATTGTTCCATGCTATTATATTATCTGTTTTGAATGTTCTATATGCATTAATATGCTATTTTATGTTATTTTTGCGACTAATCTATTAACCTAGAGCCCAGTGCCAGTTTTTTTTTGCATGTTTCAGAGTTTCACAGTAAAGGAATACCAAACGGAGTCCAAACGGAATATAACTTTCGCGATGATCTTTCTTGGACCAGAAGCAAACCAGGAGACATGGAGATGAAGTTGGAGAAGCAACGAGGCGGCCACGAGGGTGGAGGGCGTGCCCAGGGGGTAGGGCGCGCCTGAGGGAGTCCTGGATAAGGGGGTATCCGGACTGCCGAACTATATACTTTGGCCGTACTGTTGGACTATGAAGATACAATATTGAAGACTTCGTCCCATGTCCGTATGGGTCTCCCCATGGTGTGGAAGGCAAGCTTGGCGATTCGGATATTAGATCTCCTTCTCTGTAACCGACTCTGTGTAACCCTAGCCCCCTCCGGTGTCTATATAAACCAAAGGGTTTAGTCTGTAGGACAAGGACAATCATACTATAGGCTAGCTTCTAGGATTTAGCCTCTACAATCTCGTGGTAGATCAAATCTTGTAATACTCATATCATCAAGATCAATAAAGAAGGAAGTAGGGTATTACCTCCATCGAGAGGGCCCAAACCTGGGTAAAACATCGTGTCCCCAGCCTCCTGTTACCATCCGCCTTAGACGCACAGTTCAGGACCCCCTACCCGAGATCCGCCGGTTTTGACACCGACATTGGTGCTTTCATTGAGAGTTCCTCTATGTCGTCACGGTAAGGCTTGATGGCTCGCCTCGTTGTTAAGGACAATTTCACCTCTGGGGGAGCCATGGCTCTAGGCCAAACTCTCCGACTAGGCGGCTTAGTCATGACCGCCCGATCAGCTTTTGCGCCGATGATGACTTCTTAGGTCATCAAAAACAGTCTCCACATCAATTTGGAGCTTGCCAAACACATGGATCCAATGGAGCTCTCCTCCCATAATGAGATCTTGGATCGCATCGCCGCTCTGGGTGTTGCTATGGACTATGGTCGGATTGGGCTTAAACCCAACCAAAGGGAGATTAACTCTCCGCCGGTCACCCATGAGATAACGGTCGTGGAAGAACAATGTATGGATTCTCCCTCTATCTTGAGGATGAACTATGTCTGGATTCCCGAGCTCTCCAAGTCGGATACCCATTTGCGGGAGGACATCACCCAAACCCCGAACTTAGAATCATGCAGCGGGCCAGAAAAATTAGGCAACATCCCGGAGCACGAGCTGCGAAGCTCGGAAGCTTCTCTGCCCCTGGGTCTCAGATCGGGTCAGGATTCGGACTTAAATCCGCCCACCCACCCAGATATAATCAATCTTTCCCATATCAGACAAGAGCCCCAAGAGAAAGTACATCATTACTGGGCCGGATTCCTCCTTGTGAGAAATAAGGTCAAGGACTGTCGCGAGGAAGACGCAATCTCCCTCTTTTGCAAAAATTGCACGGACAAAGGGATCCTCAACGCTATAGGTCGCCGTGACATAGCGCACATTGCTGACTTAGCGGCCATAGTGCGGAAATACTACACAATGGAAAGTGCATGAAAACCCAAACAAACTTCTGGGATAATCCGTCTCTCACTAAAACCTTCGTCTGAACTAAAAGGGCAAACTCTCGTAAGTTACCCGATTCAATTTCCAAAAAGCCAAAGCCCGATGCAAGGCGCGGGACCGTATTGTAGGAATGGCTCAATGGGCCATGCAAAATTCACAGCACACCGGATACCACGCCAACACATAGCCTTATAGCATGTTGGATACTCCGGCAGGTTGCAAAGAGCAGCGAGGATCTCCTCATAAATCACACAGGAGAGTAACATCCCGCCGAAATTAACAATACAGTATTGACAGTCTTCGAGACTTTCGCCTCAAATAATAGGCGCAAGCAAGCTCAACGCAGTCTCGCCGAAGTTTGCCACGTGGCAACAATAAATCCGTGGAACGACATGGCTATAACCTACAATGCCAGTGACGAAACTCAATTCCGAATAGTCCGGGCACCAGCCGCTTTGGTCCTTAGTCCAATCATGGACGGCTTCCGGCTCACTAAAGTGCTCATGGATGGCGGAAGCGGACTAAAGCTCATCTACGAGGAAACCCTCAACAAGATGGAAATTGACAAGAGCCGCATTGAGCGAAGCAGCACGACCTTCAGGGGAATCATCCCTAGTCGGGAGGCGCAATGTGCGGGAAAAATCACACTGGATGTGGTATTCGGCACGCCGGAGTATTATAGGTCCAAAGAAATTACATTCCAAGTGGCCCCGTCCAGCAGCGGATACCACGCCCCCTTAGGGCGGGACACATTCACGAGCTTCCAAGATATACCCCATTACGGGTACATGAAGCTCAAAATGCCCGGGCCCAATGGAATAATCACTCTAGCTAGTGATTCGGACGTCGCACTCCATGCCAAAAATAAAACTGCCGCACTAGCCCTGGAGGCATTATCAGAAGCCCTCGCGGCTGAGGAACTGACAACGCTGCGAGCCACAGTGGACAGAGACGACGTGATACTCGACAAGCGACCCAAGTCCACCTCTTTCAAACCCGCGGACGAGATAGTCAAATTCCAGGTCCACCCAATGGACCCTACAAAGACAGCTTCCATTGGGACACAGTTGAACCCCACAATAGACGCCGCACTGCAAGATTTCCTGCGTGAGAATTGGGATATTTTCGCCTGGCATCCTTCAGACATGTCGGGCATCCCAGGCAGGCTGGCCGAACACAGCCTCAATATACTAAAAGGATACAAGCTAGTCAAGCAGACTCTCAGGCGCTTCTCAGAGCCTAAGCGGCAAGCCATGGGAGAAGAGCTAGCCAAGCTACCCGAGGCCGGATTCATCAGAGACATCAAACATCCGGATTGGCTAGCGAACCTGGTAATGGTACCAAAGAAGGACAAATCCTAGCGCCTATGTGTCGATTTCAAGGACCTCAATAATGCTTCCCCCAAGGATCCCTTCCCCCTCCCCCGCATTGATCA
The DNA here is from genome assembly GCF_018294505.1 of Triticum aestivum. NCBI lineage: Eukaryota > Viridiplantae > Streptophyta > Magnoliopsida > Poales > Poaceae > Triticum > Triticum aestivum. Next base: position 598,104,691 of record NC_057810.1, read on the forward strand.
GATCATCGACGCCACCGCGGGACACGACTCATTGTGTTTCCTCGACGCATATTCCGGATACCATCAAATCAAGATGGCGGTGTCCGACCAAGCCGCAACGGCCTTCATTACGACATACGACCCCTTCTGTTTCAACACCATGCCTTTTAGGCTCAAAAACACCGGCGCAACCTATCCACACATGATTCAGACATGCCTGGAAAAACAAATAGGCAAAACAGTAGAGGCTTACGTAGACGACGTGGTCATTAAAACAAGACACATTGAAACCTTAATAGATGACTTGAGGCTCACGTTCGACAACCTCCGAACATACGACATCAAGCTCAACCCGGAGAAATGTGTCTTTGGCGTACCCTCCGGGAAATTGCTCGGCTTCATCGTTTCCAATAGAGGAATTGAAGCAAATCCGGCAAAAATCCGAGCTCTGTCACAGTTGGCTATCCCAACAAACCTCAAGCAGATCCAGAAACTAACCGGATGTGTGGCTGCCTTAAGCCGCTTCATCTCCCAACTAGGAGAAAAGGCACTACCTCTTTATGGCCTTCTTCGACGCACTGAACACTTCGAGTTGACGGATGCGACCACGGTCGGACTAGAAGAAATAAAGGCACTCTTGGCCACCAACCCAGTCCTGACCGCGCCAAATACTGGCGAGCCCATGCTATTATACATAGCGGCAATACACCAAGTTGTAAGAGCAGTGCTCGTCGTCGAACGAGAAGCAGACGGACACAAGTTCCCGCTCCAAAAGCCGGTATATTACGTGTCCACAGTCCTCACTCCATGCAAATCTCGGTACCCATACTATCAAAAGATAGCGTACGCGGTCTTCATGGCATCCCGGAAGCTACGACGTTACTTTCAAGAGTGTTCGATTACGGTGGCCTCCGAAGTACCACTAAATGATATAATAAATAACCGCGACGCAACGGGCCGAATTGCTAAATGGGCTATCGAGCTCCTTCCGTTCAACATAACATACAAACCATGACGGGCCATTAAGTCGCAAGTACTGGCTGACTTTATCGCCGAATGGACAGAAGCTGAACTCCCTAAAGAGTACGGCGCATACTCCAATTGGATCATGCACTTGGACGGCTCTAAAATGCTGGCCGGATTGGGAGCAGGTGTTGTCCTGACATCCCCCACCGGAGACACGCTCCAATACGTACTCCAAATATTATACATAGACTCCAACAATGTAGCCAAATACGAAGCTCTGTTTCATGGTCTTCGGATGGCAATCTCCATGGGCATCCAACACCTCGAAGTACGCGGGGACTCGAACCTTGCAATATCGCAGAGAAATGGAGACTTTGATGCCAAGGATCCGAAAATGGCGGCTTATCGTAATGCCGTCCTCAAAATGTCAGCTCGGTTCGAGGGGCTCGAATTCCACCATGTGGTCAGAGAAAATAATCAAGCGGAGGATATCCTCGCCCACATCGGCGCTAAACGCGACCCCGTCCCACCTAATATCTTCTTGGAAAGGCTGTTCAAGCCGTCCGTGGTATGGGAAGGGGAGTCCAGAAATATTAGTTCGACTCCGAATACAACCCCAGATTCCGAACCATCTGACGTAATCGGAGGCTCTGCCACCGAAATAACACCTGTGCCCACGAAATTATGGCTGTCATCGCCTCGTGGACCAAGCCCATCTTAGCCTACCTAAATAGGCAAGAGCTCCCTGAGGACCAAAATGAGGCACGTTGTATTGTGCGACGTTCTAAGGCCTACAAAGTCCATGAAGGAGAGCTCTACAAGAAAAGCACTATCGGAGTGCTCCAAAGATGCATCTCCGAAGAGGAAGGGCGGCAGCTCTTAGCCGAAATCCATTCCGGACTCGGCGGGCACCACACTGCAGCTCGGGCACTTCTAAGCAAGGCCTTGCTTACAGATTTTTACTAGCCGACAGCCTGGGCATATGCACAGGACCTTGTCCAACATTGCGTTGGTTGCCAACTCTTCGCCAACCAGAGCCATATGCCCCCTACCGCTCTACAAAAAAATCCCCATAACTTGGCCCTTCGCGATCTGGGGGCTGGACATGGTCGGACCTCTTAAAGGAGGAAGCCATAAGAAAAAATACTTATTGGTCATGGTGGACAAGTTCACCAAATAGATAGAAGCCAAACCAGTTAAAACGGCCGAATCCAGACCTGTGATAGACTTCATATCAGGGGTCGTACACCATTACGGTGTCCCCCACAGCATCATCACTGACAATGGCTCAAATTTCACAGCCGATGAGGTGAAAACTTGGTGCCACAACATGGGCATCAAGCTCGATTACGCCTCTGTCTATCACCCTCAAACAAATGGTCAAGTCGAATGTGCAAATGGTCTCATCATGAGTGGCATCAAACCCAGACTAGTGCAATCCTTGAACAAATCAGACACACATTGGGTCGAGGAGCTCGACTCCATACTATGGGGGCTGCGGACCACGCCGAATCGTACCACCGGATACACACCATTTTTTATGGTGGACGGCGCAGAAGCAGTGCTACCCTGCAACATAATCCATGACTCACCTCGCGTGCGCATGTACAAAGAGAAGGAAGTCGAATTAGGTCGGCAGGACAACTTAGATGCTCTGGAGGAGGAGCGTGACGTCGTAAAAGCCCGTTCCGCATTCTATCAGCAACAGGCTCAAAGGTATCAAAGCAGAGAAGTACGGGCCAAAACTTATAACATTGGCGAACTAGTTCTACGCCTCCCCGAGAAGAAGAAGGACAAGCTCAAACCCAAGTTGGAGGGTCCCTTCATCATTGCTAAAGTTCTCACCGGAGGAGCGTACCGTCTGTGCAATGCATCTGATAACAGACTCGAGCCAAACCCATGGAATGCGGCCAGACTCTGAAGATTCTACACCGAGTGCTAAACTCAGTGTTCGTCTCCTCACCTCTGCTTCTTCAATTATGTTCTCTTTCTTCCTTTCTCGCCCTTTTTTCCTTTTCACATACAACCTCAAAAAACTGTACGGATGCTTTGATCGCTCCGGCCGCACTATGCGTGCACGCTATACCTGGGGGCTTCCTGTACGAAAGCTAAATATAACTACTTTAATGGCTTCCTACCAGCCACATATGCGTTTCCTTTCCATGTGTGCCTTTTCTTCACCATTATATGCATCGATATGACTTAAGTTTTGGGCATGCTGGGTTTCCTGGCTCTTGTGTTTATGCCCTACGTTCCCGTTAATTCGGCTAGGGCATAAGGGGAGCACCTCTGCGATTATTACTGCCGGTTTAGCCGAATGTGTACCTCAGACTGGGTGAAGCCGAAAGCTAGCGTTCTTAAGGGAATATTCGGTCGCTGAACAAAAGATGTTTTCGTTTATTACAACATGAATCCCCAGATGTTTTGTTTCCCACGCCTTTGTTCGCAGCTCGGACATGCACATCGATGCATGCGCACCCAGAGAAAGGAACCTCTAACAGAACTATTCTCTCTGGAAGATGTTTCTTACTATCCATGTAATATAACATAACTAGTTGGGTACTTGTCTATTCAAGCACTTATGACCCCTATGCCTGGTTTCCATGCATACCCCGGTTTTTCATAACTGTGCGCGTATTCAGATACACTTTGGACTGTCGGGTCCGGGGGCTAAAGCGAAAAGGTCCGCCACGACAAATGATTTTCAATCCGGCTAGGGACTACATAGGTCCATTTAATTACATAGTCACTTGGACTGGCTATATTCTTCGTCTATACCATCCAATAGGCTGTCTAGCCTACAATCCTGTTGGGAATACTTTGCGGCTATTGCTACTTGGTCATATACCAGACTTATGGGTATCTCTTGCCCATCTGACCCCACCGGTCCGACTTTAGCAATATGGTTCGGATCAGCTTTGGTGTATCATGTCTTCACCATGGCCCAGGCTTCCCTCGCACCTTGTCGGCAGGTTGATATCTTCCATAGCCAGAAGCGTCGTCGTGCTCCTTTGAGCATCTCTACAAGCTCGCTCATGCCTCCTGGCAGAGAAGCGGATGGCCACAAGGCCTGGGCAATACCCTGCATCACCTGTCGCGCTTGTTCGTGCAGTTGTGAATGATCTTGCAGCATATCGCCTGCGGATCCGGGCATTTCCTCTTCAGGACGGCCCGTCAGCATACCTACAGACATAACTCTGTCAATACACTTCCTCGCCGAACTGTACTACAGTTCGTTTAAGCACATACTATAAATGCCGCGTCGAAGCCTCCTGTTCTCCTTCATGGAGTCAACGAGCTGAGCCCGAACATCTTTTCATTCGACGCTCAGTCGGAGATTAGCATCTTGGAGATTATTTTTCTCTTGAATGGCCTGCGTCAGCACACGCTCGCCTGCCTTAAGTTGACTTCGTGGATGTGGCTCATTATCTTCCATAATCTTTGGATTCTCTCCGGGATTGTCTGCAGCATCTTTTATTAGATTTATAAAACATGCCGAATAAATATCTGGTATACATCCTTACAAATTCCGTTATAAAGGCAAGTCCTAACAGAAGAGGCCCTTTTTGATTCCTCTTGTTCGGCAACAGCGGCCTTCAGCTGGGTATTACATTCCTCCAACTCTTGAGATAAATGGGTATTCTTCTCTATAAGAACCTATGCATACAATGATCCTTAAATCAGTTGTGCCAACTGTTCAAGTCTCAGGGGCTACTACTACACATACTTATCAAATTTTCTTACCCGTATATCCTTCGCATACTGGTCCGTCGCTCTGGCAAGTCCATCTTGAGCGGCGCGAATATATGCGTCTCCGGAGTTGAAGGCATTGAAATCCTCCTCGTAGAAAATACCATTGCCGAGTACGGACCGTCGGCGCCGGTGATTCATGGCGCTCTCCACTTCAGAGTTTGTAGCGGAAAGCATGTTCGCATCCTCTGTGGGAGGGCAATTCGGTGTTGCCCCCACATCAGCCTCCACCCGTGAGTCCGGTTCAGGAATCCGGCTGCTTGAGGCGTGGTCAGCAGGGTCTCCGGATATAGTCCGGCGGATGTTTTTTCTGCCAGAACATAATGAAAACTGTCACATTTTGGCAAAGATAATCACAGGGCAAGCTTAATTTGTACCTCTGCCCCGGTGTCTCAATCCTAACCGCCTTCCTCTTAAACCTGCCTCATACGTCTCTAACGTATCTACTTTTCCAAACACTTTTGCCCTTGTTTTGGACTCTAACTTGCATGATTTGAATGAAACTAACCCGGACTGACGCTGTTTTTAGCAGAACTGCCATGATGTTGTTTTGTGTGTAGAAAAGAAAAGTTCTCGGAATGTCCTGAAAATCCACGGAGGCACTTTTTGGATTTAATAAGAATTTCTGGTGGAAAGAAATACACGAGGGGGCCCACACCCTGTTCACGAGACAGGGGGCCCACACCATATAGGGCGCGCCCCCCTATCTCGTGAGCCCCCTGGAGCTCCGCCGACCTCAACTCCAACTCCATATATTCCGTCTCGCGGAGAAAAAAATCAGAGAGAATGTTTCATCATGTTTCACGACACGGAGCCGCCGCCAAGCCCTAATCTCTCTTGGGAGGGCTAATCTGGAGTACGATCGGGGCTCCGGAGAGGGGTATTCATCGTCGTCGTCATCATCAACCATCCTCCATCACCAATTTCATGATGCTCACCGCCGTGCGTGAGTAATTCCATCGTAGGCTTGCTGGACGGTGATCGGTTGGATGAGATTTACCATGTAATCAAGTTAGTTTTGTTAGGGTTTGATCCCTAGTATCCACTATGTTCTGAGATTGATGTTGCTATGACTTTGCTATGCTTAATGCTTGTCACAAGGGCCCGAGTGCCATGATTTCAGATCCGAACCTATTATGTTTTCATGAATATATGTGTGTCCTTGATCCTATCTTGCAAGTCTATAGTCACCCATTATGTGTTATGATCCGACAACCCCGAAGTGACAATAATCGGGATACTTCTCGGTGATGACCGTAGTTTGAGGAGTTCATGTATTCACTATGTGCTAATGCTTTGTTCTAGTCCTCTATTAAAAGGAGGCCTTAATATCTCTTAGTTTCCACTAGGACCCCGCTGCCACGGGAGCGTAGGACAAAAGATGTCATGCAAGTTCTTTTCCATAAGCGCGTATGACTATTTACGGAATACATGCCTACATTACATTAATGAACTGGAGCTCGTTCTGTGTCACACTATGTTATAGATATTACATGAGGAATCGCATCCGGCATAATTATCCATCACTGATCCATTGCCTACGAGCTTTTCACATACTATTCTTCACTTATTTACTTTTTTGTTGCTACTGTTACAATTACTACCAAAACCCAAAAACTATTATATTTACCTTTGCCACCGTTACCTTTCTTATCATACTACTTTGCTACTAAATACTTTGCTGCAGATACTAAGTTATCCAGGTGTGGTTGAATTGACAACTCAACAGCTAATACTCAAGAATATTCTTTGGCTCCCCTTGTGTAGAATCAATAAATTTGGGTTGTACTTCACCCTCGAAAGCTGTTGCGATCCCCTACACTTGTGGGTTATCAAGACTAATTTCTGGTGCCGTTGTCGGGGAGCATAACTCTATTCTCTGAGTCACATGGGATTTATATCTGTTGATCACTATGAAGAACTGGAAAGACGCTAAAAGCAAGATCTATCCCTCAACTACGAGGGGAGGTAAGGAACTGCCATCTCGCTCTGCACTAGATTCTCCTTCTGTTATGAGTAAGCTTGCGACACCTAAACCTGCTACTGCTATGAATTCTGATATGTCGCATGTTATTGATGATGCCACTTCTGCTGTGCATGATGAAACTTCTTCTGTGCGTGATACTACTTTGCCATTAGGTGAATTTCTTGATGAATAACTTGCTAAAGTTAGAGAGAATGAAATTATTGAAGATGCTATTACTGATGATAGTGATGATGAAAATTCTCCCAATGTTTATGTATTACCTATTGTTCCTGAGGGTTATGTTATGAATGAAGAAGCTGCTAGAGCTATCTTTGCTTGCAATGATAGATATGATCTTAAGAAATTATTAGCAAAATGGAAGCAGTAGTCTCTTAATGCTAGAATGAAACCTGACGCTGCTTTTGCTACTTCACCTATCTGTGTTACTGATAAGGATTATGAATTCTCTGTTGATCCTGAGACTATTACTCTAGTTGAATCTGATCCTTTTTATGGCCTTGAATCTAAAACTGTTGTGGCACATCTTACCAAGTTGAATGATATAGCCACCCTGTTTACTAATTATGAGAAGTCTCGCTATTATTATATCCTTAAGATATTTACGTTCTTGTTAAAGGGTGATGCTAAGACTTGGTATAATTCTCTTGCTCCTGGTTGTGTGCGTAATCCCCAGGATATGATTTATTACTTCTCTGCTAAATATTTCCCTGCTCATAAGAAACAAGCTGCCTTGCGGGAAATATATAATTTTGTGCAAATCAAAGAAGAGTGTCTCCCACAAGATTGGGGGAGGCTTCTCCGGTTACTTAATGCTTTGCCTAGTCATCCTCTCAAGAAAAATGAAATACTTGATATCTTTTATAATGGACTAACCGATGCTTCCAAGGACTACTTGGATAGTTGTGCTGGTTGTGTTTTCTAGGAAAGAACTGTCGACGAAGCTGAATTGCTATTGAATAACATGTTGACTATTGAAAATAATTGGACTCTTCCTGAGCCAATTCCTGGACCACTTGAGCCAACTCCCAATCCTGTTCCTAAACCCACTCCGAAGAAGAGTGGTGTTTTATTTCTCAGTCCTGAAGATATGCAAGAGGCAAATAAATCAATGAAAGAAAAAGGTATTAAAGCTGAAGATCTTAAGAATTTACCACCTATTGAAGAAATAAATGGTCTTAATATACCGTCTGTTGAAGAACCACATTGTCTTCATAACCCGACATAGGTAGTAAAGGTAAATTCTCTCTATAGATATGATAAAGTTGAAATCCCGTCTACTAAATTTCATAGCCCTTGCTTAGATGAATTTGATGACTTTATGGCTAGACAAGAAAGTTTTAATGCTTATGTTGGTAGAGAGTTAAAGAATAATGCTTTCGAGATAGGACGTGTAAGCGATAATATGGCTAGAGTTAAAGGTGAACTTAAACTCATTAGAAAATATGCGTCTATGGTTGCTACTCAAGCTGAGCAAGTACTTAAAGATCAAAATGATTTTCTTGATGAATTAAGTAATAAAAATGACTTTGCTGTTAGAGTGGCTACTAGAACTGGTAGAATGACTCAGGAACCTTTGTATCCTAAAGGCCACCCTAAGAGAATCGAGCAAGATTCTCAGAGAAATAATTTAGAAGCACCTAGTTCTTCGAAAAAGGAGAAAAAGAAAAACGATAGGACTTTGCATGCTTCTAGTGAACCTGCTGTAGATACACCTGAGAACCCCAATGATATTTCTATCTCTGATGCTGAAACACAATCAGGTGATGAACATGAGCCTAGTGATAATGTCAATGATAATGTTCATGTTGATGCTCAACCAAGCAAAAACAATAAAGTAGAGATTGAACATGCTGTTGATCTTGATAACCCACAATCAAAGAATCAACGTTATGATAAGAGAGATTTTGTTACTAGGAAGCACGGTAGAGAAAGAGAACCATGGGTTCAGAAACCCATGCCCTTTCCTCCTAAACCATCCAAGTCAAAGGATGATGAGGATTTTGAGCACTTTGCTGAAATAATTAGACCTATTTTCTTACGTATGCGCTTAACTAATATGCTCAAGATAAATCCTTATGCTAAGTATATGAAGGATATCATTACAAACAAAAGAAAGATGCCGGAAGCTGAAAATTCCTCGATGCTTGCTAATTACACTTTTAAGGGTGGAATGCCAAAGAAACTTGGAGATCCGGGTGTACCAACTATACCATGCTCCATTAAAAGAAATTATGTTAGAACTGCTTTATGTGATCTTGGAGCCGGTGTTAGTGTTATGCCTCTCTCTTTATATCATAGACTTGAATTGAATAAGTTGACACGTATTGAAATATCTTTGCAAATGGCTGATAAATCAACTGCCATACCTGTCGGTATTTGTGAAGATGTGCATGTTGTTGTTGCAAATGTCACTATCTTAACGGACTTTGTTATTCTTGATATTCCCGAGGACGATAGTATGTTGATTATCCTTGGTAGACCTATTTTGAACACTGCAGGGGCTGTTATTGATTACAACAAAGGCAATGTCACTTTTCATGTTAATGGTAATGAGCATACGGTACACTTTCCGAGGAAACAATCTCAAGTTCATAGCATCAATTCTATTGGAAAAGTTCCAACTATCATTATTGGAGGTTTTGAATTTCCTCTCCCTACTGTCAAGAAAAAGTATGATATTCTTATTGTTGGCGATTTTCATATCCCCGTGGAGGTAACTTAGTGTTATTCGAAATTTCTCCGGTTCCGTGTCATTCGGAATGAGTTTGTTAACAAGACTTGATCAACCTTGTTAGGGGATTCATTTTGATCATCATGAGATGGATGAAACTAGAAGGCACAACCTTCTATACCCTCTTTTTTACATTCCGTTATTTAGAATAAATAAAGCAAAAATAGTGTTATCTGATTGTTTTCTGATTTATCCGTGCAATAAAAAAATATCCCCAAAAAAAGTGCTCCAAATGCCATGCAAATTTAGTATGATTTTTTATGGAATATTTGAGGATTTTAGGCAGTGAAATCACTACAGGAGGGGCAAGCACCAGGCCACGAGAGTGGAGGGTGCGCCCCCCTATCTGGTGGGCCCCTGGTGGCCCCCTCCACTTATGCCAGCACCCACACACTTCAACTTCTACCCAAAAAAATCCCCATCCAGCTCAAGCACGAGTTCTAGCTCATTTTGCTGCGATTTTCGATCTCCTTGCTCAAAGCTCCATTCACAAAACTGCTTTGGGAGATTGTTGCTTGGTATGTGAGTCCTCCATTGGTCCAATTAGTTTTTGTTCTAGTGCTTTATTCATTGCAAATTTTTGCTGCATAGGTGACCATGTTCTTGAGCTTGCATGTTAAATTTATGAGGTCCCAAGCATTTCTAATGCATCATATAGGCTCTAGGCACTTGTAGGAGTAGTTGCTACCAATCTTGTTTAGTTTTATTCACTTATATTTTTATATTGAAGTTACTAAAATTTCAGAAAAAGAATTATGTCTAGGAGAATGTACCAAGGTGGTTCCTCGGTGAAGAAAGGGCCCAGGATTGCTATACATGAACAAGATGTTGAATTGCCGAGGGACGCGGATGTACGAGCTTGTGAGTGGCCATCCGACGATTTTATGGTCGAAGCGGGCTTCAAGGACGAATTTGATGCATATGTGCGTAATGCCGGGCTGGAGGACTTCTTACAAGATAAGTGTTCGCAGTACTATCAATTGACCGATTCCTTTATGTGAAGGTTTAAATATAACTGTACGCGTAATTCTCCTAGTGTCCTATTTGATATTTATGATACATCTTATACCATGGACTTAGAGGATTTTACAACTGCTTGCAAACTCCCGCAGTGGGGTAATATTAATGATCCTCACAAATCTGAATTTAGAGATTTCCTTGCTAGTATTACTATGGAAGAATCCAGGGACATAGCACAAGCTACCATAGGAAGCTTTCATTTTCCTCCTATACATTATTTTGCTCTATTCATTGGTAGATGCATTAACGGTAAAGATTAAGCATGTCATATGTGTGTTCCTGATCTTTGTGTCCTCAAGAGTGCTATGTTAGGTTATAAAGGTTATAACTTGGGGGCAATAGTTGCACGTAGGTTGTAGAATAATGGTAGAGCTGGAGATTTATTTGGAGGAATTTAGGCAACCCGTGTGGCTAATTATCTTGGTATAGATCCACGAGAGGGGGATATGATGATACCTCCTGCTTATTTAGATTACGACGCTATGGTCAATCATCATTTTCTTAGGAGGAATGAATAATTCCTCCATTATCAACTAATCTATAACACACACAACGTCGTCCATGTTACTCTTCCTGCTCCTCTCCTTTTTGATTATTAGGCAAAAGGAAGATATGTTGTTACCAGGTAGGAAGCAGACGAACGCGAGGGGGGAGCGGAGGCAGCTCGCCAACATGCTGTAGCTCAGGAGGCGATTGCTGCTGCATCTCAGTACAACCCTAGCTACAACTATGGATATCAGACAGGTGGTCCTTGGTATTAGACCAACCTAGGCCAAAAGCCTAAGCTTGGGGGAGTATGTATTTCTCACCGACTTTACATTCATGTTCACACACTAGTCGTTGGTGCTCATACTGTTTCATTGTATTATCCATGCTAGTTTAAATTTCTTTTTCAAGTTTTCTTCTTGTGTGTTTGATAAACCTTAAGAAAAAACAAAAAAATTAGTTAGTTTAATTTTCATGTTTGTAGTAGAATTAAAATAAAAACACAAAAAGATTTCTAGTTCTTCTTCTTACTTGTTAGGAGCTTTCCGTGTAAATAGTTTTCTTTTCTTTTCTTTCCTTTGGGGGTCGAGAAGACCATATTGAAAATGTTTAGTGGCTCTCATATGCTCGATTGTTTATTTAACCTAGAGCCCATATTACTTGTGTTCTCTTTTGAGTTGAATGCTTGCAGATTCCAGCTTAGTCTAATGCATGTGCACTCTCATTATTATACACATCGTTCAATCATGCAAGTGAAAGGCAATAATGACGATATATGATGGACTTATTGGGATGATAAAAGCTGGTATGAACTTGACCTCTCTTGTTTTTGTAAATATGATGAGTTCATCGTTTCTGAGTCAGCTTATTATGAAGTAAACATATTTGCAATGACATTTAGAGATTATAGTTGCTTGTGCCATGCTTGATTAGCTTTGAGTTATAATGGTTTACCTTGCGTGCCAACATGCTATTAGAATGATTATGATGTGGTATGATGGGATGGTATCCTCCTTTGAATGAATTGAGTGACTCGACTTGGCACATGTTCACGCATGTAGTTGAAACAAATCAACATAGCCTTCACGATATTTATGTTCATGGTGGATTATATCCTACTCATGCTTGTATTCGATGTGAATTAATTTTAATGCATGTTCATGACTGTTGTCGCTCTCTTAGTTGGTCGCTCCCCAGTCTTTTGCTAGCTTTCACCTATACTAAGCGGGAATACTACTTGTGCATCCAAAATCCTTAAACCCCAAAGTTGTTCCATATGAGTCCACTATACCTTCCTATATGCGGTATTTACCTGCCGTTCCAAGTAAATTTGTAAGTGCCAAACTCCAAAACTTCAAATGAAATTCTGTTTTGTATGCTCGAGCAGCTCATGTTACGACTAGGGCTGCCTATATCTTCCATGCTAGGTGGGTTATTCTCAAGAGGAGTGAACTCCACACCTCATTCACGAGAAAGGGCCAGTAACCGGGATGCCTAGTCGCATGATCCAAAAAGATCAAAGCAAATCAAAATAATTAAACAAAACTCCCCCAGGGTTGTTGTTAGTTGGAGGCACTTGTTGTTTTGAGTAAGCCATGGATTCATGCTTGTTGGTGGTTGGGGGAGTATAAACCTTTACCATTATGTTTGGGAACTGCCTATAATGTATGTAGTATGGAAGATACAGCCATCTCATAGTTGTTGCGTTGACAGTGAAAGTATGCCACTCAAAATTTTATTCAATCTCTATTTTAAAATCGAGCTCTGGCACCTCTACAAATCCCTGCTTCCCTCTGCGAAGGGCCTATCGACAAATCAAGCTCTAGAAGCCTCCTGTTCTCCTTCACGGAGTCAGCGAGCTAAGCCCGAACATCTTTTAATTCGACGCTCAGTCAGAGATTAGCATCTTGGAGATTATTTTTCTCTTGAATGGCCTGCGTCAGCACACGCTCGCCTGCCTTCAGTTGACTTCACAGATGTGGCTCATTATCTTCCATAATCTTTGGATTCTCTCCGTGATTGTCTGCAGCATCTTTTGTTAGATTTATAAAACATGCCGAATAAATATCTGGTATACATCCTTACAAATTCCGTTATAAAGGCAAGTCCTACCAGACGAGGCCCTTTTTGATTCCTCTTGTTCGGCAACAGCGGCCTTCAGCTGGGTCTTACATTCCTCCAGCTCTTGAGATAAATGGGTATTCTTCTCTATAAGAACCTATGCATACAATGATCCTTAAATCAGTTGTGCCAACTGTTTCAAGTCTCAGGGGCTACTACTACACATACTTATCAAATTTTCTTACTCGTATATCCTTCGCGTACTGGTCCATCGCTCTGGCAAGTCCATCTTGATCGGCGCGAATATATGCGTCTCTGGAGTTGAAGGCATTGAAAGCCTCCTCGGAGAAAATACCATTGTGGAGTATGGCCCGTCGGCGCCGGTGATTCATGGCACTCTCCACTTTGGAGTTTGTAGCGGAAAGCCTGTCTGCATCCTCTGTGGGAGGGCAATTCGGCGTTGCCCCCAAATCAGCCTCCACCCGTGAGTCCGGTTCAGGAATCCGGCTGCTTGAGACGTGGTCAGCAGCGTCTCCGGATATAGTCCGACAGATGTTTATTCTGCCAGGACATAATGAAAACTGTCACATTTCGGCAGAGATAATCACAGGGCAAGCTTAATTTGTACCTTTGCCCCGGTGTATCAATCCTAACCGCCTTCCTCTTAAACCTGCTTGATACGTCTCCAACAAATCTACTTTTCCAAACACTTTTGCCCTTGTTTTGGACTCTAACTTGCATGATTTGAATGAAACTAACCCGAACTGACACTGTTTTCAGCAGAACTGCCATGATGTTGTTTTATGTGTAGAAAAGAAAAGTTCTCGGAATGTCCTAAAAATCCACGAAGGCACTTTTTGGATTTAATAAGAATTTCTGGGAGAAAGAAATACACCAAGGGGTCCACACCATGTCCACGTGACATGGGGCGTCCCCCCCCTATAGGGCGCGCCCCCTATCTCATGGCCCCCTTGGAGCTCCGCCGACCTCAACTCCAACTCCATATATTCCGTCTCGCGGAGAAAAAAATCAGTGAGAAAGTTTCATCGCGTTTTACGACACGGAGCCGCCGCCAAGCCCTAATCTCTCTCAGGAGGGCTGATCTGGAGTCTGATCGGGGCTCCAGAGAGGGGGATTCGTCGTCGTCGTCATCATCAACCATCCTCTATCACCGATTTCATGATGCTCCACGCCATGCATGAGTAATTCCATTGTAGGCTTGCTGGACGGTGATGGGTTGGATGAGATTTACCATGTAATCAAGTTAGTTTTGTTAGGGTTTGATCCCTAGTATCCACTATGTTCTGAGATTGATGTTCCTATGACTTTGCTATGCTTAATGCTTGTCACTAGGGCCCGAGTGCCATGATTTCAGATCTGAACCTATTATGTTTTCATGAATATATGTGTGTTCTTGATCCTATCTTGCAAGTCTATAGTCACCTATTATGTGTTATGATCCGACAACCCCGAAGTGACAATAATTGGGATACTTCTCGGTGATGACCGTAGTTTGAGGAGTTCATGTATTCACTATGTGCTAATGCTTTGTTCCGGTTCTCTATTGAAAGGAGGCCTTAATATCCCTTAGTTTCCACTAGAATCCCGCTGCCACGGGAGGGTAGGACAAAAGATGTCATGCAAGTTCTTTTCCATAAGCACGTATGACTATTTACGGAATACATGCCTACATTACATTAATGAACTAGAGCTAGTTCTGTGTCACCCTATGTTATAGCTATTACATGAGGAATCGCATCCGGCATAATTATCCATCACTGATCCATTGCCTACGAGCTTTTCACATATTGTTCTTCTCTTATTTACTTTTCCGTTGCTACTGTTACAATTACTACCAAAACCCAAAAACTATTATCTTTACCTTTGCCACCGTTACCTTTATTATCATACTACTTTGCTACTAAATACTTTGCTGCAGATACTAAGTTATCCAGGTGTGGTTGAATTGATAACTCAACTGCTAATACTCAAGAATATTCTTTGGCTCCCCTTGTGTCGAATCAATAAATTTGGGTTGTACTTCACCCTCGAAAGTTGTTGCG
This sequence comes from Triticum aestivum, assembly GCF_018294505.1. Taxonomy (NCBI): domain Eukaryota; kingdom Viridiplantae; phylum Streptophyta; class Magnoliopsida; order Poales; family Poaceae; genus Triticum; species Triticum aestivum. Next base: position 598,119,734 of record NC_057810.1, read on the forward strand.
ATCCCCTACACTTGTGGGTTATCAAGACTAATTTCTGGTGCCGTTGCCGGGGAGCATAGCTCTATTCTCTGAGTCACTTGGGATTTATATCTGTTGATCACTATGAAGAACTTGAAAGACGCTAAAACCAAGATCTATACCTCAACTACGAGGGGAGGTAAGGAACTGCCATCTAGCTCTGCACTAGATTCTCCTTCTGTTATGAGTAAGCTTGCGACACCTAAACCTGCTACTGCTATGAATTCTGATATGTCCCATGTTATTGATGATGCCACTTCTGCTATGCATGATGAAACTACTTCTGTGCGTGATACTACTTTGCCATTAGGTGAATTTCTTGATGAACAACTTGCTAAAGTTAGAGAGAATGAAATTATCGAAGATGCTATTATTGATGATAGTGATGATGAGAATTCCCCCAATGATTATGTATTACCTGTTGTTCCTGAGGGTTATGTTATGAATGAAGAAGCTGCTAGAGCTATCTTTGCTTGCAATGATAGATATGATCTTAAGAAATTATTAGCTAAATGGAAGCAGCAGTCTCTTAATGCTAGAATGAAACCTGACCCTGCTTTCGCTACTTCACCTATCTGTGTTACTGATAAGGATTATGAATTCTCTGTTGATCCTAAGATTATTACTCTAGTTGAATCTGATCCTTTTTATGGCCTTGAATCTAAAACTGTTGTGGCACATCTTACCAAGTTGAATGATATAGCCATCCTGTTTACTATTGATGAGAAGTCTCGCTATTATTATATCCTTAAGATATTTCCGTTCTCGTTAAAGGGTGATGCTAAGACTTGGTATAATTCTCTTGCTCCTGGTTGTGTGCGTAGTCCCCAGGATATGATTTATTACTTCTCTGCTAAATACTTCCCTGCTCATAAGAAACAAGCTGCCTTGCGGGAAATATATAATTTTGTGCAAATCAAAGAAGAGAGTCTCCCACAAGCTTGGGGGAGGCTTCTCCAGTTACTTAATGCTTTGCCTGGTCATCCTCTCAAGAAAAATGAAATACTTGATATCTTTTATAATGGACTAACCGATGCTTCCAAGGACTACTTGGATAGTTGTGCTGGTTGTGTTTTCCGGAATTGCTATTGAATATTATGTTGACTAATGAAAATAACTGGACTCTTCCTTAGCCGATTCCTGAAGCAATTCCTGAACCAATTGAGCCAACTCCCAAGCCTTTTCCTAAACCCACTCCGAAGAAGAGAGGTGTTTTATTTCTCAGTCCTGGAGATATGCAAGAGGCAAAGAAATCAATGAAAGAAAAAGGTATTAAAGCTAAAGATGTTAAGAATTTACCACCTATTGAAGAAATACATGGTCTTAATATACCGCCTATTGAAGAACCACATTGTCTTGATAACCCGACACAGGTAGTAAAGGTAAATTCTCTCTGTACATATGATAAACTTGAAATCCCCTCTACTAAATTTCATAGCCCTTGCTTAGATGAATTTGATGACTTTATGGCTAGACAAGAAAGTTTTAATGCTTATGTTGGTAGAGAGTTAAAGAATAATGCTTTCGAGATAGGACGCGTAAGTGATAATATGGCTAGAGTTAAAGGTGAACTTAAACTCATTAGCAAATATGCGTATATGGTTGCTACTCAAGCTGAGCAAGTATTTAAAGCTCAAAATGATTAGCTTGATGAATTAAATAATAAAAATGACTTTGTTGTTAGAGTGGCTACTAGAACTAGTAGAATGACTCAGGAACATTTGTATACTGAAGGCCACCCTAAGAGAATCGAGCAAGATTCTCAGAGAAATAATTTAGAACCACCTAGTTCTTCCAAAAAGAAGAAAAAGAAAAACGATAGGACTTTGCATGCTTCTAGTGAACCTGTTGTAGACACACCTGAGAACCCCAATGATATTTCTATCTCTGATGCTGAAACACATTCAGGTGATGAACATGAGCCTAGTGATAATGTTAATGATAATGTTCATGTTGATGCTCAACCAAGCAAAAACAATGAAGTAGAGATTGAACCTGTTGTTCATCTTGATAACCCACAATCAAAGAATCAACATTATGATAAGAGAGATTTTGTTGCTAGGAAGTACGGTAGAAAAGAGAACCATGGGTTCAGAAACCCATGCCCTTTCCTCCTAAACCATCCAAGTCAAAGGATGATGAGGATTTTGAGCGCTTTGCTGAAATGATTAGACCTATTTTCTTACGTATGCGCTTAACTGATATGCTCAAAGTAAATCCTTATGCTAAGTATATGAAGGATATCATTACAAACAAAAGACAGATACCGGAAGCTAAAATTTCCACCATGCTTGCTAATTACACTTTTAAGGGTGGAATACCAAAGAAACTTGGAGATCCGGTTGTACCAACTATACCATGCTCCATTAAAAGAAATTATGGTAGAACTGCTTTATGTGATCTTGGAGCCGGTGTTAGTGTTATGCCTCTCTATTTATATCATAGACTTGAATTGAATAAGTTAAAACATACTGAAATCTCTTTGCAAATGGCTGATAAATCAACTGCCATACCTGTCGGTATTTGTGAAGATGTGCCTGTTGTAGTTGCAAATGTCACTATCTTAACGGACTTTGTTATTCTTGATATTCCCAAGGACAATAGTATCTCGATTATCCTTGGTAAACCTTTTTTGAACACTACAGGGGCTGTTATTGATTGCAACAAAGGCAATGTCACTTTTCATGTTAATGGTAATGAGCATACGGTACACTTTCCGAGGAAACAATCTCAAGTTCATAGCATCAATTCTATTGGAAAAGTTCCAACTATCATTATTGGAAGGAAACAATCTCAAGTTCATAGCACCAATTCTATTGGAAAAGTTCCAACTATCATTATTGGAAGGAAACAATCTCAAGTTCATAGCATCAATTCTATTGGAAAAGTTCCAACTATCATTATTGGAGGTTTTGAATTTCCTCTCCCTACTGTCAAAAAAAAGTATGATATTCATATTGTTGGGGATTTTCATATCCTCGTGGAGGTAACTTAGTGTTATTCGAAATTTCTCCAGTTCCGTGTTATTCGGAATGAGTTTGTTAACAAGACTTGATCAACCTTGTTAGGGGATTAATTTTGATGATCATGAGATGGATGAAACTAGAAGGCACCCAAAGACTCTTTTTTACAAGACTCTTTTTTACTTTTTGTTATTTAGAATAAATAAAGCAAAAATAGTGTTATCTGTCTATTTTCTGATTTATCCGTGCAATAAAAAAATATCCCGAAAATAAAAGTGCTCCAAATTCCCTGCAAATTTAGTATGATTTTTTATGGAATATCTGAGGATTTTAGGCACTGAAATCACTGCAGGAGGGGCAAGCACCAGGCCACGAGAGTGGAGGGCGCGCCCATCCCCCTGGGCGCGCCCCCCTGTCTCGTGGGCCCCTGGTGGCCCTCCTCCACTTATGCCAGCACCCACACACTTCATCTTCTATCCAAAAAAAAAATCCCCATCCAGCTCAGGCACGAGTTCTAGCTCATTTTGCTGCGATTTTCGATCTCCTTGCTCAAAGCTCCATTCACAAAACTGCTTTGGGAGATTGTTGCTTGGTATGTGACTCCTCCATTGGTCCAATTAGTTTTTGTTCTAGTGCTTTAGTCATTGCAAATTTTTGCTGCATAGTTGACCGTGTTCTTGATCTTGCATGTTAAATTTATGAGCTCCCAAGCATTTCTAATGCATGATATAGGCTCTAGGCACTTCTAGGAGTAGTTGCTACCAATCTTGTTTAGTTTTATTCACATTTATTTTTATTTTGAAGTTACTAAAATTTCAAAAAAAATAGAAAAAGAATTATGTCTAGGAGAATGTACCAAGGTGGTTCCTTAGTGAATAAAGGGCCCAGGATTGCTATACGTGAGCAAGATGTTGAATTGCTGAGGGACACGGAAGTACGAGCTTGTGAGTGGCCATCCGATGATTTTATGGTCGAAGCAGGCTTCAAGGAGGAATTTGACGTGTATGTGCGTAATGCCAAGCTGGAGGACTTCTTACAAGATAAGTGTCCGCAGTACTATCAATTGACCGATTCCTTTGTGCGGAGGTTTAAATATAACTGTACGCGTAATTCTCCTAGTGTCCTATTTGATATTTATGATACATCTTATACCATGGACTTAGAGGATTTTACAACTGCTTGCAAACTCCCGCAGTGGGGTAATATTAATGATCCTCACAAATCTGAATTTAGAGATTTCCTTGCTAGTATTACTGTGGGAGAATCCAGGGACATAGTACAAGCTACCATAGGAAGCATTCATTTTCCTGCTATACATTATTTTGCTCTATTCATTGGTAGATGCATTAACGGTAAAGATGAAGCATGTCATAAGTGTGTTCCTGATCTTTGTGTCCTCAAGAGTGTTGTGTTAGGTTATAAAGGTTATAACTTGGGGGCAATAGTTGCACGTAGGTTGTAGAATAATGGTAGAGCTGGAGATTTATTTGGAGGAATTTATGCAACACATGTGGCTAATTATCTTGGTATAGCTCCACGAGAGGGGGATATGATGATAACTCCTGCTTATTTAGATTATGATGCTATGGTCAATCATCATTTTCTTAGGAGCAATGAATAATTCCTCCATTATCAACTAATCTATAACAGACGCAACGTCGTCCATGTTACTCTTCTTGTTCCTCTCCTTTTTGATTATCAGGCAAAAGGAAGATATGCTGTTACTAGGGTGGAAGCAGATGAACACGAGGGGAGAGCGGAGGCAGCTCGCCAACATGCCGCAGCTCAGGAGGTGATTGTTGCTGCATCTCAGTACGACCCCAGCTACAACTATGGATATCAGCCAGGCGATTGTTGGTATTAGACCAGCTTAGGCCAAAAGCCTAAGCTTGGGGGAGTATGTATTTCTCACCGACTTTACATTCATGTTCACACACTAGTCGTCGGTGCTCATACTCTTTTATTATATTATCCATGCTAGTTTAAATTTCTTTTTCTAGTTTTCTTCTTGTGTGTTTGATAAACCTTAAGAAAAACCAAAAAATTAGTTAGTTTAATTTTCATGTTTGTAGTAGAATTAAAATAAAAACCCCAAAAGATTTCTAGTTCTTCTTCTTACTTGTTGGGAGCTTTCCCGTGTAAATAGTTCTGTTTTATTTTCTTTCCTTTGGGGGTCGAGAAGACCATATTGAAAATGTTTAGTGGCTCTCATATGCTTGATTGTTTATTTAACCTAGAGCACATATTACTTGTGTTCTCTTTTGAGTTGAATGCTTGCAGATTCCAGCTGAGTCCAATGCACATGCACTCTTATTATTATACACATCATTCGGTCGTGCAAGTGAAAGGCAATAATGAAGATATATGATGGACTTATTGGGATGAGAAAAGCTGGTATGAACTCGACCTCTCTTGTTTTTGTAAATATGATGAGTTCATCATTTCTAAGTCAGTTTATTATGAAGTTAACATATTTGCAATGACATTTAGAGATTATAGTTGCTTGTGCCATGCTTGATTAGCTTTGAGTTATAATGGTTTACCTTGCGTGCCAACATGCTATTAGAATGATTATGATGTGGTATGATGGGATGGTATCCTCCTTTGAATGAATTGAGTGACTTGACTTGGCACATGTTCATGCATGTAGTTGAAACAAATCAACATAGCCTTCACGATATTTATGTTCGTGGTGGATTATATCCTACTCATGCTTGTATTCGGTGTGAATTAATTTTAATGCATGTTTATGACTGTTGTCGCTCTCTCAGTTGGTCGCTTCCCAGTCTTTTGCTAGCCTTCACCTGTACTAAGCGGGAATACTACTTGTGCATCCAAAATCCTTAAACCCCAAAGTTGTTCCATATGAGTCCACTATACCTTCCTATATGCTGTATTTACCTGTCGTTCCAAGTAAATTTGTATGTGCCAAACTCCAAACCTTCAAATGAAATTATAGTTTGTATGCTCGAGCAGCTCATGTTACAACAAGGGCTGCCTATATCTTCCATGCTAGGTGGGTTATTCTCAAGAGGAGTGGACTCCGCTCCTCATTCACGAGAAAGGGCCGGTAACCGAGATGCCCAGTCCCATGATCCAAAAAGATCAAAGAAAATGAAAATAATTAAACAAAACTCCCCCAGGGATGTTGTTAGTTGGAGGCACTCGTTGTTTCGAGCAAGCCATGGATTGATGCTTGTTGGTGGTTGGGGGAGTATAAACATTTACCATTCTGTTTGGGAACTGCCTATAATGCATGTAGTATGGAAGATACAGCCATCTCATAGTTGTTGTGTTGACAGCGAAAGTATGCCGCTCAAAATGTTATTCAATCTCTATTTGAAAATCGAGCTCTGGCACCTCTACAAATCCCTGCTTCCCTCTGCGAAGGGCCTATCTACAAATCGAGCTCTGGAAGCCTCCTGTTCTCCTTCACGGATTCAGCGAGCTAAGCCCGAACATCTTTTAATTCGACATTCAGTCGAAGATTAGCATCTTGGAGATTATTTTTCTCTTGAATGGCCTACGTCAGCACACGCTCGCCTGCCTTCAGTTGACTTCGCAGATGTGGCTCATTATCTTCCACAATCTTTGGATTCTCTCTGGGATTGTCTGCAGCATCTTTTGTTAGATTTATAAAACATGCTGAATAAATATCTAGTATACATCCTTACAAATTCCATTATAAAGGCAAGTCCTACCAGAAGAGGCCCTTTTTGATTCCTCTTGTTCGGCAATAGCGGCCTTCAGCTGGGTCTTACATTCCTCCAGCTCTTGAGATAAATGGGTATTCTTCTCTATAAGAACCTATGCATACAATGATCCTTAAATCAGTTGTGCCAACTATTTCAAGTCTCAGGGACTACTACTACACATACTTATCAAATTTTCTTACCCCTATATCCTTCGCATACAGGTCCGTCGCTCTGGCAAGTCCATCTTGAGTGGCGCGAATATATGCGTCTCCAGAGTTGAAGGCATTGAAAGCCTCCTCGGAGAAAATACCATTGCGAAGTACGGCCCGTCGGCACCGGTGATTCATGGCGCTCTCCACTTTAGAGTTTGTAGTGGAAAGCCTGTCCACATCCTCTATGGGAGGGCAATTCGGCGTTGCCCCCACATCAGCCTCCACCCGTGAGTCCGATTCAAGAATCCGGCAGCTTGAGGCGTGGTCAGCAGGGTCTCTCGATATAGTCTGGCGGATGTTTTTTCTGCCAGGACATAATGAAAACTGTCACATTTCGGCAAAGATAATCACAGGGCAAGCTTAATTTGTACCTCTGCCCCGGTGTCTCAATCCTAACCGCCCTCCTCTTAAACCTGCCTGATACGTCTCCAACATATCTACTTTTCCAAACACTTTTGCCCTCGTTTTGGACTCTAACTTGCATGATTTGAATGAAACTAACCCAGACTGACGCTGTTTTCAGCAGAACTGCCATGATGTTGTTTTATGTGTAGAAAAGAAAAGTTCTCGGAATGTCCTAAAAATCCATGGAGGCACTTTTTGGATTTAATAAGAATTTTTGGGAGAAAGAAATACACTAGGGGGCCCACACCCTGTCCACGAGACAGGGGGCGCCCCCCCATAGGGCACGCCCCCCTATCTTGTGGCCCCCCTGGAGCTCCGCCGACCTCAACTCCAACTCCATATATTCCGTTCGCGGAGAAAAAATCTGAGAGAAAGTTTCATCGCATTTTACGACATGGAGCCGCCGCCAAGCCCTAATCTCTCTCGGGGGGCTGATCTGGAGTCCGATCGGGGCTCCGGAGAGGGAGATTCGTCACCGTCGTCATCGTCAACCATCCTCCATCACCAATTTCATGATGCTCACCTCCGTACGTGAGTAATTCCATCGTAGGCTTGCTGGACGGTGATGGGTTGGATGAGATTTACCATGTAATCAAGTTAGTTTTGTTATGGTTTGATCCCTAGTATCCACTATGTTTTGAGATTGATGTTGCTATGACATTGCTATGCTTAATGCTTGTCACTAGGGCCCGAGTGCCATGATTTCAGATCTGAACCAATTATGTTTTCATGAATATATATGTGTGTTCTTGATCCTATCTTGCAAGTCTATAGTCACCTATTATGTGTTATGATCCGACAACCCCGAAGTGACAATAATCGGGATACTTCTCGGTGATGACCATAGTTTGAGGAGTTCATGTATTCACTATGTGCTAATGCTTTGTTCCGGTTCTCTATTAAAAGGAGGCCTTAATATCCCTTAGTTTCCACTAGGACCCCGCTACCACGGGAGGGTAGGACAAAAGATGTCATGCAAGTTCTTTTCCATAAGCACGTATGACTATTTACGGAATACATGCCTACATTACATTAATGAACTGGAGCTAGTTTTGTGTCATCCTATGTTATAGCTATTACATGAGGAATCACATATGGCATAATTATCCATCACTGATCCATTGCCTACGAGCTTTTCACATACTGTTCTTCGCTTATTTACTTTTCCGTTGCTACTGTTACAATTACAACCAAAACCCAAAAACTATTATCTTTACCTTTTCCACCGTTACCTTTATTATCATACTACATTGCTACTAAATACTTTGCTGCAGATACTAAGTTATCCAGGTGAGGTTGAATTGACAACTCAAGTGCTAATACTCAAGAATATTCTTTGCCTCCCCTTGTGTCGAATCAATAAATTTGGGTTGTACTTCACCCTCGAAAGCTGTTGCGATCCCCTACACTTGTGGGTTATCACTGCCCGACCCGGGTGCCCTTTGCTGATGAACCCCCGTGGGCTCGGCACGGCGTCCTGATTGCCGTTTCTATAAAAAATACAACATGTGCGCTTAAGGCATGGCATAATTTGAAAGTTAGGGCTCCGGCTTTACTTACATTTGACACCGGGAGCAGCCTGGGATAATCGGCAAGGATGGCCACCAAGGCGCCATCGCGACTTGCTTGATAAAATGTCCCGTCGATAAGCTCCATGGATATATCCGGATCTTCTTCATGTCCGGAGTTGAGAGCCCGGCCAGGATCCTCTGGCTGCAGAGGTGGGCTGTTGAACTCTTCCACGACCCTTCTCAGTTCCTGCTTTGAAAATAGCAGGATAAATGATTGGTGACAAGGGACACAGGGATGAATAGATTCGAGTGAGGAATGATAGCTTACCCAGCTTGGGGGGTTGTACATGGAAAATCCATCCCGCGGATTCATGCGAAAGAACTCCTCTTCTTCCCCTTTGTGCAAATCGAACAATATTTTTGCCAGTGCGGTGGCGGAGTCCGGACCTTTACGACCGCAGCGGGTGGCATCGTCTTCTCTGTTGACGTGCCACATGGGGTTCCCCCGATATTGAAGTGGCAGCACACCCCGCATTATGCATATTGACATGAGTTCTATTATTGTCAATCCTGATTTGGCTAGTATTTTTATCGTGCCCATCAGATAGAGGACCTCTCTGTCATCTTCCTCCTGGGGGCTCCGCGGGCGCCAGTTTTGGCGTTTCTTCAATGAGGCGTTGTTGAACTCGAGAAGGCCCGGTCGGACTCGGTCCGGAAGGGGAACATCATCTACATAAAACCACTCCGAAGGCCAGTCTTCGGATGCCTTCTTTGGAGTGCCGAACAGGTATCTGGCCTAGGCCACCTTGCACAAATATTTCCACACAAAAAGCTGCGTGTGATATACGTACGAACATAAATATTTTTTTGGGATTCACCATGTGGGATGTACATAAAAACAGAAACAATTGGGTTTCAATTCCCCGTCAGATCGCACACGAGCTCATTTTGCCCCAGACAATGTGCCAGCAGGGCCTATCCCCGACGGTTTCTGGGTCGTGTGGGAAGGACCCCCTATCTCCCACACTCACTTGGCGACGGCACCAAACGCCGCTGCGGAAAGGGATTAAAACCCATTTGTATAGCAGGTCTCTGCACTAGTAAATAAGCCGGGGCTTTATGCCTCTCATAATTTCTTGATTGGCCCTCTCGGCTGGACCATTAGACTATGGATGAGCCACTGAAGAAACGTCAAGAAGAATATGCTCTTGTTGACAAAACTCTCTCATAGAACCCTTTGACAAATTAATGCCATTATCAGTTATGATACTATGAGGGTAACCAAAATGGAAGATGACTTTCTTTATGAATTGAACTGCCGTTGTCGCATCACGTTTGCTATCCGGCTCTGCCTCAACCCGCTTGGTAAATTTATCAACCGCCACCAAGAGGTTGGTTTTCTCATCCTTAGACCTCTTGAAAGGCCCAACCATATCGAGCCCCTAGACTGCAAACGTCCATGTAATTGGAACCATCCTCAATTCTTGAGCCGACACGTGAGCCCGTCGAGAAAATTTCTGATAGCCATCACACTTACTAACAAGATCCTCTGCATCAGCATGAGTCGTCAACCAATAAAATCCATGATGGAAAGCTTTAGCCACCAGAGATTTAGAGCTGGCGTGATGACCACAATAACCTTCATGGATTTCCATTAGAATCTCACGGCCCTCTTCTGGAGAAACACAACACTGGAACATGCTTGTGACACTACATCGGTGTAACTCGCCATTGACAATGGTCATAGACTTAGGCCGTCGGGTTATCTGCCTAGACAAAGTTTCATCCTCAGATAACTCGCCTGCGGTCATATAAGCCAAGTAAGGAACTGCCCAATCAGGAATAGCATGGAGAGCCAGCACCAACTGTGCCTCCAGGTCAGGAATAGCAAGATCCTCTTCAGACGGCAACATGACTGAAGGATTATTCAATACACTAAGAAAAACATTAGGGGGCACTGGCTTACATTGTGACCCAAGCCGGCTCAAAGCATCATCCGCCTCATTCTTCCTTTGATCAAGATGCTCCATCTGATAACCTTTAAGTGACCAGCAATATTATCAACCGCTAGGTAATAATCCACGATGAGCGGGTCTTTGGAATCCCAAGTGCCGGAGACCTGCCGAGCCACAAAATCTGAGTCGATGAAGCACCTAACTCAGCTTAAATTCATCTCCTTAGCCATCCGAAGACCGTGGAGTAGAGCCTCATATTCAGCCGCATTGTTAGTACATGGAAACATCAACCTTAAAACATAAATAAACTTCGCACCTAGTGGGGAAGTCAAAATAACTCCAGTCCCCCGAACCTTTTAACTGCCAGGACCCATCAAAATGAATAGTCCAATATGTATTATCCGGCTTCTCCTCGGGCATCTAGTACCTGTTAGTGATTTTGGTGTATTGAAGACTTATAGGTTAAGGGACTAATGTGTTTGTGAGTGTACAGAGGCTCTATAAGTCGATGAGGAGTTTGATATCTACGATGAAAGTGAACCCCTAAAAATATATGTCTTCAGCTGAAGACATTGGTTGTCCTGAAGATTTTGAAAGTGAAGGTGTGACCTTGAAGACATGGATATTCATGCGAGGATTATGAAGCGTGAAGACTTTTGTTTTCGTAGTTTCATTTTCTCTTTCTTGAGTTATAGGAAACACCATACTGTTAAAGAGGGTCGAGGTAATACTAAGGAAAGTGATTTTCAAGTGATGCTCATCTCAAAATCCTACACCTACCCAATCCTTTCGAGTGAAGCCATTGGAAATATCATATTAGTTCAGTCAATTTCTTCAGTGAGAGAGACAAAGATCTTTTGGTCTCTGAGTAATTTGTTCTGACTGAGGAGTTAGGAATTTGCCAGTGCTGATTACCTACACAGTGAGGAATATGATAGCCCTGAGGAATTTCAACCTCAAATCCGACCGTTGTTGTGCTACGCGCCAGATGTCCTAAATTGTCTACCAACCTAACGGTCATATCATTGAAGGGCATTTATGTCTTATCATGTCAGGCTGTTCCCTAGGCTATAAATAGCCGCCCCCTACAACCACTAGCTGGCTGGCTACTCAGATAGAAACTGACATTTGTCATTGAGAGCATCCCATCCCCCGAGGACTTTGCGTGAAAATCATCAAGTGAGGAAAACCCGAAACCCAAACCCAAACACCTACAAACCCAAAGTGATTGAGCATCACTGAAGAGGTTGTTCCTGTGTGGAACCGCCACTTGTTACCTTTGAGGACTGTGTATCCTCCAGACGGTTAGGCGTCATGGTCTGAGCATCCAAGAGGAATTGTGGATTGCCGAGTGACCTAGTCTGTGAAGGTTTGGAAGTCACCTGAAGACTTACCACAAGTGATTTGGCGACGTCTGTGTGACTTTAGCTCAAGGAGAATACGGTGAGGACTGTGTGTCCGGGACTGTGTGTCCTCGGGTTTAAATACCCAGTCGCTCCAACTAGACATACAACTATCATAGCAGTTGGAACTGGTCTACCAAATCATTATCTTCACCAAGCCGACTGGTTCTATTTCCTCAACCCTTTCATTTCCTCTCTTATGTGTTGAAGAACGTGATCATTACTGTTTGAAAACTTTGACTGAAGACTTTTTCTATTTCCTCAATCCTAATTCTTCAATCACATAGTCTACAACCTGCTTATCCTGTTTTCACGCTATCTGTACTCTGTGTTTGTTTCATTTCATCATGATGACTATGATGCTACTCAGTTATGCTTATACCTGAGTACTTATTCCGCTGCTAGTGTGTCGTCCCTTAGGAATTTTCTCACCTGGAAATTCCTCAGTGACAAATTTGGAAAAATCGCCTATTCACCCCCCTCTAGTCGATATAACACACTATCAGTTGGTATCAGAGCAAGGTACTCCCTTGTTCTGTGTGATTTTGGTTTAACCGCCTGCATTTTTAGTTATATCGACTGCAGGAATGATCAAGGTCTCGGCTGGGTGCCCTACCTTCGATGGGACAGACTACCCCTATTGGAAGAACAAGATGCACATGCATCTTGAGGCAATTTATAACAATCTATGGTATGTTGTGGAGAATGGTGTTCCCTATGTCACCTCATCTGTGAATGCTGCTGATGTGAAGAGATTCAAGCAACTCGATTCTCAAGCGAAGAATATCATATGTGGTCACCTGAGAAAAGGACATTACGGCAGAGTGAGTTCTTTGGAAACAACAAAGCTGATTTGGGACAGGCTGTCCAAAGTCAACGAAGGAGTCTCCACTCATCGTGACTCCCGAGTTGATGTTCTTCGCAATCTCTTCAACTGCTTCAAAAGCCTCGACAACAAAAATGTTCAACAAACCTTCAATCGCCTTACTGACATCCCAAATGAGCTTCAAGCACTTGGTGCCACTGACATCACCGATCATGAGGTGGTGAAGAAATTGCTGATATCACTTCATTCCTCATTTGATACCCTTGCATTGATGATTCAAGTGCGAGGAGACTACAAGTCTCTTGATGCTGCTGATATCCTGGAGAGGCTAAATATTCATGAGTTCTAGCTTGCTGAGAAGAGAGACCTCTATGCTCCGAGCTATGGAGGATCACGTGCAATGAAGGCCAAGGCAGTCTCTGCTTCTGAAGGTGAAGATTCTGGTAGCAGCCTTGGTGATTCTGAAGAACTGAGCCAGGAGCTAGCAATGCTCGTAAAGAAATTCCAAAAGTTCTCTTGCCATGGTCGCTTTGGAAAGTCTTCCAGAAGTGATGATTCCTCATCCCATGACTACAAAAAGAGGACTTGCCACAAATGCAAGAAACCTGGTCACTACATGTCTAATTGTCCTCAGTGGGAAAAGGAATCAAAGAAGAAGAAGTACAAAGATGACGGTTCTGATGACTCAAAGAAGAAGAAGAAATCTTCAAAGTCCTCATCATCAAAATCTTCAAAGTGTTCATCTCATAAGAAGAGCAGTTCCAAGAAGGCTCGGGCATTTATTGGCAAGGAAATGGACTCTAAAGCTTAATCTGAGGAAAATGTGGAAGAGGAGGAATCTGAGGAGTCAGACTCTGGTGTGGCGAGCCTTGCCCTCGCTACTGCTTACGTCAGCAAGTCCATCTTCAACGCTGAAGAAAATGACCTCCCCAACTCGGCTGACAAGAGAGTCGATGACTATGCTCCCACCTATTTCTTCATGGCAAAAGGTGCCAAGGTACTCAAACATTCCCCCTCTAAATCTAGTGAGGATGAATCTGATGACAATCTCAAACCTAGTTATTCTAAACTTGCTAAGATTGTAGTTAAACAACAAAAGGCTTTGGAAAGGGTTCAAAATCCGCGAGACAAAAGTGATGACCTGTTGGGTGAGGAATTGAATCGAACTAAGACTTTGACTGATAATCTTCAGAGACTTCGGTTATGTTTGACAATCTTCAGGGTCATCATAAATCTCTCTTAGTTGATCATCAGAAGCTTTCTTATGAACTTCTTCAGAGAAAGCAAGATCTTGAGAAGTTAAAAATGAGTTATGAAGATCTTCAAAAGGAAAATGATTCATTGCTTGCTCAACAGATCAGTTCTCATCAGGAAGAATTTATTCCACCATGTTTGAAATGGATTGAGCGTGAATCTGCTAATTCTTCACTTGAATGTTCAAATGATTCTATTGCTGCAAATTCTTCAACTGTCTCCATGGTCACAAATTCCTCCTTTGAGGATACCACAAGTATCACTGGCGATAATGCATGTTTGAAGGAATTATATGTGACAGGCATATACAAAAGCCTGAAAGGGCATCAGACTCTGTGTGATGTGCTCAAAAAGAAGATCTTTAACATGAACCCTAGGAAAGAGGGTATTGCCTTTGAGAGGAAACTCAATGCTGATGGGGCCTACTGGAAACCTGAGCAATACCCCAAAACCTCATGGGTTGCTGCAAAAGGATCTCCTGTAGATCCATGCACTATATCTGGCTTTACTTGTGAATCTTCATATTCCTCTGATGAGTCATTTGACTCCAACTATAAACTATTCAAGAATCAGAATGGTAAAGTATTTGCTCGATATGTTGGAACTAACTGCAGGAACGGTCCCCCTATGAAGAAAATCTGGGTTCCCAAAAGGTGCCTTGAAAATCTTCAGGTGAATTTCATCATGACACCACCTATGATGAATAGGAACTCCAGATCAAATTCTTCTTATGGATCCAAGTCCTCTTATGGACCAAATTGTTCATCTGGATCAAATTTCTCACTTGGATCCCAATCCTCATATGAACATCATCATGCTAACACTTCTATTTCACAGGGAAAGTCTAAAGGCTATGAACATGTGCATTATTCTTCAAACCATTATGTTCATAAGTCCTCAAAGAATTTCTCTTCTTATTCATATGCTTATCCTAACCCCTCTTTTGTGAAAAGAAGTGCACTGGCTTCTATGCCATCTTTTTCTTATGGAGCTCGTAGAATGATGAACTCTTTGCCACTCCTTCAGATGTGGGTGGTGAAGAAAAAGAACTAATCTCTTATGCAGGGTTAGGTCTCCAGACGAACTTAATCGTCTGAAGAATTTATTGGAGAACTGAATATGCTTGAATGGATGGAAGGTAATCATGAAGAAATGAATTACTCATTTCTCACATCCTCATATTGCTATATCTGTTACTGTTCATGAAATTCAATCTGATGAAAATTGATATCATATTCTTCACTGATGAAGTATATGGGTTCGTAAGTTGCACTAATTCATCTGCAGGATGAACAACCTAAAGCTACTGAGTGGGTCCTCGACAGTGGATGTACAAATCACATGACTGGTGACAGGAACTTATTGATGGACACTGCTTTATCTCCATCTCATCTAAAGCATATCACCTACGCTAACAAAGGAAAAAGCAAGGTATTGGGTCTAGGTAGGGTTGCAATCTCAAAGGATAGTCACATGGACAAAGTCATGCTTGTCGAGTCCTTAGGATTCAACCTCATGTCTGCCTCAATGCTGAGTGATCTTGATATGGTTGTTCTCTTTGGCAAATATCATAGCATTGTGCTAATGGAATCTGAAAATTCCAAAGTCTTCGAAGGCTTTAGAAGAGGAGACTTGTATATTGTTAATTTCTCTATAGGACCACAGCCTGCCACATGTCTACTTGCAAAAGCTTCAGAAGGCTGGTTATGGCATCGACGACTTTGTCATGGTGGGATGAGGAGCTTGCATACACTCGCGAAGAAGAAGCATGTCATTGGCATCGAGGGTGTAAAATTCCTAAAAGATCATCTTTGTGGGGCTTGTGAGGCTGGAAAGAACACCAAAGCCAAGCATCCATCAAAGACTATCATGACCACTTCTCATCCCTTTGAATTACTTCACATGGATGTCTTTGGTCCTACTCATTATGCCACGTTCACTAATTCCGCATCATTATATGGCTTTGTCATTGTTGATGATTATTCTCGTTACACATGGGTGCATATCATCACTTACAAAAATGAAGTGCAGGAAGTCTTCAAACGATTTTCCTCAAGAGCATCTACGAACTTCGGTGTGAAGATCAAGCATATCAGGAGTGATAATGGGACTGAGTTCAAGAATACTGTTCTTGATGAATATCTTGATTTACTTGGTATTACTCATGAGTTATCTGCTCCCTATACTCCTCAGCAGAATGGCGTCGTGGAGCGCAAGAATAGGACTCGTTGAGATGGCTCGCACTATGCTTGCTAAAGATAAGACTCCACCTCATTTCTGCCTGATGCTATTGATATTGCTTGCCACATCATCAATAGGGTATATCTTCACAAATTATTTTAAAACACCTCATATGAACTCCTCACTGACAAGAAACCCAATGTAAGTTATTTCAAAGTCTTCGGTGCTAAATGCTGGATTAGAGTTCCTCGTCACAACTCTAAATTTGCACAGAAAGCACATGAGGGTTTTATGCTTGGTAATGGAAAGGACTTGCACACCTGCACAGTCTTCAACACGTATCATCACAAGGTTGTTGAAACTTTAGATGTCCGATTCGATGAGACTAATGGCTTGCAAAGAGAGCACCTACCTCCCGTGCTAGTGTAGTGACCAGACCTCAAACAGCCTGATCTCTGTGCTTCAGTGTCCTCCCTGGATCAGTAATGCTGACACGCACAGTACTCGAAGGATTTATAACAGAGTAGCAATCACACACTTATTACATCGAATGTCTCAAAAGAGAACTTATTACAATAAATATGGCTTAAGGCCATCTAATAACGATAACAGCGGAAGGCTTAGAAGATAAGTGAGTCCATCAACTCCAATGGCATGACTGAGTATAGAACCACGACCTAAAGGCACCTTACTCATTGTCTGAAAAGTCTGCAACATGAACGTTGCAGCCCGAAAATGGGTCACCACATAGAGAGTAATGAACAGAAATAAGCTGCACTACATGCATATATGGCTGGTGGAAAGCTCTATGGTTACATTTTTGCATAAAGCCAAATTTTCCCTACTTCAAAGGAATAAATTTTATTTAACTATCATGGTGGTTGTTAAACATTGAGAAGATAGACATCCTCTCAATCCCAATTAAACATCATCATTAAACCCAATAAATTAAATTAAAGTAACATGATGAGATTCACATGATAATCTAGGTACTAGATACTCAAAACGTCCATAACCGGGGACACGGCTAACCATGATTAGTTTATACACTCTTCAAAGGTTTGCGCACTTTTCCCCACAATACCCGATCTCCTTCGTAGGATTCCTCGCACTACATGGTGTTTGAGAAATGGATGACCGAGATGTAATCTTTCTGAAGCGCTAGCACCTTACGATCGGGTAAACAGTTACACCTACTTTCCCCTACATCTTCTAGTCTACCACTGTAAGAGTTCGCACGACTTAATCAACTATGCTAGAGCCCATAGTAGCTTGTGGCTGCACATAGAAGTTTCTAGCATGAATAATCTCATGATCCCTTTGAGACTGGGTGGTGGTCCATAAAGAAAAACAGGCAAATGCTGGAATACCTAGGTGCCTCAATCCACCCAGATGTGTGTTAAAGTTGCCACCTTAAATAAACCATTAAATAACAATCTCACATCTATCATGGATACACTCACCCAATCCACGTCTACTAGCATAGCATGGCAATAAGCAAACTTAGAAGTAACTCCCAAGGGTTTGATAATAAAATAGGTAATAGGTACTACATCATCTACATCCCAAACCCACATACTAATCAGATCCTAATCATGCAATTGGTTTGAGGATTTATCTAATGCACTAAAATTGGGTAGTAAAGAGGTATGATCAAAGTGTTACTTGCCTTGCTGATGATCCGTGAAACCTAGAGATTCGAAGTAGCAAGCAGCGCACTCCGGATACTCTATCACAAACAAACAAGCAAAGAAGCATACAATAAGTACTCAACTAATGCACATGTAAAACTCAAATAAGAAAACTAACCAGAAAGTTCAACTTAAGAACTCCGGTTTGCAAAAAGAATCAAATCAAATGAAGCAACGAAAGGCAAACGGCGAAAGAAACAAGCTTCATTTACTAATCTGGACCTAAGTCAAATTTTACAGTAGCAAAAACTTGTTTGAGTTGGTTAAACAGAAAGAGAGTTTCGAGACGAAACTCTAGGCACTTGAATCGCCTGATTCCGATAAACGAGCGAAAAGAAAAACTAAAACAAAAATCGGATCAGAAATCGCGATCTGGAATAATCACGGAAAATCCAAGAAAAAGAAAAACTAACGAATAGTTTAACGATCGGACGTTTGTTAACTGAAACTAAACGGTGAACTCATCCGTTCAAACAAACGAACGAGCGAACGCTCGCTAAATAAGTAAACCGAAAAAATAAAAAAACGATATAAAAAAACTAGGGTTTTCTTAAAAAACTGAATCAGTTTTTCTTAGAAAACCAAGGCGGCGGCGGCGGCTACCTCGTCGGGCTCCGGCGAAGTCGGCAGGGTCCGGCGGGTCTGCCGGGGCGGCGGGGCTCCGGCGGTGGCGGCGGGCGGCGGCGGCGGCGGGCATTGGCGGCGGCGGCGGCTCGGGGACGGCGGCGGCAGCGGCTGCTGCTGCTGCTGTCGGCGGAGGAGCGGGACGGGTGGTGGGGTGAGGAGGGGCAGCGGCGGGCGGTATTTAAGGAGGGGGGAGGTGGCTTCGGCGAGGGGCAAGGCGGTGGCGGAGGAGTCCGGCTCGGACTCCTTGTGCGGGTCAGCGGCGGCGGCGCGCGTCGGGAGACGGCGGCGGCGCGGGCCTGGCCTGGCTCGGCTGGGCCTTCGGCCTAGTGGGGCGCGGGAGTTAAAAAAACAATTCCTCCGAATAGAAAATCAATCCTAGAAAAATAAATAAAAATCTAAAAATGCCAAAACAAATTTTCACCGTCTAAATAGAATATTTAGAACAAGATGAACATTTTCTTGGCCCGAAATGCAGTTTTGAAAAATGTGCAATTTTTCCTAAGTTCAAATAAAATAGCCAAAAACTCCGAAATAAAAACTTATTTGATTTTTCTATTAAATCCTCAATATTTATTTATTTTTGGGAAAGTCATTTTATTCCCTCTCTCATATTTTTATAATAGAAATAATTCAAGATAAAATAAATAAAATCAAATGATCCTATTTTCAAAATTTGAGAAAACTCAAATATGAAAATAACAAAATTCCCAACTCTCTCTCCGAGGGTCCTTGAGTTGCGTAAAATTTCTAGGATCAAGCCAAAAAAGCAATAAAATAAGATATGCAAAGATGATCTAGTGTATAACATTCCAAATTGAAAATTTGGGATGTTACAAACCTACCCCCTTAAGATGAATCTCGCCCTCGAGATTCGGGTTGGCTAGAAAATAGGTGAGGGTGGTCCTTCAACAGATCTTCCTCTCGCTCCGAGGTGGCTTCATCCTCGGTGTGGTGGCTCCACTGAACTTTGCAAAACTTGATAACCTTGCTGCGGGTGACTCGGCTGGCATACTCGAGAATCTTAACTGGTTTCTCCTCGTAGGTTAAAGCACTATCCAACTGAATCGCTTCCAGTGGCACTGTATCTCTCAGCGGTATATCAGCCATCTCTGTGTGGCACTTCTTCAGCTGGGACACGTGGAATACATCATGAACTCCTGACAATCCTTCGGGCAAGTCCAACTTGTAAGCAACTTCTCCCGTACGCTCCAAAACTTTGTATGGTCCCACGAAATGTGGTGCTAACTTTCCCTTAACTCCAAAGTGCTTAACTCCTCGAAGTGGAGATACACGGAGGTAAACTCTGTCTCCGACTTCGTAAACTGTTTCCTTGCGATTAGAATATGCATAGCTCTTCTGCCTAGACTGGGCTACCTTGAGCCTATCGTGAATCAACGTTACCTTCTGTTCAGACTCCTTAATCAAATCTGGTCCAAACAACTGGCGGTCTCCAACTTAATCCCACAAAATGGGGTCCTGCACCTCCTTCCGTACAAGGCTTCGAAAGGGGCCATCTTCAAACTGGATTGATAACTGTTGTTGTAAGAGAACTCTGCATATGGAAAATTGTCGTCCCAACTAGATCCATAATCTAGCGCACAATCTCTCAGCATATCCTCCAAAATCTGATTGAGTCTCTCGGTCTATCCATCTGTTTGCGGATGAAAGGCTATACTGAACTCTAGCCTGGTACCCAAAGTTTCATGCAACTGATTCTAGAATTTTGAGGTAAACTGGGTTCCTCTATCTGATACAATGCTCCTCGAAACTCCATGCAGACATACGATCCTGGTCATGTATATCTTCACCAACTTCGCACTGGTGTAAGTGGTCTTCACTGGGATGCAATGAGCTACCTTCGTCAAACGATCGACTACAACCCATATTGAGTCATAGCCTATACGAGTCCTGGGCAATCCTGTGATAAAATCCATGCCTAGCTTATCCCACTTCCATTCGGGTATTGGCAATGGTTGTAGCAATCCTGTTGGCTTCTGATGTTCTGCCTTTACTCTCTGACATACATCACTGTCGGGGAAACTGATCCACGAACACCTATGGGACCGGCGGACCGAGCCCCTTTCGGTTCGGCGGGGGGCGGAGATCCCACGAAGAGCAGATCGAGGCGAAGCACACAAGCAGTTTACCCAGCTTCGGAGCTCTCCGGAGAGATAATACTCCTACTGCTGCTTGTCTGATTGTATTGAGTTCTTGCTCAGGAGCGATGAGTGCTACAGTACACTCAAGCTGCTAACGAGACCGAGCTTGAGTGTTTTCTGGCTTCCAATCGAACGAACCCCTTCTACATTGAGCATGGGCCTCCTTTTATATGCTCAAGGGGTCACCGACAGGTGGCAACGTAGACAAGGGTAAAAATGGAAAAAGAGGGGTGGTTGGTACAGCTACCTGCACAGTACATCCTACCTAACCCTGACGGCAGGGGACAAGGGCATTAAATGCTCGTCTGTGTCGCCCAAACAGTGTAGAAAAGGACCGTCAGGGACGCCACCGCTCGCCACGATGGCAATCTTGTCAGCGTCGCATGCCACCGCGCACCATTGGCTGCACAGCCTCTCGCCACGCACGCCTGGAAAGGCCCCAGGGCGACACATTGGTGGATGTGCTGGTGCGTGGGTACAGAGTGGTCGCTTGCCGCGGCAAGCGCCTTGATGCGGTCGTTGTCTTGTCGCGTCCGGAAGCTTGTCGCTCACCGGGCCTTGCCGGGACGCGTGGCGCGTCGCGGCAAGTTCCTTGAGATGCCTAGGTTGGCCTTCCCAGCAAGCTCCTCTTGCCGGGGCCTTGTCTCCTTGACTTGAATACTTTGTTCTTGAATGGCTCCAAAAAGAGCCACGAAGGACCTTGGCGGCCACCCGGCAAGCCTTGCCGCGGGGTGCTGCAACTGCCCATGCACAAGTTCGGGATACTAGGGTACCCCTACTCTAGTACACCGACAGGAGCCCCCGGGCCTGGGCCACACATGGTGCCGAGCGCTGTTGGGCCAGGCCCAAAACAGGGCACGGGCACGCGCGGCCTGGGTTACGCCGTATCTTACTCCGTATCCACCGCGCCCTCCCCCAACGGCACGCGTCGAATGCGGCGTCGTGGGAGAGATCGTGGGTGGTTTCTTTATTCGGAAGGACGAAACGTCCGCCCCCTCCCTCTTTATAAGCAGGGGAAACAGGGACAGTTCGCCCATCTCGCCGGTTGTTACTCCATTTTCACAAATCTCCGCTGCTCCCCCTTCTTCCCGAAGCTGAAAGAGAGCAGCGCTCCGCCCCCCATTGCCACCAGCATCACCAACGCCGTCGATCTCCCCCACCGCCTCCGCCATGGCTCCGAAAGCCGACAAGGGGAAGGGCGTGAAGTCGGCCGAGGCGCAGCGGCTCGCGGCGCTGCGAAAGGAGCGGGAGGTGGCCTTGTCGGAGAAGATCAAGGCCGACGAGGCGCTGCTGGCGAGTGCTGCTGCCGCCCAGGATACTTTTAGGGAGACTGTGGAGCATTAGACCGAGGGTCTGGTGAATGTTGCCACAGCCATCGACGGGGAGCTGGCGCAGCTGGGGATGGAGGATCTTGGGTACTCCTCCGACGGGCACCTCCAACCCAGTGCCAAGCTCAGCTTGTTCTTCAAAGGCGTGGCGACGGCCCTCCAGCGACTCCAGGAGAAGATCCCAAAGCAGCTGGCCGACGAGTCGCGCAAGATCTGCGCGGGAGCTCTCCAGAAGGTGCTGATGAAGGTGGCCTTCCGCAACCCAGGCCTCAACTTCACCAACGTCCTCAAGTCCCTGCTGCCGGATGCTGATCTGGAAGCGCTCAAGGCCTTGTCGCACCCATTGTGGACAAGGTGAGCGGGATCAAGAGGGTTGAGGGCGATCGCGTAGATTAGGCCGCCCGTTTTCTCTTTCTCTTTGTCGCTACTGGTCATGTCACGAGAACAATTTATTAGAGCTGCGACAAGTTATCTTGTAATATAACTCTATTTTGAGTAGAGATTGCTGTGTTATTTCCTTTACTTGATTCCTTCCTTTGTATGTTTTTGCCCTACGCTTTTAGGGAACTTGTCGGCGCAGGCACCTGAGCCGCGAGCGCTGAGTGCGGGACGTCAGCAGCCTGTTGGCGGTGCCGCTTCCGACAAGAAACCTTGTCGCAACTAGTCGCAGCTCACTTAAGTTGTTGAGCGGACTCGAAACAAAGTAAGGGCGCAACTAGCTACGAGTTGGTTCCTCCGCGCACAGGTTTTCCATACAAAGCACGGTCGTTCGAGGAAGATAACTTAAAAATTTAAAAACTGATTGCTCAAACTTTGGCAACTTAGCTTTTCTGTTGCTTGCTTTCCGGTAAGGCGAAACTTCTTTGAACGATGCCTGGTCCACACCATTATCTTCTCCTTTCTCCCCGGCAAACTTGTGTGCGAGGGAACCTTCCTTTCCTTTTTGCGAAAAAGAAAGAAGAGAAAATAAAGATATGGAGCCTTACGGCTCGTTATTGCTTACCGGGGGTAGGCGCTGCACAAAATGTCAGATAACGCATGCAAAGATAGTAGAAAGCATGAAATTGACAAGATGCGTGGAGCACATGAGCTTTACTTATGCACGGGTTCTGCGCCCGGCTTTGTACAAAGGATTACATGCAACATCGGCAAGACTTGTACAAAAGGTGGTTGCCGGGACAGGTTCCGGCAACCGCGCCTTACAGGTAAAACTTACGAAGATGCTCAATGTTCCAGGAGTTGCTCACCGGAATGCCATCTTCGGTCTCAAGGCGGATAGCGCCTGGCCTAGTGACTCGTTTCACCCGGTAAGGGCCTTCCCACTTCGGCGTCAACTTGTTGAAATTCTTGGCGGACTGAACACGCCGAAGAACAAGGTCGCCTTCCTCGAAACATCTCGCATTAACTTTGCGGCTATGGTAGCGGCGCAAAGCTTGCTGGTATCGAGCAGCTCGTACAGCAGCCTGAAGACGGTCCTCCTCAAGGAGCAGCGCGTCATCTTGTCGCAGCTGCTCTTGCTCAAGCTCATCATAAGCGAGCACTCGAGGTGACCCGTATACGAGTTCCGTGGGGAGAACTGCCTCTGCTCCATAGACTAGAGCGAAAGGTGTCTGGCCAGTGGCTCGATTTGGTGTCGTCCTGATTGACCAAAGAACCACCGGCAGCTCCTCAATCCAGTTCTTTCCGCACTTGCGCAGCCTGTCGAAAGACCTGGTCTTGAGCCCGTGCAACACTTCAGCATTTGCCCTCTCCGCTTGAACGTTGCTTCTCGGATGAGCAACAGAAGCGAAGCAGACCTTGTCGCCAAGATCTTGGACGTACTGCATGAAGGTGCGGCTCGTGAACTGCGTGCCGTTGTCGGTTATGATCCTGTTAGGGATCCCGAAACAGCAAACAATCGACCTAAAGAACTTGACTGCTCACTGTGTTGTCACCTTCCTCACTGGTTCCACTTCCGGCCACTTTGTGAACTTGTCGATTGCAACATACAAGTACTCAAAGCCCCCGACAGCTCGGGGAAAGGGGCCGAGGATGTCGAGCCCCCAGACCAAAAATGGCCAGGATAAAGGGATCGTCTGGAGAGCTTGATCTGGCTGGTGTATCTGCTTGGAATGGAGCTGCCACGCTTCACACTTGGTTACTTGTGCAGTTGCATCCTGGAGGGCTGTCGGCCAAAAGAAACCTTGCCGGAACGCTTTGCTGGCAAGTGCTCTTGCGCCAATGTGGTGACCACATATGCCTCCATGTATCTCTGCCAACAGCTTTTGTCCGTCTTCCCGGTGAATACACTTCAATTTCACACCATTGAGTCTTCTTCTGTACAATGTGTTGTCGACAAACTAGTACATACTTGGCTGCCGGGCTACTCTTTCTGCTTCTTCTTGCTCTTCGGGAAGTTCTCCTGTCTGAAGGAAAAGGACAATCTGCTGTGCCCATGTTGGAGCTTGTGGCTCGACAACAAGGACTAAAGGCACATCTGCTGCTGCGGGAACATCCGCTTCTACGGCAAGAACCTGCGGCTCAGCCGGAGCTTGACATTCCCCGGCAAGCTTGCCGGAGCAAACCTTGTCGGGAGAGTCTGCTTCAACGGAACAAGCCCTAGGGCTCGCCGGAGTAGACTGCTCTTCAGCATCCTTGGTGTTGATTTTGAGGACCTTCTTGGCGGCGGCTTCGGGGAGCTCTGCCGGAAAATAGTCACCAGAAATCAATTTCCTCTTCTTGCTCTGTCCAGTTGATGGCGTTACAGATGGTTGAGTCAGCTTGAGCACAAAGATCCCTGGTTCCACAGGTAACTTAAGTGCGTCGCACTTTGACAGGCCATCGGCAATGTCGTTCTGAGCTCTTGGAACATGTTCCATCTGCAGGCCGTCAAAGTGTTCTTCTAGCTTCCTTAGTTCATCCACGTAAGCTTCCATCAACGGACTCTCATAGTTCTTGTTCACTTGGTGGACGACAAGCTGTGAGTCACCCCTGACAATGAGCTTCTTGATCCCAAGGTCTGCTGCGATCTTGAGACCGGCAAGCAAACCATCATATTCTGCAGTATTGTTTGTTGCTTGCTCCTTGGGAAAGTGCATCTGGACTACGTACTTGAGGTGCTATTTGGTGGGTGCAACAAGTAGCACGCCCGCACCGGCGCCTTGCAGCGAGAAGGCACCATCAAAGTACATCAGCCACTCTTTGCTTGCTTCCTTGACGGGGATGCTTGTTTCTGGAATTTCTTCATCTTGTGTTGGCGTCCATTCTGCTATGAACTCTGCCAGTGCTCTGCTTTGGATAGTTGAAGTGCTTTCAAACTTGAGGCCAAAGCTTGACAGTTCCAGTGCCCACTCGGCAATCCTGCCTGTTGCTTCTGGATTTTGCAATATCCTCTTCAGCGGAAAACGAGTGACGACTGTGATCTCATGTGCTTGGAAGTAATGGCGCAGATTTCTCGAGGCCATGAGAAGGCCGAAAAGCAATTTCTGCACACCAGAGTACCTCGATCTAGCCCCCTGCAGAAGGGAACTGACAAAGTAAACTGGGCGCTGCACCATTCTTTTCTGCATCTTGTCACGCTCCTGCACAGATCCATCTTTGTCGGGACCAGAGCTTGCCGGTGAAGTCCCCTGCTTGTCGCTCGATGTATCTTTCGTGGTTGCTGGCTCATCATCCGCCTCCCTCTCCGCTACTAACGCAGCATTAACCACTTGATTGGTTGCCGCTATATACAGCAGCAACTTCTCTTGTGGCTTAGGTGCGACAAGTGTTGGAGTAGAGGGTAGGTATCTCTTTAAGTCCTGCAGCGCAGCCTCCGCTTCCGGAGTCCATTTCATTGGACCTGCCTTTTTCAATATTTTGAAAAATGGCAGGGCGCGCTCGGCAGACCTAGAGATAAACCTGCTGAGAGCAGCCACACAACCGGCAAGTCTTCGTACATCCTTGACGCGCTTTGGTGCTTCAATCTGCTCAATGGCCTTGATCTTGTCGGGATTGGCTTCAATTCCCTGCTGAGACACGAAGAACCCGAGAAGCTTGCCGGAAGGGACTCCAAACACACACTTCTCGGGGTTAAGCTTGAGGTTGATCTTGCGCAGATTTGCGAAGGTTTCGTCTAAATCTTGAATCAGAGTCGCTTTGTCCTTAATCTTGACCACTATGTCATCCATGTATGCTTCCACATTTCTGTGTATTTGTGGCTCAAAAGTGTCATGGACTACCCTTGCAAATGTTGAACCAGCATTCTTTAAACCGAAAGGCATCCGTACGAAACAGTATGTGCCACATGGGGTGATGAATGCGGTCTTCTCCTCATCCTCTTCCGCCATGAAGATCTGATGGTATCCTGAGTATGCATCAAGAAATGAAAGCAAGTCACATCCGGCCGTGGAGTCAACAATCTGGTCGATGCGCGGCAAGGGAAATGGGTCTTTGGGACAAGCTTTATTGACATCGGTAAAGTCGATACAAAGCCTCCATTTCCCGTTTGCCTTACGCACGACTACAGGATTGGCCAACCACGTAGGATGGAGCACTCCTCTGACAAGGCCTGCTGCTTCCAATTTCTTGATTTCTTCTGCAATAAATTCTTGGCGCTCCACTGCCTGTTTCCTGACTTTCTGCTTGACGGGCCGTGCATGAGGGTAGATGGCAAGATGGTGCTCGATTTCCTTCCTGGGAACACCGAGGATGTCAGACGGTTGACACGCAAACACGTCGACATTCGCCCGCAGGAAAGCAACGAGCGCGCTTTCCTATTTAGGGTCGAGAGTGGCACTGATGGTGAAGGTACCACCAGTGCCGTCCTCCTTGGCGGACACCCTCTTAGTCTCTGGTGGATCTGCCATTGTCTTCTTACACTTGCCGGCGGAGCTCGATGGTGCGTCCTCGACGGTAGCGCAGCACTCCAAAGAGGTGCGCTTGCCGGAGTGGGCATCAGAACTCTTGCCAGACTTGGTCTTCTTCTTCGTCCGGCGGCAGGGACTTGTGATCTATTGCAGCTGCTGCTTCCCGGTAGATCTTGTCGGCGCAGATAAGAGCGTCCTTCTTGTCGCCAGGGACAGAGATGACACTTATCGGGCCTGGCATCTTTAGTACGTTGTATGCATAATGAGAGGCTGCCATGAACTTGGCGAGTGCTGGACGGCCGAGTATCCCATTGTAAGGCAATGGAAAGTCAGCAACGTCAAAAGTGACCCTCTCAGTCCTGAAGTTCATCTCGCTGCCAAATGTTACCGGCAACGTGATCTTTCCCTTCGGCTTGCTCCTTCCCGGATTGATTCCTTGGAACGTGCCAGTCTCTTCGAGCTCGCTATCAGGGATCTGGAGTTTCTGGAGTACCGTGGAGGAGATCAAGTTCAAGCCGGCCCCACCGTCAACTAGCATCTTAGTGACCTTGAGGTTGCGGATAGTTGGTGAAACCAACATCCGCAAGCACCTGACCGCAGTTACGCGACCAGGGTGGTCCTCAATGTCAAAGACGATAGGCGTGCTGGACCATTTCAGAGGCTTGCGTGACTCGATGGGTGGTTCTGCTGCATTGACTTCCCGCACCCACTGCTTGAGCTGGCGGTGTGAAGTATGCAGAGAAGCACCACCGCCAATGCACAGGACCTCTATGGCTTTCTGGAACTCCTGCTCATCGGTCTCGTCATCATCCATATCTTCATCATCGTCATCATCTTCATCCTTGTCGAGGCCGCGGGGAGGTCTCTCTCCTTGCCGCTGCTTGGCCTTGCCGCGGCGTCCTCCTCGTCCGAGACGTTTCTTGCTGGCTCCTCCAGCACCTTCCTGGGCTTTCTCCTTGTCACGTTGCTCGTATTCAGCCTTTTGCTGCTCAACAAGCTGCTCGACCTTCTTGCAGCTCTGGAGGTCATGGCCCTTGGTGCGGTGGATCTTGCAGTACTGCTTGTTGGTGCCGTCCTGCTTGTCGGCGACCGCCACAGCCTCCTTGCCGGAGCTACCAGCTTTGGCTTTCTTGGCGCCACCTCCGTTGTCGGACTGCTCAATGACTAGTACATCTTTGCCTTTCTTCTTCTTGTTGTTCCGCCGGCAGTTTTTCTTTCCCGGGGCAGTCTCCTCACTATCAGATCCTCCTGCTCCTATACTCTCTCCGGGGAGTTTCCTCCCTTCCTTAGGACGTGCACACTTATCGGCTAGGGCATATAGCTCACTGATGTCTCTGATCTTGCACATCGCCATCTCCTCCCGCATCCTGCGGTTTCGCACGTTCTGATGGAACGCGCTGATCACCGCAGCGGGGTGGACGTCTGGGATGTTGTGCTGTACGCGGCTGAATCTCTGAATGTACTTTCGCTAGGGCTCTCCTTCCTTCTGGGCGAGCAGATGAAGGTCGCTCTCTTGGCCATGAGGCTTGTGGCCGCCTGTCAAGGCGCCGACAAACTGATAGCACAGGTCTGCCCAGGAGGATATGGAGTTGTCCGGCAAGTGCATGAGCCAGGATCTGACGTTGGGCTTGAGCACCAGCGGGAAGTAGTTGGCAAGGATCTTGTCGTCCCGTCCCCCGGCAGCTTGCACCGCGATGGTGCAGATGCTGAGGAACTCCGACGGATGCGACTTGCCGTCGTACTTCTCTGGTACATCTGGTTTGAAATTCTTTGTACTGGGCCACTGGACCTGCCGCAGCTCACGAGTGAACGCAGGGCAACCTACCGCGTACGGCAAGTCGCCTGGTTCCCCTGGCGCATGCATGTCGATAGAGGGCCCAGCGCGCTGGTCGGATTGACGCCGCGCTTCTCTTTGGCGCTCGATGCGAGTACAAGCGTCTTCTTGCTGTCGTTCATGAAGAACTTGGCGCTGATCGCGACGAGCTCGTGGATCTGATGATGCGGTGGAGTCGCCGTCAAGGTGGATCCGACGAGTCGATGATCTTGGCCTTTGGGTGGAGAGTGCATGGTGGTTGCACCCCCACCGGTTTTGTCGCCATCGGCTCGCGCCTGGCAGTTTTGCCGTGGCAGCGATGTATTCGGCTGCCGCGGAGTGTCGCCGTTGGCGAAGCCAATGAGACTCTGAATGGTGGCCCTCCATTGGTCGATCTTGTCTTCCGCTGGAGGGTAATCCAGGAGCAGTTGAGCTCGCGCCAAAGCTTCTGGTGGAGTGGTGGGCGGCAGTGGCGAACGGTGCGAGGAGTGGGATATGCTCGGACTTCTAACTATGTTAGAAGGAGCAGTATCCCGTCCAGGCGACCGT
The DNA here is from genome assembly GCF_018294505.1 of Triticum aestivum. Classification (NCBI taxonomy): domain Eukaryota; kingdom Viridiplantae; phylum Streptophyta; class Magnoliopsida; order Poales; family Poaceae; genus Triticum; species Triticum aestivum. Next base: position 598,149,150 of record NC_057810.1, read on the forward strand.
GTCTCGCTCGTGCCATCATGTTGGCGTGCATGCTGGTCTTGAGCACCCTGAGATCCACCAGCTCGATCTTGTCCCAACGAACATATGGTACTGCGAATACCATGACGTTTTCGGTCCTGCGCCTCCTGAGATGGGCGCGGTACATGTACGGACGCCGAGGTCTGCGCAACCTTGTCCTTGGACCTGGCAGCATCATGAGCTTCCTCGTCGACGTCCGTTCTTCCGCCGGTGTCTACCCCACCACCCGTTTGCTCCGGTGGTGGTGGGATCGACGTGGACGGAACAGCTGCCGCCGAAGTCTTCTTCTTCGGTGGCATGTCGATGAAGAAGATGGAGATCTGGCTCGTGTGAACACCGGATCAGGTTCACACAATCTCGATGCCCCCTACCTGGCGCGCCAAAGAAGTCGGGGAAACTGATCCATGAACACCTATGGGACCGGCGGACCGAGCCCCTTTCGGCTCGGCGGGGGGCGGAGATCGCACGAAGAGCAGATTGAGGCGAAGCACACAAGCAGTTTACCCAGCTTCGGAGCTCTCCAGAGAGATAATACTCCTACTGCTGCTTGTCTGATTGTATTGAGTTCTTGCTCAGGAGCGCTGAGTGCTACAGTACACTCGAGCTGCTAACGAGACCGAGCGTGAGTGTTTTCTGGCTTCCAATCGAACGAACCCCTTCTACGTTGAGCATGGGCCTCCTTTTATATGCTCAAGGGGTCACCGACAGGTGGCAACGTAGACAAGGGTAAAATTGGAAAAAGAGGGGTGGTTGGTACAGCTACCTGCACAGTACATCCTACCTAACCCTGACGGCAGGGGACAAGGGCATTAAATGCCCGTCTGCGTCGCCCAAACAGTGCAGAAAAGGACCGTCAGGGACGCCACCGCTCGCCACGATGGCAATCTTGTCAGCGTCGCATGCCACCGCGCACCGCTGGCTGCACAGCCTCTCGCCACACGCGCCTGGAAAGGCCCCAGGGCGACACGTTGGTGGATGTGCTGGAGCATGGGTACAGAGTGGTCGCTTGCCGCGGCAAGCGCCTTGCCGCGGTCATTGTCTTGTCGCGTCCGGAAGCTTGTCGCTCACCGGGCCTTGCCGGGACGCGTGGCACGTCGCGGCAATTTCCTTGAGATGCCTTGGTTGGCCTTCCCGGCAAGCTCCTCTTGCTGGGGCCTTGTCTCCTTGACTTGAATACTTTGTTCTTGAATGGCTCCAAAAGAGCCACGGAGGACCTTGGCGGCCACCCGGCAAGCCTTGCCGCGGGGTGCTGCAACTGCCCGTGCACAAGTTCGGGATACTAGGGTACCCCTACTCTAGTACACCGACAATCACAAACGGCTACGTACTCTGCAATATCCTTCTTCATTCCGGTCCACCAGAAAGTGTCCTTCAAATCCAGATACATCTTAGTGTTTCCTGGGTCAATCGAGTATGGCGAATCATGGGCCTCCTGCAGAATCAACTTCCTGATCTCTGGGTCATTGCGCACGTAAATGCGGTCTTCAAATCATAAGGTATCGTGCCCATCCTTACGAAATCCTTTAGCTCTTCCTTTGCTCATCTTTTCCTTAATTGAGGCAATCTCCTTGTCAGTCTTCTGAGTTCTCTGATCTTCTCCATCAAAGTAGACTGAATCTCCAATGCTGCTACATAGCCTCTTGGAACTATCTCTAGACATAGCTCGCGAAGATCCTCGGGTGACTCCTTTGGTAACTCTCTGGTCAAGAGGGTGTTGACATGGCTCTTGCAGCTCAACGCATCAGCTACTACGTTAGCCTTTCCGGGGTGATAATGCAATCTCATATCATAATCCTTGATGAGCTCCAACCATCTCCATTGCCTAAGATTAATTCAACTCCATCTGTGTGAAAATGTACTTCAAACTCTTGTGATCCGTGTACACCTCACAATGATTTCCGATGAGAAAATGTCTCCAGGTCTTCAATGCATGCACTATGGCTGCTAACTCCAAATCATGTGTAGCATAACTCAACTCATGGGGCTTGAGCTGTCGTGAGGCATACGAAACTACTCTTCCCGCCTGCATAAGCAATGCTCCAAGTCCTCGACGAGAAGCGCTGCAATATACTTCATAATCCTTGCGCTGATCTGGCAGAATCAACATGGGTGATGTAACCAAATGTTTCTTCAACTCCTGGAAACTGGCCTCACATTCCTCAGTCCGTTTCAACTTGGTATCCTTCTTCAACAACTCTGTCATGGGCTTCGCAATCTTCGAGAAATTCTCAATGAACCTCCGGTAGTATCCTGCGAGTCCAAGGAAACTCCGGATCTCTCCAATTGTTGTTGGTGCTACCCAATTTCTCATGGTGACAACTTTGGTGGGATCTACTTCTATTCCTTCTCCGGATATAACATGTCCGAGGAATCCGACTTCCTTCAATCAAAACTCATATTTGCTGAACTTTGCATATAACTGATATTCTCTGAGCTTCTCCAGTACCAAACGCAAATGCTCCTTATGCTCTTCTTCATTCTTCGAGTAGACCAAAATATCATCAATGAACACCACGACGAACTTACCCATAAACTCCATAAACACCTTGTTCATAATGTTCATAAATATGCAGGTGCGTTAGTCAGACCAAATGACATAACGGTATAATCATACATCCTGTACCCGGTGGTAAAAGTCGTCTTAGGTATATCCTGCTCTCAAATCTTCAACTTGTGGTATCCAGATCGCAGATCGATCTTGGAAAATACCTTAGCTCCTTGCAACTGGTCAAATAAATCGTTGATCATCGGCAACGGGTATTTGGTCTTGATTGTGACTTCGTTCAATCCTCGATAATCAACAACCATTCTCAATGATCCATCCTTCTTCTCCACTAGAAGTACTGGCAATCCCCAAGGTGAAGAACTTGGGCGACTATAGACTTTATCCAATAACTCCTGAATCTGCTTCTTAATTTCCTCCAAACCTTGTGCGGGCATCCTGTATAGTCTCTTAGATATCGGCCCTGTGCCTGGCTAAAGCTTAATCAAAAACTCAATATCTCTATCCGGTGGCATGCCTGGCAACTCTTCTGGAAATACATTAGGGAAATCCTTCACCACTGGTACTTCCTCCTATACAACTCATGATAAGGAATTTAATTGGGTCCTCTTCGGCTCGTGTCGTGATACATACTTGATCCTTCTCCCTTCTAGGGGTGGTAAGCAAAATCGACTTACTGAGGCAATCGATGTTTCCTCCATACATCGATAGCCAATCCATACGCAGAATCACATCCAAACCTTGAGATTCCAAAATGATTAAATCCGAGGGGAAAACGTGCCTACCTATACTCAATGGCACTTGAAAACATCCTCGATTGGCCATATACACCGCTCCTGGTGAGCTTACGAACATAGGTGTTCTAAGAACCTTGGTGGGAAGTTTATACTTATCCACAAATCCCCTTGATATGTATGAATGCGATGCACTAGTATCAAAAAGAACCAGTGCAATAAATGACTTAACGAAAAACGTACCTATTACTGCATCTGGCTGGGCTTCAACCTCCTCCACGTTAACGTGGTTCACCTGTCCCCTGTTAAAAGGGTTCGGCTTCTTCCCAGAGCTTCCATTGCCATTTCCATTCTGGGCTTTAGGACATTGATTGGCATAATGTCCAGTCTTCTGACACTTAAAACAAGTGACTTGGCTCAGGTCTCTCTTGGCTGGGGTTGATGGGTTGGTACGATTCTGGCCATTGCTTCCTCCATTCCCATTCCCATTTTTGGGGCCATTATGATTGTGCGACCTCCCTCCTCCATGGGTATGCTGAAACTGTCCTCCCGATTTCGGGGTAAAACGCGGCTTCTGCTGAGCTCCAGAATTGTACTTCCCTTGTCCATACTTCCTCTTGCAGTTGTCAATCTGCTGCTATTTCCCTTCAATCATAAGAGCTCTATCTACCAACTCATGGTAGTTGTTGAAGGTTGCTACCGTAAACTGCATGCTCAGCTCATCATTCAGTCCTTCCAGAAACTTCTCCTTCTTGGCTGCATTTGTAGCAACGTCATCTGGGGCATAACGTGCTAGCTTACTAAAGTCATCCACATACTGGCCAACAGTACATCATCCTTGGCGCAAGTTGCGAAACTCACGTTTCTTCCTGGCCATAGCTCCTGCTGAAACACGGGCGGTACGAAAAGCCTACTGAAACTGATCCCATGTGACAGTGTCGAGAGGATATGTGGCTGTGAAATTCTCCCACCATGATGCTGCGGGTCCATCTAGCTGATGTGCGGAAAAATGCACCTTTTTCCGCATCTGTGCATCCTATAGTGGTCAACTCCCTTCTTGTCTCGTGGAGCCAATCATCTGCAACTATTGGCTCGGTGCTACTGGAGAACACCGGCGGATTGAGTCTAAGGAAACGGGTTAAGTGATCAACATGTGGTGGTGGTGGTGGGTTGTTGTTGTTGTTGTTCCCCTGATTCTGATTCTGCACTAGTAACTGCATCAATGCATTCTGCTGCTGGATCAACTGGGTGAGCTCCGGTGAGAAAGCAAATCCATTGTGACGTCTCGGAGGCATCTGAGGGTTTAGAAAAGATGAGAATATAGAATAGAATGAGGTCTAGAGAGAAAACACTACCCATATGCACATGAGACAAAAGCAAACATTAACACTTATTTCAATTCAAACAAGGGCATACAACGGTCTAACTATCCTTACAGAAGTGCTCGGACTATACTAGATTAATGGGGGAATACTACTACTGTTATGGTGGTCGACTAGAAAAACTGTTCCGTTGAAGACTCCATGATATCTGCTCCAGCTTCATAAACATAGTCATCATCGCCATCGTCTGGGTCCGAGTCGGTGTCGTCGATGATGATGTAGTTTTCTGGACAAGTGCAATCATCATCTTCTCCTCCAGTCATGGGGAATCCCATGAATACATTCAACTTCTTCTTCAGATCTTCATTCTTCTCCACGAGTGTTGCTATTTCCTCTTCATATCCATCGCGTGTAGACTTGAGTTCTTCCTCCAATTCCATAATCTTGGTCATAGCCTTCTTCAGATCTATCATGCCTGCGCACATCTGGTTCTCCTGGCGATGAATGTGCTGGTTTAACTCCTGGATGAAAGACGCAATTGCACTATCCTTCCTGGTGCTGATCATCTCCCATTGCTCATCTCGGCGCCCACAAATCTGGTAAATAGTATCCTTTAGATCCTTGTGATAAACTTCTCCAATACGTCCCATGGTGATGTGAGCTGCGATGCTCTTTCCTAGACTCTAGGTTGGTGCATCAAAGGAAAACTCTATGGGTCCGGTGATGGGCATGAACATCCTTCCTGGAACTTGAACTTGAATAATCCAACGCTCTTCTTCGGGTAAAGTGGTGATGTAGGTCCCAGTGAAGCTAGGTACTCCGATGTTCAGATACTTAGTGACTTCCCTCAAGTGGCGTCCAAAGGGTGTATCTTCATCTGGTTGCGTGAACTTGTTCCTTGCATCCGCCATCCTGAAAGAGTAGAAAAGATGAGGAGTCAAAAATGAGAAGAGTGAGTAGTGATCTAGGGCTTTAGCTTAGTGGTCGTGTCCTACAGTCAGCGTGTGCTCTGATACCATCTTGTAGCGACCAGACCTCAAACAGTCTGATCTCTGTGCTTCAGTGTCATCCCTGGATCAGTAATGCTGACACGCGCAGTACTCGAAGGATTTATAACAGAGTCGCAATCACACACTTATTAAACTGAATGTCTCAAAAGAGACCTTATTACAATAAATATGGCTTAAGGCCATCTAATAACGATAACAGCGGAAGGCTTGGAAGATAAGTGAGTCCATCAACTCCACCGGCATCACTGAGTATAGAACCACGACCTAAAGGCACCTTACTCGTCGTCTGAAAAGTCTGCAACATGAACATTGCAGCCCGAAAACGGGTCAGCACATGGAATATGCTGGCAATGTAACACATAGAGAGTAATGAACAGAAATAAGCTACACTACATGCATATATGGCTGGTGGAAAGCTCTATGGTTACAGTTTTGCATAAAGCCAAATTTTCCCTACTTCAAAGGAATAAATTTTATTTAACTATCATGGTGGTTGTTAACATTGAGAAGATAGACATCCTCTCAATCCCAATTAAACATCATCATTAAACCCAATAAATTAAATAAAAGTAACATGATGAGATTCACATGATAATCCAGGTACTAGATACTCAAAACGTCCATAACCAGGAACATGGCTAACCTTGATTAGTTTATACACTCTGCAGAGGTTTGCGCACTTTTCCCCACAAGACCCGATCTCCTCCGTTGGATTCCTCGCACTACATGGTGTTTGAGAAATGGATGACCAGGCCCTAGTCTTTCAGAAGCGCTAGCACCTTACAATCGGGTAGACAGTTACACCTACTTTCCCCTACATCTGCTAGTCTACCACTGTAAGAGTTCACATGACTTAATCAACTATGCTAGAGCCCATAGTAGCTTGTGGCTTCACACGGAAGTTTCTAGCATGAATAATCTCATGATCCCTTTGAGCCTGGGTGGCGGTCGATAAAGAAAAACAAGCAAACGTTGGAATACCCAGGTGCCTCAATCCACCCAGATGTGTGTTAAAGTTGCCACCTTAAATAAAACATTAAATAACAATCTCACATCTTTCATGGATACACTCACCCAATCCACGTCTACTAGCATAGCATGGCAATAAGCAAATGTAGAAGTAAATCCCAAGGGTTTGATAATAAAACAGGTAATAGGTACTACCTCATCTACATCCCAAACCCACATATTAATCAGATCCTAATCATGCAATTGGTTTGAGGATTGATCTAATGCAATAAAACTGGGTAGTAAAGAGGTATGATCAAAGTGTTACTTGCCTTGCTGATGATCCGTGAAACCTAGAGATTCGAAGTAGCAAGCGGCGCACTCCGGATACTCTATCGCAAACAAACAAGCAAACAAGCATACAATAAGTACTCAGATAATGCAAAGGTAAAACTAAAATAAGAAAACTAACCAAAAAGTTCAACTTAAGAACTCCGGTTTGCAAAAAGAATCAAATCAAACGAAGCAACGAAAGACAAACGGCGAAAGAAACAAGCTTCGTTTACTAATCTGGACCTAAGTCAAATTTTACAGTAGAAAAAAATTGTTTGAGTTGGTTAAATGGAAAGAGGGTTTAGAGACAAAACTCCAGGCGCTTGAATCGCCTGATTCCGATAAACGAGCGACAAGAAAACTAAAACGAAAATCGGATCAGAAATCGGGATCTGGAATAATCGCGGAAAATCCGAGAAAAAGAAAAACCGATGAACTGTTTACCGAACGGACGTTTGTTAACTGAAACTAAACGGAAAAAATGAACGAACGAGCGAACGCTCGCTAAATAAGTAAACCGGAAAAAAATAATAAAAAAACCGATCTAAAAAAATAAAAACTAGGGTTTTCTTAAAAAAACCGAATCGATTTTTCTTAGAAAACCGAGGCGGCGGCGGCTACCTAGTCGGGCTCCGGCGAAGTTCGGCGGGGTCCGGTGGGTCTGGTGGGGCGGCGGGGCTCCGGCGGCGACAGCGACGGGCGTTGCCAGCGGCCGACGGTGGCGGCGGCGGCGGCTCGGTGATGGCAGCGGCAGCAGCTGCTGCTGCTACTATCGGCAGCGGGGTGGGATGGGTGGCGGGGTGGGAAGGGGCGGTATTTAAGAAGGGGGGAGGTGGCTCAGGGGAGGGGGCAAGGCGGCGACGGAGGAGTCCGGCTCGGACTCCTTGTGCGGTTCGGCAGCGGCGGCGCGCGGCAGGAGACGGCGGCGGCGCGGGCTTGGCCTGGCTCGGCTGGGCCTTCGGCCCAGTCGTGCGCGGGAGTTTTTTTTTAAAACAATTCCGCCGAACAGAAAATAAATCCTAGAAAAATCAATAAAAATCTAAAAATTCCAAAACAAAATTTCACCGTCTAAATAAAAAATTTAGAACAAGATAAACATTTTCTTGGCCCTAAAATGTAGTTTTGATAAACGTGCAATTTTTCCTAAGTTTAAATAAAATAGCCAAAAACTCCGAAACAAAAACTTATTTGATTTTTTAATTAAATCCTCAATATTTCTTTATTTTTTGGAAAGTCATTTTATTCCCTCTCTCATATTTTTATAATAGAAATAATTGAAGATAAAATAAATAAAATCAAATGATCCTATTTTCAAAATTTGAGAAAACTCAAATATGAAAATAAATAAATTCCCAACTCTCTCTCCAAGGGTCCTTGAGTTGCGTAAAATTTCTAGGATCAAGCCAAAAAGCAATAAAATAAGATATACAAAGATGATCTAGTGTATAACATTCCAAATTGAAAAATTGGGATGTTACAGCTAGATGAAATGTCACTTGAGGAAACCATCGAGTTCAAGGCTACTAAGGATGTCATCCCTACCGAAGAATCTGCTGAAGAAATCATTCCAGATCATGAAGAAAATCATGCTGGTGCTACTGAAGAAAATGGCCCAGAAGAAAATGTTGTGCCAAATCAAAGTCGTCAACCTGCTCATCCTCGCATTGCAAATGAAGTGCAGATTGAAAGAATCATCGACGACGTCAATGCACCAGGTCCTCTCACACGCTCAAAAGCTTCAGATTTGTCTAACTTTTGTGGGCATTTTGCTTTTGTCTCTATCACAGAGCCCACCAAAGTTGACGAAGCATTCATGGAGCCTAAGTGGATTCAAGCTATTCAAGATGAATTGCATCAATTCGAGCTCAATAATGTGTGGGAGCTTGTCAAGCGATCAGACCCACGCAAGCACAATATCATCGGCACCAAATGGATCTACCGCAACAAGCAAGATGGAAATGCCCTTGTGGTGAGGAATAAGGCTCGTCTTGTAGCTCAAGGCTACACACATGTAGAAGGAATTGATTCCGATGAAACTTTTGCACCTGTTGCTAGACTTCAGGCTATTCGCATATTGCTTGCTTATGCTACCCATCATAATATCATCTTACATCAAATGGATGTGAAAAGTGCATTCCTCAATGGTAAGCTTGAGTAAGAAGTATATGTTGCTCAACCACCAGGTTTTGAGGATCCAAAACTTCCAGATCACGTCCACAGACTCAACAAGGCCCTCTACGGCCTCAAGCAAGCACCTCGGGCATGGTTTGATACATTGAAGGAATTCCTCATAAAGAAAGGCTTCAAACCTGGTTCACTTGACCCAACTCTTTTCACCAAAGCATATGATGATGAATTATTCGTGTGCCAAATATATGTTGATGATATTATCTTTGGCCGTACTAACCAAGTTACAGTGACGAATTTGCCTATGTGATGAGTGAGGAATATCAAATGTCTATGATGGGAGAGTTGAAATTCTTCTTAGGTCTTCAAATTCATCAATAACGCAATGGCACATTCATATCTTAGGAGAAATACCTCAAGGATGTGTTGAGGAAATTTGGCATGCAAGATTGCAAATGCGTCAAAATCCCTATGCCCACAAATGGCCATCTATGCACCGATGAAAATGGTATAGACTTCGATCAAAAGGTATACCGCTCCATGATTGGATCTTTATTGTATCTATGTGCATATAGGCCGGATATTATGCTTAGTGTTTGCATGTGTGCCTGATTTCAAACACCAAAGGAATCACACCATAAGGCTGTGAAGCATATTCTTTGATATCTAGCTCACACTCCAACACTTGGATTAAGGTATCCCAAGGGCTCGGCTTTTGATTTCATTGGTTATTCTGACTCTGACTATGCTGGTGATCGGGTGGATCACAAGTCAACATCAGGAACATGTCATTTCCTCGGACGATCCTTGGTATGTTGGTCCTCGAAGAAGTAGAACTGTGTATCACTCTCTACTGGTAAAGCTGAGTACATTTCTGCTGGATCTTGTTGTGCTCAATTGCTCTGGATGAAGCAAACCGTCAAGGACTATGGCATCAATGTGAAGAATGTGCATGAGGGAGTCCGGGACTAAGGGATCCTCGGGCGTCCGAGCTATGTGATATGGGCCGGACTGATGGGCCGTGAAGATACAAGATAGAAGACTTTTTCACGTGTCCGGATGGGACTCTCCTTTGCGTGGACGGGAAGCTTGGTGGACGGATCATATGCTTTCCTTTCTCTGTAACCGACTCTGTACAACCCTAGATCCCTCCGGTGTCTATATAAACCGGAGTGTTTAGTCCATAGGGTCGATCATAATCATACAGGCTAGACATCTAGGGTTTAGCCATTGCGATCTCGAGGTAGATCAACTCTTGTAAACCCCTATACTTATCATAGTCCATCAAGCAAGAAGTAGGGTATTACCTCCATTAAGAGGTCCTGGACCTGGGTAAACATCGTGTCCCCTGCCTCCTTGTTACCTTCGATCGTTAGACGCATAGTTTGGGACCCCCTACCCGAGATCTGCCGGTTTTGACACCGACAATTGTGCTTTCATTGAGAGTTCCACTATGTCGTCACCAGAAGGCTCGATGGCTCCATCCACCATCCACAATAATTCCGCCCTGAGCTAGATTTTCCTCCCCGACCAAATCTTCGTATTCGGTGGCTTCGCACTGCGTGCCAACTCGATTGGTCATCTGGAGCAGATCGACAACTACACCCCTGGTCATCGGATCAGGTTTGTAAACCTAAGCTACGTCACTGATATCCGGGGAGACTTGATCTTCCAAGGGTTCGCGACCTCAACCACGGCTCCGGCCTGAGATCCGGAGCACCTCATCAAGTTCGAAGACGGGAGTCTAGGACCCGCCGGACTCTCCGCAGCCATAGAGCTCAACACCAAAGATACGGAGGGGATCGTTTCACCGGCCAACCCAGAGTCATTCCAGGCTCCCTCTATCCCCATTGATCCGGACTCACCTCTGTACACCAACTCCGAACTATCGAGGTCCGGGTTATACGAGATCGGCCAGGGAACTCCTATCCCGCCCCACTCCATGGATTCTCGCTTCCCTGTCCATACCCCACTCTTAAACGAGGCTCTGGACTTAATGCAATCTCTCACTATTACAGAAGGATCGTTGCCGAACTATGCCCAGCCCGCACTAGGGGCTGAGAGCAGGGAATTTTACATCTCACCCACCACCCACTTGATAGCCACCGTCGAGGACTTAACCGACATACTCGATTACGCTTCCAAGGACATCGACGGCATGGACGACGATGCCGGAGAAGAGCAAAGCCAGAACCCGCCGCTCACCAGACGTTGGATGGCTACTTACACATATGACGTGTATATGGTGGACACACCCAAAGAGGATGACTGCGAAGGTTGGAAGGACCCAGTCAAGAATAATTCTCCTGTGGCACCACCAAAGCGTCATCGTCAGTGGCGCCGCTCTAAACCGCACCGAGAAAAAGACAATAATACCGTCACTGGAGACAACAATACTCCGGATAATCCAAAGACCAAGAAGCCCCTATCGAGCCAACATCCGAGCATGATGATTGGGAAGAGGGGCAAGTCAATCCCGATGATCCTATCGTGGATGAGGGCTCGGGGGATAGTAACTACCTACCAACCTCCGAAGAGGATGAGAGCCTGGGCGACGAAGACTTCATCGTACCAGAGGACCCCCTTGAACAAAAGCGCTTCAAGCGCCGGCTAATAGCCATAGCCAGAAGCCTGAAAAATAAGCGGCAACAACTTCAAGCCGATTAGGATTTACTCAACGACAGATGGACTAATGTCCTGGTAGCCAAGGAATACAACCTTGAGTGCCCAACTAAAAGTTACCCAAAGCACAGGGTGCTCTCCCAATTCGACGAAGAGGTCCCAGAGCCTATACCGATAGCACGTAATGTGGCTGACAGACCTGACCGGCCACCTCGTGGTCGAGACAGAGCGGCAACCCAAGCCGAACACCAACCCGCGCCACCTCACCCTAGAGGGAGAGAAACAGCGGCCGCAGGATGCACGCACGACCTATGACAGGACCTGGAAAATAGAGTCGGTCATACAAGATAAATTTATGGATCACGAGGGCGTGCAAAGCCCAAGAAGACGTCCGTCAAGCCTGGCGCGGCACACACAAACTCACACGGGCCGAAAAACGCATACGGACTCCATCCGAACTACGCCGCGTCACCCAATACAGAGGAGCCGCACACCCTATATGCTTCACCGATGAAGTAATGGAGCACCAGTTCCCATAACGGTTTAAACCCATAAACATTGAATCATACGATGGCACCACAGATCTCGAAGTATGGATTGAAGACTTTCTTCTCCATATCCACATGGCCCGTGGTGATGACCTCCATGCCATCAAGTACCTCCCCCTAAAACTTAAGGGACCAGCACGGCATTGGCTGAATAGCCTCCCAGAAAACTCTACTGGAAGCTGGGAAGAATTGGAGGACGCCTTTCGAGAAAACTTCCAAGGTACCAATGTTTGGCCCCCGGATGCCGATGACCTTAGTCATATAATACAGCAACTCGGTGAATCAGCCCGGAAGCTCTGCACCAGGTTCTTAATCAAAAACAACCAAATTGTGGATTTTCAAGACGCCGAAGCCCTCGCGGCCTTCAAACACAGCGTCCGAGATGAGTGGCTCGCCACACACCTCGGCAAAGAGAAACCGAAGACCATGGCAGCCCTTACCGCACTTATGACCCGCTTTTGCATGGGAGAAGATAGCTGGCTCGCTCGTAGAAGCAATAGCACCAGCGACCCAGACACCTCTGAAGTCATAGACGGCAATGGCAAACCACGACGCGATAAGCACAAGCATCGAAACAATACAGAAGACACGGCGGTGATTGTCGGATTCAGTGGCTCAAAATCCGATCAACGGAAGAAGCCATTCAAAGGAAACAAAGATGGTGCATCTAGTTTGGTCAAAATACTTGACCGGCTTTGCCAGATTCATGGCACCCCCAATAAGCCTACCAATCACACCAACAGAAACTTTTGGGTGTTTACACAGGCCGGCAAGCTCAATGCCGAACACAAGGGGGAAAGGCTACCCAGCGAGGACGACGGTAAAGAATCTCGCCCATCGAACACAAGGGGCAGAAGCAATTTCCCCCCGAAGTCAAAATTGTGAATATGATCAATGTCACACACATCCCCAAACGGGAGTGCAAGCGCGCATTAAGGGACGTCTACGCCGTAGAGCCAGTCGCCCCAAAATTTAACCCATGGTCGGCCTGCCCGATCACTTTCGATCGAAAGGACCACCCGACCAGTATCCGTCATGGAGGATCGGCAGCTTTGGTCCTCAATCCAATCATTGACGGATTCCATCTCACGCGAGTCCTCATGGATGGCGGTAGCAGCCTTAACCTGCTCCATCAGGACACCATCCGCAAATTGGGTATTGATCCGTCCAGAATCAAACCCACAAAAACTACCTTTGAAGCAGTAATACCTGGCGTAGAGGCCCGCTGCTCGGGCTCAATAACGTTGGAAGTTCTCTTCGGCTCGCCCGACAACTTACGCAGTGAAGACTTGATCTTTGATATCGTACCCTTCTGAAGTGGCTATCACACACTACTCAGACGGACCACTTTTACTCGATTCAACGCGGAGCCACACTATGGAAACACGAAATGCTCCCTCCGCAAAGAGGAGCACATTGCAACTCTCGCAGCCGAAGTACAGAGCGGCCCACTTAAGCCGCACACCTTGTGGGTCATCAAGCCGCCGGACTTTGTTAAAAGAGTCTGGTTAGTCCCACAACCTAGTGGCTCGGTACATCTAGAGCTAGACTAGTAGTTCCGCCTCCGTCGATCACCACACACACCTGCGGCATTCGTACCGCGGATGCATCATTACGCACTCAAAATACCTTGGGCATCAGTGGAGGCACAATACGGGAAGGTCCATAGTATGACTCGACCCAATATGATCTTCCACCTTTCCTCGTTTACCTTTTACCACACGTGCATTCCAGCCCATGTATCCTACGGACTTACAAGGACTCACCCTGAGCCCAGTTCCCTATGGCAAACGGAAGACCGTTTCCTTCAAGGAACCCCCTCTACAAGACAAAAACGGCACAAACATGCGGCAGGACATCCAAAGGACCCTTCGGACCAAACCTTATTTAGAAGGACCTGTACTGAGCTTTTCTCCTTGTTATTAACATGTAAAATTATTTTGGTGCTTATAGTACCCTGTGTAAGATCACAGCTTCACGTATCAATCAGATCCTGGTCGTGACAATTTTTTCGGTATCAACTTTATTTATAAGATTATAGTCTATCTCTCTAGTTGTCACACATACCTCGACACCCATTGCTAGGGGCTCTACACGGCTACTTATGAGCCGTTAAACGAATGCCCGAACAGCTTTGTAGCAAACTTCGGCGTCCCGAGCTTGGCAGTACATGCAACGGGTCTGAATCATGTCTTTCGTCAATAGTTGGATTGCCCGGCTCCTGTGTTTGCTAACTTACATTCCGTTTGTTCAGCTGGAGTAGTAAACGGAGAACTACTGCGATTGTGTTTCTGGTTCATCCGGTCAAGCACCTCAGTAGAGAAAGCCAAAAACTGACTGTCATGATGCGTCGAGAGCTAGTCAGCCGTTCAGCGACTTACTAAATCTTTAATGATTTTTCCATTTTAAATGAAGGACTTTTTTCAAGTCATACACGTAACGCATCCGTATTCGGAGAGTCACATACGTACCAGGGGCTAGTTTTAGCCCCATCGTCAAACTCCTATGGCTAAGTGAGAGTGGTAAAGCCATATAGTCCAATTTCCTGGTTCGATGCACTGACACCTCCGTCACGGACCAAGACGTTGGGTCAAGAGTGTTAATGTGCCATTCCGAGCACCCCCGTAGCATCTACGTGGGTGTCGAAGCCGACGACTGGAAAACTCTCGGGCATTCAAAAAAATGGCTGTGTAGGAGGAAAGCAATGTTAGATAATGGTGCAAATATTTTACAAAGCCTTAATATCTATAATACACACGATCGGGTCATTCGGATACATTCATTCGAATATGATTTCCTTTGAGCATTGACCCTCTATCAAACGAGCACCCTCTAGGACATTGTTTAAATAACGTTGCGGTGGGCGGTGGTCTTTGCCTTCGGGAGGACCCTCCACTGCGACAACGGCGGCCTTCATCTTGGCCTAGTGCACCTTGAAACAGGTGAAATCCCTCTGTGCACCTGCTTTGCACACCGACCGTTTGATGGCCTCAATGCGGGGCACGGCATCGATGAGTCGCTGCACCAGGCCAAAATAAGAGCTCAAAACAGATTCAGCCGGCCATAGCCGGAGTACAATCTGCTTCATGGCCGCTCCGGAGATCTTTTGTAGCTTGGGCCACTCTGCCATCTGGTCGTTTAGCGGCATCAAATGCTCTTGCATCGCATATGGCGACCAGAACAGCTCCTCCGTCGCATGCCCCTCCTGGGCCTGGTAGAATTGCGTGGCGTCAGCGGTGCTCTTCAGTAGATTCGCAAAGGAGTCTGGAGAACTCCATAGCCGATTAAGTAAGGCATACCTCTAATCAAAAAACTTAGACTATAAAAGAAAGGGCTTACCAGCCGCTATCTGTCCGGCCTATCGGAGCTCCTCGCAGGACATGCGGGATTCGGACCTCGCCTCTTGGGCGTCCTGAAGGGCTTTAGAGAGTTCGGCTGCCTTTGCTTTATTCCCCTCTTCAAGGAGCTCACACTTGTGAGTTGCATCCTTGAGCTCTTGCTCAATTTTGGATATGCCCTCCTCGAACTGGAGCCGGGAGGCCTGTTCATCCTTCAAATCAGCAGTCGGTTCCTCATCGGCTGCATTTGTCACCCTAGCCTACTCCTTCGCACGGGCAAGGTCACCCCTGAGGGTCTCAACCTCGGCAACGCCATCTGTAATTATGCATGAAGCAGTGCATGAGCTTCACTTAAACATTCGCAAACTAATTCAATGGAATATGGAGCACTAGAAGCATACCTTGTGCTTCGTCGAGCCGCTTGTTAATCCGGATATTGGCCTCATCGACCAGCTGCAGTTTCCGTTTTAGTTCGGAAACTTTGGCGGCCTGAGAGGTCGCCGCTAACAGAGAAGACTGATGATTATCAAAAAGGCTAAATATGTATTTGTTGCGGGTACCTATAGACCCTCTGTTCGCCCTCCTTCATTGGCCAAACAGAGTCTCAGGGGCTACTATCTATATATAGACGGATTTTTAGGGAAATATGCTAAAAGACATTACATTGCATACCTCAAAGCCCATTAGTAGGCTTGTGAAGGATCCATCCAGTCTGCTCTTAGCGGACTGAACTTTTTCAACCACCGTACCCATTAAGGTACGGTGCTCCTCTAAGACGGATCCACCTCTGAGACAGATGCACCATGTAGTGCATCCATCAGCTTGTCCGGTGCCTCTGTATTGGTAGAGGTTGCCGCCCCCGTCCTACAGATGGGGCCGCCAATCTGATTCCGAGACCGTATGGCTCTCCGGAATGGTATCCAGCTGAGGGTCCGATGACCCAGGACCCCCATGGCCGGTCTCCATAGGGATTGCGCCCCCATGTCCTCAGCAACCTCCAGTGCCGCATTGGTCGTCCCCCACACTTCTCCGGAGCCCAGAGAAACCCTTTGGGATGACACCTCAGGATCATCCGCCCTAGGTGGCGAGGAAGCCCATGGAGGCGTCTCGCTCTCCATCTTGTCCGACGAAATATCTCCCGATGACGACGATCCTTGAGGAATGTCACGGGTTGGACTGTGATATGAAATTATTCTCATAATCTATAAAGAGGATTGGATGTGAACAAGGCATTGGAAAGTACTCACGATTCGGCAAGGGGCTTGGCGCGGGAGCGGTGCTTAGGAGCGGCCTCGGTGCCCGAATCCGAGTCATCGGATAGGGATACCCTTCCCCTCTTGGATGCCCCCTCCTACGTATCTACAGAGGCCGATCTCTTCTTACCCTTGGGAGGAGGGTCCTCTGCTTCCTCCTCCTCCACCGCCTCCTCCTTGTTGTCGTCCTCGTCTTTGTCTTCCTCGCCAGACGAAGGAGCTTCGGTTCCTCCGGACACGACGCCTGAAGTCTCTTCGGGATGGAGGTCACCTTGGGCCGCCTTGGTCTTCTTCTTCTTCTTGTCCTTCTTCGTCGATGCCTGATAGGGCGCCGGGACCAGCATCTTCATTAACAGAGGATCGGCTGGGTTTTCAGGGAGCAGGGCCGGACACTTTATCCGCTCAGCCTTCTTTAGCCAGTCCTGTTCAGGAGATGGAACTTTCAGGACCCCTCCCTAAGTTTGACAAGCTAAAAAGTGTTCGGCAATATAATACAGACTGGGGATGCCGGATTGTTGCAGTCGAGGCCGGTGTCGTCGGACGTTTATGGCCACGTCTTCTGCTTCTTAAAAAGAAGCTTCCAGATCTTTTTGTGTGTCATGCCATAGAAGTGTTGCAGAGTCCGTGCCCCCTCCGGATTGAACTCCCACATTTTGAGAGGCCGTCATTGGCAAGGGAGCATTCGGCGCATGAGCATCATCTGAATCACATCAGCAAGAGTGATGTCGTACTTTATCATTCTATTGACACGCTTGTGCAGCGCTGACACGTCATCCGGGGACCCCCAATCTACGCCCTTGTTGGTCCAGGATGCGAGCCGCAGTGGAGGTCCAGATCTGAAGGCACGAGCAGCAGCGCACTTGGTGCCGCAGGGCTCGGTAATATAGAACCACTCCTGCTGCCACACCTTGACAGTGTCTATAAATCTTCCTTTGGGCCAGGTAACTTTGTTGAGCTTGCTCACCATGGCGCCGTCGCACTCGGTGTGTTGGCCTTCAACCACCTTTGGCTTCACATTGAAGACCTTGAGCCATAAGCCGAAGTGTGGAGGGATGCGAAAAAATGCTTCACACATGACGATAAACACCGAGATGTGGAGGAAGGAATTTGGGGCATGTCGTGGAATTGTCACGTCAGATGTCCTAGTGAAAGGACTTAGTCGTGGAGCCATCGCAACTAGGAAGCTTGCAGGCGTTAATTAGGACAAGAGACACGAGAGTTTTATACTAGTTTGACCACTTATGATGAAGGTAAAAGCCTATGTCCAGTTGTGATTGGGATTACTTATGTCTCGATAACCAGGGAGCAAGTCGCTTGACCTAGCTCTCGAGTTGTTGTTCTGTGTCCTGAACCGTCGCCGGGTCGTCCCTTTATACACTGAGGTCGACACCCAGCGGCTCTACAGAGTCCCGACCGACTTATAGTGTGATCAAAGCGTATGGTTTTATACAGATTTTTGGAGAAGCCTGTATTTACAAGAAAGTGAGTGGGAGCTCTGTAGCATTTCTGATATTATATGTAGATGGCATATTATTAATTGGAAATGATATAAAATTTCTGGATAGCATAAAGGGATACTTGAATAAAAGTTTTTCAATGAAAGACCTCGGCGAAGCTGCTTACATATTGGGCATCAAGATCTATAGAGAAAGATCAAGACGTTTAATAGGACTTTCACAAAGCACATACCTTGATAAAATTTTGAAAAAGTTCAAAATGGATCAGGCAAAGAAAGGGTTCTTGCCCGTACTACAAGGTATGAAGTTGAGTCAAACTCAATGCCCGACCACAGCAGAAGATAGAGAGAAAATGAAAGATGTTCCCTATGCTTCAGCCATAGGCTCTATCATGTATGCAATGCTGTGTACCAGACCTGACGTATGCTTAGCAATAAGCTTGGCAGGAAGGTACCAAAGTAATCCAGGAGTAGATCACTGGACAGCGGTCAAGAACATCCTAAAATACCTGAAAAGGACTAAGGATATGTTTCTCGTATATCGAGGTGACAAAGAACTAGTCGTAAATGGTTACGTCGATGCAAGCTTTGACACTGATCCGGATGATTCTAAATCGCAAACCAGATACGTGTTTTTATTAAACGGTGGAGCTGTAAGTTGGTGTAGTTCTAAACAAAGCGTCGTGGCGGGATCTACATGTGAAGCGGAGTACATAGCTGCTTCGGAAGCAGCAAATGAAGGAGTCTAGATGAAGGAGTTCATTTCCGATCTAGGTGTCATACCTAGTGCATCGAGACCAATGAAAATCTTCTGTGACAATACTGGTGCAATTGCCTTGGCAAAGGAATCCAGATTTCACAAGAGGACCAAGCACATCAAGAGACGCTTCAATTCCATTCGGGACCAAGTCCAAGTGGGAGACATAGAGATTTGCAAGATACATACGGATCTGAATGTTGCAGACCCGTTGACTAAGCCACTCTCACGAGCAAAACATAATCAGCACCAAGACTCCATGGGTGTTAGAATCATTACTATGTAATCTAGATTATTGACTCTAGTGCAAGTGGGAGACTAAAGGAAATATGCCCTAGAGGCAATAATAAAGTTATTATTTATTTCCTCATATCATGATAAATGTCTATTATTCATGCTAGAATTGTATTAAACGGAAACATGATACATGTGTGAATACATAGACAAACATATAGTCACTAGTATGCCTCTACTTGACTAGCTCATTAATCAAAGATGGTTGTGTTTCCTAACCATAGACATGTGTTGTCATTTGATTAATGGGATCACATCATTAGGAGAATGATGTGATTGACATGACCCATTCCATTAGCCTAGCAATTGACCGTTTAGTATATTGCTATTGCTTTCTTCATGACTTATACATGTTCCTGTAACTATGAGAATTATGCAACTCCCGTTTACCAGAGGAACACTTTGGGTACTACCAAACGTCACAACGTAACTGGGTGATTATAAAGGAGTACTACAGGTGTCTTCGAAGGTACATGTTGAGTTGGCGTATTTCGAGATTAGGTTTTGTCACTCCGATTGTCGGAGAGGTATCTCTGGGCCCTCTCGGTAATGCACATCATTATAAGACTTGCAAGCAATGTGATCAAATGAGTTGGTTATGGGAAGATGCATTACGGAACGAGTAAAGAGACTTGCCGGTAACGAGATTGAACTAGGTATTGGATACCGACGATCAAATCTCAGGCAAGTAACATACCGATGCCAAAGGGAACAACGTATGTTGTTATGCGGTTTGACCGATAAAGATCTTCGTAGAATATGTAGGAACCAATATGGGTATCCAGGTTCCGCTATTGGTTATTGACCGAGAATAGTTCTAGGTCATGTCTACATAGTTCTCGAACCCGTAGGGTCCGCACGCTTAACGTTACGATGACAGTTTTATTATGAGTTTATAAGTTTTGATGTACCGAAGTTTGTTCGGAGTCCCGGATCTGATCACGGACGTAACGAGGAGTCCTGAAATGGTCGAGATATAAAGATCGATATATTGGAAGCCTATATTTGGACATCCGAATCGTTCTGGGTGAAATCGGCATTTTACCGGAGTACCGGGAGGTTACCGGAACCCCCCGGGGGGTTATTGGGCCAACATGGGCCTCGAGGGAGAAGAGGGAAGGAGGCAGGAGGGGGCCGCACGCCCCTCCCCTTCCTAATCCGAATAGGACAAGGGAAGGGGGGCGGCGCCCCCCCTTTCCTTCCCCTCTTCCTCCTCTTTCCCCCCTTCTCCTATTCCAACTAGGAAAGAAGGGAGTCCTACTCCCGGTGGGAGTAGGACTCCCCCACTTGGCGCGCCCTCCTTGGCCGGCCGCCTCCTCCCCCCTGGCTCCTTTATATACGGGGGCGGGGGGCACCCCATAGACGTGTGCGGTGCCCCCCTCCACCATATTCCATCTCGGTCATATCGTCGTGGAGTTTAGGCGAAGCCCTGCGCCGGTAGAGCATCATCATCGTCACCACGCCGTCGTGCTGACGGAACTCATCCCCGAAGCTTTGCTGGATCGGAGCCCGGGGATCGTCATCAAGCTGAACGTGTGCTGAACTCGGAGGTGCCGTACATTCGGTGCTTGGATCGGTCGGATCGTGAAGACGTACGACTACATCAACCGCGTTGTGCTAACGCTTCCGCTTACAGTCTACGAGGGTACATGGACAACACTCTCCCCTCTCGTTGCTATGCCATCACCATGATCTTGCGTGTACGTAGGAATTTTTTTGAAATTACTACGTTCCCCAACAGCTCCTACCCTTGCCAAGATCAAGGCTCTGTTGGGGAACGGGTTAACGGGCATTGACCTGGTTCGGGTCTGGCTTGCCTAGCGAGTTATCCCATTGAGCCGCCGTACCGTCTTAATGTGCGAATATACTGGCGCCAAGAATGACCCCCTGCACCATAGCCCTGACGACTTACCTTCTCATGTTGTTGATGACATGACCAAATCTCTTATCAACGAGAGTCTGGCGGATTGCGGCAAAGTGGGTCTAGCCCCGTTCTCCAAAGATAACCCGGTTCCAAAGGTAAAACACCCATATGAAATACTTATCTTATTCTCTTAATGCTTCATCCATACTCATAATATGCTTACTCCTTGTAGGCGGGTGATAAATTTTGGAAAGTTAAATATGATCATGAAGCGGCCAAGAGAGCCAGGAAAGAAAAGAAAGCCGCCAGGGAAGAAGTTTTCAAAAGGAAGGGCAAGAAAGCTACTACTTCTGACTTGCTTCGGCTGGCGGACTCTTCTGAGCCGGAGGTAGCCCTTGACTCCCTTGGCTTATTTTTTAATCATCTTATTGACACTGATCATCAGCAGGAGGACACTGGGACAAGCCATAGCAAGGCTGACGAGGTAACTATCCTTTCCTCCGACTCCGAGCCTTTGCCAAGACAGAAAATCCACAGAGTGACCCGAAAAGTAAGATTTTCTCATCCTCTAGCTCATCACGATCCTCAATTTCTTTTGAAGCAGAAAATTCATGAGAGACGGAGGTAGACCCGGACCAGCAAGGACGTGGAGCTCTCCTCCGGCTTACCAAATACTCCAAGGAAACGCCAAAACAAGGTTAGCTCTATTTTAACTAAGTTTTACCCCTTGGCGGGTCTCTTTCATCAACCACTCAATCCCTCTGACTCGGATTATCAGGATACTTCCCCTTCCTCCGGCGAGTCATTGCAGTCTAATCTGCCAACTTTTAAGACTGCACCAGGGTACAATAAGCCGCTCACTTTTGTAGTTATTGTAATCTTCTTGCTTCTGTATTAATGCTTTTATTTTGAACGCAGTGGTCAAGCTAAACCCAGCAAGAGGGTTAAAAAGAATAAACCAACTGAAGAAAGAGTCGCAACTAAGCCGGCTCTTGAAACAACCGTGCCGGAGTTAAGCACTCATGAACCGCCACCTGAACCAGCACAAGATGTGTCACCTCCTACCGACCTGCCCACTAACCAAGGTGCTACCGACTCAAAAAATCCCAAGCCTCCAAGCCCAACCCGGATAGATGATCCTTCCAATGCTAATGTCGAGATCACCGGAACCGGCTATCACTACTAGGAAAAGGGCTATAGATAGGATTGATTCTAATGGCGCACCGTGGAAGCAGTGCGCCACTACTATATACTAATGGCGCACCTGTTTGTGATACGCCATTAGTGTGGAAGACACTAATGGCGCACCGTAAACAGGGTGCGCCACTAGTATGAATTATTTTTTTTCCATTTTCCCATACATACTAATGGCGCATCGGGTCCATAATGCGCCATTACTATCTATAACTACTAATGGCGCACCAAGCAGGCAGTGCGCCATTACTGTAAATTTTGTTTTATTCTTTTTTTTGGAAAACTACTAATGGCGCATCGTGGCACAGTGCGCCATTACTAGTTTAAACTAGTAATGGCGCACTCAGAGGAGATGCGCCATTAGTATATATACTTATTATTTTTACTTTTTTGCAAAACTACTAATGGCGCACCGTAGGCTGATGCGCCATTAGTAACCAGGGTTACTAATGGCGCATTTTCCTACGGTGCGCCATTAGTAACCTGGGACCAACAAGATATTTTGGACAGCCCACACCTACCCACTCACTTTCCCCACTTCATTCCATCCACCTCCTTCTCCAAGCTTTCGGCCATCTCCTCCTCCTCACCTCATTTCCACCATAGATTCAACAAAATTAAGTGGTGAAATTACCTTTTTTTGATAGGTAAGTAAGGGAAAGCTATCTTCATGATATAGATCTACTTTTTTTTCTCCCTAGCTCGCTCCAACAACGTGCACATGCACTTTTTGTGGCCTAGCTAGATCTATGTATGTTTGTGGTGTTGCATGTGTTTGTGGTGTTGCATATATGTTTGTGTTTGAAGGTACCGGTATTTGAAATATGCGATAGTTGCCAATATTTTGCCGGAATGTTTTGATTCATTTCCGTTTCGGCGAGAATTTTGGCACTATGCATTCTTTTTGGTCCTATTTTTAGGGAAGGTCATGCCAAATTTTTTCTTGGTTCTAACATATCGTTTTGCTCTACCCCGCAGGCGACCATGGTCCGCACGATGACTGAAGGCATCGTGAATAGGTTTTTGAGCTCCGCGAAGGCCGAGATGCTTCAAAAGAACGAGACGGAGATAAGATGTCCATGTCGAAGATGCAAGCTGAAGAGCCTTATTGCGGACCCGGATTCCGGGCAGGTGCGGGACCATGCGCTCTTGCGTGGTTTCATGGATGGCTGTCGGTGGCAAGGTGATGAAGATGACTATCAAGTCGTCCATGGCCAGGGCCGGGCAAGAAATGAGGAAGGGCAACAAGACAAGTACCACCGCGGCGAGGGCGGGCGAGAAGACGAAGAATCTCTAGGACATGATCACGACGGTGATGCTGTACACAGTCATCATGTAGAAGATGTCGTACATGATGATGAGGAAGATCAAGACAAAGGGAATGATCATGAAGATGAAGATGCTGGAGCAGACGACGATGGAGGCTGGGTGCAGGACCCTCATATTCAAGAGCTGCTTCTCAAGCGGACGGATAACGCAAGAGCTGCCGCCCGAGAGAAAGCCAAGCTGGATCAACTGGAGATAGACGCGGTTACTCCATTGTATGAAGGATGCGGGCCCGAGGATACCCGCCTGAATGTAACACTCATGGCTCTGGAGATGAAGGTAAAACACAAAATGACCGACGCATGCTTCGACGAGAACATGTCATTCTGGCACGAACGTCTTCCCAAGGGGAACAAGTGCCCGACCAGTTTCGAGGAGGCGAAGAAAATCGTGTGTCCTCTGGATTTACCGCACGTGAAATACCATGTGTGCATGAACAATTGCATCATTTATCGGGACGAGCACGCGGAGTCTACCATATGTCCGGTGTGCGGCGTCACTCGATACAAGAAGAGGAAGAAAGCTCCTCGAAAATCGGTATGGTACTTTCCGATCACTCCTCATCTGCAGCGGTATTTCGCGGACCCTAAGGTAGCAAAGCTCCTGCGTTGGCACACGGATAGGGAGGAGAAGAAGCGAGAAGATGACGCAAATGATCCGGAGATAGATAAAAAAGACAAGATGCAGAATAACCCTAAGGATGCGAGCCAGTGGCAAGCGTTGAACTTCGAATACCCAGAATTTGGGAACGATCCAAGGAACATCGTGCTGGGCGCGAGCACCGATGGAGTCAATCCATTTGGCAGCCAGAGAAGCACAGATAGCACCTGGCCTGTGTTTGTGTGGATGTACAACCTTCCCCCTGGTTGTGCATGAAGAGGAAGTACATTCACATGAGTATGCTAATTGAAGGGCCGAAACAACCAGGGAACGACATCAATCTGTATCTGGGGCTGCTGAAAGAGGAGCTTGACACGCTGTGGAAAACGCCAGCCAATACGTGGGAGGCCGCAGAGAAAGAATATTTCCCTATGAGAGCCGCACTGCTCACGACGGTGCACGACTATCTCGGTTACGGATATCTCGCGGGGCAGGTAGTCCACGTATTTTCTGGATGCGTAAGGTGCATGGATGACACAACGTATCGCCAGCTAGATAGAGATCCCGGGTCTTCGAAAACCATGTTCATGGGACATCGAAGGTGGCTTCGCGACGATGACCCGTGGAGGAAACGCAAGGATCTGTTCGATGGTGAAATCGAACCCCGAAAACGCCCGTGTACGAGGAGCAGAGAGGAAATAGACAAGCTGTTGAAAAATTGGAAAGACTGCCCACTGCTGGGAAAGAAGCGAAAGGCGCCAGAGCCGCTGCTGAAGGTATGGAAAACGAGGTCTGTTTCTGGGACTTGCCGTACTGGAAGATCCACCGTGTGCCTCACAGCCTTGATGTCATGCATATCACGAAGAACGTGTGCGAGAGTCTGCTTGGTACCCTGCTCAACATGCCAGAGAGGACCAAAGATGGGCCGAAAGCAAGGGCAGACTTGAAATCAATGGGCATCAGGCAGGAGCTTCACGCTAATGATGATGATGATGATGATGATGAGGCGAAGCAGGACACGGAAAGTCGTCGCAAAGGCAAAAAGGCCAAGAAGACCGGAAATGACTACCCTCCCGCGTGCTTCACTCTAAGTCAGGAGGAGATCGAGCAGTTTTTCACCAGCCTCCTAGGAGTAAAACTTCCTTACGGTTACGCGGGGAAGATAATCAGATACCTAGACCCAGCGAAGCAGAAGTTCAGCGGGATGAAGTCTCACGACTGTCACGTGCTGATGACGCAGATACTTCCAGTTGCAATCCGTGGGATCATGGACGCGCACGTCCGTGAAACGCTATTTGGCCTATGCAACTTTTTCGACGTCATCTCTCGGAAGTCGATTGGCGTGAGGCAACTCAGAAGGCTACAGGAAGAGATCGTGGTGATACTATGCGAGCTTGAGATGTACTTCCCGCCCGCATTCTTCGACGTTATGGTGCATCTGCTGGTCCATATAGTGGAGGATATCATCCAACTCGGGCCGACGTTCCTGCACAGCATGATGCCGTTCGAAAGGATGAATGGTGTCATCAAAGGATACGTTCGCAACATGTCACGTCCAAAGGGAAGCATAGCCAGGGGCTTTCTAACCGAAGAGTGCATCTCCTACTGCACGAATTATCTAGGCATCGAGAACCCCGTTGGTCTGCCCGTCAACAAGCACCTCGGCAGGCTCGCTGGATGGGGTCACCATGAGGGTCGCCGCGAAATGCATGTCGACTTCGAGGGTCGACTCGCCGACTTTGAAAGAGCAAACCTAGTCGCGCTACAACACATAGACGTGGTCGATCCTTGGGTGGTAGAGCACAAAACCTTTATTAAGAAGACGTATAATGACCGAGGCCAACAGAGGACGGACGGAGATATACTCAAAGAGCACAACTCATGTTTCACGCGTTTGTTCAAGTAGAAGCTTCTGTCGTACCCTTTACATGAGGATTCTTCCGCGGAAGAACAACTCATATTCGCCTTCTCACAGGGCGCCGAGCACAACCTGATGACCTATGAGGCATACGATATCAACGGCTACACATTCTACACCGAGGACAAGGACATGAAGAGCGATGGTTATCAGAACTCCGGGGTAATGATGGAATCCTACACCGGTAACGACAAGGACAGATACTACGGAAGGATCGAGGAGATCTGGGAGCTGAGCTACGCTGGAGAGAAGGTCCCGATGTTCCGTGTCAGATGGGCCAAAAACATCATAAAAGAAGACCGGTATTTCACCACCATGGTTATACCCGAAGCCAAATCCAAGACCGCGGGCGCAAACGTCACCGCGAAAAATGAGCCATGGGTACTGGCTTCCCAAGTGGACCAATGCTTCTTCATTACCGACCCGCCAAAGCCCAGTCGTGTTGTCGTGAGGAGAGGCAAAAGGAAGATCATCGGAATGGATGGAGTAGCTAATGAGCAAGACTTCGACAAGTACGGCGACCCGAAGATCGAACATGACGACGACGATGAAGTAGCAGCACACACCACAAGAAGAAGCAGGACCACCCTACCTAAAGGACGTCCGTTCCACAGAAGAACTCCGTTTGCGAAAAAGAAGGGCAAGAAGATTGTGAACAGATAGCTAGCTAAGACCGATTGTATTTAAATCGTAGTCTTCATTTCTCGATTGTATTTCATGGGCAACTTTTGATATCATGAATATTTTTAAATTTCATGGGCACTTTTTGAATTCATGAGGACACTTGATCTCGATTCCCCCTCCATCTCGATCTCGATCCCCCTCCATCTCGATCGCACCCGCACCCTCCCCCGCTAGCTGCACCCATCGCAACCCTCCCCCGCTCCACCGCCGGAGCACCCGGCCCCCCGCACCCGCACTTTTTGAACATATTTTTTAAATTTTTTTTTACTATTTTTATAAAAAATATTACTGTTATAATTTAAACAAGTTTGAACATATTTAAACACAAATAAATATAAAAAACAGCATTTAAAATGCATAAAAAATATTACTGTTATGATTTAAACAAGTTTGAACATATTTAAACACAAATAAATATAAAAAACACCATTTAAAATGCATAAAAAAATATTGGGGATCCTGGGAATCGAACCCAGGACCTCCTGGTGTGTGTGCTGCGTGTTGACCAGTCGGGCTAGTGCGTGGGTTCTGTTGTAGATAGGGTTGGGCTATAGATATGGCTACTAGGCTAGGTTAAAACAAAATTCTAATGGCACACCGAGGGGTGGTGTGCCATTAGAACAGTCGTACTTATGGCGCACCTGCGTGTGGTGCGCCATTAGAAAGCTTCCCTCCACCTATTCCCCTCTGGCCTCTCTCCCTCCCTCGCCAGATCCCCCCCCCACTCGACCTAACTTTGCCCCCGCGCCGTCGCCCCCCGACGCCCAGCCGTTGCCGGAGCTTCAACGCCGGCGTCTTCCTCAGTCCGGGCACGGGGTGCAGGACGACGACCGCGGCCGCCGGCCTTCCCACGGCCAACTGAGGCATCCCTTCGACGACGCTGCTGCCGCCGACCCCGACCCCAACCCCGACCCTGACCGCTACGGCGACCGGTCGCGCCTGCCCAGGTACCTCTCCTCCTTCCTCCTTCCTCCCTCTCCATCCTTCCTCCCTCCCCAACCTATGCATGGTGATTCCTCCCTTCTCCTCCACCCCCTCACCTGCAAACCCTAGGGCCATGGCGGCAGGCTTCTTGCTCCCTTGTAAGAACATCCTCTCTGTTGGCCTACATGTATTTCAGAGAACAAATTCGTAGTTCATTTCATTCTGTTGGCCTGCATTAGGTAAGCATCAAGTGGATTTAACTATTTTAGATAGTTTCAGTTAACTGTTTTGCGTTTCCTGAAGAGGTTCACCTATAGTTTCAAAAATTCAGTCACTGGATATATGCAATAATTTACAAAGAGCAAGTGATGTAGAGCAAAAATTCAGCAAATGATGTATAGTTTCAAAAATTCCGTGAAACTGAACCTACCCTATTGCTTCATGTAGCAAAGGCGGCAATGCAAGCAAGATCATGCTTGGCTTAGCCAAATTCATGTTACTGAATTTTTTTCAACATGATAAAATTGTCATGCTACTAAATGTTATAGAAATGCAAGGGAACACAGAAATACTAGGGCACACAACATTTAGAGTACTCTGAAATTCAGTTCTGAAATTTTTTGTTAGATAGTGGCTACACTAATCTAGAGTAGTATCCCAATCTGATGGAGTACTTGATTTGGGGGACTGAACTTACGCTTATGTATGCCATCAGAAGCAGTTTGAAATCATTATTCTCTCTTTTCCTTGCAGGTTTGGGCAACTTCAGTCGGTTGATCTTGAATCCATTGAGCCTTCACTTAGAGCTGGTACTCATCCATGTAACTATTCACATTTCCATGTAGGATGGTTGCCTATCACTTACTAGTGTGCTATTGCCCCTTAGTCCAAAGACTAATAGCTATGACAAAGTCTATGTTTATAAAGCGGTAAAGCGAAGCGAGGCGCTAGGGGGGCGCCTCACTGCTTAAGAGATAAAGCGTAAAGCGAGGCGACGCTTTACACAGACTCTGAACCTGATGGGCAGTATAATAGAGCACCATTTAGTGAGACATATACATGTTGATTCTAATCCACCAGTGAGCCCATATATTTTGATCCATCCACTAAGTAGTAAGCAACTAGCCAATTGCTATAAGAGAGGCAGTAGCACCTAACAGCAGAGGAGTTGTGCATAGCATAACACACAACAGAGTAGAAAAGGCTGGTGCAGATCTGAGGAAGCTGCTGCCAGAGGAGAGAGGAAAGAGCTAAAAGCCTGGATATTTGCACGCTCTGGTTTTGGTTCTCTCTCTTTCTTTCCCCTCCTATAACTGTTTCACATGTGAGCCCAGCCCTGTTTCCCTGCCAGGAATCTCTGTACCCTGCCTGGCAAGTCTAAGGCGTCCTCTCTGCCTTAAAGCGCCAATCAGGACGCCTAAGCAGGCGCTTCAGACGCTTTAGTGTCTAAGGCGGACGCCTTAGACACATGTCTAAAGCGAGTTGGACGCTTTGAGCCTGGAGGGCGCTCTAACGCTTAAGCGTCGCTTAAGCGACGCTTTAGGGACGCTTTACAAACAGAGGACAAAGTATAATTCCTTGTAGTGTTTAAGTATAACAAATTTCAGAGAAATGCATGCAGAAGCTAGATCAGTACCAGCTAGCTAGCTAGCTAGTAGTAGTACTACTCCTACTGTTCTTTCCTTTCTTTTGGTAGTACTACTGCTAGTAGTAGTACTACTGCTACTGTTCTTATGTGTGCTGTCCACAGATTGGTGTATAGTCCTCCTTCGAACCCAACTTTTTCACCAGGTGGAACCAATGTGATTAACTTTAGGATCATTCTGTATGCATTTTCGCTGGTAAGAAGGCGCGCCCACAAAGCCATCTTCCACGTGCTTGACCATCCAGGTCCATCTTCCCCTAGTAAGAAACAACAATGTATTAACTTTCGATTTGAGGAGAAATGTCCCTTTACTAGTAGGTGAGATAAACCAGTACTAGGAAAATATTTCTTGTTGCACCCTTTCTTGGCAAAACACATATAGCTACAAGTTTGTGTCTTATGTTTTCACTTGATAAGCGATGCTCCTAAGGCACATCCCGATAGTAAACCATTAATTCCAGCAATGAAGTTCAATAATGTGTATTCTTATTAGACTAGCACAATGCCCGTTTGCTGCCACGGATTAAAAATTACACTGCAAGATTAAGATGATTATACTGCTATCTGTGCCAGACCACACCATCCATATCTGCTCTTATACACCCCCTTTGTGCTAGATCGAAGTCCAACAGTGGGTGTGGCGACTGTCAACAGTCATGATGATGGACAGATTGCCACAACCATTTGATTTTCTTTTGCATTCATCCTATTGTCAAAACATGCACAATTATTTGACTAATTCCATAGTATTGCTCGATACGGTTGATTCAAAAAGCAGGACAGACAAAAAGGACATATCAAATGTGGACATGTACTGTAAGGAAAGCATAAGCTATTTTATACCGAACAAGTAAAATCATAAGACTAATCTGCTGTATCCATTACTATATTTGGTCCATAGATGTTTATGACTCTGAGCCATGATCTGTAAAAATACATTTGTCATTCTTTCTGTGTTTGTACAGACTTTCTAAACTATTGATGATTTTTTGTTGGGAGACATATTATATCTGGAATGGAAGCTCACATAAGTTGAGCTGATTTTTGTCCATATGAAAGCAGAGGACCATATGGTCTGTGGCTGGGTTTTGTCTCTGACCATCGTGTCGTGATGAATTTGCAGGTACCCCGAGAGGCCCTTGAGTTTGCCGGAATGTCGATTAACTTCCGTTCCGGCAAATTCGGGTACTCCATATGTCCTATTTTCAGCAAAGGTCATGCTGAAATTTTCCGTGAATTTTAGCATGACTTTGCTAAAAATAGGACATATGGGGTACTTGCGACTAATGCATGGGCCGGGCTATCTTAGTACTTAGTGAAGTAGGATCAACTGCCCTGCCATTCTTGCTGCATTAAATCATAGGTGGCAATAGAGCCAAGTGATTAGGCCCAACTTAGAATTATCCTTAGCATCGATAAACCCTAGATGATAAACCCAACATAGGTGGCAATAGAGCCAAGATTAGGCCCAACCTAGGGTGCCTCGGCATCGATAAACCCTAAATGATAAAAACTTAACTTGGTTGCCCCGGATGCCTCGGTGTCGATGAGAACCTAAATGATGAAAGCTTAGGCTTTTAGGGTGCCTCGGTGTCGACAAACCCTAAATCATGAGACCATGATCTTGTTCCTTGACAATAACCATATTTTTGACCAAACTTTTTTCCTATTTAGAGAGAAACATGGACCACAATGATGAGGCCGGTGGTTCGGGCGGCAAGCAATTCTGGGAGCTGTCCCAAGAGATGGAGGAACAACCTCACCGCTATGATGACGCCGCG
Organism: Triticum aestivum; assembly: GCF_018294505.1. Classification (NCBI taxonomy): domain Eukaryota; kingdom Viridiplantae; phylum Streptophyta; class Magnoliopsida; order Poales; family Poaceae; genus Triticum; species Triticum aestivum. The sequence continues at coordinate 598,180,349 of NC_057810.1, forward strand.
GAAGACACCGATCCTGATTACACAACCCCTAGTGGCGTCGGGGATGACACCACTGATGGTGCCGCCAAGGATGCCACCACTGATGATGGCGGCGCACACACAGATGGTGGCGGCGCAGACACAGATGGCAGCCAACCGAAGAAGCAAAGGAAGGACCGGCGCCCGAATGCGCTCCGCACCGTCAAGGAGGAATTCACTCAAGTGGACTCCGACAGGAATCCAACGGAGCCCAAACATATAGTCAAGGGGTACTCGGTTCAGCTCGGGTGCATTCTCCGGTGCACCGTCTCGATCAACACCGAGAACCTTAGGCATAAGGACCGAGGGAATTTGCGCAACCTCCTCTTCACGAAGCTGCACGAACGATACAAGTTCCCCGCCGAATTTGAAAACACACGCCTCTCAGGGAATAAAGTGAACAATGCCGCCCTCACGAAGATGAGCACGGCCATGTCTACTTGGAGAAGCGCGGTGAAGAGAATGATTGATAAAGGTGATAGTTATGACAAGATCAAGGCGAAATATCCTTTGATGAGCGAAGATGAGTACAAGGAGTTCAAGATCAAGTGCCAGAGCCCCGCAACCTCCGAATCAAGTCAGTGGGGGAAAGAAATGCGGGAGTTGAACTTAGGGGAACACAAACTCGGTCCCGGCGGTTATAGAGTGGCGGAGCCTATATGGGACAAGGAGGACGTGGAGCGTGCCGAGCAAGGCCTACCGCCCCGCTTCGAGAAATACAGTGGTGACAAGCAGACCAGGAACTATGTCAGGGCCCGGTACAAGGAGGACCCGATAACAAAGGAGCTTACCACGGATCTGAAGACCAGGGCGCTTGGGCTTGTTCTGGTAAGGAATACACCCCCGCGTAATTAGCTCCATATGGTTGCACTCTAATTAATCCCCAATATTTCTAAATGGTTCATGTTCCTTTCGCAGGACAATGAAAGCAGTAGCGCGGGGTCGTCTAAGAGCTCCCCTTTCGACACCCCTTTAAATAGGGCGTTGAACGTAATGAAAAAGAAGGATAAGCTCGATAAGCCGACGTCAGCTAGTCGTGTGGCCGGCAAAGGCTTGTCCACAAAATGGGGGTCATACTATACCGCTGGTGTGCGGAAGGAGAAAAAGACCAGCTCGGAAAGCCAGATGCGCGAGGTTGAAGAACTCAAGGCACAAGTGGCGCAGATTCCGGAGCTTGTCCATGAGCAAGTGCAACAACAACTTGGAACGACGCTCAACGCCATGGTGCCTACGTTGATTCATGGGCTGACGACGTGGATTGCGGGTGGCCAAATGGGGCCTCCCCCGGTTCCCAGCTTCACGGCCAGCAACTCGCACAGCGTGGCGGCGGCACCATTGGTGTCTCCGGCGGCGGCGCCATTGGTGTCTCCGGCGGCGGCGCCATTGGTGTCTCCGGTGGCGGCACCATTGGTGTCTCCGGCGGCGGCGCCAAGGATGCCTACTACGCCCTCCATCACATGCGGGCGATCGCAAGGGACCATCATCACCTTCTGCTACCAGATAATCTCAAAGATTGGGCCGCGAGCTTGTCGGCAGTCCAGGACGCGGACCTCAGACAAGAATTCTTTCGCATCCAGTCGGAGTTTGCGGACGTCATCCATCAAGATGTCCTTCATACCCCGGGGCAGTTCTTCCTCAGATATCAACCATCCAACAGTGAGATAGATGAAACGCTACAAATGCAGGGTGACAACGACCGTGATTTCATGACCATCACGACAGATGGCGGCTTCACCCACGCTCCTGTCCGATGAGTTGAGTCGAAAGTAGTGATGTGTAGTTCTGAAACATTGATTGGCTCATGTTGTAATTAAACTTTAATGAATTCGGATGTCTCTTTGGTTTGGACGGTTGTTCAACTTAGATGTAATCGATGCTATTTATTAGTAGGACCATGAATCGTGCTATTAATGTCTTGCTTTTCTCTTCCGGTCCTTTTGTTGCATACTTACACATTGCTTATGTATTGTCTGTTGTTTGGCTTGTGCATAGAGATGCCGTCGTATGTCGTGTACAAGGGTAAGGTTCCCGGAGTCTACGATGACTGGGAGGAGTGTCGGAGACAGGTTCACCGTTTCAGCGGTAACAGTTACAAAGGGTACACCACTAGGGCGGAGGCCGAATCTAGATACGCCCGCTATCTAGCGGGAGAGAGGAGGGAGCGTTGGAGGAACCGGATGAAGACCAGTTTGATCGCGATGATGCTCATCATGATGACCACAACTCTCTTCTATGTGATGGTAGTTTAGATGATCGATATCGACTTGTAATGTGAAGGCAAACTCGATACTCGCGGTCTTGAGACTTGTAATGTTTTATCTTTGTCCGGTCTTTTGAATCCGGAGACTAATATGATGAATTGTATTCGGAGACTAATCTTCTATTGTATTTGATGAATCGGATGTTGCTGTGTGCTGCTGTCTATATTCTATGCAATAATATATTTTGTAACCTGTGCAAAAATCAGAAAAGCAAAAAAAATAAAACCTAATATTCATACTAATGGCGCACCACACAAGACACTAATGGCGCACTGTGATCATCACACTAATGGCGCATTAGCTGCTGGTGCGCCATTAGAATACCAAAGCACATTTGTACATATGGCCCCCGGGAGGCATTCTAATGGCGCACTGCAGGCTATACTAATATCGCACTACGCGGTGCGCCATTAGAACACCAGATACTAATGGCGCACCAGTAGTGCGCCATTAGAATTTAATTCTAATGGCGTGATGCTAGTGGCGCACTAGTAGTGCGCCATTAGAAGGCAAATTCGGTGCGCCACTAGCATGCCTTTTCCTAGTAGTGTCATCATTTTCCTTTGGGGCATTGATCAGACTTGCCCATTCTTGAACGGTGGATTGGTACCTTGTACCTTCAGACATCCAAACAATTCTCCCATCTGGATAAAAATGTGCTGTGGAGTAGAATTGCATGATAAGTTCATCATTCCAATTTGTGAGCTTTTGCCCAACAAAATCAGCAACTCCACAACCAACAAAGCTGTCTTGCCCTCCAGGATAGTGTTGTTCATTCTCCTTGATGTATTTCCAGCCAACCCACCTCATGTCACAAACTATGGGCTTCTTGTCCAATAAGATTGTCTCGTAGAAGTCCTGTAGTTCTTTTGTATGGAACCTGTAATCAGCAGCAGTTCTTCTCCTTGTGGCATATGGATCTGCCATTCTCCACAGTCTCAGCCCTGAATCCTTCCTGATTTTCATGTCCTCAGCCACAGGATGGGCATCATTGTGGTATGGTATCTTGGGCTTGAGTTTTCTTAGAACCTGTCCTTCTTCATCTTCCTCCTCAGCAACATTGGGCACTGGGGCCTTGTTCTTCTCAGCAGCTGGAATACTCCTGGTATTCCTCTTTGGTGCAGACTTGGCCTTGGGGGAAACTTTGGGTGCTTCCTTGGGCTTAGATGTTGCAACCCTTGATCTGATTGCATCACCCATAAGCTTAGGTGCCTTTGGTGCTGGTGCAGCAAGCTCTTCCTCTTCCATCATGGAAGGTTTCCCAACAACTCTGGCCATGGTCTTCTTGACCCTTTCCTTCCTCTTCTTGCTTTCTTCAGCTGGCTCTTCGGGATCAGGATTTTCAGGCAGTTGAGTTGATGCTCTGGCCTTGGGCATAGGTTGCCTTCTTGCAGGCCTTTTAATCTTCATGCCTGGCTTTATATCCTTTGTTGAGCCATATTCCTTTTTGAGCACCACTTTCTTGGAGGTAACCTCATCTTCCTCAGCCTTGTAGTCTCCATCCTCTGAATCTGAAGTTCTTTTCCTCGTTTGCCTAGTTGCAGCCTTAGGCAAATTGCTAGGAGTACTTCTGCTCCCTTCATCTGAAGTACTGGAGGGACTAGTGCCCTCACTCAAGTCCATCTGCTCTTCTGTCCTGTTCTGGCTGTCACTTTGATCAGACATACTGCAAAAGCTGACTGCTGACCCTGTGAAGAGTTATAGATGAGATAGAAAAGATGAGCATCACAAAATGCAGAGGTTTTTGCAAAAGAATGACTCAAAAGTTCAGTTTTAGTTTTCCACAGAAAGCATTTCGGATCCACCGATTTTCAAACTCGGTGATACCGAAGCAGTTTTGGAAACTAAACTGATGATCTCGGTTGGACCGAGTTTCAGTTTGGTGGTACCGAGTCTGCTAGGGTTTCACAGAATTCTCAAATCGGTTGCATCGATTAGTAATTCTCGGTCAGACTGAGAGTCACTAGTGCAATGGCATAAGCCAAATCGGTGAGACCGAGTTTTTTAACTCGGTGGGTCCGAGATGGTTTCGGCGGAAACCTAAACCTAAAAATTTGAATCACATCTAATCTATGAACTACTTTGGCTGGATAGAAGAGTTTCAATCGTGGCAAGAATCAATATGAAAGCAATGTGCTAGGAATCAGACGTGGATAGCACAAAGGTCAAGTCCATACCCTAACTTGGCGGTGGACTTGCTACGGCGGCAACGGCGGGTACGAAATCCATTGACGGCGGTGAAGACCAGCGACAGGAGGCTGCTGGCGACGAGGAGACGATCCGGAGACCATGATGGCAGAGCGAGCTGTTGCGCGGGCGAAGGGTTTCGGAGAAATTTCCAAAATTTTGCCCGTGGCTATATATAGCCCGACCCTGTCGGTGTGACCGAGTGGAACAACTCGGTGGCACCGAGATGCATAATTGTGTTCAGTTACAGCAAATCGGTGAGACCAAAAAGTTCAAATCGGTTGCACCGAGATTGAAAACTCAGATCAACTTGATGATCTCGGTAGGACCAAAATGGAAGGATTGGTCAGACCGAGAATCACTAAGAGGTTTTGGAAGTTTAAGTCTATGACGAATCGGGGACTCCGAGTGCTCCTCACGCAGAGTGGTTCGAATCTGACTTGATCAAATTTTGTGATGTAGCATGAATAGAGTTTGGGACGAGAAAAGCATAGATAGCTAAAGATTTCACAAGAGGACCAAGCACATCAAGAGACGCTTCAATTCCATTCGGGACCAAGTCCAAGTGGGAGATATAGAGATTTGCAAGATACATACGGATCTGAATGTTGGAGACCCGTTGACTAAGCCACTCTCACGAGCAAAACATGATCAGCGCCAAGACTCCATGGGTGTTAGAATCATTACTATGTAATCTAGATTATTGACTCTAGTGCAAATGGGAGACTAAAGGAAATATGCCCTAGAGGCAATAATAAAGTTATTATTTATTTCCTCATATCATGATAAATGTCTATTATTCATGCTAGAATTGTATTAACCGGAAACATGATACATGTGTGAATACATAGACAAACATATAGTCACTAGTATGCCTCTACTTGACTAGCTCATTAATCAAAGATGGTTGTGTTTCCTAACCATAGACATGTGTTGTCATTTGATTAATGGGATCACATCATTAGGAGAATGATGTGATTGACATGACCCATTCCATTAGCCTAGCAATTGACCGTTTAGTATATTGCTATTGCTTTCTTCATGACTTATACATGTTCCTGTAACTATGAGAATTATGCAACTCCCGTTTACCAGAGGAACACTTTGGGTACTACCAAATGTCACAACGTAAATGGTTATTATAAAGGAGTACTACAGGTGTCTTCGAAGGTACATGTTGAGTTGGCGTATTTCGAGATTAGGTTTTGTCACTCCGATTGTCGGAGAGGTATCTCTGGGCCCTCTCGGTAATGCACATCATTATAAGACTTGCAAGCAATGTGACCAAATGAGTTGGTTATGGGATGATGCATTACGGAACGAGTAAAGAGACTTGCCGGTAACGAGATTGAACTAGGTATTGGATACCGACGATCAAATCTCGGGCAAGTAACATACCGATGCCAAAGGGAACAACGTATGTTGTTATGCGGTTTGACCGATAAAGATCTTCGTAGAATATGTAGGAACCAATATGGGCATCCAGGTTCCGCTATTGGTTATTGACCGAGAATAGTTCTAGGTCATGTCTACATAGTTCTCGAACCCGTAGGGTCCGCACGCTTAACGTTACGATGACAGTTTTATTATGAGTTTATAAGTTTTGATGTACCGAAGTTTGTTCGGAGTCCCGGATCTGATCACGGACGTAACGAGGAGTCCTGAAATGGTCGAGACATAAAGATCGATATATTGGAAGCCTATATTTGGACATCCGAATCGTTCTGGGTGAAATCGGCATTTTACCGGAGTACCGGGAGGTTACCGGAACCCCCCGGGGGGTTATTGGGCCTACATGGGCCTCGAGGGAGAAGAGGGAAGGAGGCAGGAGGGGGCCGCACGCCCCTCCCCTTCCTAATCCGAATAGGACAAGGGAAGGGGGCGGCGCCCCCCCTTTCCTTCCCCTCTTCCTCCTCTTTCCCCCCTTCTCCTATTCCAACTAGGAAAGAAGGGAGTCCTACTCCCGGTGGGAGTAGGACTCCCCCACTTGGCGCGCCCTCCTTGGCCGGCCGCCTCCTCCCCCCTGGCTCCTTTATATACGGGGGCGGGGGGCACCCCATAGACGTGTGCGGTGCCCCCCTCCACCAGATTCCACCTCGGTCATATTGTCGCGGAGTTTAGGCGAAGCCTTGCGCCGGTAGAGCATCATCATCGTCACCACGCCGTCGTGCTGACGGAACTCATCCCCGAAGCTTTGCTGGATCGGAGCCCAGGGATCGTCATCAAGATGAACGTGTGCTAAACTCGGAGGTGCCGTACGTTCGGTGCTTGGATCGGTCGGATCGTGAAGACGTACGACTACATCAACCGCGTTGTGCTAACGCTTCCGCTTACAGTCTACGAGGGTACGTGGACAACACTCTCCCCTCTCGTTGCTATGCCATCACCATGATCTTGCGTGTACGTAGGAATTTTTTTGAAATTACTACGTTCCCCAACAGCTCCTACCCTTGCCAAGATCAAGGCTCTGTTGGGGAACGGGTTAACGGGCATTGACCTGGTTCGGGTCTGGCTTGCCTGGCGAGTTATCCCATTGAGCTGCCGTACCGTCTTAATGTGCGAATATACTGGCACCAAGAATGACCCCCTGCACCATAGCCCTGACGACTTACCTTCTCATGTTGTTGATGACATGACCAAATCTCTTATCAACGAGAGTCTGGCGGATTGCGGCAAAGTGGGTCTAGCCCCGTTCTGCAAAGATAACCCGGTTCCAAAGGTAAAACACCCATATGAAATACTTATCTTATTCTCTTAATGCTTCATCCATACTCATAATATGCTTACTCCTTGTAGGCGGGTGATAACTTTTGGAAAGTTAAATATGATCATGAAGCGGCCAAGAGAGCTAGGAAAGAAAAGAAAGCCGCCAGGGAAGAAGTTTTCAAAAGGAAGGGCTGGAAAGCTACTACTTCTGACTTGCTTCGGTTGGCGGACTCTTCTGAGCCGGAGGTAGTCCTTGACTCCCTTGGCTTATTTTTTAATCATCTTATTGACACTGATCATCAGCAGGAGGACACTGGGACAAGCCGTAGCAAGGCTGACGAGGTAACTATCCTTTCCTCCGACTCCGAGCCTTTGCCAAGACAGAAAATCCACAGAGTGACCCGGAAAGTAAGATTTTCTCATCCTCTAGCTCATCATGATCCTCAATTTCTTTTGAAGCAGAAAATTCATGAGAGCCGGAGGTAGACCCGGACCAGCAAGGATGTGGAGCTCTCCTCCGGCTTACCAAATACTCCAAGGAAACGCCAAAACAAGGTCACCTCTATTTTAACTAAGTTTTACCCCTTGGCGGGTCTCTTTCATCAACCACTCAATCCCTCTGACTCGGATTATCAGGATACTTCCCCTTCCTCCTGCGAGTCATTGCAGTCTAATCTGCCAACTTTTAAGACTGCACCAGGGTACAATAAGCCGCTCACTTTTGTAGTTATTGTAATCTTCTTGCTTCTGTATTAATGCTTTTATTTTGAACGCAGTGGTCAAGCTAAACCCAGCAAGAGGGTTAAAAAGAATAAACCAACTGCAGAAAGAGTCGCAACTAAGCCGGCTCTTGAAACAACCGTGCCGGAGTTAAGCACTCATGAACCGCCACCTGAACCAACACAAGATGTGTCACCTCCTACCGACCTGCCCACTAACCAAGGTGCTACCGACTCAAAAAATCCCAAGCCTCCAAGCCCAACCCGGATATATGATCCTTCCAATGCTGATGTCGAGATCACCGGAACCGGCTATGCTGAGCCGGGGAGGCCAACTGTGCTGGCCAAATGCCCCGCTAAGGAAGAACTTCTGGACCAGCGCCGAGTCAAGATGGATGTCACCAATTATGCTCATATGAGCATTGGAGATGTCTTCTCTGGCTATATGAGCCAAGTGCACAACAGTTGGAACCTCGAGATTGACATGGTGAAGCAGATACACCATAAATTCAAGGTATAACCCGTTTTCTCTTGTTCATTACCCTTTAGTATGTTAGTCCCCAAGTCTGCTTCTTAAGATGCTTATGCTGTAGACTTAGAAACAAACTTGACAACATAAAGAAAGGACAAATTTCCGGCTTACCATGTAGTCCCCAAGGGGCAGCTTAACCAATATAGTTGAGCCGGCTCTTTATAGAGAAATTCTTATGGGTCTTTGAACAGCGGTATGCATTAGCCCCCAAGTGTCAAGTTTTATTGCTTCCAAAATGCTTGGGAGTTGCTCATATAAATCACCATATAATGAATCATCATAGAAAAGAAAAACTCTATAGGACATTAGCCCCCAAGTGCCAAGTGTTATTGCTGGCAAAATTCTTGGGACTTTAATACTGCATAATCAACTTGATTTGAATTTTTCCCTTGTATAGGCTACCATGAGTCAACTCGAGTATGAGGCGACCAATCTAAAGAGCCGCCTTGAAGTCCAAGAGTTGGAACTTGAGAAGGCCAACAGCAAGTTTGAATTCAGTGTTTCTGAACAGGAGAAACTGAAGAAAGAATTTGAGACTGAGAAGAAAGCCCGGGCGGATGAAAAGACCGCTTTGATAAGCCGAGCTGAAAAAGCAGAAATGGCTCTGGAAGAAGTCACTAGAGAACTGTCTGGGTTAAAGCGCCATATTTCTCAAATGGTCGCAACCATCTTTGGTAAGTCGCCTTGCCATTGTGTACATATCTTAAGTCGTGCAATAGAGTATATGCCAGAAATTAACTCTTCTGATGATGCTTTGTACAGGCCCCAGAAGCTCAAATTTAAACCACAACATGCTGACGAAACTGAAAGCCATGTATACCTTGGTGGAACAATTGTACACTGGGTCATAACGGACAATTGCTTCGGTGGCCTTGTCCAATGAGATGCCAACCCTCCTAACACAAGTCTTGAGGAAGCTTTCCATCCTTCCACAACTGATCAATGAACTAAGATGGTCAGCTGCAAGAGCCGGAGCAATAAATGCTCTAAGCCAGGCTAAGGCCTGGCTACCTGAACTAGACCCAGAGGATATCTCCATTGGTTACCCAAGTCTGAAGGAAGATGGCACGCCATTTGAGGATGCGGATTTTCTTGCCTGTGTCAAAGAGATATGCCCCATGGTGACTCTGATAGCCACTGAAGTAGATCTTACCAAGTACCAGGCGGTTTATGATGAAGAGAATTGAAGAACTCCCACACCTCAATATGACGTGACTAGTCTAACTCCCCCAATTCGTAAGCATACCTTTGCTCCTGAAGTCGACCCGGCCGGTCTTGTTTATGATGAAGCTGAATTTGAAGCCTTAAACAACATTAACTGGTCATCATCAACCTTCCAGGAAAAGGAGTAGAGCACAAGCACGGAGAGGGCTAACCCAGACGCTTTCGGCCAATCCTGAAGGTGAACCTATCATGGCGGCTCATTACCTGGTGTAAAAACAATGCAAACTATTTGGACTTAATGAGTCCTGTAATAGGATAGAGATAACTCTGTTGTGGCCGTGCCATCGTGCATGTTTTGATGCTTAACATGCTTAAACCGCCTTGTTGTATTCGTGAACATAGTTGATCATATTTGAAAAACTGTCCTTCAAATAAACTGCCAGGCAGGGCAAAAGGTTGTCAAAACAATCATAGATTATCTGGTTTATAGAAAACACAACTATGATCTTATGCTTAAAACTTCGCAACTTGCACCATCGGTTCATATGACCCGGTCAGTAAGGATAAAGGCCCCAATATTTGGATACCCGAAAAGCACAATGATGCTTATGGATTGGTGACTCATCAATCGATATTGAACCGGTCTATAGCAATCATACTTAAAATTGTAAGCCTCAGGAAAAACCTGAAGTCAAACAATTGGGGCTTCCAAAGACAACTTAAATCAAAAGGAGAAGTAAAAATAGCAAGGCTGCTGATTCGAATACGATCAGTGAACCGTTCCAGAGAGGTTTTAAACTAAGATTTGAATACGATCATGTAGCCCGCAATGGCTTTGGCATTGCGCCGATCAAGAGGGTACCAACAGCTGTGTTCTCTTTGGTTCGAATACAACCTATGTTTGAACAGGAAGCCCCATAAGGACCTTGAGAGTTTTTTTAACAACTCTGATTCGAATATGATCAAAGTCGGTTCCCAAAAGGGGTTAAGATATGCTTTGAATACGATCAAGAAGCCCCCAAGTGCGCTCGGAAGTGTGCCAATCAAAAGGGTATCGACAGCTATGTTCTCTTTGGTTCGAATACGACCTATGTTTGAAAAGGAAGCCCCTAAGTGATCATAATTTCTAACGGCTAGATTCGAATACGATCATAAGCCGAGTCAGAACGGGATGAGCTGGATCAAATATGATCAGCCCCCGAGTGATCATTTGAGAAAATAATGATGATGATAATGACAAATTTACCTTGTGAAGAGGAAAAAGGACAGAGGTCCTGCTTTATTATTTATCATAATATATACATTGGCAAAATATATACATCAGTGGAGCCTATGGCTCAAGTGTAATAGGGCCGAAGATGAGCAGTATTCCACGGCCTCCGGGTCTCTTCCTCCGACTTACGTGAGTCTTTGTGCTCTCGAACGTTAATAAGGTAATATGACCCGTTGTTCAAGTTCTTCTTGACCACAAATGGCCCTTCCCAAGGTGGGGATAACTTGTGAGCATCAGTTTGATCATGGATGAACCGGAGCACTAAATCACCTTCCTGAAAGGATCTGAATTTAACTCGGCGGCTGTGATAACGGCGCAAGTCCTGTTGGTAAATCGCCGAACGAGCTGCTACCAAGTCGCGGTGTTCATCTAATAGATCAAGAGCATCCTTGCGTGCCTGTTCATTGTCTGCCTCGACATAAGCGGCCACACGAGGTGAATTGTGGCGGATGTCACTAGGGAGAACTGCCTCAGCTCCGTAGACCATGAAGAAAGGTGTATAACCCGTAGATCTGTTAAGAGTAGTGTTGATGCTCCATAACACAGAGGGTAACTCCTCAACCCAACAACCCGGCGTCCATTGCAGGGGGACCAAAAGACGGGGCTTAATGCCTTTCAGGATCTCCTGATTGGCTCTCTCGGCTTGACCATTGGACTGAGGGTGAGCTACTGATGAAACATCAAGCCGGATATGCTCATGTTGACAGAATTCCTCCATGGCGCCTTTAGACAGATTAGTGCCATTGTCAGTTATAATGCTGTGTGGAAAGCCAAAGCGAAATATCACCTTCTTCATGAATTGAACTGATGTGGCTGCGTCACACTTACTGACCGGCTCTGCCTCAACCCACTTTGTGAACTTATCAACTGCCACCAAGAGGTGATTATTTTTATCTTTCGAACTTTTGAAAGGCCCAACACTGTCAAGCCCCCAGACTATGAACGGACAAGTAATTGGAATCATCCTCAATTCTTGAGCCGACACATGAGCCTGCATTGAGAACTTCTGACAACCGTCACATTTACTGACAAGATCCTCCGCGTCAGCATGAGCCGTCAGCCAATAAAACCCATGACGAAAAGCCTTAGCCACGAGGGATTTTGACCCGACGTGATGACCGCAATCTCCTTCATGAATCTCACGGAGAATTTTTTGGCCTTCTTCAGGAGAGACGCAATGCTGAAACGCCCCTGTAACACTACAATGATGCAACTCACCGTTGACAATCGTCATGGACTTAGACCGCCGGGTTATCTGCCTGGCCAAGGTTTCATCCTTAGGCAACTGACCCGTGTCATATAAGCCAGGTACGGCACCGTCCAATCTGGAATGGCATGAAGAGCCGCCACCAGCTGTGCTTCCGGGTTAGGAATAGCCAAATCTTCCTCTGTGAGTAGCTTGACAGAAAGGTTATGTAGAACATCCAAGAAAGTATTAGGTGGCACCGGCTTACGCTGAGACCCCAGCCGGCTTAAGGCGTCGGCCGCCTCGTTCTTTCTTTGGTCAATGTGCTCCACCTGATAACCCTTGAAGTGCCCCACAATTGCATCAACCTCACGGTGATAAGCCGCCATGAGAGGATCCTTTGAATCCCACTTGCCTGATACTTGATGAGCCACTAGATCTGAGTCGCCAAAGCACCTTACCCGGCTTAAATTCATCTCTTTAGCCATCCGGAGACCATGGAGCAAGGCTTCATACTCAGCTGTGTTGTTAGTACAAGGAAACATCAACCGAAGCACATAACAAAATTTATCACCTCGAGGGGAAGCCAAAATAACTCCACCCCCGAGCCTTCCAATTGCCTAGACCCGTCAAAATGAATTGTCCAATATGTATTGTCCGGCTTTTGCTCAGGCATCTAGAGCTCTGTCCAATCATTGATGAAGTCCACCAGCGCTTGAGATTTAATAGTTGTGTATGGCACATATTTTAAACCATGAGGCCCAAGTTCAATGGCCCATTTGGCGATTCGCCCTGTGGCCTCTCTGTTCTGAATGATATCCCCCAAAGGGGCAGAACTAACCACAGTGATGGGATGGCCAAAGAAATATTGCTTAAGCTTCCGGCTTGCCATGAACACCCCATTGACGAGCTTTTTCCAATGTGGATATCGCTGCTTGGACTCAATCAGTACCTCACTAATGTAATAAACCGGTCATTGGACCGGGTGCTCCTTGCCAGCCTCCTTACGTTCCACCACTATGGCCACGCTGATGGCACGCGTGTTAGCAGCCACCTATAGTAACAAGGGTTCATTGTCAATGGGAGCAGCTAGAACCGGTGGCTCAGCCAACTGTCTCTTAAGATCTTCAAAAGCAGCGTTCGTGGCGTCACTCCAAGTATAGCTATCCGTCTTCTTCATCATCTAATACAGCGGTATAGTCTTCTTCCCTAACTGGCTTATGAACTGGCTTAAAGTGGTGATACGACCTGCCAAACGCTGAACATCATTGATACATGCTGGTTTGGCCAGAGAAGTGATGGCCTTGATCTTCTCCGGGTTAGCCTCGATGCCCCTGTTAGAAACCAGAAAGCAAAAGCTTGCCTGCAGGTACACCGAAAACACACTTGGCTGGGTTAAGCATCATTTCGTAAACCCGGAGATTGTCAAAGGTTTCCTTGAGATCATCAATCAAAGTTTCCTTCTCCCTGGATTTAACCACTATGCCATCCACATAAGAATGAACATTGTGCCCAATCTGATCATGAAGACAATTCTGCACACATCGCTAGTAAGTCGCCTAGGCACTCTTGAGCCCAAAAGGCATTGAAACATAGCAGAAGGCTCCAAACGGAGTAATGAATGCCGTCTTCTCCTGGCCCTTAACCGCCATCTTGATCTGATGATAACCAGAGTAAGCATCCAAAAAACTCAAACGCTCACACCCCACCGTAGCATCGATGATTTGATCAATACGAGGGAGAGCAAAAGGATCAGCCGGAAAAGCCTTGTTTAAGTCTGTGTAATCGACACACATACGCCAAGTGTCGTTTTTCTTAAGGACTAGCACCGGGTTAGCCAGCCACTCTAGATGAAATACTTCAATCATTAACCCAGCCACCAAGAGCCGGGCCACTTCCTCACCAATGGCCTTCCGTCTTTCCTCATTAAACCGCCGAAGAAACTGCTTGACCGGCTTAAACTTCAGATCAACATTAAGAGTGTGCTCAGCGATTTCTCTCGGTACACCTAGCATGTCTGATGGTTTCCATGCAAAAATGTCCCGATCTCACGGATGAACTCGATGAGCACGCCTTCCTATTTGGGATCCAAATTAGGACTGATGTTGAACTGCTTGGATGAATCGCCCGGAAGAAAATCGACAAGCTTAGTCTCATCGGCCGACTTAAACTTCATGACCGGCTCATGCTCTATGGTTGGCTTCTTTAAAGATGTCATGTCTGCTGGGTCAACATTGTCCTTGTAGAATTTTAACTCTTCCGCCGTGCAGACCGACTCTGCATACACGGCGTCACCCTCTTCACATTCCAGGGCCACCTTGCGGCTGCTGTGCACCGTGATGGTTCCCTTATAACCCGGCATCTTGAGTTGCAAGTATACATAACACGGTCGTGCCATGAATTTGGCGTAAGCCGGCCGCCCAAATAGAGCATGATACGGGCTCTTGATCTGGACTACCTCAAACATCAATTTCTCAGTTCTAGAGTCAACTTCATCCCCAAAGGCTACCTCCAATTCGATCTTGCCGACCGGATACGCCGACTTACCGGGTACGACTCCATAGAAAACAATGTTGGACTTCTTAAGGTTCTTATCAGTTAGCCCCATGCGACGGAAGGTCTCGTAATAAAGGATATTGATGCTACTGCCTCCATCCATCAGCACCTTGGTGAACTTGTATCCACCCACTTGAGGGGCCACTACCAGGGCTAAGTGACCCGGATTGTCAAGCCGGGGAGGGTGATCCTCTCTACTCCATACGATAGGCTGCTCAGACCACCTCAAATAACGAGGAATTGCCGGATCATCCGCATTCACGGCCCTCTTATGAAGCTTCTGGTCCCGTTTACATAAACTAGTTGTAAACACATGGTATCGCCCACTATTCAACTGCTTTGGATTGCTCTGGTATCCACCTTGCTGCTGCTGATGACTGCCCTGGCCAGACTGTTGGTTATATCCACCCCGATTTCCCTGGGAATTTTGAAAATTGGGATTTGACCCGCCACCCGAGCCATGAAAACCACCACCACCTGAGCCGCCCGGGCCATTGTTACCATCAAACATGTTGGAATTTTTGAAAGACTTCATGATCATGCAGTCCTTCTATAAATGAGTAGCCGGCTTCTCCTTGGTACCATGTCTCGGACAAGGCTCATTCAACAATTGCTCAAGTGTGGGTCCTGACACGCTGGATCGAGGTGGTGGCCTCCCCTTGAGCCGCTGGTTATTACCCTACGCACTGGTGTTAGCCACGAAATCCAAACTACCGTCAGCCTTACGTGTATTACCTCCTTGATTTGCCGAGTTGTGCTGAGAGCCCTTGCCGCTGCCGTTCTTCTTTCCCTTCCCCGCCCTTTCCTCATCAGACTCAGGATCCTTGGTACTATCAGAATCAGCATACTTGACCAGAGCCGCCATCAGCGTGCCCATATAATTACAATCACGTTTCAGCCGCCCCAACTTTTGTTTCAAAGGCAAGAAACGACAATTCTTCTCCAACATTAAGACTGCAGTGCCGGCGTCCATCTTATCAGATGAATGTATAATGCCTTTAACCCGGCGTACCCAATGGGTTGTAGACTCGCCCTCTTCTTGCTTGTAGTTCGTCAGATCCACGATCGACATGGGCTGCTTCCATGTGTCTTTGAAGTTCTGGATGAACCGGGCCTTTAACTCCGCCCATGAACTAATTGAATTACGTGGCAGGCCTTTCAACCAGGTGTGGGCGGTTCTATCCAACATTATGGTGAAGTACTTAGCCATTGCAGCGTCGGTAACCTCCAATAGCTCCATAGGCATCTTGTAGCTCTCAATCCATGCCCCGGGCTATAAGTCGGCTGTGTAATTCGGCACCTTCCTGGGTCCCTTTAAATCTTTGGGCAACCGCTCATTACGTAGAGCCGGCACTAGACATGGGACTCCTCCTGTCCGGGTGGTAACACCTGCCTCGATAGAAGTCGTCGAAAAACCCGGATACGGCTGGTAAGCCGTCAACTAAGCCGCTTGCTCAGCCGCCTGTTGAGCCGCCCGTTCAGCCTCTCGCCGTAGACTCTCTTGATCTACTAAGTTAACGGCCTCATGACGTGTCGGGTTAAGCCCACCTGGCTGGTCACGGCGTCTAACATTGCTTGATACAGCCGCTGAATCCATGTTCCCGCTATAACTCGGGCTTCGGCTTGTACGAGGGGTCGAGTGGATCCTGTCTCGGCTGTATGAGTATGCCTCCTGCTGTGCTAAAGCCGTCTAAGAAGTTCCCTGACCCGGCGGGTTTCAACTGCGACCGGAGAATCGCCATCAATTGGGAGAGCCGCCATCGTGTCGCTGCAGCTATCATGTTCTCCAATGGGTTAGAGTAATGACATGGGGGTGTTGGTACGTACTGAGGTGGCACCATGTTCACGCGGGGAGGTCCCATTACTAGTGGTTGAAACGGTGCACCGTCCCCGGGTATCGCAACATGGTTCGTTCCTGTGCGCGGAGGGAGCCATGGGGGGTTGCCTGTCTGTGGGGTAAGCCACGACGGGTTACTAGGCCCTGCTCCTAGCATGTTAAAAAGATTATGAGGATCATAAACCGGGGGAAGTCGAGACTGAGTCTTCCGATACCTTCTCCTCATGACCTCATTAGTTGCGTTCTGGTCTTGCGTGAGCTGGAAAGGATGTGCCTGGATCTGCTGAGCCTGAACATCCAGACCCGCCCGCTCTGCGGCTATCCTGACAGCTTCTGCTGCCAGGTCTTCCTTAGCTTGCGCCATATCCAACTTTAGCATGCATTCAATAAGCAAAAGTAAATCATCTCATGCGTCAGTACATCGTCGAATATTATCACTAGTACATCACGAATAGTGTCATACATATAACATCACTAATACAACTAATACTCTAGCACACGACGGGTATCGGCGCGGGAAGTGGACACCCACAGAGAAGGTACCATCACGGGATCATAGCTCCAGTGAGATCCCCGGAGAACCTGCCAGGTATTGGAGAACGGCCTATGCTCCAACGCAAACAAGTAGCGACGGACGTGCACGTCCTCCTCACTGACACGGTGACGCACCACCTCCACGGAGTCCTCGAGTCTCTGGATTGTCACTGGCCCACGCGACCGCCACCAAAGAAGGTTTGGGTCAACGACAGGCTGGCTCCTCACCAACCTGCGCCCCCGGGTAGGTAGCGCCTCCCAGTACCACCCCGGCTGAGCCCAGTCCCGGACATGGCCGATCTGGTCAAGCGGGTGTCGTCCTCCACCGACTCGACGACGAGGATGCGGGATAGGCATCGTCCACGTCGAGGCGGGAAAAAATGCTTTAACTAAAAAATCACATAATTAGTACTTAGTTCTTACTAACTAAATAGAAGAAGGTCAAATTTTACTCATTTTATTATGCATTACACTAGTGTTTATTCATCATCTAGGAAAACATAACCTAAGAAAAAAATCCCAGCCGCATCTGTATCCAATTCATTTCCACCCATAGATGAACCCTAACTAATTTGATGCAACTAAAATTTGAAGAACCCTATCTAGGCAGAGGTAGGGGAGGGGGAGGAGCAGGCGTGCTCACCTTGGGTGCCTGCAGCAAGAGAGGGGCAGGCGGCGTCGAGGTCGGGCTTGGGGCTCGGGCGCACGACGGAGGGCGGCGTCGAGGTCGGGGCCGGGGGCGGCGTCCGGGGCGGTGTTGAGGTCTGGGGCTGGGGCGGCGTTGAATCCGGGGTCGGGGGCGGCGTAGAGGGTGTGCGGAGAGTGCGCGGAGACCGACGGGCGATGGCGGCGGCGAGAGCGGAGGAGTTCGATTTGGGGGGAAGTGGCCGTGGGGAAGGACGAACGCGGTGGTTAAGTCAGAAGTAGCAGTAGCGCGTTCCGGAAAGCGCGCTACTGCTACAATAGCTACAGTGCATTCTGGTATACGCGCTACGGCTACTACTTTCTCCTTTTTCCCCTTTTTCATTTATTTTTCATCACATTTTATTTTTTCCCTTTCACCTTCTTCTATTTCTTTCATTTTCAATTACCTTTCTATTTGCTTTTCATTTAATTTTATATCCTTTAGTAGTAGCGAGTTTAGGACAAAATGCGCTGCTACAAATAAAGTAGCAGTAGCGCTGTTCCATACAGATCGCTACTGCTATGTGTACCATATCGGCTAAGCCGTGAGAATTTTAGTAGTAACGTGTATGCAGCAAGACACGCTACTGCTACGAAGTTATCTGCAGCGCGGTTTCCGCAGGCGTGCTGCTGCAACTTAGCACCAGCGTGCTTTTTTGACCCACGCTACTGCTAAAATTCTGTGTATAAGGTTTTCCCTGGTAGTGCTAGTATATGAAAGTGACAACATAGGAGACTCTCTATATGAAGAACATTATGCTACTTTGAAGCACAAGTGTGGAAAAAGATAGTAACATTGTCCCCCTTTTTTATTTTCTTTTTTGGGCCTTTTTTTGGCCTTCCCTTTTTTATTTTATTTGTCCTTTCTCTTTTTAGGGGACAATGCTCTAATAATGATGAGCGCGGTTTCCGCAGGCGTGCTGCTGCAACTTAGCACCAGCGTGCTTTTTTGACCCACGCTACTGCTAAAATTCTGTGTATAAGGTTTTCCCTAGTAGTGCTAGTATATGAAAGTGACAACATAGGAGACTCTCTATATGAAGAACATTATGCTACTTTGAAGCACAAGTGTGGAAAAAGATAGTAACATTGTCCCCCTTTTTTATTTTCTTTTTTGGGCCTTTTTTTGGCCTTCCGTTTTTTATTTTATTTGGCCTTTCTCTTTTTAGGGGACAATGCTCTAATAATGATGATCATCACACTTTTATTTATTTACAACTCATGAATTACAACTCGATACTAGAACAAAATATGACTATATGAATGCCTCCGGTGGTGTACCGGGATATGCAATGAATCAAGAGTGACATGTATGAAAAATTATGAAGGTGGCTTTACCACAAATACGATGTCAACTACATGATCATGCAAAAGCAATATGACAATGATGAAATGTGTCATGATGAACGGAATGGGGGAAAGTTGCATGGCAATATATCTCGGAATGACTATGGAAATGGCATAATAGGTAGGTATGGTGGCTGTTTTGAGGAAGATATAAGGAGGTTTATGTGTGACAGAGCATATCATATCATGGGGTTTGGATGCACCATCGAAGTTTGCACCAACTCTCAAGGTGAGAAAGGGTAATGCACGGTACCGAAGAGGCTAGCAATGATGGAAGGGTAAGAGTGCATATAATCCATGAACTCACATTAGTCATAAAGAACTCATATACTTATTGCACAAGTTTATTATCCCTCGAAGAAAAGTACTACTACACATGATCCTAGGGGAAGGGTTGGTAGGAGTTAACCATCACGCGATCCTGACCTCCACTCATAAGGAAGGCAATCAAAAGAGCACCCCATGCTACAAATTTGTTACACAACTTTTACCATACGTGCATGCTACAGGACATGCCAACTTCAACACAAGTATTTCTCAATTTCATAATTACCCAACTAGCATGACTCTAATATTACCACCTCTATATCTCAAAACAATTATCAAGCATCAAATTGATCATAGCATCCAACTCACTTCCTATGATAGTTTTTATTATACCCAACTCGAATGCCCATCATTCTAGGACCAATTGTATAACCATAGAAAATACCATGCTGTTCTAAAAGACTCTCAAAATAATATAAGTGAATCATGAGAGATCAACAATTTCTACAAAATAAAACCACCGCCGTGCTCTAAAAAGATATAAGTGAAGCACTAGAACAAAATTATCTAGGTCAAAAGATATAAGTGAAGCACATAGAGTATTCTAATAAATTCCAAATCATGTTGTGTCTCTCCCAAAAGTTTGTTGGGGAACGTAGCAGAAATTCAAAAAATTTCCTACGTAACACCAAGATCTATCTATGGAGAGACCAGCAACGAGTAGAAAGGGGAGTGCATCTACATACCCTTGTAGATCGCTAAGCGGAAGCGTTCAAGTGAACGGGGTTGATGGAGTCGTACTCGTCGTGATTCAGATCACCGATGATCCTAGTGCCGAACGGACGGCACCTCCGCGTTCAACACACGTACAGCTCGACGATGTCTCCCACGCCTTGATCCAGCAAGGAGAGAGGGAGAGGTTGAGGAAGACTCCATCCAGCAGCAGCACAACGGCGTGGTGGTGATGGAGGAGCGTGGCAATCCTGCAGGGCTTCGCCAAGCACCTACGGGAGAGGAGGAGGTGTCACGGGAGGGAGGGAGGCGCCAAGGGCTCAGGTATGGATGCCCTCCCTCCCTTCCACTATATATAGGGGCAGGGGAGAGGGGGGAGGCGCAGCCTTTCCCCTTCCTCCAAGGAAGGGGTGCGGCTAAGAGGGGGGGGAGGAGTCCATCCTCCCCAAGGCACCTCGCAGGTGCCTTCCCCCTTTAGGACTCTCCCCTTTTTCCTATATCTTGGCGCATGGGCCTCTAGGGGCTGGTGCCCTTGGCCCATGTAGGCCAAGGCGCACCCCCTACAGCCCATGTGGCCCCCCGGGGCAGGTGGCCCCACCCAGTGGGCCCCCGGGACCCTTCCGGTGGTCCCGGTACAATACCGATGACCCCGAAACTTGTCCCGATGGCCGAAACAGGACTTCCTATATATAAATCTTTACCTCCGGACCATTCCGGAACTCCTCGTGACGTCCGGGATCTCATCCGAGACTCCGAAAAACATTCGGTAACCACATACAAACTTCCTTTATAACCCTAGCGTCATCGAACCTTAAGTGTGTAGACCCTACGGGTTCGGGAGACATGTAGTCATGACCGAGATGTTCTCCGGTCAATAACCAACAGCGGGATCTGGATACCCATGTTGGCTCCCACATGTTCCACGATGATCTCATCGGATGAACCACGATGTCAAGGACTCAATCAATCCCGTATACAATTCCCTTTGTCTAGCGGTATGGTACTTGCCCGAGATTCGATCGTCGGCATACCGATACCTTGTTCAATCTCGTTACCGGCAAGTCTCTTTACTCGTTCCGTAACACATCATCCCGTGATCAACCCCTTGGTCACATTGTGCACATTATGATGATGTCCTACCGAGTGGGCCCAGAGATACCTCTCCGTTTACACGGAGTGACAAAATCCCAATCTCGATTCGTGCCAACCCAACAGACACTTTCAGAGATACCCGTAGTGTACCTTTATAGCCACCCAGTTACGTTGTGACGTTTGGTACACCCAAAGCACTCCTACGGTATCCGGGAGTTGCACAATCTCATGGTCTAAGGAAATGATACTTGACATTAGAAAAGCTTTAGCATATGAACTACATGATCTTGTGCTAGGCTTAGGATTGGGTCTTTGTCCATCACATCATTCTCCTAATGATGTGATCCCGTTATCAACGACATCCAATGTCCATGGCCAGGAAACCGTAACCATCTATTGATCAACGAGCTAGTCAACTAGAGGCTTACTAGGGACATGGTGTTGTCTATGTATCCACACATGTATCTGAGTTTCCTATCAATACAATTCTAGCATGGATAATGAACAAGGAAATATAATAATAATCAATTTATTATTGCCTCTAGGGCATATTTCCAACAGTCTCCCACTTGCACTAGAGTCAATAATCTAGTTTGATTAACACTCACAGGTCACATCGCCATGTGACTAATACCCAAGAGTTTTAGGTTTGATCATGTTGCTTGTGAGAGAGGTTTTAGTCAACGGGTCTGAACCTTTCAGATCCGTGTGTGCTTTACAAATCTCTATGTCATCTCCTAGATGCAGCTACCACGTTCTATTTGGAGCTATTCCAAATAACTGTTCTACTTGGAGCTATTCTAAATTGTTGCTCCATTATATGTATCCGGTATCTCTACTCAGAGCTATCCGGATAGGTGTTAAGCTTGCATCGACGTAACCCTTTACGATGAACTCTTTTACCACCTCTGTAATTGAGAAAATTCCTTAGTCCACTAGTTACTAAGGATAACTTTGACCGCTGTCCTGTGATCCATTCTTGGATCACTCTTGTACCCCTTGACTGACTCATGGTAAAGCACACTTCAGGTGCGGTACACAGCATAGCATACTGTAGAGCCTATGTCTTAAGCATAGGGGACGACCTTCGTTCCTTTCTCTCTATTCTGCCATGGTCGAGCTTTAAGTCTTAACTTCATACCTTACAACTCAGGCAAGAACTCCTTCTTTGACTGATCCATCTTGAACACCTTCAAGATCACGTCAAGGCATGTGCTCATTTGAAAGTACTATTAAGCGTTTTGATCTATCCTTATAGATCTTGATGCTCAATGTTCAAGTAGCTTAATCCAGGTTTTCCATTGAAAACACTTTCCAAATAACCCTATATGCTTTCCAGAAATTCTACGTCATTTCTGATCATTAATATGTCAACAACATATACTCATCAGAAATTCTATAGTGCTCCCACTCACTTTTTTTTTGGAAATACAAGTTTCTCATAAACTTTGTATACACCCAAAATCTTTGATCATCATCAAAGCATACATTCCAACTCCGAGATGCTCACTCCAGTCCTCAGAAGGATTGCTGGAGCTTTGCATACTTATTAGCATATTTCAGGATAGACAAAACCTTCCGGTTGTATCACATACAACCTTTCCTCAAGAATCGTCGAGGAAACAATGTTTTGACATCCTATCTGCAAGATTTCATAAATAATGCAGTAATTGCTAATATAATTCCAACAGACTCTTAGCATCGCTACGAGTGAGAAAGTCTCATCGTAGTCAACTCCTTGAACTTGTCGAAAAACATCTTGACGACAAGTCGAGCTTTCTCAATGGTGACACTTACCATTATTGTCTGTCTTCCTTTCAAAATCCATATGTACCTAACAGCCTTACGACCATCAAGTAGTTCTTCCAAAGTCTACACTTTGTTTTCATACATGGATCCTCTCTCGGGTTTTATGGCCTCGAGCCATTTATCGGAATCCGGGCCCACCATCGCTTCTCCATAGCTCGTAGGTTCATTGTTGTCTAGCAACATGACTTCCAAGACAGGATCACCTTACCACTCCGAAGTAGTACGTGTTCTTGTCGTCCTATGAGGTTTGGTAGTGACTTGATCCGAAGTTTCATGATCAATATCATAAGCTTCCACTTCAATTGGTGTAGGTGCCACAGGAACAACTTCCTGTGCCCTGCCACACACTAGTTGAAGAGACGGTTCAATAACCTCATCAAGTCTCCACCATCCTCCCACTCAACTCTTTCGAGAGAAACCTTTCCTCGAGAAAGGACCCGATTCAAGAAACAATCCATATTGCTTTCGGATCTGAATTAGGAGGTATACCCAACTGTTTTGGGTTTCCTATGAAGATGCATTTTATCCGCTTTGGGTTCGAGCTTATCAACCTGAAACTTTTTCATATAAGCGTCGCAGCCCCAAACTTTTAAGAAACGACAACTTAGGTTTCTCTAAACCATAATTCATACGGTGTCATCTCATCGGAATTACGTGGTGCCCTATTTAAAGTGAATGTGGTTGTCTCTAATGCCTAACCCATGAACGATAGTGGTAATTCGATAAGAGACATCATGGTATGCACCATATCCAATAGGGTGCAACTATGATGTTCGGACACACCATCACATTATGGTGTTCCAGGCGGTATTAATTGCGAAACAATTTCCACAATGTCTTAATTGTGTGCCAAAACTCGTAACTCAGATATTCATCTCTATGATCATATCATAGACATTTTATCCTCTTGTCACACTGATCTGCTACTTCACTCTGAAATTACTTGAACCATTCAATAATTCAGACTTGTGTTTCATCAAGTAAATATACTCAACATTTACTCGAATCATCTGTGAAGTAAGAACATAATGATATTCACTGCATGCCTCAGCACTCATTCGACTGCACACATCAAAATGTGTTACTTCCAACAAGTTGCTATCTTGTTCCATCTTACTGAAAATGAGGCTTTTCAGTCATCTTGCCCATGTGGTATGATTTGCATATCTCAAGTGATTCAAAATCAAGTGAGTCCGAACGATCCATTTGCATGGAGTTTCTTCATGCATATACACCAATAGACATGGTTCGCATGTCTCAAACTTTTCAAAAACGAGTGAGTCCAAAGATCCATCAACATGGAGCTTCTTCATGCGTTTTATACCATTATGACTTACATGGCAGTGCCACAAGTAAGTGGTACTATCATTACTATCTTATATCTTTTGGCATGAGAATGTGTATCACTACGATCGAGATTCAATAAACCATTCAGGTTTAATACTAATCTTGATGGTAGAGGGAGCGTGCGATGCTTGATCATATCAACCTTGGAAACACTTCCAACATATATCGTCAGCTCACCTTTAGCTAGTCTCCGTTCATTCCGTAGCTTTTATTTCGAGTTACTAACACTTAGCAACCGAACCGGTATCTTATACCCTGGTGCTACTAGGAGTACTAGTAAAGTACACATTAACATAATGTATATCCAATATACTTCTATCGACCTTGCCAGCCTTCTCATCTACCAAGTATCTAGGGTAATCTTGCTCCAATGGTTGTTCCCCTTATTACAGAAGCACTTAGTCTCGGGTTTGGGTTCAACCTCGGGTTTCTTCATTGGTGCAGCAGCTGATTTGCCGTTTCATGAAGTATCCCTTCTTGCCCTTGCCCTTCTTGAAACTAGTGGTTTTACTAACCATCAACGATTGATGCTCCCTTTTGATTTCTACTTTCGCGGAGTCAAACATCGCGAATATCTCAAGGATCATCATATATATCCCTGATATGTTATAGTTCATCACGAAGCTCTAGCAGCTTGGTGGCAATGACTTTGGAGAAACATCACTATCTCATCTGGAAGATCGACTCCCACTCGATTCAAGTGATTGTTGCACTCAGACAATCTGAGCACAAGCTCAACGATTGAGCTTTTCTCCCTTAGTTTGCAGGTTAAGAAAATCGTCGGAGGTCTTATACCTCTTGACGTGGGCACGAGCTTGAAATCCCAATTTCATATGTTCCGCGACGTTTCGAAAACGTCTTTGGTGCCTCTACTTAAACCATTTAACTGAACTATCACGTAGTTATCAAAACGTGTATGTTCGATGTTCGAAGCATCCACAAACGACGTTTGGGGTTCAGCACACTAAGCGGTGCATTAAGGACATAAGCTTTCTACTGATCGCATAATCGCTACTATCAACTTTCAACTATATTTTCTCTAGGAACATATCTAAACAGTGGAACTAAAGCGCGAGCTTACGACATAATTTGCAAAAGGTCTTTTGACTATGTTCAGGATAATTAAGTTCATCTTATGAACTCCCACTTAGATAGACATCCCTCTGGTCATCTAAGTGATCACATGATCCGAGTCAACTAGGCCGTGTCCGATCATCACGTGAGACGGACTAGTCATCATCGGTGAACATCTTCATGTTGATCGTATCTACCATACGACTCATGCTCGACCTTTCGGTCTCCGTGTTCCGAGGCCATGTCTGCACATGCTAGGCTCGTCAAGTTAACCCTAAGTGTTTTCGCTGTGTAAAACTGTCTTACACCCGTTGTATGTGAACGTAAGAATCCATCACACCCGATCATCACGTGGTGCTTAGAAGCGACGAACTGTAGCAACGGTGCACAGTTAGGGGAGAACACTTCTTGAAATTTTGTAAGGGGTCATCTTATTTACTACCGTCGTCCTAAGCAAACAAGATGCATAAACATGATAAACATCACATGCAATCAAATAGTGACATGATATGGCCAATATCATTTTGCTCCTTTTGATCTTCATCTTCGGGGCTCCATGATCATCATCGTCACCGGCACGACACCATGATCTCCATCATCATGATCTCCATCATCGTGTCTTCATGAAGTTGTCACGCCAATGACTACTTCTACTTCTATGACTAACGCGTTTAGCAATAAAGTAAAGTAGTTTACATGGCGTTCTTCAATGACACGCAGGTCATGCAATAAATAAAGACAACTCCTATGGCTCCTGCCGGTTGTCATACTCATCGACATGCAAGTCGTGAATCCTATTACAAGAACATGGTCAATCTCATACATCACATATCATTCATCACATTCTTCTTGGCCATATCACATCACATAGCATACCCTGCAAAAACAAGTTAGACGTCCTCTAATTGTTGTTGCATGTTTTACGTGGCTGCTATGGGTTTCTAGCAAGAACGTTTCTTACCTACGCAAGACCACAACGTGATATGCCAATTGCTATTTACCCTTCATAAGGACCCTTTTCATCGAATCCGTTCCGACTAAAGTGGGAGAGACTGGCACCCGCTAGCCACCTTATGCACCAAGTGCATGTCAATCGGTGGAACCTGTCTCACGTAAGAGTACGTGTAAGGTCGGTCCGGGCCGCTTCATCCCACAATACCGTCGAAACAAGATTGGACTAGTAACGGTAAGCATATTGAACAACATCAACGCCCACAACTACTTTGTGTTCTACTCGTGCAAAGAATCTACGCAATAGACCTAGCTCATGATGCCACTTTTGGGGAACGTAGCAGAAATTCAAAATTTTCCTACGTAACACCAAGATCTATCTATGGAGAGACCAGCAACGAGTAGAAAGGGGAGTGCATCTACATACCCTTGTAGATCGCTAAGCGGAAGCGTTCAAGTGAACGGGGTTGATGGAGTCGTACTCGTCGTGATTCAGATCACCGATGATCCTAGTGCCGAACGGACGGCACCTCCGCGTTCAACACACGTACAGCTCGACGATGTCTCCCACGCCTTGATCCAGCAAGGAGAGAGGGAGAGGTTGAGGAAGACTCCATCCAGCAGCAGCACAACGGCGTGGTGGTGATGGAGGAGCGTGGCAATCCTGCAGGGCTTCGCCAAGCACCTACGGGAGAGGAGGAGGTGTCACGGGAGGGAGGGAGGCGCCAAGGGCTCAGGTATGGATGCCCTTAACTTCGTACCTTACAACTCAGGCAAGAACTCCTTTTTTGACTGATCCATCTTGAACACCTTCAAGATCACGTCAAGGCATGTGCTCATTTGAAAGTACCATTAAGCGTTTTGATCTATCCTTATAGATCTTGATGCTCAATGTTCAAGTAGCTTAATCCAGGTTTTCCATTGAAAACACTTTCCAAATAACCCTATATGCTTTCCAGAAATTCTACGTCATTTCTGATCATTAATATGTCAACAACATATACTCATCAGAAATTCTATAGTGCTCCCACTCACTTCTTTGGAAATACAAGTTTCTCATAAACTTTGTATACACCCAAAATCTTTGATCATCATCAAAGCATACATTCCAACTCCGAGATGCTCACTCCAGTCCTCAGAAGGATTGCTGGAGCTTTGCATACTTATTAGCATATTTCAGGATGGACAAAACCTTCCGGTTGTATCACATACAACCTTTCCTCAAAAATCGTCGAGGAAACAATGTTTTGACATCCTATCTGCAAGATTTCATAAATAATGCAGTAATTGCTAATATAATTCCAACAGACTCTTAGCATCGCTAAGAGTGAGAAAGTCTCATTGTAGTCAACTCCTTGAACTTGTCGAAAAACATCTTAACGAAAAGTCGAGCTTTCTCAATGGTGACACTTACCATCATTGTCTGTCTTCCTTTCAAAATCCATATGTACCTAACAGCCTTACGACCATCAAGTAGTTCTTCCAAAGTCTACACTTTGTTTTCATACATGGATCCTCTCTCGGGTTTTATGGCTTCTAACCATTTGTCGGAATTTGGGCCCACCATCGCTTCTCCATAGCTCGTAGGTTCATTGTTGTCTAGCAACATGACCTTCAAGACAGTATTACTGTACCACTCTGAAGTAGTATGTATCCTTGTCACCCTACGAGGTTCGGTAGTGACTTGATCCGAAACTTCATGATCACTATCACAAGCTTCCACTTCAATTGGTGTAGGTGCCACAGGAACAACTTCCTGTGCCCTGCTACACACTTGTTGAAGTGACGGTTCAATAACCTCATCAAGTCTCCACCATCCTCCCACTCAATTCTTTCGAGAGAAACTTTTCCTCGAGAAAGGACCCGATTCTAGAAACAATCCTTTATTGCTTTCGGATCTGAGACAGGAGGCATACCCAACTGTTTTTGGGTTGTCCTATGAAGATGCATTTTATCTGCTTTGGTTTCGAGCTTATCAATCCTGAATTTTTTTTCACATAAGCGTCGCAGCCCGAAACCTTTAAGAAACGACAACTTAGGTTTCTCTAAACCATAATTCATACGGTGTCATCTCAACGGAATTACGTGGTGCCCTATTTAAAGTGAATGTGGTTGTCTCTAATGCCTAACCCATGAATGATAGTGGTAACTCGAAAAGAGACATCATGGTATGCACCATATCCAATAGGGTGCAACTATGACGTTTGGACACACCATCACACTATGGTGTTCCAGGCTGTATCAGTTGTGAAACAATTTCCACAATGTCATAATTGTGTGCCAAAACTCGTAACTCAGATATTCATCTCTATGATCATATCATAGATCTTTTATCCTCTTGTCACGACGATCTTTCAACTTCACACTGAAATTACTTGAACCTTTCAATAATTCAGACTCGTGATTCATCAAGTAAATATACTCAACATCTACTCGAATCATCTGTGAAGTAAGAACATAACGATATTCACTGCATGCCTCAGCACCCATTGGACTGCACACATCAAAATGTGTTACTTCCAACAAGTTTCTATCTTGTTCCATCTTACTGAAAACGAGGCTTTTCAGTCATCTTGCCCATGTGGTATGATTTGCATGTCCCAAGTGATTCAAAATCAAGTGAGTCAAAACGGTCCATTTGCATGGAGTTTCTTCATGCATATACACCAATAGACATGGTTCGCATGTCTCAAACTTTTCAAAAACGAGTGAGCCCAAAGATCCATCAATATGGAGCTTCTTCATGCGTTTTATACCGATATGACTTACGTGGCAGTGCCACAAGTAGGTGGTGCTATCATTACTATCTTTTGGCATGAACATGTGTATCACTACGATCGAGATTTAATAAACCATTCATTTTAGGTGTAAGACCATTGAAGGTATTATTCAAATAAACAGAGTAACCATTATTCTCCTTAAATGAATAACCGTATTGCGATAGACGTAATCCAATCATGTCTATGCTCAATGCAAACACCAAATAACAATTATTTAGGTTTAACACCAATCTCTTTGGTAGAGGGAGCGTGCGATGCTTGATCATATCAAGCTTGGAAAAACTTCCAACACATATCGTCAGCTCACCTTTAGCTAGTCTCCGTTTATTCCGTAGCCTTTTGTTTCGAGTTACTAACACTTAGCAACCGAACCGGTATCTAATACCCTGGTGCTACTAGGAGTACTAGCAAAGTACACATTAACACAATGTATATCCAATATACTTCTATCGACCTTGCCAGCCTTCTTATCTACCAAGTATCTAGGGTAATTCTGCTCTAGTGGTTGTTCCCCTTATTACAGAAGCACTTATTCTCGGGTTTGGGTTTTACCTTGGGTTTCTTCACTAGAGCAGCAGCTGATTTGCCGTTTCATGAAGTATCCCTTCTTGCCCTTGCCCTTCTTGAAACTAGTGGTTTCACCAACCATCAACAATTGATGCTCCTTCTTGATTTCTACTTTCGCGGTGTCAAACATCGCGAATACCTCAAGGATCATCATATCTATCCCTGAGATGTTATAGCTCATCACGAAGCTCTAACAGCTTGGTGGCAATGACTTTGGAGAACCATCACTGTCTTATCTGGAAGATCAACTCCCACTCGATTCAAATGATTGTTGTACTCAGACAATCTGAGCACAAGCTCAACAATTGAGCTTTTCTCCTTAGTTTGCAGGTTAAGAAAGTCATCGGAGGTCTTATACCTCTTGACATGGGCACGAGCTTGAAATCCCAATTTCAGCCCTCAAAACATCTCATATGTTTTGCGATGTTTCAAAAACGTCGTTGGTGCCTCAACTCTAAACCGTTTAACTAAACTATCACGTAGTTATCAAAACGTGTATGTCAGATGTTCGCAACAACCACAGACAACGTTCGAGGTTCAGCACACTGAGCGGTGCATTAAGGACATAAGCCTTCTATGAAGCAATGAGGACAATCCTCAGTTTACGGACCTAGTCCGCATAATTGCTACTATCAACTTTCAACTAATTTTTCTCTAGGAACATATCTAAAAAGTAGAACTATAGCGTGAGCTATGACATAATTTGCAAAAACCTTTTGACTATGTTCAGGATAATTAAGTTCATCTTATGAACTCCCACTCAGATAGACATCCCTCTAGTCATCTAAGTGATTACATGATCCGAGTCAAACTAGGCCGTGTCCGATCATCACGTGAGACGGACTAGTCATCATCGGTGAACATCTTCATGTTGATCGTATCTTCTATACAACTCATGTTCGACCTTTCGGTCTCCGTGTTCCGAGGCCATGTCTGTACATGCCAGGCTCGTCAAGTTAACCCTAAGTGTTTCGCGTGTGTAAATCTGTCTTACACCCGTTGTATGTGAACGTTAGTATCTAACACCCGATCATCACGTGGTGCTTCGAAACACGAAGTGTCGCAACGGTGCACAGTTAGGGGAGAACACTTCTTGAAATTGTTGTAAGGGATCATCTTATTTACTACCGTCGTTCTAAGCAAATAAGATGTATAAACATGATAAACATCACATGCAATCAAATAGTGACATGATATGGCCATCATCACTTTGCTCCTTTTGATCTCCATCTTCGGGGCTCCATGATCATCATCGTCACCGGCATGACACCATGATCTCCATCATCATGATCTCCATCATCGTGTCTTCATGAAGTTGCCTCGCCAACTATTACTTCTACTACTATGGCTAACGGTTAGCAATAAAGTAAAGTAATTACATGACGTTTAAGTTGACACGCAGGTCACAAATAAATAAATACAACTCCTATGGCTCCTGCCGGTTGTCATACTCATCGACATGCAAGTCGTGATTCCTATTACAAGAACATGATCAATCTCATACATCACATATGTCATTCATCACATCCTTTGGCCATATCACATCACATAGCATACCCTGCAAAAACAAGTTAGACGTCCTCTAATTGTTGTTTGCATGTTTTACGTGGCTGCTATGGGTTTCTAGCAAGAACGTTTCTTACCTACGCATGAACCACAACGTGATATGCCAATTGCTATTTACCCTTCATAAGGACCCTTTTCATCGAATCCGATCCGACTAAAGTGGGAGAGACAGACACCCGCCAGCCACCTTGTGGAACTAGTGCATGTTTGTCGGTGGAACCGGTCTCACGTAAGCGTACGTGTAAGGTTGGTCCGGGCCGCTTCATCCCACGATGCCGCCGAATCAAGATAAGACTAGTAACGGCAAGCATATTGAACAATATCGACGCCCACAACTACTTTGTGTTCTACTCGTGCAAAAATCTACGCAATAGACCTAGCTCATGATGCCACTGTTGGGGAACGTAGCAGAAATTCAAAAAATTTCCTACGTAACACCAAGATCTATCTATGGAGAGACCAGCAACGAGTAGAAAGGGGAGTGCATCTACATACCCTTGTAGATCGCTAAGCGGAAGCGTTCAAGTGAACGGGGTTGATGGAGTCGTACTCGTCGTGATTCAGATCACCGATGATCCTAGTGCCGAACGGACGGCACCTCCGCGTTCAACACACGTACAGCTCAACGATGTCTCCCACGCCTTGATCCAGCAAGGAGAGAGGGAGAGGTTGAGGAAGACTCCATCCAGCAGCAGAACAACGGCGTGGTGGTGATGGAGGAGCGTGGCAATCCTGCAGGGCTTCGCCAAGCACCTACGGGAGAGGAGGAGGTGTCACGGGAGGGAGGGAGGCGCCAAGGGCTCAGGTATGGATGCCCTCCCTCCCTTCCACTATATATAGGGGCAGGGGAGAGGGGGGAGGCGCAGCCTTGCCCCTTCCTCCAAGGAAGGGGTGCGGCTAAGAGGGGGGGAGGAGTCCATCCTCCCCAAGGCACCTCGGAGGTGCCTTCCCCCTTTAGGACTCTCCCCTTTTTCCTATATCTTGGCGCATGGGCCTCTAGGGGCTGGTGCCCTTGGCCCATGTAGGCCAAGGCGCACCCCCTACAGCCCATGTGGCCCCCCGGGGCAGGTGGCCCCACCAGTGGGCCCCCGGGACCCTTCCGGTGGTCCCGGTACAATACCGATGACCCCGAAACTTGTCCCGATGGCCGAAACAGGACTTCCTATATATAAATCTTTACCTCCGGACCATTCCGGAACTCCTCGTGACGTCCGGGATCTCATCCGGGACTCTGAACAACATTCGGTAACCACATACAAACTTCCTTTATAACCCTAGCGTCATCGAACCTTAAGTGTGTAGACCCTACGGGTTCGGGAGACATGTAGTCATGACCGAGATGTTCTCCGGTCAATAACCAACAGCGGGATCTGGATACCCATGTTGGCTCCCACATGTTCCAGATGATCTCATCGGATGAACCACGATGTCAAGGACTCAATCAATCCCGTATACAATTCCCTTTGTCTAGCGGTATGGTACTTGCCCGAGATTCGATCATCGGTATACCGATACCTTGTTCAATCTCGTTACCGGCAAGTCTCTTTACTCGTTCCGTAACACATCATCCCGTGATCAACCCCTTTGTCACATTGTGCACATTATGATGATGTCCTACCGAGTGGGCCCAGAGATACCTCTCCGTTTACACGGAGTGACAAAATCCCAATCTCGATTCGTGCCAACCCAACAGACACTTTCAGAGATACCCGTAGTGTAACTTTATAGCCACCCAGTTACGTTGTAACGTTTGGTACACCCAAAGCACTCCTACGGTATCCGGGAGTTGCACAATCTCATGGTCTAAGGAAATGATACTTGACATTAGAAAAGCTTTAGCATACGAACTACATGATCTTGTGCTAGGCTTAGGATTGGGTCTTTGTCCATCACATCATTCTCCTAATGATGTGATCCCGTTATCAACGACATCCAATGTCCATGGCCAGGAAACCGTAACCATCTATTGGTCAACGAGCTAGACAACTAGAGGCTTACTAGGGACATGGTGTTGTCTATGTATCCACACATGTATCTGAGTTTCCTATCAATACAATTCTAGCATGGATAATAGACGATTATCATGAACAAGGAAATATAATAATAATCAAATTCTAGCATGGAACGCCTTTTAACTAAAGTTGACTCATCTCCAGTCCCATCATTATCAAGATTCATATGGCAAAACAAAGATTTAATAGGGGACACATCAGTAACTTTTAGATCTTCATCATTATTTTCATGGAAACTAGAAGAACATGCTTTTACAAAGCAATCTTTCTTAGCACGCATCCTAGCAGTTCTTTCTTTGCACTCATCAATGGAAATTCTCATGGATTTGAGAGACTCATTGATATCATGCTTAGGTGGAATAGATCTAAGTTTCAAAGAATCAACATCAAGAGAAATTCTATCAACGTTCCTAGCCAATTCATCAACTTTAAGCAATTTTTCTTCAAGCAAAGCATTGAAATTCTTTTGAGAGATCATAAATTCTTTAACACTATTCTAAAAATCAGAGGGCATCTTATTAAAATTTACAAATGAGTTGTTTTAGGAATTACCATAATTATTAGAGGAATTACTAGGGAACGGCCTAGGATTAAAGTTTCCTCTATACGCGTTGTTACCAAAATTATTCCTACCAACAAAATTCACATCCATAGATTCATTATTATTGTCAATCAAAGTAGACAAAGGCATATCATTGGGATCAATAGGAGCACTCTTAGTAGCAAATAATTTCATAAGTTCATCCATCTTTCCACTCAAAACATTAATTTCTTCTATCGAATGAACTTTTTTACTAGTAGATCTTTCGGTGTGCCATTGAGAATAATTAACCATAATATTATGTAGTAATTTCGTAGATTCTCCTAAAGTGATTTCCATAAAAGTGCCTCCCGCGGCCGAATCTAAAAGATTTCTAGAAGCAAAATTCAATCTGGCATAAAAATTTTGTATGATCATCCATAAATTCAAACCATGTGTAGGGCAATTGCGAATCATTAATTTCATTCTTTCCCAAGATTGGGCAACATGCTCATGATCAAGTTGTTTAAAATTCATAATATCGTTTCTAAGAGAGATGATCTTAGCGGGAGGAAAATACTTAGAGATAAAAGCATCTTTGCACTTATTCCATGAATCAATACTATTTTTAGGCAAAGATGAAAACCAAGTTTTAGCATGATCTCTAAGTGAAAACGGAAATAACTTCAATTTAACAATACCATTATCTGTATCTTTCTTCTTTTGCATATCACAAAAATCAACAAAGTTGTTTAGATGAGTAGCGGCATCTTCACTAGGAAGGCCGGAGAATTGATCTTTCATAACAAGAATCAACAAAGCATTGATTTCACAAGATTTAGCATCATAAAGAGGGGCAATCGGAGTGCTAAGGAAATCGTTATTGTTGGTATTGGAAAAGTCACACAATTTAGTATAATCTTGAGCCATCGTGACAAGCAATCCAACACACAAGCACACAAGAGGCGAGCGAAAAAGAGAGACGAACGGGAAAGAGAGGGCGAATAAAACGACAAGGGTGAAGTGGGGGAGAGGGAAACGAGTGGCAAATGGCAAATAATGTAATGCGAGGGAGATGAGTTTCTTATGGGTACTTGGTAAGTCTTGACTTGAGCGAAGACCTCCCCGGTAACGGCGCCCGAAATCCTTCTTGCTACCTCTTGAGCACTGCGTTGGTTTTCCCTTCAAGAGGAAAGGGTGATGCAGCAAAGTAGCGTAAGTATTTCCCTCAGTTCTTGAGAACCAAGGTATCAATCCAATAGGAGGCTCCTCAAAAGTCCCTTGTACCTACACAAACAAACAAGAACCTCGCGACCGACGCTATAAAGGATTTGTCAATCCCTTCATGGTAACTTGCGAAAATGAGATCTGATAGAGATAATAAGATAAGATAAATATTTTTGGTATTTTTATGATATAGATTGGAAAGTAAAGATGCAAAATAAAGTAGATTGGAAACTTATATGATAAAAGATAGACCCGGGGGCCATAGGTTTCACTAGTGGCTTCTCTCAAGATAGCATAAGTATTATGGTGGGTGAACAAATTACTGTCGAGCAATTGATAGAAAACTTCATAGTTATGAGATTATCTAGGCATGATCATGTATATAGGCATCATGTCCACAACAAGTAGATCGAAACAATTTTGCATCTACTACTATTACTCCACACATCGACCGACTCCTGCCTGCATCTAGAGTATTAAGTTCATAAGAATAGAGTAATGCATTAAGCAAGATGACATGATGTAGTGGGATAAACTCAAAGAATATGATAAAAACCCCATATTTTTACCCTCGATTGAAAAAATATAATAAATCTAGTAGGCCAAACCAAACTGATAATTCACAGAGACTTGCAAAGATAACCAATCATACATAAAAGAATTCAGAGGTTCAAATATTTCTCATAGATAAACTTGATCATAAACCCATGATTCCTCGGATCTCGACAAACACATCGCAAAAAAGAGTTACGTCGAATAGATCTTAAAGAAGATCGAGGAGAACATTGTATTGAGATTCAAAGAGAGAGAAGAAGCCATCTAGCTAATAACTATGGACCCGAAGGTCTGTTGTAAACTACTCACAACTCATCGGAGAGGCCTTGGAGATGATGTAGGGGCCCTCCATGGTCGATCCCCCCTCTGGCGGAGTGCCGTCGAAGGCTCCAAGATGGTATCGCACTGATACAGAAGGTTGTGGCGGTGGAAATAGTTTTTCGTGGTGCTCCTAGATGTTTTCTGGGTACATGGATATATATAGGTGAAGGAGGTAGGTCAGGGGAGCCAAGAGGGGCCCACAAGGGTGGGGGGCACGCCCACACCCCTAGGACGCGCCCTCCTATGTCGTGGCTGCCTCGGCTGCTTCTTGACATCCACTCCAAGTCTCCTAGATTGCGTTTGTTCCAAAAAGATCGCTCTCGAAGGTTTCATTCCGTTTGGACTCCATTTGATATTCCTTTTCTTCGAAACACTAAAATAGGCAAAAAAACAACAATTTGGGTTGGGCCTCCGGTTAGTAGGTTAGTCCCAGAAATAATATAAAATTGTAAAGTAAAGACCATAAATATCCAAAATGGGTAATATAATAGCATGGAACAATCAAAAATTATAGATACGTTGGAGACATATCAATTCCTTCGATTCGATTACATCTTCATCATGTTTTACTGGAAGAAGCTGGATTTTACGTTTGTACATGAACTACCTCATCGGGGTTGAGCAGATACCTTTTATCTGTGTCACCGAGCCGTACTTCATGCACGAGGGCTTCTTGGCAGTCTACGAAAAGCACTGTGAATACGCGAGGGACTACCTCGTCAATTTCATGCTCGCCAATAAGGACAAGAAGGCGATTCTCGTGCCTTATCATCCCCTGTAAGTCGTCTGCGCGGATATCCTTCCTTCGATTTCAATCATTCATTTGCACGGTGGAGGCTAATTAATTTTTAGGTGTACTTATTTTGCGCTGCGGCGGGCGCGCCGTCCTCATCATCCTCTACCCCCGATACTCCCACGCTCTTTACTTGGACTCGTCGAAGAACATTACCAAAAAGGACTACACCCACATCAATTTTGTTCTCGACAGTGCTATCTTTTACTACGGCAAACGGGGTGGAGAGGTCAACGACAAGAAGACAAGGGACGGGAGGCCTGCCTTCAGCCATAAGACTGACTTCTGCTGCATCCAGCAACCGAGTGATTCTCTTAATGATGGATGTCCTACTCCACATGCTGGAGTACAGACGTGATCACCAGAACCTTCACATGTCACCTAGATCCGGCGATGCCCATATTCTACAATGGACAAAGGACTTAGGAGATATCGAGGATCATTGACTTCGAGCTGAGTTCTATCACATCCAACGCAAACTTGCCCAAATCATCATGAAGGAGGTCGTTGAAAAAACATGGATGTTCTACAAAGAAGGACAAATGTCGTGGGAAGACGTCTGAACATGCGTAGCCTCTTAGCGTATCAACATCAAGCCTTTCGCTAAGCTTGGGGACTATCTCCCTGACATGGATGGATGGCACGACATGTTGGAGTGATTGTCGATATATGACAATGTGTCCGTTTAGTCCATACTTTCTGTATGACAAAACTTTGAGTTACACACGACGAAACTTTATTTGCGATGTAATTAAATCGTCCGCCTCGACTAGCGAAGATCACTCTAGTTAGGGCATTTTGGGTATGATGAACTTTGTTATTTATGCTTATGATATGTTGCTTCTATTTTTGCCAAGTCTGACTCTTTCTGTTGCTCAACTATATATGTTGCATATCATTGACTCATGTGACGATGCAGGTGCATAGATCATCGATGGAGAAGAGGTGCTACGCCAAGAGTATACGACGAGTGGCCGGAATGTCAGGCCCAGGTGTACCAGTTTCCGGTTTCCGAGCGACAGCCAGTAGTTAGTTTAGGTTCACGCTAATGCAAGAGAGGGATACGAACTCATGTACTGCATAGTTCTGCTCTCGCTCATAGTGATAGCTCTTCTCGCGTATATCATTGTTTAGATGGATGACAATGTAGTTGCAAGTAATCGAGACTTGTATCACTATTTTCGAGATGATAACGAGAGACCACATTGTGTTGGATGATGATTATGAGGATGACATGATTTGATGAGACTATTTGTATGTATATGCTATGATTACATTTGTATGTGTATGATATGCTAAAGATTATTGTATAAAGCCTATTAAAATACAAAACAAATATGTAAAAAAACAGAAACTAATAAAACTACCAGTAGCGAGGGGAACAAAGTTAGCAGTAGCGCTCCCTTACCAGTAGCGCTTCCTGCTAAAAAGTGCTGCAGATATTAGCAGTAGCGCTCTGCACTAAAGCGCGCTACTGCTAGACATGTATAGCAGTAGCGTGGGATGACAGGTGCTACTGCTACACGCTAGTTGTAGCTCCTTATCAGTAGCGCGTCGTCCCGCGCTACTGATAAGCAAAATACCCGAGCTACTGCTAGGGTTTTCCCTAGTAGTGAGGAATTGCCTTCTCTCACAGATGGCTTATGAACTGGCTTAAGGCGGCGATACGACCCGCCAAGCGCTGAACATCATTGACACATTCCGGCCTAGCCAATGAAGTGATGGCCTTAATTTTCTCTGGGTTAGCTTCAATCCCTCTCTCCGAGACCAGAAAACGCAAAAAGCTTGTCTGCAGACACACCAAAAACACATTTGGCCGGGTTAAGCATCATTTTGTAGACCCGGAGATTATCGAAGGTCTCCTTCAAATCATCCAACAGAGTCTCTTTCTTTCTATGCTTCACAACAATATCATCCACATAAGCATCAACATTGTGTCCAATCTGGTTATGAAGACAATTTTGAACACAACGTTGATAAGTCGTCTGCGCTCTTGAGCCCAAAAGGCATAGACATATAGCAGAAAGCTCCAAAAGGTGTGATTATATCCGTTTTATCTTGGTCTTTTACTGACATCTTAATCTGATGATAACCAGAATAAGCATCCAGGAAACTCAAATGCTCACAACTTGCCATGGCATCTATGATCTAATCAATGCGGGTGTCGGTGTCAAAACTGGCGGATCTCGGGTAGGGGGTCCCAAACTGTGCGTCTCATGTCGATGATAACAGGAGGCGGGGGACACGATGTTTACCCAGGTTTGGGCCCTCTCTATGTAGGTAATACCCTACTTCCTGCTTGATTGATCTTGATGAATATGAGTATTACAAGAGTTGATCTACCACGAGATCATAATGGCTAAAACCCTAGAAGTCTAGCCTATATGATTATGATTGCCTCTACGGACTAAGCCCTCCGGTTTATATAGACACCGGGGGGGACTAGGGTTGCACAAAGTTGTTTACAGAGAAAGGAATCAACATATCTGAACGCCAAGCTTGCCATCCATGCAAAGGAGAGTCCCATCCAGACACAGGAGAGAGTCTTCGGTCTTGTATCTTCACAGCCCATCAGTCCGACCCATGTCAATAGTCCGGACGCCAGAGGATCCCTTAATCCAGGACTACCTCAGTAGCCCCTGAACCAGGCTTCAATGACAAGGTGTCCGGCGTGCGGATTGTCTTTGGCATTGCAAGGCGGGTTCCTCCTCCGAATACTCCAAAATAGTCTTCAAACACAAGAATTGTGTCTGGCTCTGCAAAATAAATTCCACTCATAACCGTACAAAGAATAATATTTCACGAGTCCAATCCGCTGACAACTTTTTGGTAGCGTGACATCATGTCACCGCCCAACCATTATTCGAACTATTTTTTAGCCTACCACTCCATATTTCGAGATGCGGTTTTATTGGCACATCTTGTCAAAGCAGATATCGTGTCCCCTTATTGCGGGATTCTCATCAATACAGGTGTGGGTAACCCAACCATGCCGCCTGCACGACCCTTGGGGAATA
This sequence comes from Triticum aestivum, assembly GCF_018294505.1. NCBI lineage: Eukaryota > Viridiplantae > Streptophyta > Magnoliopsida > Poales > Poaceae > Triticum > Triticum aestivum. Next base: position 598,219,983 of record NC_057810.1, read on the forward strand.
GGCAAGTTTTAAGGCGAGTGGGGAGGCGCTTGATGTTGCCTGCCTCTACAAAGAGATAAGGATTCACCCCTTTTCACCCATGCATTCTGTCTCTGTCTGCCTCCCCCATTCTCGAGTTCCAGCACCCAAGGTATCATCTTTTCCACCACAAGAAAGCCCTCCAACCATGTCTGGATCCGGAGCGCAGGGCAAGTGGACGGCCTCCAGCGTCAAGGAGAAGGACATCACCAAGTTCCAGGAGGCTAGATATCTGGCCAAGGAAATCGCCCACCGGCTTCCAACCAAGGGACAGATCGTCCCTACCCCAGAGCCCCATGAAAGGGTGGTGTTCATCCCCCACTTCGTCCGCGGACTGGGATTTCCTCTCCACCCATTCGTCCCCGGACTCATGTTCTACTATGGGCTGGATTTCCATGATCTAGCCCCCAACTCCATCCTCAACATCTCAGCATTCATTGTCGTGTGTGAGGCCTGCCTCCGCATCCCACCCCACTTTGGACTATGGCTAAAGATCTTCAATGTGAAGCCGAAGGTGGTGAGTGGCCAACACGCAGAGTGCGGAGGCGCCATGGTGAGCAAGATGCCCAACATCACATGGCCCGAAGGATCCTTCATGGAAACCGTGAAAGGGTGGCAGAAATCATGGTTCTATATCACAGAGCCGCGCGACACCACCTGGGCCGCGGCTCCCGAATTCCGGTCCAGAGCCCCGATGCGGCTCACCTCCTAGCTAGAGAACGACCTGGACTGGTCCTCGCCAGACGAGGTGACTGCGCTTCAGACGCACGTCAAGAGCATGACAGACAAGAACATCAAGCTTGTCAATGTGATCCAGGTGATGCTTATTCCCCGAATCCTTCCGTGCCAACGCCGGACTTGCCACTTGTGGGAGTATGATCCGGCCAAGCACCAGACCTTGCTACAGTTCTTCGGCACCACGCATGAAGACATCTAGAAGGTGCTCTTCAAGGCCAATGAGACGCGGCCGGCTACGACCGAGGACGGCGGGAATGACTTGGCCCATCCCGCTAGTCTGGTAAGTTTTTTTCATGTTTTCATGGTGTATCCTTTACTTGCATACTCGAGGAACATGCCTAAGCCTCCCTACGAATTCTCTCAGGGCTGGACAAAGAAGGCGGAGCGGATTCACTATCCGTCTACTGTCCAAAGACCTATAAATCCCCACTTCTAATGAACATGCTGGTTTCGGCGCCCTATCAAGCGCCGGAGAAGAAGGACAAGGGGACCAGTTGTGGTCTCTGTCAAAAGGGTGCTTCAGACATGTCGTTTGAAGACACCGAGACTCACTCCTTCCCCGCCGAGGACAAAGAGGAGGAGGAAAGCAACTCTTCCCTTGAGGAGGGAAGGAAGAAGAGGGTGGCCTCCACGCGTCTGGAGGCCGAAGCGTCCAAGAAGGGGAAAGTTTCCCTCCTGGACAACTGCGCGGCGGCCACCGACAGCAGCTCAGAATGGCGTCCTAGGGACAAGCCCCAGGCCAAATCATGAGTACTCAAAAACCCGGACACATTCATATATCTGGCCTTACAACTTTATAGTATTAACGTGTTGAATCATGTATTTGCAGTCCGTCTCGGTCCAACCTCGAGCGATCCTCATCTTCGGGGGATTCGCTGGACCCGGAGGCGATGGACAGCGGGACACTTCCGGCGGCCTCCTCTCCCAAGGCCATGGATAACACTGAGGTGTTGTCCCGAAGGATCCTAGGCCAAGGAGAGACTTAGGAGGCCGTCAGGGCGGCGCCGGAGGGTGAAGCCTCGGCCGCCGGACACATGGAGGAGCAAATCCCCATGGAGATGGGCAATGGGGGGGGCATATTCAGTTCGGCCCCCAGCCGAATACAGTTCCGGAGACCTATGCGACTCCAGAATCAGGCAAGCAGCCTCTTTCAAAAGGAGGTGCGCCTAATCCACCGGTGACCTCTGTCCATCCAGAGGCACCGGATAATTTGCTGGAAGTGCTGCAAGGCGCTTCCATTGTCGAGGAACACTGTACCCTTATGGGTACGGTGGTTCAGAAGATCCAGTCCATGAAGAGCGGACTGGCTGAAGCCTACACAAGCCTTCTGACAGGTTTTGATGTAAGCAACGCAATAATGTAAAAAGAATGTCACAATATAGACAATAGCCCCAAGGATACTGTCCGGTGTTCGAAAACAAAAGCCGGGCAGAGGATCAAACAAGTTTCGCAGGAGACTAACCAGATGAGTCAATGTGAACAAGCAGGCGTCGTTACTGGCTGTGACTTCTTAGACTGCTGAGGTTTCTGGACTGAAGCAGAGTCTGGAGTGGGCCAAGGAATAGCTCGGCCGCGTGAGAAAACAGCTGGAAGACAATCAAGGTATGCAATAACTTTGTCTATATTGCTCAAGAAGGATGAATGACTTGTGCTGACTAAAGTGCCATGATATTTATTAGGAGCGGCGACCGGGGTGGAGGCTCTCAAGAAGGCGCTAGCTGGGGCCGAGGAGAGAGCGTCCAAGGAACAAGCCGCTTGTGTAAAGCATGAGGCCAGGGTCAATGAGCTCCAGCAGGAGCTCTAGTACGCCATCAAGAAATGCGAGTACTTGGAGCACAACCTTACAGATCAAGAATCCGAACTGGCCAAGGCCCGCCAAAGTGCACACGATGCCCAGATTGAAGCCCAAGGCGCCCTCCAGGAAATACAGGAGGCCAAAAAATTGCGGCGGTTAAGGCCTATATTATGCAGAGCAAATATGTAAAGAAAATTTTCCTATTACTGACCCGGATTTGAAGTTCTCCAGGGGCGTTTGCGGATCTACCGCGCAACGTTTCAGACGCTGCGGAGTTCTTCCGAGCCGAAGAGGGGAGCTCTACTGAGAAGCTGTTTTGGTCGCAATACCTTGCGCCAGACAAGCCATCACCTAAAATAGCTGGTTGAACTGCATAGGGCGGCCGAACTAGCCATGAAGGATTTGATAATCCGGCTATGGCCTGCCGAAGCCATACCCAGCAGTTACTTCGGGATCGTGAAGCGGCTGGTCAATGCATGCCCACGGCTTGATGCTATCAAGCGGTCGGTCTGCATCGAAGGCGCGCGAATGGCCTTCGGCCGAGTCAAGATGCGTTGGGTGAAGATTGACGCCGCGAAGCTTGTGACCGAGGGACCGCCTGCGGGGAAGGAGCACTGCACCCTCAAGCTGTATTTTGACAATGTCCTGGAGGGGTCCCGCACTGCGGCGGAGCAAAGTGCTAAGGATATTATATTTCCGTGAATACATTCATGTTATCCTATCCTGTACTATGAAACAGTGCCGTTATGTAATATAATGCCTATTATTTAAAATTTTACCTCCTGTGCGGCCGTTTTGTTAAATCTGAGAGTTGGCCAGTCGTCGGCTTCAGTCCACACGTAGGTAGTACGGTGGTGTTCGGGATGAATCTAAACACTCTTTTATTCCAAAGTTTGGTCCTTAAAGGAGGTGTTTAGCGCAACGAACCAGGCAATCACACTATGTGGCTTGATCACCCTCACTTAGCCATAGGAGTTTGACAATAAAAATTTAGGCGTAGCCCCTAGTATTTGTAAGTCCGAACTTGGGATGCTGTAAACACCTGATCAGATAAAACTGATTCATCGCATAATGCAGAAAAATAGCAAAAGATTTTGAAACCTCTCGAACAGCTGACCGGCTCACGCCGCATCATGACAGTCAGTTTTCGCCTTTCTCTACTGAGGTGCTCGTCCGGATGAACCAGGACACAATCGCAGTAGTTCTCCCATTACTACCCTAGCCCATATAGCGGAACGTAAGGTACTAAGCAGAGCAGCCGGGCAACCAAACTATTGACCAAAGACATGATCCAGAGCCAATACATATAATGCTATAAGTTCGGGGTGCCGAACTATACTGTAAAAAAAGTGTTCGCACTTTGTTGCCGTATTATGGGGCGCAATGAAGCCCCTGGCGAACTAAGGCGTACCAGAGTGTACGGGTAAAAAAATATCAAGAAAAAGAAAAATGAAGTAATAGGCTAATGCCGCAGAAATTGGGTCGCAAACCATTTTCCATTGTAGTTAAAGCGTATTTTGTACAGATAGTGTGATAAGCAACAGGGCTATTTATCATGCCACGACCAAGGGAGAGCTGTGTGCGGGTCCTTAAAATAGGCACAACGATCATTTAAAGAGACCGCGCGGAAATTCCCTTATACGTTAATGCTTCTTGCCTTCTTGGTGTATCCGTCCCTTGATAGGTCCAACAATCAGGTCACCAGGAAAGGCCCGAGGGAAAAAAAGAAACCTAAAAAAGGAAAAGTGAAAGTATGTGGGTCCAGGAGCGATTGAGCCATATTATGCACCACGATCTAGATGTACCTCCGTTTATGCCCATGGTATTTTGAGTGCGTAGTCATGTACGTGCGGTAGAATGCCGCCGTTTGGTCGGGACTGGGACGGAAGCCGAATTGCTAGTCAAGCTCTTGACGAGCTGGACTGTCCTGTTGCAGAGTAGTTCAGACTCGCTTGAAAGTGTGTGGGAGCTTGGCCGCCGAATTAAGGTTCTGCCAAAAAAGGCCGCTTTGTACTTTTGCTGCGTGGGCAGCGGTGTGCTCCTTGGTACGGAGGGAGCATTCCATGTTTCCATTGACTGTTATGACACCGCGTGGTCTAGGCATCTTGAGCTTGAGATAAGTGTAGTGTGGCACCGCATTGAATCGAGCGAATGAGGTTCGTCCAAGCAGTGCGTGATAGCCACCGCGGGAGGGGACAATATCGAAGGTCAACTCTTCGCTTTGCAAATTGTCTGGGGATCCCAGACCACCTCCAGTATGATTACGCCCGTACAGCGGGCCTCTACACCTGTATGACACCTTTAAAGGTGGTTTTTGTGGGCTTGATCCTTGAGGGATCAATACCCATTTTGCACACTGTCTCCTGATACAGCAGGTTCATGATGCTGCCACCGTCCATGAGGACTCACGTAATATGGAATCCATCAGTGATTGGGTCAAGGACCAGTGTGGCTGAACCGCCATGACGGATACTGGTCAGATGGTCCCTACGATCGAAGGTGATCGATCATAACGACCATGGGTTGAACTTTGGGGCAACTGGCTCTATCACGTAGACCTCCATGAGCGTGCGCTTGTGCTCCCTCTTGGGGATATGGGTAGCGTATATCATGTTCACTGTTTTAACTTGGGGGGGAACTTCTTCTGTCCACCTGTGTTCGGTGGCCGGGGCTCCTCGTCATCGTCCTTGCTTTCCGACCCCTTCTCCTTGTGCTCGGCATTTAGCTTGCTGGACTATTTAAAAACCCAAAACTCTTTGTTGGTATGATTGGCTGGTTTATCAGGAGTACCGTGGATCTGACATGGACGATCAAGTATGCGGTCCAAGCTGGATGATCCCGGATTGTTCCTTTTATATGGCTTCTTCCGCTGACCGGACTTAGAGCCGTTGAATCTGGCATTGACCGCCGTGTCTTCGGTGTTGTCACCATTGCTTCGACGCTTGTGTCTATTGCGTCTAGGCTTGCCGTTGCTGTTTCTGGCATCAGAAGTGCCAGGTTCAGTTGTATTGTTATTGCTACGGGCTAGCCAACTATCCTTGCCTGCGCAGAAGCGGGTCATAAGCGTCGTAAGGGCTGCCATGGACTTCAGCTTTTCTTGGCCGAGGTGTCAGGCGAGCCATTTGTTACAGATGCTATGTTCAAAGGCCGCTAGGGCTTCAGCATCCGGACAGTCGACGATCTGGTTCTTTTTAGTTAAGAACCTAGTCCAGAATTTTCTGGCAGACTCTCCGGGCTGTTGGACTATGTGACTTAAGTCATCGGCATCTGGAGGTCGAACATATGTACCTTAGAAGTTGTCAAGGAAGGCATCTTCCAAGTCCTCCCAGCTGCCAATGGATTTTTCGGGCAGACTGTTCAACCAGTGTCGAGCTGGTCCCTTGAGTTTGAGAGGGAGGTATTTGATGGCATGAAGATCATCACCGCGGGCCATATGAATATGGAGAAGAAAATCCTAATTCATACCGAGGGGTCTGTTGTCCCATCATATGACTCGATGTTCACGGGTTTAAACCCTTCCGGTAATTCATGTTCCATTTCTTCATCAGTGAAACAAAGGGGGTGTGCGGCGCCTCTATATCGGGCCAAGTTGTGACGTAGCTCGGATGGAGTTCCTCTGTGGTCTTCAGTCCGGGCATGGTTATGTTTGTCATGTCCGTCCGGATGGCCATCATCGCGCATCGGGGCACGCCCCCGTGATCCATAGATCGATCTGGTCTGACCCGCTCTATTTTCCAGGTCATGCCGCGGGTCATATGTGTATTCTCGGGCTGTTGTGTTTCTTTTTTTGTGGCGAGGTAGTGCGGGCTGGTGTTCAGCTTGAGTTGCCGCTTTGTTCCGGCCATGTGGTGGTCGGTCAGCCACATTATGCGCTGGTAGGATGGGCTCCAGCGCCTCGTCATCGAATTGGGGTAGCAATTTGCGCTTCGGGTAACTTTTGGTTGGGCGCTCGAGGCCGTATTCCTTGGCTACCAGGACATTAGTCCATCTATCATTGAGCAGATCTTAATCAGCTTGAAGCTGCTACTGCTTCTTTTTCAGGCTCCTTGCAGTGACTATTAGCTGGCGCTTAAAGCGCTCCTGATCAACGGGCTCCTCGGGCACGATAAAATCTTCGTCGCCGAGGCTCACCTCATCCTCGGAGAGCGGAAGGTAGTTACTGTCCTCCGAGTCTTCATTCATGCCTTGTTCATCAGGGATAACTCGCCCATCTTCTCGTTCGTCCTGTTCAGGGGTTGGCTCAATGGGGTCTTCATTGTCTTCGGCATCGTCAGTATTATTTTCTCCTGTGCCAGTATTGTGGTTTTTTCCAGGGTGTTGTTTAGAGCGGCGGCGCTAACATCGATGCTTTGGCTGTATCTCAGGAGGTTTATCCTCAACTAGATCCTTTTCATTGCCGCCGTTGTTTTCTTTGGGTGTATCCACCATGTATAAGTCGGACGAGGAGCTGGCTGTCCAGTGCCCTGTAAGCGGTGGTTTTTGTGCCTGCTCCTCTCCGGCATTATCGTCCATGCCGTCGATGTCTTCGGAGTCGTAATCGAGCATGTAGGTTAAGTATTTGATAGTGGATATGAAGTGGGTGGTGGGTGGGAAGCGGAATTCTCTACCATCGGCATCCAATCCAAACCGGATATAGTTCGGCTGGGAATCTCGTGATAAGGAGAGGGCTTTTAATGAGTTTAGCACGTCGCCTAAAGGTGAGTGCCGGAAGATGTCCGCGGAGTTGAACTCAATGATCGGGGCCTGATCAGGTTCGATGGGTGCGGATGCACGCGGTTCGGAACCTATGGCTGGAGACGAATCCGAGGTTCCATTGACACAGGCCCCGCTCGAGGTTGGATCTGTGTGCAGCTCTAACGCCGCTGAGTTTGTGGCTTCTTTGACGGGGTTGAGCTTCCCGTCCTCCGACAACACAATCTTCTCTGGATCTAGGGCCAGAGCAGTTACATGCGCTATCTCCTGGGCATGGTCCGATGACAGATTTAAGTCATGTTCATCATGGTGGCAGGGGTGGCTATCATGGGCTGGAATCCAGCGAAGATCCACAGATATCGGCAACATAATTCAAGCTTCCAAACCTAACCTGATGGCCAGGGGCGTAGCTGTCGATCGGCTCTAGATGGCCAAGCGAGTTGGCTCAAGGTGCGAAGCTGCCAAATACAAAGATCTATCCGGGGAGGAAAACCTCCCCCTGGACTACATTGTTGTAGATGATTGACGGAGCCATCAAACCTTTTGGTGACAACGCAGTGGAACTCTCAATGAAAGCACCAGTGTCGGTGTCAAAACCGGCGGATCTCGGGTAGGGGGTCCCGAACTGTGCTTCTAAGGTCGATGATAACAGGAGGCGAGGGACACGATGTTTACTCAGGTTCGGGCCCTCTCTATGGAGGTAATACCCTACTTCCTACTTGATTGGTCTTGATGAATATGAGTATTACAAGAGTTGATCTACCACGAGATCGTAATGGCTAAAATCCTAGAAGTCTAGCCTATATGATTATGGTCGCCTCTACGGACTAAGCCATCTGGTTTATATAGACACCAGAGGGGACTAGGGTTGCACAAAGTTTGTTACAAAGAAAGGAATCTACATATCCTAACGCCAAGCTTGCCATCCACGCAAAGGAGAGTCCCATCCTAACATGGGAGAGAGTCTTTGGTCTTGTATCTTCAGAGCCCATCAGTCCGGCCCATGTCAATAGTCCGGACGCCCGAGGACCCCTTAATCCAGGAGTCCCTCAGCGGGGAAGAGCAAAAACATCAGTGATACGTCTCCAACGTATCTACTTTTCCAAACACTTTTGCCCTTGTTTTGCACTCTAACATGCATGATTTGAATGGAATTAACCCGGACTAACGCTGTTTTCAGCAGAATTTCCATGGTGTTATTTTTGCGCAGAAATAAAAGTTCTCGGAATGACCTGAAACTTCATGGAGTCACGTTTTGGAATTAATAAAAAATATTGGCAAAAGAATCAACAGAAGGGGTTACCACACCCTATCCATGAGGGTGGAGGGCGCCCCCTAGGGCGTGCCCCTGCCTCGTGGGCCCCCAGGACCTCCACCGACCTCAACTCCAACTCTATATATTCATGTTTTGGCAGAAAATATCAGAGAGACGGATTCATCGTATTTTACAATACGGAGCCGCCGCCAAGCCCTGTTCTTCCTCGGGAGGGCTGATCTGGAGTCCATTTGGGGCTCCGGGAGGGGAATCCGTCGCCATCGTCATCATCAACCATCCTCCATCACCAATTTCATGATGCTCACCGTCGTGCGTGAGTAATCCCATCGTAGGCTTGCTGGACGGTGATGGGTTTGATGAGATTTACGATGTAACCGAGTTAGTTTTTTTAGGGTTTGATCCCTAGTATCTATTATGTTCTAAGATTGATGATGATATGACTTTGCCATGCTTAGTTCTTGTCACTAGGGCCCGAGTGCCATGATTTCATATCTGAACCTATTATGTTTTCATGAATATAGGTGAGTTCTTGATCCTATCTTGCAAGTTATTGTCACCTGATACGTCTCCAACGTATCTATAATTTTTTATTGTTCCATGCTGTTATTTCATAGTCATTTTATATCATCTTTTGGTACTAACCTATTGACATAGTGCCCAGTGCCAGTTGCTGTTTTCTGCATGTTTTTACATCACAGAAAATCAATACCAAACGGAGTCCAACGCAACGAAACTCTCGGAGGATTTTTTTGTGCCAGAAGACATCCAGTGGGCCAAGGTAGCAACTAGGGGTGGCTCGAGGGGAGCAGCAGCCACCAGGGCACGCCAGGAGGCCCAGGCGTGCCCTGGTGGGTTGTGCCCACCTCGGGTGCCCCCTGAACTGCCTCTTTGCTTTATAAATACCCCAATATTCCAGAAACCCTAGGGGAGTCGACGAAAAGTCAATTAGTGCCTCTCTGATGATGCGTGAGTAGTTCTTTGTATACCTACGGGTCCGTAGTTAGTAGCTAGATGGCTTCCTCTCTTTCTCTTGATAATCAATACAATGATCTCTTAGAGATCCATATGATGTAAGTCTTTTTCTGATGTGTTTGTTGGGATCCGATGAACTTTGAGTTTATGATCAAATCTATGTTTTTATCCATGCAAGTTATTTGAGTCTTCTTTGATCTCTTATATGCATGATTGCTTATAGCCTTGTATTTCTTCTCCGATATTTGGTTTTTTTTGCCAACTTGATCTATTTATCTTGCAATGGGAAGAGGTGCTTTGTAGTGGGTTCGATCTTACAATGCTTGATCCCAGTGACAGAACGGGAACAGACACGTATGTATCGTTGCTACTAAGGATAACAAGAGGAGATCTATATCTCTGCAATAGATAAATGGATCTTGTCTTCATCATGTCATCATTCTTATTGCATTACTCTATTTTCTCATGAACTTAATACACTAGATGCATGTTGGATAGTGGTCAATGTGTGGAGTAATAGTAGTAGATGCAGGCAGGATTCGGTCTACTAATCTTGGACATGATTCCTATGTAATGATCATTGCCTGGATATCGTCATGATTATCTGAATTTCTATCAATTGCCCAACAGTAATTGTTTTTCCCATCGTTAGCTATTTTTTCGAGAGAAGCCACTAGTGAAACCTACGGCCCCCGGGTCTCTTTTCATCATATTTGGCTTTGCGATCTATTTTCCCTTGCATTTATTTTCAGATCGATTAAACCGAAAACACAAAAATATCTTGCTGCAATTTATTTGTTCCGCGATCTATTTATCCTATCTACCACTTTTACCTCACGTTATTTGCCTATCTTGAGGTGTCGTACCCGGAAGGGATTGACAACCCATTTAACACGTCGGGTTGCATGTATTTGTTATTTGTGTGCAGGTGTTGTTTATGTGGTGTGAGGAGGTTGTCCTACTGGTTCGATAACCTTGGTCTCATCTCTGAGGTAAATACCTACCGTCACTATACTGCATCATCCCTTCCTCTTTGGGGAAATACCGACGTAGTTCTAGCAGACATCAAAAGGAATTTCTGGCGCCGTTATCGGGGAGGATCTTCAACATTAACGAGCTTCCTAATCACAAATCTCATCTCCTCGCAATTTACATTATTTGCCATTTGGCTATCGTTTTCCTCTCCCCCACTTCACAAAAATTTGCCATTTTATTCGCCCTCTTTTTCATTCGCCGTTTTCTCATCAGATCTGTTTTTGAGTGCAATCTTGTTGCATAGTCATCATGACTCAAGAGAACACCAAGTTGTGTGATTTCTCAAATACCAACAACAATGATTTTATTAGCACTCTGATTGCTCCTCCCGCCACTAGTGCGGAGTCTTGTGATATGAATACTGCTTTGCTGAATCTTGTCATTAAAGATCAATTTGCCGGTACTCCTGATGAGGATGCCGCGTCCCATCTTAACACATTCGTGGAATTATGCGATATGCAAAAGAAAAAGGATGTGGACAATGATGTTGTGAAGTTGAAATTATTTCCATTTTCTTTACGAGATCGTGCAAAATTTTGGTTTTCTTGTTTGCCTCGCAATAGTATCGATTCTTGGAACAAGTGCAAAGATGCTTTTATCACTAGTATTTTCCGCCCACAAAAATTATTTACCTTAGAACCCAGATCATGAATTTCAAGCAACTTGAACATGAGCATGTTGCACAATATTGGGAAAGGATGAAATTGATGCTAAGGAATTGCCCAACTCATGGGTTTAATCTTTGGATGCTCATACAAAATTTTTATGCAGGATTGAATTTTGTTTCTCGTAATCTTTTAGATTCCGCCACGGGGGGTACTTTTATGGAAATTACTTCGGGTGAAGCTACTAAATTGCTAGACAATATTATGGCAAATTACTCGCAATGGCATACCGAAAGAGCTCCTAATAGTAAAAAAAAGTCAATTCGGTAGAAGAAATAAATTCTTTGAGTGAAAAAGTTGATGCTCTTATGAAGTTGGTAGCTAATAAAAGTGCTCCTATTGATATTAATGATGTGCCTTTGTCTACTTTGATTGAGCAAAATAGTGATGCCATATATGTGTATTTTATCTCACGAAACAATTTCGATAACAATGCTTATAGAGGTAATTTTAATCCTAGGCCTTCTCCTAGTAATTCCTCTAATAACTATGGTAATTCCTCTGGTAGTCCAACCTATAATAATAATAGAAACACCTCTGATCTTGAGAGCAATATTAAAGAATTTATCAATATGCAAAAAGCTTTCAACACTTTGATAGAAGAAAAGTTGAATAAAATTGATGATTTGTCTAGAAGTGTTGATAGAATTTCTCATGATGTAGAAACTCTCAAGATGAAAATTTATGTGCCTAAAGTTGAGGAGCAATTAAAGCTCTTTATGTTTCTATGGATGAAAGTAAGAAAAGAACCGCTATGCTTAGAGCTAAAAGAGAATTTTTAGAAAGAGCGTTTTCTAGTGATTACTATCATAAAAGTGATGAAGATCTTAAAGTGATTGATGTTTCTTCTATTGATTCTTTGTTTAGTATATTTAAGATTAATGAAAAAGGGACTAGAGAAGAGCCAACTTTAGTTAGAAGGCGTCCCTATGATTCGGAGGGTGAAAATCTTGTTGAAAAATTTGATAAAGTTAGGTTAGAAGAGGTCAAGACTTTAACTAGTGATGGGCCCACTATTTTGGATTACAAAGACTTTAATTATGATAGTTGCTCTTTGATTGATTGTATTTCTTTGTTGCAATCCATGATAAATCCACCCCATGCTTATGAACAAAATAAAGCTTTTACTAAACATATTGTTGATGCCATGATGAAAGCTTTTGAAGAAAAGTTGGAATTAGAAGTTTCAATTCCTAGAAAATTGCATGATGAATGGGAACCTACTATCAAAGTCAAGATAGCATATTATGAGTGTTTTGCTTTATGTGACTTGGATGTGATACGTCTCCAATGTATCTATAATTTTTGATTATTCCATGCTGTTTTATTGTCAATCTTGGATGTTTATAATCATTTTATACCATTTTTCAGTACTAACCTATTAACATAGTGTCAAGTGCCAGTTGATATTTTCTGCAAGTTTTTTTACATCGCGGGAAATCAATATCAGATGGAGTCCAAATGCCTCGCCAATTTACAATGAATTTTTATGGGCCAGAAGGAACACAACGGGCCCTGGTTGCACTTGGGGGGGAGTCCCGAGAAGGGGACAACCCTCCAGGGCGCTCTAGGAGGCCCATGCGCGCCCTGGTGGGTTGTGCCCACTCCGAGTGCCCCCTGGACTGACTCTTTGATATATAAATATCCCAATATTCCAGAAACCCTAGAGGAGTCGATGAAATTTTCATCCAGCTGCCGCAGAGTCCAGAACCATGAGATCCAATCTAGACACCATCACGGAGGGGTTCACCACTTCCATTGGTGCCTCTCTGATGATGCATGAGTAGTTCTGTGTAGACCTTCGGGTCTGTAGTTAGTAGCTAGATGGCTTCCTTTCTCTCTTGATTATCAATACAATGGTCTCTTGGAGATCCATATCATGTAAGTCTTTTGGCAGTGTGTTTGTTGGGATCTGATGAACTTCGAGTTTATGATCAGTTATATCTTTTTATATCCATGAAAGTTATTTGAGTTCTTTGATCTCTTATATGCGTGATCTCTTATAGCCTCGTATTTCTTCTCTGATATTTGGGTTTTGTTTGGCCAACTTGATCTATTTATCTTGCAATGGGAATAGGTGCCCGGTAGTGGGTTCGATCTTACGGTGCTTGATCCCAGTGACAGAAAGGTAACCAACACGTATGTATCGTTGCTACTAAGGATTACAAGACGGGATCCATATGTACCGCAATAGATAAATGGATCTTGTCTACATCATGTCAACGTTCTTATTGCATTACTCTGTTTTTCCATGAACTTAATACACTAGATGCATGTTGGATAGCGGTGGATGTGTGGAGTAATAGTAGTAGATGCAGGCAGGAGTCGGTCTACTAATCTTGGACGTGATGCCTATGTAATGATCATTGCCTAGATATTGTCATGATTATTTGAAGTTCTATCAATTGCCCAACATTAATTTGTTCACCCACCATTTGCTATTTCTCTCGAGAGAAGCCACTAGTGAAACCTACGGCCCCGGGGTCTTCTTTCTCATATATTTGCCTTGCGATCTACTTTTTCGTTGCGTTTATTTTCAGATCTATTAAACCAAAAAAATACAAAAATACCTTGCAGCAATTTATTTGTTCCATGATCTATTTATCCCATCTACAAATTTACCTCACGTCCTTTGCCTATCTTGAGGCACCATACCCCGAAAGGGATTGACAACCCCTTTAACACGTCGGGTTGTGAGGTGTTGTTCTTTGTGTGCAAGGGCTGTTTACAATGTGTTGCTTGGTTCTCCTACTAGTTCGATAACCTTGGTTTCATATTTGAGGGAAATACCTATCACCGCTGTGCTGCATCATCCCTTCCTCTTTGGGGAAATACCAACGTAACTTCAAGCGACATCAAAAGGAATGATTGATGTTGTTGCCGGGGAGGATCTTCAACATCAACCAGGTTCCTAATCACAAATCTCTCCTCGCAATTTACATTATCTGCCATTTGCCTCTCGTTTTCCTCTCTCCCACTTCACAAAAAATTTCCATTTTCTTTGCCCTCTGTTTTTGTTCGCCTTTTTCTCGTCAGATCTTTTATTTGTTTGTGTTGCCATGTGCCTTCTATATGCTTGCATCTTCGCTTGCTAAAAATCTATTGATATGGATCCCCATCCACTTGCTAATCCTTTTAAAAGATCCAATTATCATGAAAAAATTGCTAGTGATTTGAGTACACTAGATTATCTTTATGAATTTTTGCTTGAGATTCGTGAATGTGAAAATTGTGATGAGGAAATTTATGAAGTGATTCATGATAGCTCTTTGAGTGAAAAGCATGATTGCAATGATTTTACTATAAATTCTATTAATGTCACTTGTGCCAATAATATGCAAAACCCCAAGCTTGGGGATGCTAGTTTTGCTATGTCCACTACTTGTTGCAATGATCATGATTGGGGTGATTCTTCGTATGATCTTGAAAATTTATTCATATGAGATTGATAATAGTGTTTGAAATAATATTGAAAGTGGGTTCGGAATAGTGTCAACTTTAGATCCCACATATTTGGAGAATGTTCAATCTTATGAATTTTTTGATAAAAGTGGGTTTGGAGAGGTCATGACTTTAGTTAATGTTAATCCCACTATTTTGGAAGAGTGTCAAATTTCCATGCATGTAGATCGTGTTGAGAATACGTTATGTGATAGCTATTTTGTTGAATTTGCTCAAAATCCTACAAGTAATTACTATGAGAGAAGAAAATATGGTTGTAGAAATTTTCAAGTTACTAAGTCACCTCTCTTCATATTGAGATTGCTATCGTCTCTTTCTTCTTCCTTGCATACGCTAGATGTTTCTTGTCTTGATAATTTGGTTGCGTACAAAATGCCTATGCATAGGAAGTATGTTATACTTAAATGTGTTTGTCACATGTTTTATGATTCTCTCTTTGTGCTTCAATTCTTGTCTTTCATGTGAGCATCATTGAAATCTCATGCCTATCTTGATCTCTATAAAGGAAGAGCTTGTTGGGAGGCAACCCAATGAATAAAATTTATTTTTGCCTTTTGCTTTCTGTTCTTGAGAGTTAGCACAATTATGATACTGGTATGACTGTGTTTTTTGTGTTTTAATTAGTGTTTGTGCCAAGTAAAGCCTTT
This sequence comes from Triticum aestivum, assembly GCF_018294505.1. Lineage (NCBI taxonomy): Eukaryota > Viridiplantae > Streptophyta > Magnoliopsida > Poales > Poaceae > Triticum > Triticum aestivum. The sequence goes on from NC_057810.1 coordinate 598,235,283, forward strand.
AGGATCTTCTGGGGTGATAGTTGTTTGATCTTGCTGAAAAAGACAGAAACTTTGCGCTCATGAAAATAATTCTCATAAATCAAAGAAAAGAGCTTTTGCCCTGATTATTTTTGCATCAGATTAATATACAAATTACGCTGGTTGTCCTAATTTTATAGAATTTTTGGAGTTTCAGAAGTATTCGAAAGTACTTGATTACTACAGACTGTTCTGTTTTGACAGATTCTGTTTTCTTTATGTTGTGTGCTTATTTTGATGGCTCTATGGTTTTATTTGATGATTTTTTGCCATAGAAAAGTTGGAATACAGTAGATATAATACAAAAACAAAATAATAATAGGTTTTGTACATCACTTATAGTAGTGGTTTGATTTCTTTTACTAACGGATCTCACAAGGGTTTTGTTGAGTTTTGTGTGATTGAAGTTTTGAAGTTTTGGGCTATCTTACGATGTATGAAAGAAGGTTAGAAGAGCCTAAGCTTGGGGATGCCCTGGCATCCCAAGAAATTATCCAATAATGAGAAAACAACTAAGCTTAGGGATGCCCACGAGTGGCATCCCCTCTTTCTTCTAACGACCATCGGTATTTTACTCGAGGCTATATTTTTATTCGTCACATGATATGTGTTTTGCTTGGAGCGTCTTCTATGATATGTGTCTTGCTTGTTTTATTTTGTGTTTTAAGTCATCAATCCTTGCTGGAAACACCTATTTGATAGATCCAAAATTATGTCATGACTTGTTAGAATTGCTCTCTATGCTTCACTTAAATTTTTATGAGCAATGGACTTGCTCTAGTGCTTCACTTATATCTTTCTGAGCACGGTGTGCTTAGTATTTTCGAAGAAATGCTCTCTTGTTTCACTTAGATTTATTTTAGAACTAGTAAAATTTTGAAGAAATTCTCTCTTACTTCACTTAATTTATTTTGAGAGGAAGAAAATATGTTATGCTCATGATCTTCACTTATATTTGTTTGAGCTTATGAAAAGCAACACATGAAAATTAGTCCCAAAGTGATAGATATCCAAGAAGGATAAATAAAGAAAAATATATGTCATGAAGATCATTGGACAAAATAAACTTTATTCTTAGTAATAGTTTTGAGATATGATGACGTGATATGTGAGTTATGTTGTTGAGTAATTGTGCTCTAGTAAGAATATTGGTGTTAAGGTTTCTGATTCCCTATGCATGCACGAAAGTCAATAATCATGCAATGAAAATTGTATCCTACTTGTCGTGCATTATTCGGTGTTAATTACACTTAATGCTTGCTTATGAGATTATTCGTTTCTTAGTTGGTCGCTTCTCAATCTTTTTGCTAGCCTTCATTTTGCACCAAGTATGACCTCAACTTGTGCATCCAAACTCCTTTAAACCAGTTTTGCCACATGATTCACTACAAAAAAATACACTTCCATGATGATATGTGTTTCTCACAGTAGGTCACATTTTTCGTCATGCATGTACATCCATGACAATTTTGTGACAGAATCAAGATAGTCATACATGTGCTGTCGTAGAACTGTTCCATGACATTACCAAAATTATCATCACGAAGTGTCCACTTCCACAACGATAAATCGCACGTCACAAAACTGCTTTCGTCAAGGGTGACCGACACGTGGCATCCACCGTAACGGAACGCCGTTAAGCTATCTGGTCGGATTTTGGATCCGATAACCCGTTAACAACTCGGACCAATGGGAAATTTCCATGTGTAAAATTCTGATTGGCCGGAGGGAACACCTGTCAGCTCGTCAGTGGGCCAGATGTCACCCGTCCATTGGAGGAGACATGCCTATGATACGTCGACACGTGGTTGGGCCCAACAGAGGCCCATATAGGTTAAAAAGGCCGGCCCAATCAAAGGCCCGTAGTACTTACTTAGGTACTAGTGGGCCTGCCCAATAACGGCCCGAAGCCAGATCTGGCCCATTAATTGTTCGCCGAATATTTTGGCCCATTTATGGCCCAAAGTAAGATTTGGCCCGTTAATTGTTCGCCAAATATTTGGGCCCAATTATAGCCCAGTGAATTTCGGCCTATTAGAGGCCCTATGTAGACATGGGCCCATTTCAGCCTGGTGTGACTTTCGGCCTAGGAATGGCCCGTGCTGCCCATGGGACATATATGGTCCGACGAGACATCGGGCCCACTAACGGCCCGTGATAAAGGTGGCAATAGTTAAGCCCAACGTGACTTTGGGCCTATTAAAGGCCTGTCGCATAATTCGGCATGTTGATGCCTATACTAAGCTTTCGGTGTCCTAAAGGCCCATGAAACCAGTGGGCCAACTAAGGCCCGAGATATGTTTCAGCCGGGTAATGGCCCGTGACCTAACTGGGCCCAAAAAGGCCCGTTCTACATTTCAACCTGCTGAAGGCCCGTCGACGACTAGTGAAAATTTCGGCCCAACATGCATTTCGGCCTGCTAAAGGCCCATGGTTTCATCTGGGCCGTAACAGGCCAGTACAATATTCAGCCTGTTAATGGCCCAACGCTACCTGGGCCAAACTAAGCGTTGGGTCCACAAAAGGCCCAACTAAAATATAGGTCGGTGTAAGTTGTGCGCCTGGCGCAAAGTGTGAAGGCCCCAATCATTCGGGCCCAAGAAAGACGCAGGCCGGCCCAATTGTGGCCCGCTAAAAACCAGGCCCGTTAGAGTCGAATGTTTCGGCCCGGTCGACTACATCTGACTTTTTTTCAAATAGTGAATAATGGTAGTAACTAGTAGGAATTAAGAACAAACCTACTCTATACAATAAAGAAATTATGTCATAGTAACTAAGAATAAACCTACACTATACAATAAAGGATTTAAGGTATATTACATCCACTGGGCATCGAAGTTCGCCACCAGTGATCATAAAGCGCAATTAAGAAGTAGATTACAAAAACTGGGCACCATTGCAGTGTAACAAAATAATACTGAACCAAGACCACTTCCAAGACAGTTCAAGAAAGGTTAGCATTGCGGGGGAACTGCTGCACAAGCTGCTCAGCAAGGCTGTGAGACCGGCCTAGCATGTCGGTCATAGCTTCCAGGTGTAGTTCTTTAGCGATGAGGTTCTCATTGGTGTTCTCCGCAATCTTTCTTAGAGATAGGACTTCAAGTCTAAGTTGAGTTGCAGAATGCCTTTTTGCTAGAACTTGGGACTGAAGAAGTCGAACTGATTTAGACAACGAATTTTGTGAGCTTGTGTGACTGCTAGTCTCAAGTAACTTGAACAATGCATCAAGATAAGACTTTGGGGTTGTCTCGCTATCTTCAAGATGTTTTGCCTTCTTTGCTGCAATATATGTTTGGTTTGTCTCACAACCTTCAGCAGACTTGTGCATGCCATTAGGCATATCACCCTGAAACAAAGCAGAGAGATGACAGGTTTTGCACGTGTATAAACAAAGATGATAACGGTGCTGTCAACTCCATCCAATTTCAAATTAGAAAATAAAGAGTAAGTTCAAAATATCAATAGCATAATTTGGCATTGTTCATAATGCGGGGAGCTTCACCACACTACTGGATTAACATGTCAACATAACAAGCATAGATGAAGGACAAAGAAAATCATTGTGTCTATTTTGGTTAATGTGCATGGCATGTTGTTCATATCATCAGCCACATCAGTAAGATAAAACAGGAGATGACAAGGTGCAAACGTGGACTGCTTCACCACACACTGGATTATAGATCCACAAAAAGGGAGTACTGGGTATGAATAAGGAATTTGGTTTTACATGTAAAACTTAGAACTTATGGTTCTTGCGAACATGCATTTTGGTAGAAACAACAAACTAAACAGCAGTAAATAATAGGGAGTATGAGCAAATTAAACAGCAGTTCAGGATAGAGGCTTTAGAAGGACTGACTTACATTAATAGTTAACACCGGCTTTATAATGCCCTTCTCCATATCAAGGGAAGGATAACTCAAGAATTTCAGCACAGAATCTTCTTCATAAGCATTGCCTGTACTCTACATTTTGTAGAGAGTAATTATAGATATGATAATACTGGAAGGGATAGAGGATAATGAAGATAAGATGCAGATTGATGCTACATAATCAACTACCAATCCCTGGAAGTACAAGCGTTACAGGACAAAATGTACTGACAAGAGCAATGGGCTACACTTCTACACTGGCATTGTCTGTGTATTCTAATTGTTGGTAAGATTAAATATAGATCTGATATTTTTAGTAAATGGTGGACGAGGGAGATAAGATGCAGAATGCTACACAATGAACCAATACCTCTTCCCATAATACAAGAGTGTTTTGAACACTGGTGTACTATACAAAACATTCTTATATTATGGGACAGAGGAAGTAGTTGTTAATGTAAGTACAGTGATAGACGACCTTCAGTCCTTACAAGAGGACTGCAGAGCTAAACCTCTTCAAAAGCACTGGGTTGATTCTAAATTTATGTAAGAGTCCATACGGATCTTACAAGAGTGCATTGATGCTACATAATCAAACAGCTATGAAAGTAGTATGGTCATACAGGGCAAGAGGTACCCACAAGAGCAATGCAGTGTGTAGTATAGTTGCGAGATTTGGTGGTCCCTTGAGAACGAATGTTCTTCTGCTAACAATTTTCGTACAAGTGAGACATTAAGGAAAATGCAGAAATGTAGTTCAAATTGTGATGTGATATCATAGACAGTACCTTACGCTACAGCCGAGACCAATGTGTAACAAGATTATTCCAGTCACCATCGGATAAATGTAGCACCAGAGACTTTACAGAAATTTCCTTTAGAGGCTTGCCATCAAAGTGCGCTTGCCTCAGGTAGGACCGATACTACATCAATGAGTGCTTGAAAAGCGCAACCAACCCTTGCTCGTCTTCACTATGCAGTTTGCTCCTTGCCTATTTAAAATAATGAAGTCTTATGTCTACTGTTAGCAGAAACATATGCAGTAATGACCATGAATAACATTAGTACATTACTTACGCGTAAGTTGCGGAGGAAGACTGGAAATTGTTCTGTGTCTGCGGTATAATCTTTCCATGAAGGAAAGATGCGCACAAAGTTCATGACAACAATATAAGCTTCGTCTTCTAAACTGGGAAGAAATGGAACATGGGTCCTATTTGCTGCAATTGGGGCTCTCTCTGGTTCAAAAAGGGATTTGGCAACTGGATTTGGTGTACTCTTTGCTGGAATGAGGGTTTTGCGTCGTAGAACTAGTGCTATGTCAACTGGCATAATCATACTGTTTGCTGCAGTTGGGGTCTGCTGAGTTGGGGCATCAGAAATGACCAGTGTAGTAGGGCTAGAGTCTGCTAGAGTTGGGGTGTTCTATGGGTCAGATGATATTGCAACTACATCTAATGGGCTATTTGATTTATCAGGTGCCACTACCTTTTCCAAATACTTTGCTTGTGCTCCTCCACGATCAGCAATCGCCCTCTTCCTTTTGAACGTCTGATACACAAGAACAACATTTGAATGGATAAATATGGTATGATGATAGATGGAATATGTACTGAAAATGGATAGGCAGGGCGTATTCACATACACGATGTGTAAACTAAGCTAATGGCAGTTCAACAAAGTAGAAGCAATGCAAAGCACCAGTAGCAAGATATGTGCGACCAATGTAACCTTGGAGAGTTAGAGCAAGCACCTTGATGGGTGAATAAGATAGGGCATCTTCCTTTGACTCCTCCACTAGGGAGCTACATTGACTTAGGTCTCCCTCTAGCTCAGAATCACTGTTAGGATCATATTTTGAGCATGAATCTATAGGTGGAGAGCGTTTGCATTGCATTGCATCCAGACTTGATTTCAGTCCCTTAATGCCAAGTTTGAGAACCATGGGATTGTTCTACTTCTTTCTTTTCATGCATGCAAGCTCATAATCATTATGATGTTGTTCAGAATCTGAGATTCATGAAAACATAAAAAGTAGTCAGATTATCTGTGGAATGCATTGCGGATTCAACTCGAAGAGTGTCTCCCTATAAACCACTCCATATGCAAAGTTCACCCCCAACCATGCTGACCAGACCACACATAGAAATACAAACCCCTTATGTCTCTATAACAGGCAGACACAAATTTCAAAACTGAAGTAGGAACATTAGGATCATATGATATTCGTATTTGAACAAATAAACTAAGGAATTATGAGTGGCATAATGTTTAGCTTCAAGGGTGGAGTGTTGGTAGTGCGACACAAAGCAAGTAGGCAGATTGTATTCCATGTAAAAGACCGAAACCTATGTAATAGCTGGAAATGACACTTTCTTTCTATATAATGCAGTGTTCGTTGCCCACACATGATGGAAGAGATCACATAGAGAAATACTATTCACTCATGTACACGGTTCCAGTATTTAGAAATAGGGTGGTCCACCCTAAAACAATATTGACAACAAATATGACAAGGCAAGCATAGATGTAGTGAATCAATCATTTACTTGTGAGCTTACTAGGACAAGTATGTAGAATTGTAACAGCAGTAAGAGATCGTCCAAAATATGAATCAAGAAGTTTGTCTAGAACTTATTATTTGCAACTAATCGACGTGAATAATTGGATATTATATTGAATGAGTAAGAAAGACAACTAAAATTGTCAACAAACCTAGCTTGCAGTAGTAATCTGAGTCAATGTCACTACGACCAATAATCCAAAATGACTAGTGTCTATTCCGAGGGCCGGAATTTTGAAAACCCTGTGAACTTTAGAGGTACTAAAGATTATCGAAATACATCTGAACCATTAAGTGTAGGTAGCACTGAGCACACAACAAACACTAATGACAGTCCTGCCTAATGAGTAATTAATCAATTATAAAATGGGTGATGAGGAGTGGCTGCTGAGTGTTGAGGATGTATCTAAGGATAAATCGGGTTGGCTTGGTGAGTGCTGCATGCCTGAGCCCTGAACGGACTGGAAAGGTAGGCACGGTGGCGCACCCGGGCAGCGGTGATGTTGTTGGGCGAGCGGCTCCTGACCTCCTGTTAGTCTGGCGTCTCCTCCTAAAGTCATGCCGTCCAGGGACGGCATGTCACCGGCGAGGCAGGCGGCTGGGGGCGAGTAGATATCGGAAGCGTGTAGTAGAACAGAGGGGAATCGAGGCCTGGGACGACCCAAAATCCCAGGGTGGGACGGCCCACCGTGGGCACCCTGTAGAGATACACACCCGAGCGGCGAACATGCATTTTCGAAACTAATTTAGGAACATTTGGCTGACCAATTAAACGACTCTGTTTTAATAATGTCATATTCGTATTTGAACAACTAAGCTTGTTTAGCTTGATGGGTGGAGCAGTGCTATTATGACACGAAGCACGTATTCTGATCGTATAGTGATCATAAAAGGGGGGAACTCTAAGCATATTTTTTAAGCAAAAGAGGGTTTCCCCTCTGATTTCTATTAAAGAAACCACCACGGAACCAACATGATCAATTATACCTATTATGACTCTGTCATGGCAGATTTGAAGCTGCAAACCAGAGAAATGTTATTTAGCATCCATTGTGAGCTTCGAACTAAGAACTAAATTCTAAGAGCTGAAAAGAAAGTAGAGTAACCAAGTTAAGATCTATTTTCTGGTTGAGATCAAAAAGTTGAGGAGATATGAAGTACCACCTCTCTTGCGGCGCCGTGTAGGCATCGGGGGTGTGATGGTTGTCGGCGGCGTTAAAGCAGATCTGTGATGGTAGACGGGTGCATCAGGGCATAAGTCCCGTTGTGGTGGAAGAGAAGGTCGTGTGAGCGGCCGCGGCAAAGAGGATGACGGCATCGATGAAGCGAGAGGATGCAATGCAAGGCTATTGGTCCGTCGCCGTGGATGACAAACGTCCATCTCTAGTAGTGGACGACACGGTCTTGGTAGGTGCTCTAGCATGGTGGAGGACGGTGGTGATGGATGTGGTGGAGGACGGCGGTGTTGGATGGGGTGGAGGACGACGGCGGTGGATGGGGTGGCGGACGGAGGCTGGTGTGGGGATGGTGTTCTAGCGCGGATGGTGTATGAATGGGAAAATGGAGGGAGAGCTACGGGGAACCATGTTACTGGACGCGCCTGCCTGAAATATGAGAAAGTTGCGAACTTAGCCCCCGTTTAAAATTTGGACGTCTCGTCGGTTGGGGATAGGACGGTAATCTTGCATCTCGCCAATATTGCCCAGAGCGATTTCGGGCGAGGAGAGGGTGGTTGCCACCCATCGTTGGCGCCCATGTTGTATGAACGCGGCTGACAGGTAGGGCGGCTGTGTCACGTCTGAGTGAAGTTACAAACCTGCCCCTATTGAAAATATTTTCCTACATCGATTTCGGCCGAGTCGAGTTTGTTTTGCCGCCCACCGTGTATGAATGGGGAAATGGAGGGAGAAACAGAGGTCTTTCGGACGAGCTTGAATCAAATGTGTTTTGCCTCCCATATTTGGCGCCCAAAGTGTCGGAATGGGCTCAGAGGCGGTCGTGTCACGTCTAATAGAAGTTACTAACCTACCCCTATTTAGAGCAGTGGAAATCGGGCCGATGAATTGTCCGTGTAATGGGTAGACAGTAATTTCCATCTCACAAACACTTGGCTTCGGACAGCCTACATGGGAGTGGACATTTTGCCGCTTCTTTTGAATTTTGGGACAATAAGCATCCACGTTTACCCTGGCAACTAAATTCGAATCAATTTTGTATTCCTATAAGAAACTTTATAAATCATTCTATGTGTTTCTATATGTCTTCAAAAGGACGACAAAGATGTATTCCACTGTCATATATGAATATGGTTTACAAATGCCGATACTTAAGTTCAAAAGCTAGAATCCAGTTTAAGGTGAATTCGAATATTTGGAACACTTCATGTCCAACTCAAATGTCACAAGCATCATAATGTGTACTCCCATTTAGATATGTACACAAGGGATGTATCAAGATTCAAATATCGAGTCAATCAACCAATAATGTACAGAACTAACAGACATATAAACACTTATAGAGTATATGGACCAAGAATATCAACTAAACATACATAAGCCAGGCCACTGTACTTTTTTTTGCTACAACAACATCTTTTTTTAGCCAAGCTACTACAACACCTTGGCCCTTTCTGATGCGTGTCACTTATGGTCCATCTATACTACTATTATTGCTGAATGCACATTCAGCCCGATTGGCATATCTGTAGGTCTGGCACAGCAATCAAATGAAATGTCTCAGAGTCTTATCAATTAATACAGACTTGTGCTCAAATAAAATTATAAACCAAAAAACAAAAAACAATTATTACACGATCTCTAAAACAAATGGTTTAATTGATTACATGAACAAACAACACAAAGGTTATTCAATGAATCAAAGAACATCTCACCTATGATTTACCAAGTGGGAATTTAATTTTCTTTTTTCCCGCAAGACCTTAACAATGTGGTCAGTCTCAACTTGCTTCCTTCCACCAAATATTTAATGGTGGTCTTGAGTACTGCTTGTGATTGTGTTGTTTGCTTCCTCAACATGTCAACTTCATCTCTAACTGTGGAAGTAGAATCTCTTTCTACCACTAGTTTAGCCTCTAGAGCATCAGTAGTTGGCAATTCATAATGCACGATTGGTCCGGTGCCACTGTTGTGGGATGATACAACGTCCATGGGGACCTCGCTCTTTGATCTTGGGCTAACCTATTTTGCCATTAAAGTTCCGATTAGATTCAGAAAATTTGAAGTTAGCAAAACATCTCAATTGGGAGTTATAACAGCAAACCAGTTAAACAAACAAGGAATTAAAGAGTTTCAATTGGATGCTGAAAAGTAGTTATTAACATCATTTTAACTCGTTGTTGTAGCAACAAAGTAGTTAAACAAATAAGTAGCTATTTAAGTTCAGGCAAACAGGTAATTCTTAATAGTAAGTATCAAACACATAGATAGGCGCAGTCTATAATAGGATTAACAGGATGTGGCATTATGTAATCAGTAGCAAACTAAATTAAGCGAAGCAACATAATTGAACAATTTTTTAATAAGTGGCTAACTAAAATTCCATGAAGCAGGTAACTGAACTTACACGAGTTCTTTATACAGGCACACTGCAACTTCTTTTTCACTTACAAGATTGTACGAAGGAGTCCATGGCATCAACTGCTTGGATACACAGTCCCAATACTTCTTTGTTCCCACACTGCATTGGTAAGTCGAATGGTTAATCTAGTAAGATGGTTCGTCCTTAATATGTTATATGAGGACGTGTAGTCAGACTAGTTGTAGCCACACACATCACAGTGGATTTTACTGTATATTTCATGCGATTACTTTTGGCATATCGAGATCTAAGCAATCTACAATAGGATGAAAAGACTAGCATCCTTCACATTATTGGCAAACTCAGTTCATAGAAATAAGCAATTCAACCATTTTGTGGGTAAATCAAAAGCGCCACTGGAATATTTTTCACTACCCCAATCATACACGAAAAAAGGGCGACGGCACCATAGGGGCTGGTATGGGTGGCCGCCTCGGGAGGCTGGAAAGTGTGCACCTAGTTTGAGTCGTCCAGGTTGGCCCAGGCTAGTTTTGTTCATCCCAACGCATGAGCAGGCAATGTAAAAAATGAAGAAAAATGTTTCAAATTTGATGGGCCAATAATAAGTGCAAGGCAGGCCCTATAGCAGGCTCGTGGCCCAAACGAGCGCCTCCCATATCGATCGACAACAGGAAAAATCCCAACTCATTCGCTCCATCCTACAGTCTGGTTCGCTCCTAACCTAGCCGCCGCTGGACAGACCGACACAACACTTCCTCGCGCCCTCGTTGGAGGGCGGTCGCAGGGCTTCAAGCGAACGGAAGGACAAGAAGATGAAGATCCAACCCTGGGTGTAGCCTGTGCGGGAGGCAGCAGCGGCAGCACGGGCATGGCATCGAGCTTGCGCAAACAGACAGTTGCAGCTTGCAAGATTAGCATGTGCAACGAGCTGGTACATCACATCCCTGATTATATCTAATTCAACTCTTCAATTCCTGGCCAATAGTTAAACCTGACAGTGTTGTAAACCTGCTTGTATGTAGGGAATCTATGAGAAAATGAAACCAATTTCTACTTATTTTATAACTCCCCCAATCAATATTGAATTGACTGAATCTGATGTATCTAATCAAGTTTCCGGTGCAAAGATACAAGTTCATGTTGTTTCTTGAGCCTGAAGTGTCTAATGAACAGACTACTAATAAAGGATTTGATGCAAACATTTTACATGCTCCTGGTGATGAACATATAGTGTCGAATGAGGGATCTAATGCAAGCATTTTGCAAGCTCATTGAAGGATTTAGTGTCTAATGATGATCTGCTATGTTGAGAAAGACATAGAGATTTGCAGGCATTGATGACAAGCAAATTATAGTGCATTTTCATAGCTTGAGGAAACGTCGAGGCCATCTACCAGAAAGTCCCCGTATCATGACAACATAGCATAAATACTATTCTAATTTGTTGTTTGAAACTATTGGCATACTTGTGCAAGATAGATATATTGATATGCAGTTTGCGCACTGGTTATAGGTGCAATTACACTTTGATATTTTCAGCCAGAGAACGAATAATTCAAGCAGGTACAGACCATGTTTGTAGTCCTTGTACACCATGTTGCATTTTGTGTTTTTTGGTGCTTGCATCAGTTACTGTTTATAATCTAAACTACTTTGGATCTTTAGCTGGTTTTCAAAGTGCATGTAGCTTCACATTTCTCAAGTTATGTTGATTTCCGGAGTGCAAGTGCCTTCGTATTTTTTAAGTTAAATGTTCGCCCCTGGTAACTTGAATTCGTGGATCCGCCACTACACACAAATCATACATGAATGCCAGTATGAATTAAATGAAATGCAGGGACTTACGCTAGCTCGTTGTACAGGCTCACTTCAGCTCTGCTTGCGCTTGGGATGTTCCATGTACAAGTCCATATTACCACTTGCTTGGATGTGCAGGCCTTGTGCTCCTTGCATCCCCCTCTGCATTTTTGACATGGAGAATGGTTGATCAAATAAGAGGAATCGACCTTGATGTTGTACCAGAGGACAGACACTTACAAGGTTATACGGGTGTGCAATATGTGTACCAGATCCCGTAGCGCCGTCATGCTTCGCTAAAAATGGATTTGCTTGTTTCAGATGATATCTCCAGAAGAAATAAGAGTTAAAGTAAGAGTTCCATAGGTGTGTAAGCTAAGAGGGCAGTGAAAGGATATCCAAACATCGTTGGAACAGTGCATAATGGAGTGATGTGTGGATACCTAATTTAGGCCGGTGTTTGGGCAGGCTCGCCTAGCTAGAGTGCGGGTCACTTCAGAGCCGTTGAGGGTGATGCTCTAGCAGTGGCTGGCCGCGCACGGATGCAGATCTTGAGTGGGAGCGAAGCACTATGATGTGGTGGACGAGAACGTTGGTGAAGCCCCAACAGCCTCGGGGGGCGAGATGCGACAATGTGCTCGATGAACTAGCCCTGGTGAGTTGGGAGACGGCGTCGGTGAAGGGCACCTGATGTGGTGGAAGTCGGTGTCTGTGAGGCACGTCGGTTGCCGCGGCCGACGTTGTCGGTGGACCACCCAGTGTGATGGACGAGTGTGTAGATGAGGTAGCTCTGGTGCGGTGGGCGAGGGCGTAGATGAGGTAGCTCCGGTGCGGTGGTGAAGCGCGACCGTCGTCTTCATCGTCGTCGTCCGGCACAGAGGTGGGGAAAGAGACGAGACGAGGGGCAATTCGAACTTTGCTTGGGTTGGCGCGAATTAGGGATTTGAGCAATCTGGGCGCGGAAGGGGACTGTGGAGAAGGGAGATTTTGCAGGGATGGAATTGGGGCCACTAGATATTTCAATCCGAAACATGGAAGCGCGAACTTATTTTGTCATCGTCCTTCTTTTTTTGGGGGGGGGATGGGGGGAGGGAGCGGCATGGGTTGCTAGGTGCTACGCGTTCGTCCGACACACGTGACCACCACGACACGACCCTGGTCTGCCTGGTGCGCCTACATTTGAGAATGCAAACAAATCTTCTTTTATTTGCAAATTAATCTGTATGTATTACCATGCCCGTTTTTTCCTTGCAATAATTAGTCATCCAAAATGAGATACTCCCTCCGTTCACTTTTGTAAGTCGTTTTAGACAACTTAAAATGAACTATTTTGCACATTGTCTGGAATGTCTTCAAGGTCTTATAAAAGTGAACAGAGGGAGTACTATAAATTAATTAAAGAGGAGTTTTTTGAAAAAAAATCGAAAAGGTATCCACGGAATCCACGCTAACGTGGATTAGAGTGTGTGTCACACAATTAGTTATTTGAATTAGAGAGTGTGTCACGTAGCGATCTCCAATTCTAACGTGGATTTCGCATTTCACTGTATCCACGCTACTTTTTTAATACAAATTCATATGTATATGATGAACACCATGGTAGTGAGAAAACTTTTGGATGGATTCAAACATATGACCTACAAAATAACACAACAAATCGAGTCAATATCAACCTTTCGAAACCTAGTATGGCACGAATTCGAAATAATTACCCATATGCATGGTCCTCAGTTCTAATCTTACAATGTACACTGAATTGAATCATCGATATTAAGTCTCGTACTATAAACATCAATATTATGGCTCTCTCTCTCTATATATATATATACATATGAATTACCCATATATATATCCCCCTCTCTCTCTCTTTGTATGTCTCGATTGACTTCGCTCTTTCTCGGACAAAAACGATATATCACCATGTTTGAGCCCAATTCGACCTATTCACATTGTATACTCTCTCAAGCACATTGTTTATCTAGGTCACTCTCTCCAACCCGTATCACTCTTTCGATCGCACGGTGACCCTATGTGATCGATTGACCTTGCTTCCTCCCACGCATAAAATATATCTACACGTCTGTGACTTAATCATCTCTCAAGCTCTATCTTACAGCCCTCACCCTTGCCAAAAGCTCAATCGAACAATGTCTCTCCAGAGCATATATATATATATATCTGTTCAATGAATGTCGGACCACACTCACTTTGTCTCTCTATCTATATGTCTCTCGATTGACCTCGCTTTCTCACACTATATCTTCCATGCATTGAAGCTACCTCTCCATCCCTCGCAAAGTCGGAGCTATTTCCATTGTGAGGGGCACTCCAACCTTGGATTAATTTGTGTAGGCATTTATTCCGGTCGGTTTAGATTATATTTTCGTAGCATTCGGCCCGCAACTACTCCAAACATTGTTGCAACCCCCGCAACTCCCCTAGTTGATTTCCCTCTGGCTCGGTCATCACTCTCTCACACGTCCTTTATCGCCTTCAACGTAGCACCATGGTATTATTGCAAAAAACTTTGTTGTTCTCTTTAATTATTATAAATAAGCTACAAAACTACACACCGATAGTCCACTTGGAATGGAACAAATTTCGACCCACAAATTAAAGTGCTACAAACTACACACCGAGGGGCCCACATGTCATGAAACAAATTTGGACCCATATACAAATTTAAAAAATAAAGGACGAGGATCGAACGTGCGACCAGGGCCTTCAAGCCGCACGTCAATAGGAAACATACATAGAACATCAATGTTTGTTGTACCCCCCTTTGTTCACATAATCTTTTTATATTACCACATCCTATTTAATGGATAACGTGTAATATTATTTTTAGTACTATTTTCCTTCACTTACTGGTGGGTTCCATGTGTGCTCTCTCTCTCTCTCTTCTCCCCTTCTGCATTTAGACGCACGGGCAAACACGAAGAACTAGCAGGCGATGTTGCGGTTGACCATTTCTGGACGTGTTCACAAGTTACGGCACCAGTTTCACGTACTAGCAGCACTAGTCAGTGTGTACGTTCAATGCAAGTTAATTTGGAAGTATATTAAGTGCATGTGGATATTAAGTAGGATATTATTTGCGTGTTATTATGTGATTAGCACTATTTTTGGCATGAAATTAACTACACGCTAAACGTGTTGAGCACTCGACATTGAAGCAGTCTAGGTTGTTGGATGACAAGGAATACATGTGGCTTGATGACGTTTTATATTTAATTTGATACAGCTCTGGCAGAACATTCAATCGATCAAACCATAGATTTCGTTCAGTCTGACTCTGACTTTAAATTATACGACGATCGATATAAAATAAACAGAAATGATAAACATTCAGATTTTAAGCATGGCAATCCGAATGTTTTTATGGCAAATTTAGATTACGCGGCGGTGGTGCAGGCGTCTTGCGGTGGGAAGCGGCTCCTCTGCCGTGCTCTATGTGTCATCGGGCCACTGACCGATGGCGACAGCGGCGTCTTGCACCGTTGTTGGGTACTCCTGGACGTTGGCCCAACTTCAAGGAAGGCCAAAATGTTCTGGACTTCGGAGCGAGTCAACTGGCAGGAGGAGGCGACTGGCGTTGGTGCAAGGAAGCGGTCGATGGCGGCAATCCATGCTGCTGAGGGGGGCACTGGCACCTGTGCGGGGACAGGCGCTGTCAATGGCGCGGCAAATACATTCGTGTGCACAGCACCGGCACGGGCTCGCACGTCAGGCCATGCACAGGCGCATGCGCTGGCAGGTGCACGGGCACCGGCACGGGCGTGCGCGTCAGTGCATGCGCAGGCACATGCGCGGGCAGGTGCACGGGCGCGTGAAAGTCGGCGGAGACCTCGTGGAACCCCATGGCATCAAGCTCGGTGACAATGTGTGGCTCCCAACCCATCAATGCCACGGGGATGGGCGCTGGCACAGTAGGGGCGACGAGAGCCGGAATGGGAGCGGGAACAGGCGCGGCATCTTCCCACAAGGCCAGTTCAAGCTCGTCCCAAAGTGCCTTATGTTCTTGAGACTCCGGCTGGGTGTCTTCCTCAGGAAACTGGAAGACTGAGGGCAGACCATCGTGATGCGGCATGGCGTATGTTTAGGTCAGGCTAGTTGGAGGTAGACGATAGGAGAATCAGACAGGAAGAGAGAAGATTGTAGCGATACCGTGTAGTGCGGGGTTAATTTTAAACTGTGGCACTGGCGACATTAAAAGTGGGAGCAGTTGGGACAAAGGTGGGCGGCGGAGCCTGGTCAAAGGGATCGCCTCCTGAAGAGCCTGCACAACGGTCTGCTCGCACGCCTCCCTGTCAGCCGGCGCAGCGGTCTGCTCGCATGCCTCACGTCGACTCACACGCTTCCTCGGACGACACCTGCTGGTGAGAAGCGGGACTCGTGGCGGCACGTAAACGCCCATGGTTTCAATAGTGAAAGCGTTCTCCTTAACGTGACAGGTCTTTGTTCCAAAATACCTTGGCTCTTCATTTGTGCAACTTGTCATAAACATCTTGTCTCAAATTGAAGAATAAAATTATGAAGTAATATTTGTGCCATATCACGTGACCATGCTCAGTTTCAAGAATTTATGGTCACTTTTGGATTTTCTGAACTTTAAGATCCAGGATTCGAAACAATATCATAACCTACATCATGCAATAAATTTTCAATCCATACATCTGTAATGTTGTATTTCTTAAGAAAGGATTTGGTCAAACATTTTGCTTAGTTAGACTTCAGACAAGTTATATATGCAGAGTAAAAGGATAATCCCTCTGTACCAGTGCATTGCCTGATATATTAACTCAAGTTCTAGGCACGAACAAATGGGCTCAAATTTGTGTTCATCCTGGTGTAGTAGTAGTACTAGGCAATGCAGTTAACGGGTGACCTTGGTGAGCGGCAACCGAGGGAATCGAACTGTGCTCGGCATGGTAGGTAACATTGTCTAGTTACTAAAGCATCCCTCCATTGTTCATCGGTAGTCATTATGGACCGGGGACATGACGAGAATTTTCTAGGGCTGGAATTCTGGCCGCCAGATATTTCGACTCGAAACGATGAGGCTCGACGAGTTGGGGTTGCCTAATGTGCGTACCACGCACGCCACCAGAAGAACATGATCCCTGTTTGTTTTATTTTTTTTATTTTTTTAGGATCAACAGGAGCCAAGGTATGGTTGGTACGCCGTTGGGTCCTACCATTCGAGAATACGAAAGGAACCTTTTAAATTGCCGAACGAATCTATGTGTATTGCAATCCCCGTATTTTCCTTGCAAATACTAATCTCAACATGGTAATTGATTTATGACGAGTTGTTGAATTAGAGTGAGTTTGTGATTTAGTGATCTCAACGTGGATTTCACATTTCATGGTATCCCTAGTAATTTTTTCAATGCAAATTCAAAATTAAAAGATGAACAATATAGAGGTGACAAAACTTTGTATGTATCAAGCATATGACTACACACACACACACACAGAAACACACGCACGAACACAACAACAATCCAATAATTATATTGCATCTATTTTTCCAAACCATGCATGTATGACACGAATTCAAAAATACTCCTTCTATTCCTAAATATTAGTCTTTTAGAGATTTCAACAAGTGACTACATACGGAGCAAAATGAGTGAATCTATACTCTAAAATATGTCTATATACATCCGTATGTGCCAGTCCATTTGAAATCTCTAAAAAGACTAATATTTAGGAACGAAGGGAGTTGAATGTAAGACATGCATGGTCCTCAGTTCAATATTTAAAATGAACATGAAACTGAAACACGAATATTAAGTCTAGTACAACAGTACATGCAAATATTCTGTTTAGGCGGAGCTATGATTGTCGGGGGTCAACCCCTCGACCTTAGATAAAATTGTGAAGCTTTGTTTAGGGTTGTTCAGATTAATATTTGTCCCCACCCTCCCAACCACCGATTGGTTGTGGACCCCCACCTCTCCTCACCGGGAGAATATCATGTGCCTCCATACCTTAGATGCTATATGCTGATACGAGTTGCTTGGAGCTTGTAGATCTGAGATATAGTAGCTCACATGATGTCTTAATATTTTTTATAGGAAACCTTGATGAGTTCGAGAATTGCACACAATTAGTACAAAAACTACTCAGATGCCCTTGGATCCCATATCCAACGACCTCGAAGCTCGTGTCAGCGTAGCATCTAAGATGAAGGAGGACATCATATTCTCCTGTATGTAAGAATATCATGTGCTACCACACCTTAGATGCTTTGGTGATACAAGCTCTTCGGAGCCGTTGGATTTGAGGCCCAACACCTCCTCGGTGGTTCAAATGGTTTTTTGCAGAAAAGCCCCCAAAGAGTTCGGCCACTGCTTACAAGCACAAAAACTGTTTAGATGCCATTGGATCTCAGATCAAACAACCTCGAAGCTCGTATCACCGTACCATCCAAGCTGCGATAGCACCTTATGTTTTCTCGCACGGGAGAATATGAGGTGCTCCCGCACCGTAGACTCTATGGTGATACGAGTTCACGGAGATCTAATGGCCCACGGTAGAAGGTTTGAATGTTTTTCAATATACGACTGAGAGAGTTTGGGAAATGCGCAGAAAGTACAAGTACTATGCATGTGCCATCTGATCACTGATCATATGACCTAGATGCTCATATCACAGTAGCGGGTAATTAAGCTACGGGGAGTACCTAATATGAGCAAGGGGGAGCCGTTGGATCCAAGAATCAGCGGCACACACGAGGCCTAAATGTTTTATTTACAAAAAAACCTTTGGAGAGTTTGGAAATTGTGCATAATTACAAAGACTACTCCCAAGCCATTGGATCTCACATCTAACAGTGTAAAAACTCGTATCACCATAGCATCTAAGCTGCGGGGTGGATGTGATATTCTATGCCGCTATCATTTTTTTGTAAACTTGCTACCTGTAACTTGTGTCGTTACTTGTCTAACCGCGCAAAGTGTTTGTTCAAAAAAACAATCCGACACTAAAATATCGGAACAACACATGGGGGTCCCACTTGTCATTAATCAAATTTGGACCTAAAACTAACAAATCTGAAAGATGAGATTCGAACTGCCAACCTGGACTACAAAGCGTAAGTCGATAGCCTGAAACAACAACGGTTGTTGGCTTTGTCCCATAACTTGATTTTATACTGTATTGCGTTGAGTAGATTAGAGGGAGTGCCTCGTCATCACGTGCATGACCATTGACTCACTTACTGGTGGGTCCCAGGTCTGCGATCTCTCTCTTCTCTCCATCGTCTAACCTTTGCACAGGCACACACGAAGAGCGGCGCTAGCTTGCCGTGGTGTTATTACAACTAAAAAAAGCTTGGAAAATAGAAGAATCTCCTAGAAGAAGAGACGTTGTGGCTGGTCGAGACGGAGCTAACCACATCTATCCTCCATGCCACATTTCCATGATGAAATTGTGTGGCTAGTGGGGTGTTTTCGACCGACTGGCTGGGTCCCGAGGTCGAACCATAGGTATATTTTTACACGCACATTTTTCCTCCGTGCCAAGACATGGCACACCCTACCGTGCGGTTTCAGGGTCCTCCTGGGTGGTGCGCGCATATATTCTTCCTGATGCGGGATGCCCTACCACGCATTTTCTGGGTCCTCCTCGGTTGTAGTGCCGAAGCAAGTAAATGAGTCGTCAAATCATGAAAGACCACCTTTCCCGCCGAGTACATCAGTGAAGCACGGTGGCTAGCAAGTTGGGCTAATTCGGCCGATTAGCTAGGTCGCCGCCACATTTTTTTTCACCCCTTTTTTTATCTACTTGCCAGCAGTTAAATTTAAATATCCACTGCGGTGTTGCTCTGGTGTTTGGGTGCGGCAGGATTTTTTAATTTTTTTGATTGACGGCAGCAGGCGCGGCAGGTTTTTAATTTTTTGATTGACCAGAGCAGGCGTAGAAATTAGTCATGATGACTCCGCCTCTAAAACCCATTGCTCCGTGATGTGAGAAGTCATCGACTGGTATTTTACCTTGGTGAAAACCAAAAGACTCCCCGCTCCTCGGCTGGCTCCCTCCGCCTTCCCGTAGATTGCATTGCCTTTCAGCCATTTCGCCCCCTTTGCTTCCTCTCCCCATTGCTTCTACCTAGTGCCATGGCGGCGTAGCAGATCACGGAGTCCGAGGTGAGGCGCCTGACACAGGAGCTCCAGGCCAAGGATGCGAAGCTCAGGGCCAAGGATGTGGAGCTCCGTGAGGTCAAGGAGGAGAGGAGTGTCATGCTCCTCCGTTATGTGCGGGAGTTCACAGAGCTTCAAAAGCGGCAGGCGTCCACCACAAAGATGCTCAAGGCGTCGGCGGCGTTCCTGCAAAAAGCAGGAGATACGATAGGCCGTTAGGGGAGCCGGCTGGAGCGCGAGCGGGCCAATCGTGACGAGGTCTAGGATCACCTCAGCCACTTGGTGAACCAAGTTGCCACACACGTGTTGCGACTGCGCGATGCCTACCGTTATGCCAGCGCGATCATGGCGCCCGTCAGGCTAAACCCATTCGACCACCCGGTCGACTTCAACGAGCTGCGACTTCCTGACCTGGTCTCCTTCTTCACCTATATCTCTGAGGAGCTGAGCCGTCTCCGCACGATGGTGGGGGTGGAGCTAGAGAAGGAGGGGTTGCGGGCTGCCGTCACCGTTGCCAGGCGAATCCTTTCAAGGCTCCGTCACCGGAATCCATTAGTGCCATTGGACACCGTCTTTGATGAGCTGGCTCCCGTCGACCGGGAGTGGGCTCTACGGGCGGTTGCACCCTGCATCACCAACGTCGTGCGCTTTGAGAAGTAGAGGGACTTCGGTGGCATTTAGGCTCCCTGTGCATGGGCATGTCCATGTCTCGGCACAACACGACCGTTGGATCAAACTCAGACGGTGCAGATCAGTCACTGTAGCACAAAGCGTGTGGGTGTGTTTGGTTGCATTCTCATCTCAATATAGTTGTTTCCTCTTCGTGTATTTGTGTTAACCTACTAGTGTGGACTCATGCACCCTTCATGCACTCTGCCAAACACCCAAAAGTGGGTCGAGAAGGCAACTTTTTCTCCCATCCCTGCCTAACACTATTCATGCTTCATATGGTTCATGCTTCGTGGAGTACCGTAGCACCGTACTCTTCGTGCGCTATAGACCTAGTTCTGTTAACATTGATCTCACCATTCATTCTCGACCGAACAGTCGAAAAAGCGGTACTATGTTACTACATTACTGTTCATATAGTTGACATGCGCACAACATCATTTGTTATCCTCATAACTTACTACACTAGCAACAAGATTATGTAGTACTGACGTATGAACCACTGCACATTCCTAGTAGTAGGAACACTGTGTATGTTCAAGTGGCTACCGTGTTTCGTGCTCCTCCATCGTAAGAGTGGAAACGCTTGTTGTAATCATTTTTTTCTTCATTAAAACAGTGGACACGCTCTACCGTGCGGATCCTCCTCTAGCCATGCACTAAATTACTTACTTTCGCCGACGTGTGGGACAGCCAGCATCTAGGTCCACCAGCCATGCACTAAATTACTCCGTAGTAGAGTGATGGTAGACTACCCCGATCGCAGCGCCGCAGTAATTCCCAATGAGTCGCCAAATCACAAAACCCCTCCTTTAATGCAGTAAGTTGGACGGACGAAGCAACCATCATTTCACTATTCTCTCTCAGCTTCCTGTCTTGAAGAAAACCCCCACTCGCTTCGCTTCTCCCTCATCTCGTTCCTCATTGCACTCTTCTCTCTCAGCTTCCTCTCTTGGATGGACGCTGGAGCACCGACCGACATGATGTCTATGGCTCTGGCCAAAACTGTCGAGGCTCATGGTACGAAGAAGCGCAAGCACCCCGCTGAGACTACCGCAGACAAGCTCAAAGCCATCGCCCTGTCCAAGCCCCCCTCTCCAGGATCCCTCATTAAGCAAGTCCAGGTAATATCTCTTCTTGGCGATCTTTTTCTCGATCTTGATCGTGTTTTTTCATCTAACACGCAGTACTAGTACTAGTAGTACAACTTTCTGGGTGATCTTGCATGTGATTTTAGTGTGCCAAATGACGGTTCTAAATTCCTCTTTTGACCAGAACAAGCAAGAGGTTGACACTGATTTCTTATAGATTACTTTCAACTACTCCCTCTGTCCCAAATTTCTTGTTTTTTATTTGTCTAGATACAGATTTATCTAATACTAAAATGTGACTTGATACATCCGTATATAGACAAATCTAAGACAAGAATTTTGGGACGGAGGGAGTACTTTATGAACATCAATGCTACCTTTGAAGAGGGTATATTTGCCTCAGTAACTTGTGTTATGGATATTGCAAGTAATACCTCTGCTCTCATGCCTTTGAAGACATGTTCTAGTGTCTTTGTTCACTCGTTTCTGTGCGTATATGTAGTCATATATGGAGTATAATATCGAAAATCATCTTATATTTCTAAATGGAGGTAGTAATAAAATATGGTTTATGTTTGAATTAGAACCAGGTCCGCGGTGGAGATGAAGTTCTCAAAGTCATGTCATGTGAACTGGAAGACCTGAGGATGAGTTCTACTGCTAAACTACATAGCTGCTGTGTCCTTGTCGCCACGTGTCCTGAACTAGTGCTTTCTTGTAGCATTGTTGTTAGGTGTGTTCTCGAGGTTGTACTTGACCACACAACAATTTCCTGGCTGTGCCTTCGATTACGAAGGGTGTGGTTCTTGTAAAGCTTCCCAACAAATATGATGTGGCCTGTCTTCATCATCATGTTTATGAGTGGAAAGACCACTCTGTTAGGTTCTCCAAGGTTGACGAGATGCTGATGGTGCATGTAGATATCTCTCATGAAGTTCATGGCCTAGTCAGTTATGCAGGGTTCATCCTGTAGGTCGGTGGCCAGAAATAGTCTGTAGAGTTTAATTAGTGCAACTTTTCTTGTCGGTAGTAAGTACTATTGTTTAGTACTTTATTTGTGTTTTTGAACCCTGTATTGTTTATTTGTACTGCCGCTTTTGGTGTGTGGTCAGTCTTGAGAATGGTCTATGTTAATATCTGTCCACTCAATTCAGTCTGCATATTTTGAAGTATCCCGATCATCTTTTTTGTGAGGACGGTTTATCAATTATGGTTACACTCCAATATCTGTATGCATTGTAGGGTTTATCGCACCCACCAGAATTTCCAGTCCCATGGATGTTTGGTCCATATGATTTGTCACGACCTTTGGACTATCCTCCTTGTGGGAGTAGGCGGGGCCCCTGCATGCCACCCGTAGTTGGACGATCAATCTTCTATTTAGTACTTTAACATAGTGATTTCCTGGTAAGGATTCACTCGTGTCACATCAAGTAAATCTTATTGATTTAATGTCATGTTTTCTTTCTTTTCCTGCAATTTTACGATGCAGGTTTTGCCATGTGACATTCATCATAGAATAAACCGTTTGGTTTGCTGTACGATGGCTATTTTTGCAGGTTTCAATTCTTATGTCGTGTCAGTAACGAAGGCATTGTCCATCACTTATATTACTGGAAAAAATTGGATCAGTCTATTGTCTGAGTAGAAACTGAATCCCTATGATGAAATGTAGTTTGGTTTAACAAAAACGCTACAATAGTCCTTCTCGCGTTTAAAAGAAATGAAGAAAAAACTGGATCACGGTCACGGATCCTAGTCAAGTTAGAAAGCTGATCATAGCAGACCAGACACGATCGCCGCTGTCTCGCACATCGGTACCACCTTCAGCAACGGATCGAGCACCGACAGTTGCTCTAGCACTGACAGCGGCAGCAGCTCAGTCTGATCTAGCAAAGGATTGGGCACCGACTGAGGGAGTCCTAGATTAGGGGGTATCCGGACAGCCGGGCTATATACTTTGGCCGGACTGTTGGACTATGAAGATACAAGACTCAAGACTTCGTCCCATGTCCGGATGGGACTCTCCTTTGCATGGAAGACAAGCTTGGCGATTGGGATGTTAGATCTCCTTCTTTGTAACCGACTCTGTGTAACCCTAGCCTCCTCCGGTGTCTATATAAACCGTAGGGTTTAACCCGTAGGAGGAGGACAATCATAATCATAGGCTAGCTCCTAGGGTTTAGCCTCTATGATCTCATGGTAGATCAACTCTTGTAATACTCATATCATCAAGATCAATCAAGCAGGAAGTAGGGTATTGCCTCCATCGAGAGGGCCCGGATCTGGGTAAAACATCATGTCCCCTGCCTCCTGGTACCATTAGCCTTAGACGCACAGTTCGGGACCCCCTACCCGAGATCCGCCGGTTTTGACACAGACATTGGTGCTTTCATTGAGAGTTCCACTGCACCGTCGCTATAAGGCTTGATAGCTCGTCTCGTTGTCAAGGACAACATCACCTCTGGGGGAGCCCTGGCTCTAGGCCAAACCCTCCGACTAGGCGGCTTCGTCACGACCGCCCGATCGGCTATCGCGCCGACGATGACTTCTTGGGTCGTCAAAAATGGCCTCCATGTCAATTCGGAACTCGCCGAACAGATGGATCCAATGGAGCTATCCTCCCTTAATGAGCTCTTGGATGGCATCGCCGCTCTGGGAGTCACTACAGACTATGATCGGATTGGGTCTAAACCCGACCAAAGGGATATTAAATCCCCACCGGTCACCCATGAGATAGCGGTAGTGGAAGAGCCACACATGGATTATCCCTCCACTTTGAGGACGAACTATGTCCGGATTACCGAGCTCTCTGAGCCGGATACCCGTTCGCGGGAGGACATGACCCAGACCCCGAACTTAGAATCGGGCAGCGGACCAGAAAATTGGGCAACATCCCGGAGTCCGAGCTGCCAAGCCCAGAAGCTCCTCTGCCCCTGGGTGTCAGATCGGGTCAAAATTCGGATTTAAATGTGCCCGCCCACCCAGACTTATGCCATCTATCCCATATCAGACAAGAGCCCCAAGAGATGGTACATCACTACTGGGCCAGATTCGTCCTTGTGATAAACAAGGTCAAGGACTGTCGCGAGGAAGACGCAATCTCACTTTTCTGCAAAAATTGCACGAACAAAGGGATCCTCAATGCCATAAGTCGTCGTGACATAGTACACTTTGCTGACTTAGCGGCCATAGTATCAAAAGTATTGTGCGATGGAAAGCGCATGCAAAACCCAAGTAGACTTCTGGGATAATCCGGCTCTCACTAAACCCTTTGTCCGAACTAAAAGGGTAAACTCTCGTAAGTTACCTGATCCAATTTCCAAAAAACCAAAGCCCGCTCCAGGGCATGGAACCGTATTGGAAGAATGGCTCAATGGGCCATGCAAAATTCAAAGCATGCCGGATACCACGCCAACGCATAGCCTTAGAGCATGTTGGATACTCCGGCTGGTAGAAAAAGCGACGAGGATCTCCTTGTAAACCATAAAGCAGAGGAACATCCCGCCGAAGACAATAATGCGGTACTGACAGTCTTCAAGACTTTCTCCTCAAACAAAAGGCACAAGCGAGCTCATCGAAGTTTCGCTGAAGTCTGCCACATGGCAGAAATAAATCCATGGAGCGACACTGCTATAGCCTTCAGTGCCAGTGACGAACCTCAAGTCCAAACAGTCCGGGCACCAACCGCTTCGGTCCTTAGCCCAATCGTGGACGGCTTCCGGCTCACTAAAGTACTCATGGACGGCGGAAGCGGATTAAACCTCATCTACGAAGAAACCCTCAACAAGATGGAAATTGACAAAAGTTGCATTGAGCAAAGCAGCACGACCTTCAGGGGAATCATCGCTAGTCGGGAGGCCCGGTGTGCAGGAAAAATCACACTGGATGTGGTATTCGGCACGCTGGAGAATTATAGGTTCGAAGAAATTACGTTCCAAGTGGCCCCGTTCAGCAGCGGATACCACACCCTTTTATGGCGGAATGGATTCATGAGCTTTCAAGCCATACCCCATTACGGGTACATGAAGCTCAAAATGCCCAGAACCAATGGAATCATCACTCTAGTTAGTGACCCGGACGTCGCACTCCGCGCCGAAAATAAAACCGCTGCACTAGCCCCGGAAGCATTATCTGAAGCCCTAGCGGCCATAGAACTAACAACGCTGCACGCCATAGTGGACAGAGACGACGTGATACTCGACAAGCGACCCAAGTCCACCTCTTTCAAGCCCGCGGATAAGATAGTCAAATTCCAAGTCCACCCAACGGACCCCACAAAGACAGCTTCCATTGGGATACAGTTGAGCCCCACAACGGACGCCGCACTACGAGACTTCCTACGTGAGAATTGGGACATTTTCGCCTGGCATCCTTCAGAAATGCTGGGCATCCCATGCAGGCTGGCCGAACACAGCCTCAATATACTGAAAGGATACAAGCCAGTCAAGCAGACTATTACGCGGTTTTCAGAGCCTAAGCGGCAAGCCATGGGAGAAGATCTAGCCAAGCTACTTGAGGCCGGATTCATCAGAGATATAAAACATCCGGATTGGCTAGCAAACCTGGTAATGGTACCAATGAATGACAAATTCTGGCGCCTATGCGTTGATTTCAAAGACCTCAACAAGGCCTGCCCTAAGGATCCCTTCCCCCTCCCCCGCATTGACCAAATCATTGACACCACCGCATGACACGACTCACTATGTTTCCTCGATGCATACTCCGGATACCATCAGATAAAGATGGCGGAATCCAACCAAGACGCAACAGCCTTCATAACGCCATATGGCCCCTTCTATTTTAACACTATGCATTTCGGGCTCAAAAATGCCGGTGCAACCTATCAACGCATGATTCAGACATGCCTGGAGAAGGAAATCGGCAAAACAGTGGAAGCATACATGGACGCCATGGTCATCAGAACAAGACACGTCGAAACTTTAATAGATGACTTGAGGCTCACGTTCGACAACCTCCGAACATACGACATCAAGCTCAACTCGGAAAAATGTGTTTTTAGCGTACCCTCCGGGAAGTTGCTTGGCTTCATCGTTTCCATTAGAGGAATCGAAGCAAATCCGGCAAAAATCCGAGCTCTGTCGCAGTTGGCTATCCCAATACGCATCAAGCAGATCCAGAAACTAACTGGATGCGTGACTGCCTTAAGTCACTTTATCTCCCGATTAGGAGAAAATGCACTACCTCTTTATCGCTTTCTTCGATGCACCGAACACTTCGAGTGGACGGATGCGGCCATGGCCGGACTGGATGAAATAAAGACCCTATTGGCCAGCAATCCAGTCCCGACCATGCCAAATACTGGCGAACCTATGCTATTATACATAGCTGCAACACACCAGGTTGTAAGCGCAGTGCTTGTTGTCGAACGAGAAGCAGAAGGACACAAGTTCCTGCTCCAAAAGCCGGTATATTACGTGTCCACTATCCTCACTCCAAGCAAATCCCGATACCCACACTATCAAAAGATAGCATACGCAGTCTTCATGGCATCCCGGAAGCTACGACACTACTTCCAAGAGTGTTCGATTACGGTGGCTCCGAAGTACCACTGAATGACATAATAAACAACCATGACGCCACGGACCGGATTGCTAAATGGGCTATCGAGCTCCTTCCGTTTGACATAATATACAAGCCACAGCGGGCCATTAAGTCGCAAGTACTGGCTGACTTTGTCGCCAAATGGACAGAAGCCGAACTCCCTAAAGAGTACGGCGCGTATGCCAGTTGGATCATGCACTTCGACGACTCTAAAATGCTGGCTGGATTGGGAGCGGGTGTAGTTCTGACATCCCCCACCGGAGACACAGTCCGATACGTACTCCAAATATTTTACACAGACTCCAACAACGCAGCCGAATACAAGGCTTTGTTGCATGGTCTTCGGATGGCAGTCTCTATGGGCATTCAACGCCTAGAAGTGCGCGGGGACTCGAACCTCGCAATATCACAAATAAACGGAGACATTGATGCCAAGGATCCGAAAATGGCGGCCTACCGTAATGCCGTCCTCAAAATGTCAGCTCGGTTCGAGGGCTCTTATTCCACCATGTGGTCCGAGAAAACAATCAAGTGGTGGATATCCTCGCCCGCATCGGCGCTAAACACGACCCCGTCCCACCTAATATATTCTTGGAAAGGTTGTTCAAGCCATCCATGGTATGGCAAGGGGAGACCGACAACACCAGTCCGGCTCCGAACACAACCATAGATTCCGAACCATCTAACTTAATCGGGGGCTCCGACACCAAAATAACACCTTCGGCCCACGAAATCATGGCCGTCATCACCCCGTGGACCGAGTCCTTCTTGGCCTACGTAAATAGGCAAGAGCTCCCCGAGGACCAAAATGAAGCACGTTGTATTGTGCGGCGTTCCAAAGCCTACAAAGTCCATGAGGGAGAGCTCTATAAGAAAAGTTCCACCGGAGTGCTCCAAAGATGCATCTCCGAAGAAGAAGGGCGGCAGCTCTTGGCTGAAATCCATGCCAGACTCGGCGGGCACCACGCTGCAGCTCGGGCACTTGTCAGCAAAGCCTTCCATACAGGTTTTTATTGGCCGACAGCCCATGCAGATCCACAGGACCTCGTCCAACATTGCGTCGGTTGCCAGCTCTTCGCCAATCAGAGCCATATGCCCCCTACCGCTCTCCAAACATTCCCCATAACTTGGCCCTTCGCGGTCTGGGGGCTAGACATGGTTAGACCTCTTAAAGGGGGAAGCCATAAGAAAAAATACTTATTGGTCATGGTGGACAAGTTCACCAAATGGATAGAAGCCAAACCAGTAAAAACGGCCGAATCCAGATCAGTGATAGATTTCATATCAGGGGTTGTACACCGTTACGGCGTCCCCCACAGCATCATCACTGACAATGGATCAAACTTCAGAGCCGATGAAGTGAAAACTTGGTGCGGCAACATGGGCATCAAGCTCGATTACGCCTCCATCTATCATCCCCAAACAAATAGTCAAGTCGAACATGCAAATGGTCTCATCATGAGCGGCATCCCCAGACTAGTGCGATCCTTAAAGGAATTGGACATGCACTGGGTCGAGGAGATCGACTCCGTACTCTGGGGGCTGTGGACCACGCCGAATCATACCACCGGATATACACCATATTTTATGGTGTACAGCGCAGAAGCAGTTCTACCCTGTGACATAATCCATGACTCACCTCGCATGCGCATGTACGAAGAGAAGGAAGACGAGCTAGATCAGCAAGACAACTTAGATGCCTTGGAGGAGGAGCGCGACGCCACAAAAGCCCGTTCCGCATTCTATCAGTAGCAGGCTCGAAGGTATCAAAGCAAAGAAGTACGGGCCAAAACTTATAAGATTGGCGAACTTGTTCTATGCCTACCGAAGAAGAAGAAGGACAAGCTCAAACCCAAGTGGGAGGGTCCCTTCATCATTGATAAAGTTCTCACCGGAGGAGCGTACCGTCTGTGCAATGCATCCGATAACAGACTCGAGCCGAACCCATGGAACGCGGCGAGACTCCGAAGATTCTACGCCTAGTGCCGAACTCAGCGTTCGTCTCCTTACCTCTGCTCTTTCAATTATGTTCTCCGTTTTTCCTTTCTCGCCCTCTTTACCCTCTTCACACAAAGTATTAAATACTGTGCGGATGCTTGAATCGCTCCGGACGAACTATGTGTGCTCACCATACCTAGGGGCTTCCTATACGGCAACTAAATATAATTACTTTTGTGGCTTCCTGCCTACCACATACACGTCCTTTTCCATATGTGGCTTTTCTTCGCCATTACACGCATCGATATGACTTAAGATTTGGCCATGCTGGGTTGCCTGGATCTTGTGTTTATGCCCTACATTCCCATTAATTCGGCTAGGGTCTAAGGGGAGCACCTCTGCGATTGTTACTGCCGGTTCAACCGGATGTGTACCTCGGACTGGGTGAAGCCGAAAGCTAGCATTCTTAAGGGAATATTTGGTCGGTGAACAAAAGATGTTTTTTCGTTTATTACAACAAGAATCCCCAGATGTTTTATATCCTGCGCTTCTGTTCGCAGTTCAGACTTGCACATCGATGCATGCGTACCCAGGGAAGGAACCCCTAACGGAAATATTCTCTCCGGAAGATGTTTCTTACTACCCACGTAATATAACATAACTAGTTGGGTACTTGTATGTTTAAGCACTTATGACCCCTACGCCTAGTTTCCATGCATACCGTGGTTTTACATAACTGAGAGGGTATTCGGATACACCCCGGACTGTCGGGTCCGGGGGCTGAAGCGAAAAGGTCCGCCATGACAAATGATTTTCAATCCGGCTAGGGACTACATATGTCCATTGAATTACATAGTCACTTGGACTGGCTATATTCTTCCTCTATACCATCCAACAGGCTGACTAGCCTACATCTTGTTGGGAATACTTTGCAGCTAACGCTACTTGGTCATACACCAGACTTACGGGAATCTCTTGCCCATCTGGCCCGACCGGTCCGACTTCGGCCATATGGTTCGGGTAAGCCTTGGCGTATCGCGTCTTCACCATGGCCCAGGCTTCCCTTGCACCTTGTCGGCAGGCTGATACCTTCCATAAGCGGAAGCGCCGCCGTTCTCCTTTGAGCATATCCACGAGCTCCCCCATTCCTTCTGGCAGGGAAGCGGATGGCCACAAGGCCTGGGCAATACCCTGCATCACCTGCCGAGCTCGTCCGTGCAGTTGTGAGAGATCTTGAAGCAAATCGCCTGCGGACCCGGGCATCTCCTCTTCAGGACGGCCCATCAGCATACCTACAGACATAACTCTGTTAATACGCTTCCTCGCCAAAATGTACTGCAGTTCGTTTAAGCACTTACCATAAATGTCGCGATGAGGCCTCCTGTTCTCCTTCACGGAGTCCGCAAGCTGAGCTCGAACATCTGCTAATTTGACGCCCAGCCGAATGTTGGCATTTTGGAGATTGTTTTTCTCCTGCCTAACCTACGTAAGCACATGCTCGCCAGCATTTAGCTGTCTTCGGAGGTGTGACTCGCTATCTTTTACGACCTCCGGATTCTCTCCGGGATTGTCTGCAGAATCTTCTGTTAGACTTATAAATCAAGCCACATACTAACTGGTATACGACCTTAAAATTTCTCTATTGAGAATAGTGTTACCAGATGAGGCCTTCTGGGATTCCTCTAGTTTGGCAACCGTGGCCCTCAGCTGGGTCTTGCACTCCTCTAGCTCCTGAGATAAATGGGTATTCTTATCTACAAGAACCTGGGCATGCAATGATCCTTAAAGCAGTTGTTCCAACTGTTTCAAGTCTCAGGGGCTACTGATATACATGCTTATCAAGTTTTCTTACCCGTATATCCTTTGCATACTGGTCTGTCGCTCAGGCGAGTTCATCTTGGGCAGCTCGGATGTATGCGTCTCCTGAATTGAAGGTGTTGAATGCCTCTTCGGAAAAGATACCATTGCGTAGTACGGCCCGTCGGTGCTGGTGATTCATGGCGCTCTCTACTTCAGAATTTTTGGTGGAGAGCCTATCCGCATCCTCTGTCAGAGGACAATTCGGTGTCGGCCCCACATTAGCCTCCTCTCTTGAAGCCGGTTCTGGAATCCGGCTGGTGGAGGCGTGACCGACAGGATCTCCGGATATAGTCCGGCGACTACTCTTTCTGCCAGGACACGATGGACGCTGTTACATTTCAAAAATGATAATCACAGAGAGGATTTTAATTATACCTCTGCGACAGCGTTTCGACCCTAACCGCCTTCCTCTTGAGCCTGCCTGGCCCGGACGCCCTTTGCTGATAAGTCCCTAGGGGCTCGGTGCCGCATTCCGATGGCTGTCTTTATAAAAATATGATATTTGTGCATAAGGCATGGTATAAAGAAGGAATCCTCTTTGGAGGTTAGGGCTTCAGCTTTGCTTACATGCAACGCAGGGAGCATTCCAGGATAGTCGGCAATAATAGCCACCAAGGTGCCGTCGCAGCTTGCTTGATAAAATGTCCCATCGACAAGCTCCACAGATATATCCGGATCTTCTTCAAGTCCGAGGTCAAGGGCCCGACCAGGATCCTCTGGCTGCGGAGAGGGGCTGTTGAACTCTTTCACGGCCTTCCTCAATTCCTGTTTAGGAATATCAAGGTAAATTATTGTGATGAAGGATGAAAGAATGAATAGAGTTGAGTAAAGAGTAACAGCTTACCCAGCTTGGTGAATTGTACATGGAAAATCCATCCCACGGTTTAATACGGAGGAACTCCTTTTCTTCTCCTTTATATAAATCAGACAGTATTTTCTCACCAGAGCGGTGGCGGAGTCCGGACCTTTACAACAGCAGCGGGTGGCATCGTCTTCCCCGTTGAAGTGCCACATGGGCTTCCCCCGATATTGAAATGGTTGCACCCCCGCATTATGCATATTGACATAACTTCGACTATTGCCAGTCCTGATTGGGCCAGTGTCTTTATCCTGCCCATCAGGAAGTGGACTTCTCT
This sequence comes from Triticum aestivum, assembly GCF_018294505.1. Taxonomy (NCBI): domain Eukaryota; kingdom Viridiplantae; phylum Streptophyta; class Magnoliopsida; order Poales; family Poaceae; genus Triticum; species Triticum aestivum. Next base: position 598,267,500 of record NC_057810.1, read on the forward strand.
GTTATCTTCCTCCTAGGGGCTCCGAGGGCGCCCACTTAGGTGTTTCTTCAGCGGAGCATTATTAAACTCAGGAAGGCCTATCCGGATTGGGTCCGGAAGGGGAACGTCATCTACATAAAACCACTCCAAGGGCCAGTCTTCGGATGCCTTCTTTGGAGTGCCGGAAAGGTATCCGGTCTAGGGACGCGCCATATTTTGGCTCCGCCCAATTGATATATAGACCCCCCTAATTACGAGGAATGAGGCACAATAACTTCTCCATAACCCGAAGTGAGCCTCGCAGCCCAGGAATAACTCACAGAGGGCAACGTATCCAGTGATGTGCAGCACGGAGGCGGGGGTAAAGTTATGCAACTGGAGGCCGTAGAACTCTAGGAGCCCGTGGAGGAATGGGTGGAGTGGAAACCCGATGCCTCTTAGCAAATATGGGACGAGGCATACCCGCTCCCCCTGAGATGGGTTAGGAGATCTCCCCGCTTGCACACCGCCATTATAGGTGGCTAGTTTGGCTCGGACAGACACCATGTACGTGGGTGGAAGAAACCCTTGTGTCTGCAACTCTGCTAAACGGTTGTGGGGGACAGAACATTTTTTCCAATCACCTGGCTTAGAGCTGAGGAAGCGAGAAGAGGAGCTGTGGCGACCGGCCATGGTGAAATGGTTTTTTCTGGATGCGCTCCGTCGAATGCTTTCTTGAGGGAAGAAGGTGAGATTTGGATCTGAGGATCCCCATCTCTTCAAATAGACGGTTTGCCTGCGGGGTCAGGGTGGCGAATGTAAAAATGCTCCGGCCCCTCGTATTCGCTTGACACGTGGAGATGGCCGTTATTGAGGCATAGAAGCCGAGGAATACAACATTGATGGGAAGTCGGACACTGTTTGCTATAACAGGTACTCTGGATTTGGAGAAGAACCCGCCTTGCAATGCCGAAGACAATCTGGGCGCCGGACTCATCGTCATTGAAGCCTGGTTCGGGGGCTACTGAGGGAGTCCTGGATTAGGGGGTATCCGGACAGTCGGACTATATACTTTGGCTGGACTGTTGGACTATGAAGATACAAGACTCAAGACATTGTCCCGTGTCCGGATGGGACTCTCCTTTGCGTGGAAGAGAAGCTTGGCGATTCGGATGTTAGATCTCCTTCTCTATAACCGACTCTATGTAACCCTAGCCTCCTCCGGTGTCTATATAAACCAGAGGGTTTAGTCCGTAGAAGGAGGACAATCATAATCATAGGCTAGCTCCTAGGGTTTAGCCTCTACGATCTCGTGGTAGATCAACTCTTGTAATACTCATATCATCAAGATCAACCAAGCAGGAAGTAGGGTATTACCTCCATCGAGAGGGCCCGAACCTGGGTAAAACATCATGTCCCCTGCCTCCTATTACCATTAGCCTTAGACGCACAGTTCGGGACCCCCTACCCGAGATCCACCAGTTTTGACACCGACACCGACCGTGTCACCTTATCAGGATGATCTACCGGAGGATCGGGCATCGACACCGGCACCTGCTCCGACACCGGCACCAGCTCTACAAGGAGCACCATCTCCGGCAGCAGCAGCGGCTTTGGCACTAGCACCAACACTTGCACTTCATCTGCCCCGGCCCGTGCGGTGGCAACCGAACGAGTAGTTGCACCGGCAACAGACTGGGCTGCAGTTCGCACTCCATATACCAAGATCCTTACAAAAACCGACATGTCCACCTTCTTGGTAAGCATTGGTAGCCCAAGTGCTTAGTTCTGTTTTCTTTCCATGTTGTTTCACATGATTCACTGTGTTGATCTAACTGTTTGGGTATGTCTTCTTATTTGCAAACAGAAAATTCCTAGAGCAACGAGGGAGTCGTTCAATAATCCGGGCGACCGCGGCCAAGTTTCTCTTACCATGCATAGCCTTGGTGTGAATGAACCTGCTCAATATACCATAAGTACAAAGGATGGTCGCATGATGATTGATGCTAAAGGATGGTCAAGGTTCAAATCTAAATCATATCTTGCGGTAGGGATGATGTCAAAATTGAATTTTCTCGGCAAGGAGAGCTGGTCCAAATCAACTTCCAAATTCTTCAGTAGCAGCACGCAACTGCCGAACTAATCTATCCTCCGAGAGATTTTGATGTAATAATCTGGCATGGTGAAACAAGTGTCCTGTGTGTATAAGTAGTACGACAATATTATTTATCACATGGTATATCATTGATAGAATTGCAACTCTCATTGCTGGTTAGGAACTGTCGTTCGATTTCATTCCAATAGCTATCGTGCTTTATTAAATTTTGTGTATTCGCCTTGCGACAGCATCTAAAACCAGTGTTGTACCGATCGCTTGCAATATGAAAAGCGCTGAGGTAAAACACATGGGCCCCCAAACATGCAGGGTGGGCCTGTGGCCCAAAGTCCAGAACCGTGAGCTTGTTTGAGTGTTATATTCTCAGCTGAACCCCCATAATGCCCGTGCGTTGCACGTAACATCAAGATGCATTTGTATGAGTATTTTATATTGTGAGAGAAAAGGATGAATGAGGGAAGGCCTTATTTGCAAATGTGGAGAGGTGTGTGGGTACCTTTTTGCAAAATTGCCATAGTTTCCTTCCTATCCGTCAGATATAAATCGGACGGCCTATATTGCAGGATGGCAGGCACACCATCATCACCAACTCGTCTATACTGTGTTAAAAACAACTCTGTTTTTTATAATTATATATGTTATATATATTCCCCTTGATTTTTCTTATGTATAAAGTTGTGATATAAAAGATTTGTATATTTCTTTACAGAGGGAGTATCTCTCTGTCAAAAATATATTTATGTGTAACTAGTTACTCATGTCTTTCTACTTCCATTCACTGATATGTGGGGCATTCGGTAACGGGGTCCACGTGACATATGCACAAATTAGAGTGCACAACTGCACGGTAGACACACCCCGGTCGTAGCGCCGTAGTAATGCACAATGAGCCGTCAAATCACAACCCCCCTTTCCAACTTTTGCAGTAAGACGAAGCGGCAATACTTCACTGGGCCTGAATCCCCTTGTCCCTCGTCTGCTTGTTCAGAGAAAATCCCCTCTCGGCAATTGCATAGGGTTTTCTCATGGAGAACTAGGTGCGAATTCTTCATCCATCCCTGATAAATCCAAGTCCCTTGGTCGCGGGTAATCCTAGGATGGCAGTCGCCGCCGTTGATGCATTTTTCTTCCTACTGAATCTAGTGTGTTTCATTTGCAGTGCCCAAAGTGCGAGGACCCTACAGGTTTCTGCGGCCTCGGCGAGACGCCACACTTGTTCCTTCTCATCCTAACACAAGATTTTAAAACGCGCAGAGTATGTTCCTAGAATCCTCTTTTCTATCCGGGAGGGTGGGGTGTCGGTGTCAAAACCGGCGGATCTCGGGTAGGGGGTCACGAACTGTGCGTCTAGGAGGATGGTAACAGGAGACAAGGGACACGATGTTTTACCCAGGTTCGGGCCCTCTCGATGGAGGTAAAACCCTACGTCCTGCTTGATTAATATTGATGATATGGGTAGTACAAGAGTGGATCTACCACGAGATCAAGGAGGCTAAACCCTAGAAGCTAGCCTATGGTATGATTGTTGTTCATCTTATGGACTAAAACCCTCCGGTTTATATAGACACCTGAGAGGGCTAGGGTTACACAGAGTCGGTTACAGTGATAGGAGATCTACATATCCGTATCGCCAAGCTTGCCTTCCACGCCAAGGAAAGTCCCATCCGGACACGGGATGAAGTCTTCAATCTTGTATCTTTATAGTCTTGGAGTCCGGCCAATGATGATAGTTCGGCTATCCGGACACCCCCTAGTCCCGGACTCCCTCAGTAGCCCCCGAACCAGGCTTCAATGATGATGAGTCCGGCGCGTATATTGTCTTTGGCTTTGCAAGGCGGGTTCTTCTTCAAATTCCATGTGCTTGCCGAATAGTGTCCGGCTTCCTTATAAATGTCGCGCTCCTTGGCTTCCACGTCCAATAATGGACCTCTTCCACGTGTCGTATGAATGCGAAAAGCAAGGGTATTTTTACGTTTCACCCCCTAGCCGCGCGAATAAGCTGCCTATAAGAGAGGCGAGGATCTAGATCCGAATCACACCATCCTCCTTCCGCAAGTACTCATCGAAGCGCCTCTGACAAAAATCCATTCCATCATGGATAGTCGACACGGCTCCTCCTCTCGCGCTCCCAGCCCTCAGCCAGGAGATTGGAGGAGATGTTCAGTCCCGCATAGCGAGCTAGTGATGCTCCAAGCAGAGGGATATCTCCCCCCAGCCTTCATGGTTCTGGTTCTTGCCGGACTGGCCACCTACAAGGGTGGAAAGCAGGCGGAGAGCGTCCCCAATCCCTCCAAAGGAGAGTGGGTATGCTTCGTCCCTTATCTAATAAGGGGAACTCGGATTTCCCATACATCCGTTTCTCCGGGGGCTCCTGGAGTTCTATGGACTCCAGCTTCACCACCTTACACCGTGGGCTTTGTAGCCCTTTGCGAGCTATTCTTGGGCATCGAGGCCCACTTTGCACTGTGGAAGAGATTGTTTTGCCTCGTACCCTGTTCTCACGAGGGGTCGATATATCAAGTGGGCGGAGCTGAAATATGGCGCATCACCGGGACCGGATATCCATCCGGAACCCCGAAGAAGGCGTCCGAAGACTGGCCTTCGGAATGGTTTTATATGGAAGACGCCTCACTGCCGGACCCAGTTCGGATCTGCCTCCCGGAGTTCAGCAACGCTCCTCTGAAGAAACGCCTGAGCTGGCGCCCACGGAGCCCTCAACAGGAGAATGACAGGGGCGTCCAATATCTGATGGGCCGGATAAGGTTACTGGCCCATTCCGGATTGACCATGATTAGAGTCATGGCAACGTGCATCATGCGAGGGGTGCAGCCTCTCCAATATAGGGGCCACCCCATGTGGGATTTCAACGGGGAGGATGACGCCACCCGGCATGGCCGCAAGGGGCCGGGATCGGTTGACGATCTCGTCAAGATCCTGTCCGGCTTGTACAAGGGGGAGAAAGAGGACTTCCTCCGTGCGAGTCCATTGAATGGATTCTCCATGAATAACCCTCGGAGCTGGGTAAGCGTACGTTTATCTATCCGATCCATATTCCCAAAGTTAAGTGTCTCACTTTGTGATTTTGACGCAGGAGCTGCGCCGGGACGTAGAGGGCATACACAGCCTGACTCCACAGCCCGAGGATCCAGGATGATCCCTTGATCCGGCCTCCGAAGAGGATCCGGACATAAAGGTGGAGCTGATCGATGGGGTGTTCCACCAACTTAGCATGGACAATGCTTTGGTCGCCATTATGGCCGACTACCCTGGTTTAACTCTGGCTTCCCAGGTAACTACGACCGAAGTCCTGACATCATTGCTTATTCATGCTCATTTCTGACTGCCGTATACCAACGGTGCTCCGTAGGAGGCGCCTTTAAGGAGGGAAGCCGAGCCCGCGGCGGCTGACCAACAAGGGTCAGTTCGGCCCAGCAGGCGGAAGAGGAGTGCGGCGCAAATCAAAACGTTGCCGCAACGGTACGAGGCACCACCATTTTTAAGGGAAAGATTCCTAGGAGGTATATTAACGCTCACGATTTTTCCAGGAGAAAGAGCGCTCGCCGGACAATGTCCGGAGCGGTTGCCAATCAAGCCTCCACCAGCCATACTCCAACGCCTGGTCCGGAGGGGAAGGCGAACACAGGCATGAGCCAGATGCTCCTCCATCGGAGGATGCCGACAGGCTGTCCGCCACCAGGTCTGATGTGGAGAGCGCCATGAATCACAGGCGCAGACAGTTCTTCATGTCGCGTGTTTCTCCCCGGAGGCATTGAATGCCTTTAATGCGGGAGACACGCACCTCCGTGCCGCTCGAGATGGTCTAACCAGAGCCATGGAGCAGTATGTGAAAGACATGCGGGTAAGGAATTTTAATAGTTATATATGCCAGTAGCCCCCGAGACTTAAAATAGTTAGAATAACTGATTTAAGGATCATTTGTTGTGCAGGATCTTACAGAGAAGAATACCCACCTGTCCCAGGAGCTTCAAGAGTGCAAGGCCCAACTTGAGGCCGCACTAGCCGCCGCGGGGGGAGCCACAAAGACCCCCTATGGTAATGCATACTTCGAAAAGATAAGCCTTTTATGAAGTGCGGCGTATGTATAAGTCCGACGATAATATTGCAGATGGTGCCGGACTAGATCCGGACAAGCAACATCTACTGCGCCAGCTGAAGGCCGGCGAGAAGGTGCTTCTGAGGGTGCAGCAGGAGAGGAACAAACTCCAAGATGCCAACACCCAGCTGGGCGAAGAACTAAAGGATGTTTGGGTCCAGCTGTCTGATTCCGTGAAGGAAAATCGGCGGCTTCGTCGCGGCATTTCCAGTAAGTGCTTGAGCAAACTCTTTTGAAAAGAAGAGTTCGACGAGGAATTCGATTGACAGAAATGTGTCTGTAGGTGTGCTCACAGTTCGTCCTGCGGAGGAAATGCCCGGTTCAACGGGTGACCTACTTCCCGAGCTGCAGCAACTGCACGAATGTGTTCGGCAGGCAATGAGCAGCGTCGCCCAGGCCTTATGGCCGTCAGTCTCCCTACCCGAGGGTCTTAGAGGGCTTGCGGAGAAGCTTCAGGGAGCACGGTAGTGCTTCCGTTTGTGGAAGATATCGACCTGCGGTCAAGGCGCCAGGGAGGCCTGGGCCATGGTGAAGACGCGGTACATGAAGGCTGATCCGAACCACATGGCCGAGGTCGGACCTGTGGAGCCTGATGGGAAGGAGATCCCTATGAGCTTAATGTACGGCCAAGTAGAGTTGGCCGCTAAGTATTCCCAACGGGACTGTAAACTAGACAGCCTGTTAGACGGGATTGAAGAGGAGTACAATCAGTCAAGTTGACGATGTAATTTAAAATGACATGGTAAATGCATTCTAGCCGGATTGTAGATCGTTTGTCTTTGCGGACCTGTTCGCTTCAACCTCTGGACCCAACGTCCGGAGTGTGTCCGAATACCCTCACGGTTATGTAAAAACTGGGGCATGCATGGAGACCAGGCGTAGGGGTCATTAGTGCTTTATCAGACAAGTGCCCAACTAGTTATGTTATATTACATGGTTAGTAAGAAACATCTTCCAGGGAGAATAGTTCTGTTAGGGGTTCCTTTCCCTGGGAGGCATGCCCTAAAGTGCATGTTCGGACTGCGAAAAGAGCAGAAAAAACGTCTGGGGACAGATAAATAAATAAGTAAGAAATCATCTTTCAAGTCACCGACCGAATATTCCCTTAAGAACGCTAGCTTTCGGCTTCACCCAGTCTGAGGTACACATCCGGCTGACCCGGCAGTAACAATCGCAGAGGTGCTCCCTTTACCTCCTAGCCAAACAATCGGGAACGTAGGGGTAAGCACAGGAGCCGGGCAACCCAGCTTGGCCAAAACTTAAGTCATATCGATGCATATAATGGTGAATAAAAGGTACATGTGGAAGTGTGACACATGTTTTGGGCATGAAGCCCTGATAAATAAGCTTCTGTTAAAGGAGCCCCCAGGTATAATGAGTGTGAGCCGCACGTCAAGTGTGTGCGCATAATGCACAGATCAGCCCTCAAAGGCTTTACGAAAAAAGGAGGAAGAGAGAGAAAAACAAAAGACAGCTAAAGTATAAAATGTGGACGGAGGAAGGAGACGAACTCTGAGTCCGGCACTAGGCGTAGAATCTTGGGAGACAGGCTGCGTTCCATGGGTTCGGCTCGAGTCGGTTGTCCGATGAGTTTCGTAGACGGTATGCTCCGCCGGTCAGGAGTTGCTCGATGATGAAGGGACCTTCCCATTTAGGCTTGAGTTTGTCCTTTTTCTTGTCCGGCAGGCGTAGAACTAATTCGCCAACATTGTAAGTTTTGGCCTGTACTTCTCGGCTTTGATATCTTCGAGCCTGCTGTTGATATAATGTGGAACGAGCTTTTGCCATGTCGCGCTCCTCTTCTAAGGCGTCCAAACTGTCCTGCCGATCCAGCTCGGCTTCTCTTTCTTCGTACATGCGCACGCGAGGTGAGTCATGAATTATATCGCAAGGCAAAACTGCCTCTGCGCCGTACACCATGAAAAATGGTGTGAATCCGGTAGTGCGGTTTGGCGCGGTCCGCAGCCCCCAGAGTACGGAGTCGAGCTCCTCCACCCAGTGCGTGTTAGATTCCGTGAGGGAGCGCACTAGCCTGGGTTTGATGCCGCTCATGATTAGACCATTTGCTCGTTCGACTTGACCGTTAGTTTGAGGGTGATAGACTGAAGCGTAGTCGAGCTTGATGCCCATTGTTTTGCACCAGAGTTTAACCTCATCGATCGTGAAGTTCGTGTCGTTATCAGTGATGATGCTATGGGGGACGCCATAACAGTGTACCACCCCTGATATGAAGTCTATCATAGGTCCGGATTCGGCCGTTTTAACTGGCTTGGCCTCTATCCATTTGGTGAATTTGTCCACCATGACCAATAGGTATTTTTGCTTGTGGGTTCCCCCTTTAAGGTGGCCAACCATGTCAAGCCCCCAGACCGCGAACGGCCAGGTGATGGGTATAGTTTTGAGGGCGGTGGGTGGCATGTGGCTTTGATTAGCAAAGAGCTGGCAACCGACGCATCGTTGGACTAAGTCCTGAGCATCTGCCCATGCCGCCGGCCAATAAAATCCTGTACGGAAGGCCTTGCCTACAAGGGCCCGGGCTGCAGCGTGGTGCTCGCCGAGTCTGGCGTGAATTTCAGCCAGAAGATTTCACCCTTCCTCTTCGGAGATGCACCTTTGAAGGACTCCGGTTGTGCTTTTCTTGTAAAGCTCTCCCTCATGGACCTTGTAGGCCTTAGATCGCCGTACTATGCAGCGGGCCTCGTTTCGGTCCTCAGGGAGTTCCTTCCTAATTAAGTAGGCTAGGAATGGTTCCGTCCACGGGGCAATGACTGCCATTATTTCATGGGCTGAAGGTGTTATTTCATTGGCTAAGCCACCGATTGTGTCAGAATGTTTGATGTTGGGAGGTGCGGTTGGCTCCGGGTTGTTGTTTCCGGACTCCTCTTCCCATAATACGGATGGCTTAAAGAGCCGCTCCAGGAAGTTGTTTGGAGGGATGGCGTCACGTTTTGCACCGATGCGTGCTAACACGTCGGCCGCCTGGTTATTTTCCCGGGCTACATGGTGGAATTCGAGTCCTTCGAACCGAGCTGACATTTTTAGGACGGCGTTACGGTAGGCTGCCATTTTCGGATCCTTCGCGTCACAGTCTCCATTTACTTGGGATATTGCGAGGTTTGAATCCCCGCGAACCTCTAGGCGTTGAATGCCCATGGAGATTGCCATCCGGAGACCGTGTAGAAGGGCCTCGTATTCGGCTGCATTGTTGGAGTCTGTGTACATTATCTGAAGTACGTACTGGACTGTGTCTCCGGTTGGGGACGTCAAGACGACGCCAGCCCCCAAGCTGGCCAACATTTTTGAGCCATCGAAATGCATGATCCAATTGGAGTATGCGCCGTACTCTTTAGGGAGTTCGACTTCGGTCCATTCAGCGATGAAGTCGGCCAAAACTTGTGACTTTATAGCTCGCCGTGGTTTGTAGGTTATGTCGAATGGTAAGAGCTCAATGGCCCATTTTGCAATCCTGCCCGTTGCATCGCGGTTGTTTATGATGTCGTTGAGAGGTACTTCGGAGGCTACTGTTATCGAACACTCTTGAAAGTAGTGTTGCAGCTTCCGGGATGCCATGAACACCGCATACACTATCTTTTGATAATGTGGATACCGGGACTTGCATGGAGTTAAGACAGTGGATACGTAGTACACTGGTTTTTGAAGAGGGAATTTGTGTCCTTCTGTTTCTCGTTCGACGATGAGCACCGTGCTTACAACCTGATCTGTTGCCGCGATGTATAATAACACTGGTTCGCCCAAGTTGGGCGCGGCCAGGACCGGATTTGTTGCCAATATGGCCTTTATTTCTTCGAGTCCGGCCGTGGCAGCATCCGTCCATTCGAAGTGTTCGGTGCGCCGGAGGAGGCGATTAAGGGGCAATGCATTTTCTCCTAAGCGGGAGATGAAGCGGCTTAGAGCCGCCACACATCCAGTCAATTTTTGTATTTGTTTGAGGTCTTTTGGGATATCCAACTGTTACAGAGCGTAGATCTTGGCTGGATTTGCTTCAATTCCTCTACCGGATACAATGAAGCCCAAGAGATTTCCGGCTGGTACGCTGAACACGCATTTTTCCGGGTTGAGCTTAATATCATATGCTCGAAGGTTGTCAAATGTGAGCCTCAAATCGTCTACTAGAGTTCCAACGTGTTTGGTCTTGACGACCACATCGTCTATGTATGCCTCCACAGTTTTGCCGATCTGGGTTGCCAGACATGTCTGAATCATGCGCTGATATGTTGCGCCGGCGTTTTTGAGCCCGAAGGGCATTGTGTTGAAGAAGAATGGTCCGTATGGAGTAATAAATGCCGTTGTGGCTTGGTCTGTCTCTGCCATCTTGATTTGATGGTAGCCGGAGTATGTGTCGACGAAGCACAATGAATCGTGCCCTGCGGTAGCGTTGATGATTTGATCGATGCGGGGAAGGGGGAAAGGATCCTTTGGACAAGCCTTGTTAAGGTCTTTAAAATCGACACACAGGCGCCAGGATTTTTCCTTTTTTGGTACCATTACCAGGTTTGCTAGCCAGTCCGGATGTTTTATGTCTTTGATGAATCCGGCTTCCAATAGTTTGGCTAGCTCCTCTCCCATTGCCTGTCTTTTGGGTTCGGAAAATTGCCGAAGAGCCTGTTTGACTGGCTTGAATCCTTTTAGGATGTTTAGGCTGTGTTCTGCCAACCTGCGTGGGATTCCTGGCATATCTGAAGGGTGCCAGGCAAAGATGTCCCAATTTTCCCAAAGGAATTCTCGTAGTGCTGCGTCTACATCAGAGTTTAGTTGTGCCCCAATGGAGGCCGTCTTTGTGGGGTCCGCTGGAAGGACTTGGAATTTGACTATTTCATCCGCTGGCTTAAAAGAGGTGGACTTGGATCTCTTATCGAGTATCACATCGTCCCTGTTCACCGTGGAGCGCAGCGCAGTGAGTTCCTCTGCCGCTAGGGCTTCGGATAGTGCCTCTAGGGCTAGTGCGGCTGTCTTATTCTCGACGCGGAGTGCTATGTCCGGATCACTGGCAAGAGTGATGATTCCATTGGGCCCGGGCATTTTAAGCTTCATGTACCCGTAATGGGGTATAGCTTGAAAAATTGTGAATGCCTCTCTCCCTAATAAAGTGTGATATCCGCTGCTGAACGGGGCCACTTGGAATGTGACCTCCTCGGACCTGGAATTGTCCGGCGATCCGAACACCACATCCAGTGTAATTTTTCCTGTGCAGCGTGCTTCCCGATTAGGGATTATTCCTCTAAAGGTTGTGCTGCTTCGCTCAATGCGGCTCCAGTCTATTTCCATTTCTCGAAAGGTTTCTTTGTAGATGAGGTTTAATCCGTTGCCGCCATCCATGAGTACCTTAGTAAGGCGAACGTCGTCCACTATTGGACTAAGGACCAATGCGGCTGGTGCTCGGGCTGTTCGAAATTTAGGTTCGTCGTTGGTGTTGAAGGTGATAGACGTGTCGCTCCATTGGTTTATTGTTGCTACTTGGTAGACTTCGGCGAGGCTACGGAGTGTTTGTTTTTGCATATTATTTGATGCGTAAGTCTCGAAGACTGTTAATACCGTACTGGTACTGTTGGGGTGGTTCTCTGGGGCTAGAAGTTCTTCACCACTATTGGCCACCTGTCGTAGTATCCAACATGCTCGAAGGCTATGTGTTGGAGTGGTGCCCTCTGTACTATGGATTTTATAGGGTCCGCTGAGCCATCCCTCCAGTACAGTTCCGTGCCCTTTAGGGGTTTTTTGCTTTTTGGTTTTTGTCCTAGGTGCTTGAGCATGATGCACCCTTTTATTTCGGACTAGGGTTGTGTTCGGAGCCGGATGGTCCCAAAACTTGGTTTCGGTTTTCCGGGCACTCTCCATCGCACAGTACTTTCGTACTATGGATGCCAGGTCGGCGAAGCATGTAATTTCACGATGACTTATGGCGTTCATGATTCCCTTGTCCGTGCAATTGTTGCAGAAAATTAAGATTGCGCTTTCCTCACGGCAGTCCTTTATCCTGTCCATAACCAGGAGGAATCTGGCCCAGTAATGATGTACTGTTTCATCGGGCTCTTGCCGTATTTGACATAGATCGCTTGTGTTTGGGTGGGTGGGTGGAATTAAATTCGGAGCCCCGCCCAATATGAGGCTCAAGGGCCGAGGAGTTTCCGGATTTGGAAGCTTGGATTGCTGGATGTTGTCCAACGAATCTGGTCCGCTGCCTGACTTTAGGTTCAGTACTTGACTGACGTCCGTCCCTCCGTGGGAATCCGGCAAGGAGGGATCAGGAATTCGGACATAACTGGTCTTTAATATAGAAGAAGAGTCGCCGCGCTGTTCCTCTACCACGGCAACATGGTGGGTAGCCTGGGGAGAGTTGATCTCTCTTAGATCGGTTTTAAGCCCAATCTAATCATAGTCAGTAGCGACTCCCAGGGCGGTGATGCGATCCAAGAGCTCGTTTACGGAGGAAAGCTCCATCGGATCTAGCTTCTCGGAGAGTTCCGAGTTGACGTGAAGATCGCTTTTAATGACCCGAGAGGTCATTGTCGGAGCGGCGGCCGAACAGGCGGTCATAAGAAAACCACCTAGCCAGATAGTTTGGCCGGTGATCAAAGCTCCCTTGACAACGATACTGTCTTTAAAGACGGGAAGAGGTATCCTTCCTGATTGCGATGGCACAGAGGAACTCTCAATGAAAGCACCAATGTCGGTGTCAAAACTGGCGGATCTTGGGTAGGGGGTCCCGAACTGTGCGTCTAGGCAGATGGTAACAGGAGACAAGGGACACGATGTTTTACCCAGGTTCGGCCCCTCTGATGGAGGTAAAACCCTACGTCCTGCTTGATTAATATCGATGATATGGGTAGTACATGAGTGGATCTACCACGAGATCAAGGAGGCTAAACCCTATAAGCTAGCCTATGGTATGATTGTTGTTCGTCCTATGGACTAAAACCCTCCGGTTTATATAGACAACGGAGAGGGCTAGGGTTACACAGAGTCGGTTACAATGGTAGGAGATCTACATATCCGTATCGCCAAGCTTGCCTTCCACGCCAAGGAAAGTCCCATCCGGACATGGGACGAAGTCTTCAATCTTGTATCTTCATAGTCTTGGAGTCCGGCCAATGATGATAGTTCGGCTATTCGGACACCCCCTAGTCCAGGACTCCCTCATGGGTTTTTTTTGAACATGCTGTCGACTAATTTGGAAATTTGGATTGCTATATTTGGATAAAAGGTACTACTAGTATGATGGTCAACACTGACATGAAGGAGGAAGTTATTTCTAGATTTGGATAGGGAATACATTGTGTTCTCATATTATTTTTCCTGAAGTGCATTATTTGCTCTGCCAGAACACATGTACTCAAGATGCTCGGCCTTGCCATAACTGAATACACCCGTTTAATGGTCATAGTGAAGACAAGCCATGGATATAAGTTCCGAGTTGAGTTCACGAACCAAGAAGATCACTACTTTTTTATGCCTGAACTTGGAGAAACTTTCTCAAGTGTTACAGACTGAAAGTTGGTGAATGAATATTGATGGAAATAGCAGAACCTGGTCTCATCTTCACTGCGATCTTCCACCCCGACGTCGTTCCAATTGTTCATCCATGTTAGTTTTGTATCTGGTTCTTGCTTGTTGCCTCGATTACTTCTTAATCCACCTATTCTGTCTAAGTAATCACAATTTAACTATAGAAGTAGCAACGAATCTCTCATGAAGATGCTACTTCTAACTAATATTTTCTTATAATTGGTGGCACGTGTAGGTTTTTTCAGATTAAGCAGGCTGCTCGTATGTTATTCTATAACAACTCAGCTGTTACTGATGGCACTGAAGTTGATTGGGACGACATCCACCAATTCCTACACTTTATTGATCGCCTTGAGGTCCTTGTGGGGCGTTTCAATGGTGGAAGGCCACGTGGGATATTTGTGCCACTGCTGCACTCATTGAACAGGTCCAAATGTGTCAAGAAACTTATGGTACTAGTTGTTTTCTGTTATATATGTTGTTCATAAACAATTGCTTGTACACAATTTTACAGCTGTGATCTTCTTGAAACAGAAACTGCCCAGTTCTATTGTTCCTATACGGATGCCTGACCATGGTCGGGTCAGACTTGCGCTTGGTCACAACATGATGTTTATGTCGACCTACTCCATTCCCCTTGGAGGTGAAAAGATACTTATTCATGGGTAGTCTCAAATAATGAAGGCTCGTCCATCTTGGAGAATAGGACAGAAGATTATGTTCATGCTTTTCCATGGCTCTAAAGCGAATATCATGTTCATTGACCACATTGCAAGATGAAGCCGCTTTCAGAAGGTTGTGGATGCGCGGGGTGGCTCCTGGGCCTTATCCTGGGGCTTGGCGGCCTCACCCTTGGTTAACTGTAGGCAAAGTAGCACTGTTCGAGCCGTGCTTTGTATGGTTGAACCTGTATAAGTACTCATACTGCTTTCATCTTTGGTTGTTAAGTGCGCCTGCTGGTTTCAGTTAAGGTTGTTAAGTACTCCTGCTGCTTTTACAGTCTGTCGTGTTTCTTCAGTCTTTTCTTCCTCCAGCCGGCAAAACCAAACCAGCGCCGGCGGGGCCGCCTGCTTCCGCCTCCCACGGCTGGCTGCGCCTCAGCGCACGCATCACCGCCCTACTGTCTCCTAAATCATTAACGCCGACGTCCGAGGCCTCGTCGTCATCCTCCGTGCGCTTTGGTGCGCTCGCCGGGCACCACCCTCTCATGTTGTCAACATGGTCAGCAAATAACAGGAATCGGCAGAAGTACGTGTAGAGGATGACAGTAGGGGCCCACCATGTCAGCGTATGGAAAAATAAAATGCTTCCTCCTAGTGTTTTCCAGACATCTGGGACCCACGACATTGTGAGCGTATATAGTCAATAGACAAGAGAATAGCACAAGATCGGCTGACACCTGGGACGTAGCTGCTCGAGCAATATTTTTTTAGTTATTATTGAGACGGAGCAGGGTTTGAACTAGGTTGTGGCCCGCCTAGCCCAGGCTTATATTTTATGTTCACCATGTGACTAGTCGAGCTATTTTTTCTTTGTGAAAATGAGCCCAGTTTTTTTTCTGAAGAATACCCAATACAAGCCTACTTATTTTTCTACGCCCTGATGGGCTGCAACTCTTTCAAGACGCTTGCAGATCTTGAAAGTAATATGAAATGGGTTGTAAATATAAAAACAGATGACAAATTGGCAATTACTTCATAATTTCTGAATTTTTTTCACATTTTCAGATTCCTATTTCACTGGGCACTAACCTAATTTAAATATATCTTCAAAGTACTTTAAATCTGGATCGACATTTCGGTATTAAAAATAGTTTGGAACCCACAGAAATATGTGAAATTGGCCCTGGCCAACCAAAACAACAGACTGCAATAAATTGCATAAGAAGTTGCAATGAGCTTTATATAAACTGTTAAAAAAAGAGGGAATGGTCTGACTTGTCGGCCTGTTAAGTTGACACGTATGCAAGATTTTTTAGTTATTATATAAGTCAACAAACGATTCTAGCACACGTAACCGTTGGATGTCAATCCAACGGCCATCGTGTTTCTTCAATCTCTAATCTCCTTGCTCCAGCCGCCAAAGCAGCGCCGGTGGGACCGCCTACTCCCGCCTCCAGTGGCCGGCTGTGCTGCCGCGCAGGCCTCGCTGCCCCCTACTACTCCCACCGCTTGCCAGGGCATCCCTCTACTCACCCACACCCCCTGTTATTCTGCGGCGACAGCAGCCTCAAACCGCAGTCGAACCAGTTAACCCTCGTACTCCCCTCCGCGCGGGCTTCCACTACTGCGTCTTCCCTGGCTCCGCGTCGTCCCCTTCCTAGGCCTCGCCGTCGTCAACTGCCCTGGTGCTCTCAGCGCGGCTTGGTCAATGTGGCAATAACCGACTTCCATCGGAAGAGTACTGTACATGGAGAGGCTGACAGCTGGGACCATGGCAGCCGCAAGGAAGTGCCCCCTTATTCGAGGAAAATAATTATTCCTCCACCTGATAGCAGGGACCCACCGGACAGGCCACCATATTTCGCGAAAAAACGTTCCCCCCGCTGTCAACTCGGACACACCGGAAGTGCCTCCTTATTACGCACAAAAAATGAATACTCCCCCTTCTAACTGGGACCCACCTTGGTGGGAGGCTCACTTGTGGGCCTACTAAGTTGACTGGGACAGAGGCCTTTGTCAACTTAGTCAATATGAACGATTCTAGCTCGTGACCGTACGATGTCCATCCAACGGCCGTAGTGCTTCTTCAACCTCTGGTCTTCCTGCTACAGCCGCCCAAAGCAGCGCCGGTCGTGCCGCATGCTCCTGCCTCCCATGGCTGGCTGTGATGCCACGGAGGCCTCATCGCCCCCTACTACTCCCACTGCTGGCCAGGCCATCCCTCTACTCACCCACACCCCCTGTTATTCTGCGGCGACGGCAGCCTCACACCGCAGCCGAACCAGTGAACCTTCATACTCCTCTATGCGTGGGCATCCACTGTCGCGTCTTCCCCGGCTCCGCGTTGTCCCCTTCCTAGGCCTCGCCGTCGTCCACCGCCCTGGTGCTCTCGGCGCGGTGTGGTCAACATAGTCAAGGAACGACTTCCATCGGATGTGGACTGTACGTGGAGAGGCTGACAGCTGGGTCCACGGCCGCAGCAAGGAAGTGCCTCCTTATTACGTGGAAAATAATGATTCCTCCAGTTGACAGCAGGGACCCATCGGACGGGCCATGATATTTCATAAAAAATGTTTCCCCCCTAACTGCTGGGACCTACCATCTACATCTTCGCATGCAAGGAAGTGCGTCCATATTACGGGCCAAAAAAATGTTTGGCCCCCTGACTGCTAGGACCCACCAGCTACATCTTCGCACGCAAGGAAGTGCGTCCGGGCAAAAAAACGATTCACCCCCTGACTGCTGGGACCCACCAGCTACATCTTCGCACGCAAGGAAGTGCCTGATAGTCGGGACCCACCTGGTCGAAGCGTACGTAGCGTTGTCATTCTGGTCGCGAACGTGTACGTACATCCTGGTCGATGTAGAGGTGCGCACGTGTCGTAGTAGAGGCGTGCACGTGTTGTAGTAGAGGCGCGCATGTGGCACGTACACGTACGTACAGCGGCCAGGGTGCAATTGTCTGATGTTGGGTACCGGCAAACCCTTGTGGTTCGAACTCTAGGGTGCGCACGGAGATCTCTCCCCTATCTATCCATGTCCGATCATCTCGTGAGATCTGAGCTGGAAACGATGAACAACACAAGGGAGACGAGATTTATACTGGTTCGGGCCACCATCGTGGTGTAACACCCTACTCCAGTGTGTGGTGTGGTGGATTGCCTCAAGGGCTGATGATGAATAGTACATGGGGAGAACAACCTCGCGAGAGGTGTTCTTGAGCTGGTGCGATGAACTGCTTGGGTGAGTTCAAACGTCTCTCTCTCTAATCTACCCAAAATCTGGATCCCTCTACTCTGTGGTGGCTAGCTCTACTTATAGAGGCCCTGGGCCTCTTCCCAAATATTGAGCGGGAAGGGCGCCAACAACGGCCATTTCAAAGGGGAACATCTAGTACAAGTTATCCTGACCAAAGTTGGTCTTCGGCTGCCAAAAGCACTGGTGGTGACGCTGCCTTGGGCTCCACGGTGACCTCCATCCTGCCACTCTGCTGGTCTTGGTCTCGTTGCACCGAAATGGCAACCTTTGCCTGATGCCTCGATACTCCACGCCCGTGCTTGCCCCCTTTGCACCAAAGAGGAAACAAGGACACTGCGCAGGCCGGCGCCCGCCTGGCACCCGCCCGGTCTCGATCGTCATGGTTTGCGTCATGGCACCTCGTGAGGTACCCTGCCTTGATCTCTCCACCTCCTCGCGAGCCTGCCTGGCGAGGCCGTCCCTGAGGAAGCCTCGTGTCGTCCGCTCCGCGAGGCTTGGCCCCTCGCGAGGGTCTTGAGTCTAGTACAGATGAAGACGGGCCGTGCTGGGCCACCACTTGAGCCATGCCGTAGGCCACAGGTAGGCAAGTCTGGGGACCCCCGTTCCCAGAACACTGACAGTAGCGCCTGGGCCCAAGGCACGCTCGGACTTGGCTTAGCGGAGAAGTGAAGGGGCAAGTGCGGAGCGCCGCGGGTCCCATCAGCCTGCGGCCTTGGGTGCCGCGTGGTGGTCGATTGTACATGGGTGTCTCCGCTTCCCCATACTACCTCAGCAACCGCTCGACTTGACAAGTCCCTGCATGTAGAAACGGGTCATGATTACCTGCGAACGTGGAGGCCGATGGTAACATGGAGGCCGACGGTTGGTTTTCTTCCGGTTATAAATGCTGGAGGGCATAGGCCTCCGCCGTGCATCTCCCCACTTGCCTCCTTCTTTCTCCCCATCCCTGCTACTCGCCATCTCCCATGGCGCCGCCGAAGAGGTTCTCGGCCACAGAGAAGGGGAAGGCTCATCGGGAAGGACCTGACTCTCCGCCGGCCAAGCGCGGCCGAGGCCGTCCATGCAAGCATCCTGTGGCTCCCGTGGTGGCTTCTCGTGATCGTAGAGGCAACCCCCTGCACGGCTATGGGCGCCAGATTGTCGAGGGGAGGCGTGTTGTTACTACGCGGCCTCCCAGGCCGCTCTTCCACTCGGCGGAGGTGCTGCCAGAGTTTGTCGTGTGGTCGGTGGACCCGACCAGCACCTAGCTCCAGCTTCACCGCTTCTTTGCAGGTGAACTTCCGGCTGGAGCTCCATGCGGCCTCTGGCTTCAAGCGAATGGTTGCTGCAGCAGGGCCTCCTGGGCTTCACTGGATGTCTCCGTCGCCGGGAATGTGGCCCTTACCCGCGGCTGGCAAACGTTTGCCCGCGTGCATGGCCTGAGCCAGCGGTGCACCCTTCACTTCAAGTTTGATGGCGACGCCACCCTCTATGTGAGGGTGTTCGGAGAAGACGGTCGCCTCGCCGGGTGCTGCCCCGAAGACGATGACCGTCACCGGGTACCCGGCCCAGCGATGATCTGGATGAAGATGACGGCAGGCGCGCGGTCGGTGGCTCTCGTGGCTCGCCAAGCTATGGCGGCTCTCCTTCAGACAGCAGCTCCCCCAGTGGCGGCCGCGACCAGCCTCTACGCCGTCGCGCCCGCCATGAGGGAGGTAGCGGTCTGCCCACTGTTGTGCCTCGGTGAAGGGCGAGGAGGAGTTTGATTGAGCTCCGGAGGTAGTATGGACTCTGGCGACGAGTTGGTGCCGAGCAAGCCGCGTCTATTTTGTTTTTCTCCCTTCCCTGCGCAAAGAGAAAGTAGTGTAGGATCCCGTGGGGGCGTGTTGGACTGTTCTTGTTAATTACCATGCTGCTTCCGCCATTTCGGCGCTGTGTTTTTGGCTGCATGCCCGCGTGCAGGAATTACTTAGCTCGGGGGGACTTGTAGCGGTCTTCGCTTTCCGAGGATGAGGCCTCGCTGCGCGCTTCATGTCCTGCAAGGATTAGTCAGGAGGGGTAGTTTTCGGTCTCGGTTGTGGAGGCAACCGACTCAGGTCCTGCGTTCGCATCGTGTTGCCCGTGGGGCACGGACTTGGAGGGGTGCTCCCATAGTGGACTCGGATAGGAAAACCTCAAACAACTAGGGCAGCAAAGACTCGCGAGGGCGCCTGCGTAGCCCCCTTGCGAGACTTGTGTGAGAGAAAACGAGGAAAGTGGTCAAAAAGAAGACAAAGAGTCACCAGCTAAAGATGGCAACAACTAAAAATAAAACTTCACATAGGAACGAACAAGCCAACTGCAGAAAGCAAATGAAAAAGCCGAGTCTGGCACCTAATCTAGTCTTCGACGTCTTCTCACCAGCGCGGAGCTAAGTGCTGCCACTGGGAGTGGGCGGGAGCCCCCGAGGCCCCAGGGCGGCTCTCCGGAGACTCCGGGGCGTGTACATCCCCAACACATTATTACGTGAGAGTGTCACTGGCGGCGAGCTTCACAGGCATTGGCCTTCTTCATAGGCTCCGGGCCTTTCTCAGGGAAATGGGCTTCACAGGCGTTGGCCTTCTTCACAGGCACTGGCCCTTTCTTGGTTCGTCTAGCTTCACAGGCGTTGGCCTTCTTCACAGGCACCGAGCCTTTCTTTACACGCTCTGGGCCTTTCTTCAAGGGTAGAACCTCAGGAGATGCTGCATGTTCCACGCGTTCGGGATGGGCACCCCCTCTTCAGTCTCCAAGCGTGCAGCGTCGGGCCTAGATACATGAACAACCTTGAACGGGCCCTCCCACATGGGCATAGCTTGTGCAGCCCCTCCTTGGAGAGCACTCGTCTGAGCACGAGGTCACCTACCTCGAGTGTCCTAGGGCAGATGTTGTGGCAGTGGTACCGCCGCAGTGCTTGTTGGTATCTCGTGGCCCGAAGCGCAGCCTCCCGTCGATGTTCCTCCCCAAGCACGAGGTCCACCCCCCTCATGGCGTCCTGCTGTGCTTCGCCGAAAGCCAGGACCCGTGCAGAGCGATGCCTGACCTCGTGAGGAAGGACTGCCTCAGCGCCGTAGACGAGGAAGAACGGGGTTTCGTCGGTCGACTTGGTAGCGGTAGTATGAATGGACCATAGCACGGACTACAGCTCGTCGTGCCAGCCTCTGCTGCAGGCCTCCAGCTACTTCTTGAAGGTTCAGGTCTTGAGGCCCTTCAGGACCTCTATGTTGGCGCACTCAACTTGGCCGTTGCTCCGAGGGTGTACCACCGAAGCGAAGCATATCTGCGTTCCAAGGTTAGCACAATATTTTTTGAAGAGATTGTTGGTGAACTGCGAACCGTTGTCGGTGATGATGCAATAGGGTACCCCAAATCGGCTCACGAGGCCCCTGATGAACTTGAATGTTGAGCCAGCCAGGATGGTGCGGACAGCTTCCACTTCGGCCCACTTAGTGAATTTGTCGATGGCAACATAAAGGTAGCGATAGCCCCCTAGCGCCCGAGGAAATGGGCCTAGGATGTCCAGTCCCCAAACAGATAACGACCACGAGAGGGGAATGGTTTGAAGGCCCTGAGCTGGCTGGTGAATCTTCTTGGCGTGGAACTGACAGGCTTCACATGCCTTCACCAGCTCGGTTGCGTCACTGAGTGCTGTTGTCCAATAGAAACCGCTACGAAACGCCTTGCCGACGAGTGTGCACAAAGATGAGTGGTGCCCGCAGTCTCCATCGTGAACGTCTGCCAACACCTCTTTTCCTTGCTCCCTGGAGATGCAGCGTAGAGTAACGTCATTAGGCCGCTTTCGGTAGAGCTCTCCGTCTTGGATGCAGTAGGTCGTGGCCTGCCGCGCCACGCGCTCCGCGTCCTCCTCCTTCTCTGGCAGGGTCCCTTGCATCAAGTAATCCTTGAACTCTGCGGTCCAACATCCCTCCTGAGGCTCCAGCGCCAGGAGCAAGCGCGCCCCTGAGGTTGGGCCACAGGACGGGGCTCCCGAGGCAGGCGGCCGAGGGAGCTCCTCCCTAGGTTGTGCCGTGCTTGATAGTGATGGCGCCACCAAGGGTTTGAAGAGTCGCCCCTCAAAGACGCTAGGCTCCTGAGGCAGCCGCCTGGATGCCCTCTTGGCGATGTCGTCAGCCTCTTGATTGGTGCCACGAGGCACGTGTTGCTACCCCAGCGCCCAAAATAGTTTCTCCATCATGCGGACCTCCGCGAGATACGCCTACATGTGCTCGTCCTTTGGCTCATATACTTTGTTGGAGAAGTTGACGAGGAGTTGTGAATCGCCCTTGATGATGAGGAGCTTTACCCCCAAGGCGACTGCAGCTTTCAAGCCCGCTATCAGGCCTTCGTACTCCGCTATGTTGTTGGAGACCTTCTCTCCATGCTGGAAGCAGAGCTGCACAGCATAGTAGAGCTTGTCATGAGTGGGGGATATGAGCACTGCGCCAGCCCCTGCGCCCTGTCGTGAGAACGCTCCGTCGAAGTACATGACCAAGCCGTCCAGCGCTTGCTACCTCTTGACCACTGCGTTGGATTTCCCCGAGGAGGAGAGTGAGGGAGTCCTGGATTAGGGGGTGTCCGGATAGCTGGACTACCATCATCAGCCGAACTATCATCGGCCGGACTATCATCATCGACCGGACTCCAAGACTATGAAGATGCAAGATTGAAGACTTCGTCCCGTGTCCGGATGGGACTTTCCTTGGCGTGGAAGGCAAGCTTGGCGATACGGATACGTAGATCTCCTACCATTGTAACCGACTCTATGTAACCCTAGCCCTCTCCGGTGTATATATAAACCGGATGGCTCTAGTCCGTAGAACAACAACAACCATTACAATCATACCATAGGCTAGCTTCTAGGGTTTAGCCTCCTTGATCTCGTGGTAGATCCACTCTTGTAAACATCCACAATATCAATATCAATCAAGCAGGACGTAGGGTTTTACCTCCATCAAGAGGGCCCGAACCTGGGTAAAACATCGTATCCCTTGTCTCCTGTTACCATCCGCCTAGACGCACAGTTCGGGACCCCCTACCCGAGATCCACCGGTTTTGACACCGACATTGGTGCTTTCATTGAGAGTTCCTCTGTGTCGTCACCGATAGGCTTGATGGCCTCCTCAGCCGACAACGACGCAGTCCTGGGTGAGACTTTTCTCCCCGGACAGATCTTCGTATTCGGCGGCTTCGCACTGCGGGCCAACTCACTTGGCCATCTGGAGCAGATCGAAAGCTACGCCCCTGGCCGTCAGGTCAGGTTTGGAAGCCTAAACTTCACGGCCGATATCCGCGAGGACTTGATCTTCGATGGATCTGAGCCACAGCCAAGCGTGCCGCGCTGGCACGACGGGCACAACCTAACTCTACCGCCGAACAGCACCTTGGAGGCCGCACACGAATCCGCTCCGACCCATAGTCCGGAGCCGATCGCACGGATCGAGGACGGATGGCTGGACACCGCCTCGGGAGCTGCAACTTCCACGGCGATGGAGCCGAACACTTACCTTGTCCCGCATAAAGCGCATGACTCCGAGGTGCTGGACCCCCTGCCGGACTCCGAACCTCCTGCGCCCCTGCCAGTTGAATCCGATTGGGCGCCGATCATGGGATTCACCGCTGCGGACACCTTTCAGCCCTCACCCTTCGGCGATATCCTAAATTCGCTGAAGCATCTCTCACTATCCGGAGAGCCCTGGCCGAACTACGGCCAGGATGGTCGGGACGCGGACAATGAAGAAATTCAGAGCCCACCCACCACCCACTTCGTAGCCACCGTCGACGATCTAACCGACGTGCTAAACTACGACTCCGAAGACATCAACGGTATGGACGACGATGCCGGAGACAATCAAGAACCAGCGCCTACAGGGCACTGGAAGGCCACCTCGTCACATGACATACATATGGTGGACACCCCAAAGCGAAGCGATAACGAGGAACAACGGGACGCGGCAGAGGATAATCCCGCCGATAAACAACCAAAACGGCGATGTAGACGCCGCCCTAAGTCCCGCCTCAATCAAAGCAGCATTCCTAACGACCCAGCGATAGAGCAGGGCAAACCAGCGGACGACAAACAGGACGAACCGGATAATCAACCCCTTCATGGAGCAATCAACAGTCCGGACACAACACCGGAGCATAGGAACCTTCACAAAAGACTCGTCGCCACTACAAGAAGTTTGAAGAAGGAAAAACGGAAGCTCAAAACAGCGGAAGACATACTCAGAATGAAGTGGAGGAAAGTACTCAAGACCGCAGACAAATATGGCAATGGCGATCAAACAAAGAGCTACCCGAAGCGCAAGTTGCTGCCAGAGCCCTCACAGTCAAAAAATGACGAGGAAGCCATAGAGCCCTCATAGTCAAAAAATAAAGAGGCCGCCTGGCCGGATAGACGGCCAGATGACAGGCCAAAAGCGACAAGCGGCGCCGCACACAAGCCGACTTATGATCCTGGGAAAACGGGCAGCCCATCTAGGTCCATCTACGGGCCAAAAAAGAGGGCCCCAGGAAGTAACACAACACGACAAGTGTTCAAAGATAGCGGCACACCCAAATACAGGGGCGTCGCACACCCGCTATGTTTTACCGATGAGGTGATGGATCATGAATTTCCAGCAGGGTTCAAACCCATAAACATAGAGGCATACGACGGCACAACAGACCCCGGAGTCTGGATAGAAGATTACATAATACACATACACATGGCTAGAGGAGATGATCTCCACGCCATAAAATACCTAACCCTCAAGCTCAAAGGGCCAGCTCGGCATTGGCTCAAAAGCCTCCCAGAAAACACTGTTGGAAGTTTGGAAGAGCTTGAGGACGCGTTTGGAGCAAATTTTCAAGGGTCTTATGTCCGCCCTCCGGATGCAGACAATCTGAGTCATATAACCCAACAGCCCGGAGAGTCAGTGCGCAAATTCTGGAACAGGTTCCTTACCAAAAAGAACCAAATAGTCGACTGTCCGGACGCGGATACCTGAGCAGCTTTTAAACACAACGTCCGAGACGAATGGCTCGCCAGACACCTCGGCCAAGAGAAGCCAAGAACAATGGCCGCGCTAACAAGCCTCATGATGCGCTTTTGCGCGGGAGAAGACAGCTGGCTAGCAAGATGCAGCACCAGCGACCCGAGTACATCCGAGATCAGAGATGGAAACGGAAAATCCCGGCGCAGGAAAGATCAGCGCCGGAATAAAGAAAAAAGCCCAAAGGGCACGGCGGTCAATGCCGGATTCAAAAGCGCGCGGCCAAACAATTAAACACTGCCTCTTAAGGACAACAGCGACGAGCTATCAAATTTAAACAAAATTTTAGATCGGATATGTCAAATCCACAGTACTTCTGGAAGGCCTGCAAACCATACCAACCGAAATTGTTGGGTTTTTAAACAGTCTGGCAGACTCAACGCCGGACACAAGGGGCTCGATGCGCCAAGCGAGGACGATGACGAACCCCACCAGCAGAGCACGGGAAGTCAAAAGACTTTCCCACAAGAAGTCAAAATAGTAAACTCGCTTCATGTGATAGTACGGAAAACCAACACGGCACTCGCTAAGACAAGTGTCGCACGGTCCACCCCAGTGGAACACCGAGATTGGATGTCAAAACCAATCACTTTCGACCATCTGGATTAGTCCAGAAGTATCCGGAACGCAGGATAGACTGCCCTGATATTGGATCCCATAATAGACGGACTGCAATTCACGCAGGTTTTGATGGACGGCGGCAGTGACTCAAACCTGCTATATCCGGACACAATCCGCAAGTTGGGATAGACCCTACTACAATTCAGCATAGCCGCGCTTCCTTCAACGGAGTGGCGCCAGGCCCTTACGCCAGGTGCACAGGTTCATTATTACTAGAAGTTGTGTTCGGGTCACTTGACAACTTCCGACGAGAAAAGCTAACCTTTCATGTCGCCCCATTTAAAAGTAGCTATCAAGCATCACTGGGATGGGAAGCTTTCGTCCGCTTCAATGCAATACCACATTACGCGTCTCTTACGCTTAAAATGCCCGGTCCACGTGGCATGATTTCATTAAAAGGTCGCCTGAGACCCGGACACGGCTGGACGAGTCCGGAATAAATAAGCTAGGGGCTACCTAGTCGCACACCCCTTCACAAGGGTTTGTACATATAAGCCATAATGAGCTAGCATAGGCTCAACTTTATTAATCTATATTTCAATTTTTTATGCACTTTCTCGCACGATTTCTTTTCAAACTAAGTTCCTCTCTTTTTACAGATGAACAGCGTGCACACCCGTCCAGGATACGGCACAACGGAGACACAGGCGCAGACGTGCAGTAGGGACCCGTTGCAAGGACTCTTTTCAGACTAAGACCCTACGTAAACCTTTCTTACTGTCTCTTGTTGCTATAATCCCCTGGTTTCTCATTATAACCAGAGTGGAGACTGGCATTTTGGCATCGGCTGCACCAGAAGAACTTTCCCGTACCTGGACACAAGGGGCTTAGGGCATTGTTTTGCCCGCTAATGTAAAGACCGAACACCTTCGGGAGTGTTCGGCATCTCGAGTTAGGCCTTATATGCATCAGCTCTGAATCATGTCTTTGGTCAAATGTTGGGTTTGCCCGGCTCCTGTGTTTTGCTGCCTTACGTTCGGTATCACCGGCTAACGCGGCACCAGGAGAACTACTGCGATTGTGCCCCAGTTCGGCTGGGCGAGCACCTCAGTAGAGAAAGCCGAAAACTGACTGTCATGATACAGCGAGAGACTGGTCAACCACTCGATCGACCATGGGAATGTTTAGAATTCCTCCGCTATGACGAAGGGCCGTTTCCCGGTCAGGCACATACGCACCCCAAATTCGGAGAGCGCGGTGCCCCCAGGGGCTATGTCGTAGCCCCACCCTCGAACTCCATGGCTAAGTGAAAGTGATAAAGCATTATAGTCCGGTTGCCTCGTTTGCTACGCTACCACCTCCTTTACAGGACCGAGATGTTGGATTAAGTGTGAAAACGTGCTATTTTTTGCGAACACCCCCGCACCTTGTGCGTGGGGGCTGAAGCCGACGACTGCCATCTTTCAGGTTATACACACGTATACATGAACGGCCGCATAGGAGATATTCTATTACTTGAACGCACAAGTATAAAAGGTGCTTACATCATAAATATTGTTTTACATCATAAAAACGTTCATTCGAACGTAACATTTTTTGAGCACTGCGACTCAATTACACGAGCACCACGCAGCACTTCGCCAAAATAGTGCTCGGCGGGTAACCGGTTATCGTCCGAACCCGGGGTCGCAACAGCGGTGGCATCCATATCTGTCCAATGTGTCTTCACACGGGCGAGTGCCATCCGGGCACCCTCTATGCAGGCCGACCGCTTCATCGCCTTGATATGCGGCACCGCCCCAAGAAATTGCTGCAATAAGCCAAAGTAACTCTTCGGCTCGGGCCTATCCGGCCAGACATGGGTCACTATATCCGTCATAGCAAGCCCGGATAACCTATTTAGCTCAGCCCACTCGGCCAAACGGTCGGTCAGCGGAAGTGAACACTCCGGACTATGGAATTGAGACCAAAACAGCTCTTCCGTCTGGTGATCCTTCTGGCTTCGAAAATGCACAACGGCATCCGCCGCACTCGCTACTAAGTCCATATAAGGGTCCTCTGGACCCCACAGTTGGCCCAGCTGAGCATACTTTGGATCCGTAAACCTTCGGCGCAGCAGAAAAGGCTTGCCAGCTACAATATCTCCGGCCTGGCGCAGCTCTTCCTTTATAGCCCGCATTGCAGAGAGGGCATCCTTGGCTTCGGTGGTGGCCTTCCCCAGGTCTTCTTGCCCCGCTAGGCGCTCCTTCCCAAGAGCCTCATTGCGGTCGGTAGCATCTTTTAACTTCACGGCCATTTCGGCCATCTCTTCCCTGCTCCGGCAGTGTGCGACCCTTTCGACCGCTAACTCCTCAGCCGCCCTGGAGGCCGCCGCATTACTCCTTCTGGCCTGCTCCTTGGCTTGAGCAAGTTCGGCCCAAAGGCTCTCCACAGCAGCGGCACTATCTGGATTTCACACACATGTTCTAAGGAGCTGGCTTCGGCTCCCTTACCAAGTGACCGCACAGAAACACTTACCTTGCGACTCATCAAGTCGCCTGTTGACCAGCGTGATGTCCGCATCCGCAACAGCGAGTTGCCGCTTTAGTTCAGCAACTCCATCAGTCCGGCTGGCCCCCGGACGACCCGCCATCTGCATCGGCATGGCAGGAATTTAAACCTGCAATTTTGATCCTCGGCATGCTGTCGATTTCGACAACCTACCGAGTCTCAGGGGCTACTATCTATACAGGGCGCATTCTATATGCAAAAATGTTAAAAGGTGTGTCATTTTTACGTACCTCAAACCCTGCCAGCAAACTCCTGACGGCATTATGCAACCCGCCTTCGGCGGACGAAATCCTTTCAATCACCATGCTCATCAATGCGTGGTGATCTTCTGAGATAGACGCCTTCTCAAGCAGATCCTTCAGCCGTACACTAGTTGGCGCTGAACTATCCGGCTTTGCCAAACCAGGGGGCTCCCTCCGTGACGACACTTCAGGCTCGTCCGCCCTATCCGACGGCGCCCCGAACGGAGGCGTCTCGCTCTCCATCATCTCCGGACGAAGGTCCCCCGAAGACGAGCTCATTTGCGAAGGACGGAGATCCGAACTACAAGGTAAAAACTTTAGTTATCCTCAGAAGCACAAATAGGGATGTCCCTTATGATAAAACTCCTTTCTTTCTACTTACGGCTCGTTGGAGGGCTGATTCTTTAAGGGAGATTGTGCGGCCGGGGCCTCCCCGGACGCAGGACCCTCTGGCGAAGATTTCTTCCCCCGTTTAGGGGCTTTTGCCCCCGGGTCCATGGAGGCAGTCCTCTTCTCCCCTTGGAGGGAGGGATTCTCGATCCCCCCTCTTTCAAGAGCCTCCTTAGGCGAGGCAGTAGCTTTCCTGCTTTCCCCTTCGCCTTTATCTGGAGGCACAACCTCAAGCATCCGGACCAGCACAGAATATGGCACGGTCTCGGGGAGGGGGGCCGGACACCATATCAATTTTGCTTCCGCTATCCACTCCTGTTTAGAAGGAAGTTGGTCATAAGGCGAATCATCGAAAGGCAAACAAACGGTATGTCCGGACTTGGAACTACTTACTTGAGTATCCAGGCGATTGCAGCTTAGGCCAGCATCCTCGGTCAATTCCGGACGCGCCTCTTGCGATCCGAAGAATAATTTGTGCATCTCCAGGGGTGCCATACCCATGAAGTGTTGAAGAATCTGTGGGCCCTCCGGATTGAACTCCCATAGCCGGAGAGGGCGGCGTTTGCATGGCAGGAGACGCCTAATCAGCATAACCTGCATTACCACCACCATATCAACTTCCCTCGTTTGGAGATCTCGAATCCGGCCCTGCAGAAGGGGCACGTCGTTTGACGGCCCCCAGTTGAGCCCTTGGTTGATCCACGACATCAACCGTCGTGGAGGTCCCGGGCAGAATAAGGGCGGCGGCTTTTGTCTGCGGCCCCTCGGAACGGTAATATAGAGCCACTCTTGCTGCCACGGGCCAAGCTCCTCTTGGAAGGAGCCAGCGGGCCACGGGGCATCGGCCCTCCTACTTATGGCCGCCCCGCCGCACTCCGCTTGACGCCCCCTGATCATCTTCGGTGCCACATTGAAGGTCTTCAGCCACAGGCCGAAGTGAGGGGTGACACGGAGGAAGGCTTCGCAGACGACAATAAATGCGGAAATATGGAGGATGGACTCCGGAGCCAAATCGTGGAATTCCAACCCATAGTAAAACATGAGCCCTCTCACAAAAGGATCCATCGGGAAGCCTAAACCCCGACGGAGGTGGGATACAAAAACGACATACTCGCCGGGCTCAGGGGTGGGGATGGCCTGCCCTTCGGCAGGCAACCTATGCGAAATCTCATAAGCCAGGTACTTGGCCTCCCGCAGCTTTAGCACGTCCTCCTCCGTGACGGAGGAGGGCATCCACCGGCCCTGGAGGTCGGGACCGGACATCGTTGAAAGTCCGAAGCGCTCGAATCTGGAGCTCTAGGTGCTGGAACTTGGAGCGGGGAGAGGATTCGATGGAGGATTGAAGAAAAGAAACAAGCCTTGGTCCCGTTATAAAGAGGGTGAATACCAAGAGCCGTCTCCGTGACCGTTTGGCACTCGCCTTCGATAGAGGGGCGTGGCGACGGGTGCGGTTGGGTTACCCACGTCTGTATTGATGAGAATCCCGGATTAAGGGGGAACACGATCTCTGTTCGACAACACGTGCCAAGGAAACCGGTTCGCTAAATGCGCTGAGGTGGTAGAGTAAAAAAACGATTCAAGTAATGGCTTGGTAGTGGCGTGACATCGTGCCACAAAAAACGTCAGCAGATTGAACTTGTGTATATATTATTCTCTCTACGGTGGAATGTGGAATTTATTTTGCAGAGCCGGACACTATCCTGGTGTTCAAAATCTTCAATCATTCGGAGGAGGAACCCGCCTTGCAATCCCAAGCAATATACGCACCGGACTTATCGTCATTGAAGCTTGGTTCAGGGGCTACTGAGGGAGTCCTGGATTAGGGGGTGTCCGGATAGCCGGACTACCATCATCAGCCGAACTATCATCGGCCGGACTGTCATCATCGACCGGACTCCAAGACTATGAAGATGCAAGATTGAACACTTCGTCCCGTGTCCGGATGGGACTTTCCTTGGCATGGAAGGCAAGCTTGGCGATACGGATACATAGATCTCCTACCATTGTAACCGACTCTATGTAACCCTAGCCCTCTCCGGTGTCTATATAAACCGGATGGCTCTAGTCCGTAGAACAACAACAACCATTACAATCATACCATAGGCTAGCTTCTAGGGTTTAGCTTCCTTGATCTCGTGGTAGATCCACTCTTGTAAACATCCACAATATCAATATCAATCAAGCAGGACGTAGGGTTTTACCTCCATCAAGAGGGCCCGAACCTGGGTAAAACATCGTGTCCCTTGTCTCCTGTTACCATCCGCCTAGACGCACAGTTCGGGACCCCCTACCCGAGATCCGCCGGTTTTGACACCGACAGAGAGGATGATGCAGTAAAGTAGCGTAAGTATTTCCCTCAGTTTTTGAGAACCAAGGTATCAATCCAGTAGGAGACCACACACAAGTCCCTCGTACCTACATAGAACGATAGCAACTCGCAACCAAAGCTTAGGGGTTGTCAATCCCTTCACGATCACTTACGAGAGTGAGATCTGATAGAGATAATATTTTTGGTATTTTTGATAGAAAGATGCAAAGTAAAAAGTAAAAGCAAAGCAAAAACAAAGCAAGTAAATAAAGTGATATAGATTGATATGATGAGAATAGACTAGGGGGCCATAGGTTTCACTAGTGGCTTCTCTCGAGAGCATAAGTATTCTACGGTGGGTGAACAAATTACTTTTGAGCAATTGATAGAATTGAGCATAGTTATGAGTATATCTAGGCAATGATCATGTATATAGGCATCACATCCAAAACAAGTAGATCGAAACGATTCTGCATCTACTACTATTACTCCACTCATCGACAGCTATCCAGCATGCATCTAGAGTATTAAGTAAAAACAGAGTAACGCCGTAAGCAAGATGACATGATGTAGAGGGATAAACTCATGCAATATGATAAAAACCCCATCTTGTTATCCTCGATGGCAACAATACAATACGTGCCTTGCAACTCTTTCTGTCACTGGGTAAGGACACCGCAAGATTGAACCCAAAGCTAAGCACTTCTCACATTGCAAGAACTACCAATCTAGTTGGCCAAACCAAATAAGATAATTCGAAGAGACTTGCAAAGATAACTCAATCGTACATAAAATAATTTAGAGAAGAGTCAAATATTTTCCATAGATAATACTGGATCATAAACCCACAATTCATCGATCTCAACAAACACACCGCAAAAAGAAGATTACATCAAATAGATCCTCACGAGAGAGGGGGAGAACATTGTATTGAGATCCAAAAAGAGAGAAGAAGCCATCTAGCTACTAGCTATGGACCCGAAGGTCTGAAGTAAACTACTCACACTTCATCGGAGAGGCTATGGTGATGATGTAGAAGCCCTCCGTCGTGGATGCCCCCTCCGGAACAGGCCCCAAGATGGGATCTCGTGGATACAGAAAGTTGTGACGGTGGAATTAGGTTTTTGGCTCCCCTTCTGATCGTTCGGGGATACGTAGGTATATATAGGAGGAAGGAGTACATCGGTGGAGCTCCGAGGGGCCCACGAGGTAGGGGGGTGCGCCCTCCACCCTCGTGACCGCCGCTGGCGCTTCTTGGAGTAGAGTCCAAGTCTCCTGGGTCACGTTCGGTTGGAAAATCACGATCCCAAAGGTTTCATTCCATTTGGACTCTGTGTGATATTCTGTTTCTTCGAAATACTGAAGAAGGCAAAAAACAGCAATTCTGGGCTGGGCCTCCGGTTAATAGGTTAGTCCCAAAAATAATATAAAAGTGGAAAATAAAGCCCAATATAGTCCAAAACAGTAGATAAAGTAGCATGGAGCAATCAAAAATTATAGATACATTGGACACGTATCAAGCATCCCCAAGCTTAATTCCTGCTCGTCCTCGAGTAGGTAAATGATAAAAAAGAATTTTTGATGCGGAGTGATACTTTGGCATAATTTCAATGTAAATCTTCTTAATTGTGATATGAATATTCAGATCCGAAAGATTCAAGACAAAAGTTCATATTGACATAAAAATAATAATACTTCAAGCATACTAATCAAAGCAATCATGCCTTCTCAAAATAGCATGGCAAAAGAAAGTTCATCCCTACAAAATCATATAGTTAGGATATGCTTCATTTTCGTCACACAAAGATGTTCCCAACTTCTATACCCCCGATGACAAGCCAAGCAATGGTTTCATACTTAAATAATGTCAAACTTTTTCAACCTTCACGCAATACATGAGCGTGAGCCATGGATATAGCACTATGGGTGGAATAGAATATGATGATGGGGATTGTGTGGAGAAGACAAAAAAGGAGAAAGTCTCACATTGACGAGGCTAATCAATGGGCTATGGAGATGCCCATCAATTGATATCAACATGAGGAGTAGGGATTGCCATGCAACGGATGCACTAGAGCTATGAATGCTCAACAAAAGAAAACTAGTGGGTGTGCATCCAACTTGCTTGCTCACGAAGACCTAGGGCATTTTGAGGAAGCCCGTTGTAGGAATATACAAGCCAAGTTCTATAATGAAAAATTCCCACTAGTATATGAAAGTGATAACACATGAGACTCACTACATGAAAAGCATGGTGCTACTTTGAAGCACAATATATGAGACTCACTACATGAAGAACGAGGTGCTACTTTGAAGCACAAGTGTGGAACAAGAGATAGTAGCATTGCCCTTTTTTATTATTATTTTGGGCCTTTCTTTTTTTTGGGCAATGCTCTAATAATGATGATCATCACACTTCTATAAATTACAACACAAGGATTACAACTCAAAACTTAGAACAAGATATGACTCTATATGAATGCCTCCGGCGGTGTACCGGGATGGTGCAATGAATCAAGAGTGACATGTATAAAAATAATGCTTGGTGGCTTTGCCACAAATACGATGTCAACTACAAGATCATGCAATGGCAATATGACGAAAGTAATGCATGTCATGATGATGATGGTGGAAGTTGCATGGCAATATATCTCAGAATGGCTATGGAAATGCCATAATAGGTAGGTATGGTGGCTGTTTTGAGGAATATATAAGGAGGTTTATGTGTGATAGAGCGTATCGTATCACGGGGTTTGGATGCACCGGCAAAGTTTGCACCAACTCTCAAGGTGAGAAAGGGCAATGCATGGTACGGAAGAGGCTAGCAATGGCGGAAACGTGAGAGTGCGTATAATCCATGGACTCAACATTAGTCAAAAGAACTCATATACTTATTGCAAAAATTTAGAAGTCTTCAAAAATTCAAGTACTACGCGCATGCTCCTAGGGGATAGATTGGTAGGAAAAGACCATCGCTCGTCCCCGACCGCCACTCATACGGATGCACAAGCCAGGTACACTTCACGTTTCAAATTTGTTACATAACTTTAACCATACGTGCATGCTACGGGATTTGCAAACTTCAACACAAGTATTTCTCAAATTTATAATCACCCAACTAGCATGACTATGATATTATCACCTCCATATCTCAAAACAATTATCAAGCATCAAACTTATCTTAGTATTCAACGCACTCAAAAGAAAGTTTCACATATCTTGAACACCAAGTATATTAACATTAAGCAAATTACCATGCTATTAACGACTCTCAAAATAATCTAAGTGAAGCATGAGAAATCAAGTTTCTTTAAAACAAATCCACCACCGTGCTCTAAAAGATCTAAGTGAAGTACTAGAGCAAAAATTATCACGCCCAAAAGATATAAGTGAAGCACTATGAGCAAAACTAGCATGCTCAAAAGATATAAGCGAAGCACATAAAGTATTCTAACAAATTCCAAATCATATATGGCTTTCTAAAAAAGGTGTGTACAGCAAGGATGATTGTGGTAAACTAACAAGCAAAGACACAAATAATACAAGACGCTCCAAGCAAAACACATATCATGTTGGTGAATAAAAATATAGCTCCAAGTAAATTACCGATGGAAGTGGACGAAAGAGGGGATGCCTTCCGGGGCATCCCCAAGATTTGACTTTTTGGTGTCCTTGGAATATCTTGGGGGTGCCATGGGAATCCCCAAGCTTAGGCTCTTGCCACTCCTTGTTCCATAATCCATCAAAATAATTCACCCAAAACTTGAAAACTTCACAACACAAAACTCAATAGAAATCTCGTGAGCTCCGTTAGAGAAAGAAAAACAAAAGACTACTTCAAGGTATTGTAATTAACTCATTATTTATTTGAATTGGTGTTAAACCTACTGTATTCCAACTTCTCTATGGTTTATAAATTATTTTACTAGCCATAGATTCATCAAAATAAGCAAACAACACACGCAAAACAGAATCTGTCAAAAACAGAACAGTCTGTGGCAATCTGTAACTAACGCAAACTTCTGGAACTCTAAAAATTCCAACCAAAATAGGAAGTACTGGAAAATTTGTTTATTGATCAGCAGCAAAAAGAATAAATGCAACAGCATGTTCCTGTGATTTATTAATTTTTTTCTCGTGAGTGCAAAGTTTCTGTTTTTAAGCAGAATCAAATCAACTATCATCATAGCTTATCCTATAGGTTCTACTTGGCGCAAACACTAATTAAAACACAAAACCACATCTAAACAGAAGGTATATGGATTATTTATTCCTAAACAGAACCAAAAACAAAAAAATAAAAATAAAATTGGGTTTCCTCCCAACAAGCGCTATCGTTTAACGCCCCTAGCTAGGCATAAAAGCAAGGATAGATCTAGGTATTGCCACCTTTGGTAGGCAATCCATAAGTGGCTCTCATGATAGATTCATGTGGTAATTTTATTTTCTTTCTAGGGAAGTGTTCCACACCCTTCTTTAAGGGAAATTGGAATCTAATATTCCCTTCCTTCATATCAATAATTGCACCAATCGTTCTAAGGAAAGGTCTACCAAGAATAATAGGACATGAAGGATTGCAATCTATATCAAGAACGATAAAATCTACGGGCACATAATTCCTATTTGCAACAATAAGAACATCATTAATTCTTCCCATAGGCTTTTTAATAGTGGAATCCGCAAGATGTAAGTTTAGAGAGCAATCATCAATATCACGGAAATCTAGCAAATCACATAAAGTTTTGGGGATAGTAGAGACACTAGCACCCAAATCACACAAAGCATGAAACTCAAAATCTTTAATTTTAACTTTAATAGTAGGTTCCCACTCATCATAGAGTTTTCTAGGGACAGATCTTTCAACTCAAGTTTTTCTTCATAAGATTGCATCAAAGCATCAACAATATGTTCAGTAAAGGTATTATTTTGACTATAAGCATGAGGAGAATCTAGCACGGATTGCAACAAGGAAATACAACCAATCAAAGAGCAATTTTCATAATTAAATTCCTTGAGATCCAAAATAGTGGGTTTAGCAACATCACGGTTTTTATTTATTTCAATACCACTTTTATCAATTTCATCGTCAGGATCTAGAAACTCCAAATTCTTAGAACGCCTTCTAGGTAAAGGAAGATAATCTTCAGATTCATCAAGATTCATATTGCCAAACAAAGATTTAATGGGGGACACATCAATAACTTTTAGATCTTCATCTTGATTTTCATAGGGATTCGGTTTAGCAGCCATCTTATTAACTAAGGTAGCTTGCATATCCGAAATTTCAGCGGTCATCTTTTCAAGATGAGCAATTTGGGCCCTTATACCATCAAATTATTTAGACATATCATCGAGTTCTTTATTCATAAAGCTCATAAAACTTTTTTGTTCCTTAAGTTCGTTTCTAAAGAAATTATTGTTCTCGAATTGTAAAACCATAAATTTTCTAACATTGCTTTCGATCTCCTCTAGCCTTTTAAGGTGAAGGTCGCCAAATCTAGGTAGAGCCATCGCAACAAAAAGACAAACTAACACAAGAGCAAGAAGGAAGGCAAAGGGAAAAAGGCAAACGGAAAGAGAGGAGGAGATTTGGAAAGAGAGGGCAAATAAAACGGCAAGGGTGAAGTGGGGGAGAGGAAAACGAGAGGCAAATGGCAAATAATGTAATGCGAGAGATAGGGATTGTGATGGGTACTTGGTATGTTGACTTTTGCGTAGGCCTCCCCGGCAATGGTGCCAGAAATTCTTCTTGCTACCTCTTGAGCACTGCGTTGGATTTCCCTGAAGAGGAGAGGATGATGCAGTAAAGTAGAGTAAGTATTTCCCTCAGTTTTTGAGAACCAAGGTATCAATCCAGTAGGAGACCACGCACAAGTCCCTCGTACCTACAAAAAATGATAGCAACTCGCAAGCAACGCTTAGGGGTTGTCAATCCCTTCACGGTCACTTACGAGAGTGAGATCTGATAGAGATAATATTTTTGGTATTTTTGATAGAAAGATGCAAAGTAAAAAGTAAAAGCAAAGCAAAAACAAAGCAAGTAAATAAAGTGATATAGATTGCTATGATGAGAATAGACCCGGGGGCCATAGGTTTCACTACTGGCTTCTCTCGAGAGCATAAGTATTCTACGGTGGGTGAACAAATTACTGTTGAGCAATTGATAGAATTGAGCATAGTTATGAGTATATCTAGGCAATGATCATGTATATAGGCATCACGTCCAAAATAAGTAGATCGAAACGATTCTGCATCTACTACTATTAGTCCACTCATCGACCGCTATCCAGCATGCATCTAGAGTATTAAGTAAAAACAGAGTAACGCTGTAAGCAAGATGACATGATGTAGAGGGATAAATTCATGCAATATGATAAAAAAACCATCTTGTTATCCTCGATGGCAACAATACAATACGTGCCTTGCAACTCTTTCTGTCACTAAGTAAGGACACCGCAAGATTGAACCCAAAGCTAAGCACTTCTCCCATTGCAAGAACTACCAATCTAGTTGGCCAAACCAAATAAGATAATTCGAAGAGACTTGCAAAGATAACTCAATCATACATAAAAGAATTCAGAGAAGAATCAAATTTTCCATAGATAATATTGGATCATAAACCCACAATTCATCGGTCTCAACAAACACACCGCAAAAAGAAGATTACATCAAATAGATCTCCACGAGAGAGGGGGAGAACATTGTATTGAGATCCAAAAAGAGAGAAGAAGCCATCTAGCTACTAGCTATGGACCCGAAGGTCTGAAGTAAACTACTCATACTTCATCGGAGGGGCTATGGTGATGATGTAGAAGCCCTCCATGGTGGATGCCCCCTCCGGCGGTGCTCCAGAATAGGCCCCAAGATGGGATCTCGTGGATACAGAAAGTTGCGGCGGTGGAATTAGGTTTTTGGCTCCCCTTCTGATCATTCGGGGATACGTAGGTATATATAGGAGGAAGGAGTACGTCGGTGGAGCTCCGAGAGGCCCATGAGGTAGGGAGCACGCCCAGGGGGGCGCGCCCTCCACCCTCGTGACTGCCTCTGGCGCTTCTTGGAGTAGGGTCCAAGTCTCCTGGGTCACGTTCCGTTGGAAAATCACGATCCTGAAGGTTTCATTCCGTTTGGACTTCGTTTGATATTATGTTTCTTCGAAATACTGAAAAAGGCAAAAAACAACAATTCTGGGCTGGGCCTCCGGTTAATAGGTTAGTCCCAAAAATAATATAAAAGTGGAAAATAAAGCCCAATATAGTCCAAAACAGTAGATAAAGTAGCATGGAGCAATCAAAAATTATAGATACGTTGGAGACGTATCAGCGCTTCACTTCCCGGGGAAAGCGACCGGTCCTCGCCCATTTTGAGCCCCGGTGCCTCTGTCCATTCCGCCACGAAATCTGCGAGTGCGGCTCCCTTGATGACCCTGGTCATGCTGAATTCTAGCGGAAACGCTTGTAGTTTGATGTTCCATTCAGCGACCCTCCCAGCTGAGTTGGGGGTCCTTAGTACCCTTTCCAAGGGGTATGCTGAGACGACCTTGATGGGATGGCCTTGAAAGTAGTGTCGCAGCTTGCGCGAGGCCACTAAGAGTGCGAGGAGGAGCTTTTGGGGGCATGGGGTACCGCGCCCGCACATCCTGTAGCACCGTGCTGACGAAGTAGACAGGGTGCTCGACGAGGTTGAGGGTGCTGGCGCCTCCCGCGTCCTTTGGAGGTTGAGGTGCCTCCTGAGGTGACGGAGCCCCCAGCGCTTGGTCACTTGGAGAGGCCTCCTCCGCTCTGGGTGTGCTCCCCTACTGAGGTTGATCCTTTTCTGCTGAGGTCGTGGTCTCCGTGAGGCCTTCTTGGCCTTGCTCTGCTTCGGATGGGATGGTGGATGCAGCCTTGGTCCGGTGCTCCTCTCTAACCGCCACAAGGGCTGCGCTGGCGGAATAGGGGGTGGATGGAAGGTAAAGCAGCAAGGGCTCCCGAGGCCGCGGAGTCACCATCACCGGAGGGCTGGTAAGGTACTTCTTAAGATCTTGGAATGCCCCGTCGGCCTCTTCAGTCCACTCGAATGGGCCCTTCTTCTTCATCAGCTTGAAGAAATGCAGTGCCCGCTCCCCCAACCTGGAGATGAAGCGTCCTAGCGCGGTTACACGCCCGGTGAGCTTCTGTATTTCTCTGAGGGTCTTCAGCAGGCTCATGTCTTCGACTACCTTGACCTTCTCTGGGTTGGCTTCGATGCCCCTCTGGGACACGAGGAAGCCCAAGAGCTTGCCCGAAGGGACCCCAAATACGCACTTCTCTGGATTGAGCCACAGATCTACCCCACGGAGGCTCGCGAGGGTTTCTTCTAGGTCCTGTATCAGGGTTTTCGCCTCCCGAGACTTCACCACAATGTCATTGACGTAAGCTTCAGCGTTTCTACCGAGCTGCCGGCCCAAGGCGATGTGCATCAGCCGCCGAAAGGTTGCTCCTGCCTTACGCAGCCCAAACGACATGTAGGTGTAGCAGTACACTCCGCATGGGGTCAGGAAAGCCGTTTTCTCCACGTCTTCTACTGCCATCTTGATCTGGTGATAGCCCGAGAAGGCATCCAGGAAGCACAATAGGTCACACTCAGCGGTAGAGTCGACGATCTGGTCGATGCGAGGGAGCGGAAATGGATCCTGCGGACAGGTCTTGTTGAGGTTGGTGAAGTCGACACACATGTGTTCCTTTCCTCCCTTTTTTGGCATGACAACCGGGTTGGCCAACCAATCTGGGTAGCGGACCTCGCGAATAACCCCTGCTGCCTCTGACTTGCGGGTTTCTTGGATGATGAAAGCTTGCTTTTCAGTGGACTGCCGCCTTGCCTTCTGCTTCACGGGGAGCATGTTGGGGCACACGTTGAGATGATGTTCAATCACATCCCTTGGGACTCCTGCCAGCTGATCAGGCTCCCACGCGAACACCTCCTTGTTAGTGCGCAGCAACCTGACCAAGGCCTCCTCCTGCGCAGGCTCAAGGTTGGCGCCTATGGTGAAGGCGGCGCCAGCAGATCCATCCTTGTCGACCGGTACCTGCTTGGTCTCCGCCTTGTCTTTGGTGAATAGATGTTTCTTCTTAGCTGGTGCAGCCCCCTTGGGCTCGAGGACATCTGCGCTGGTGGGCTGCGCCACCGCGACCGTCTTGAAAGCAAGCTTGAGCGCCTGCAACGCATCCCCGGTGTCTCCGTACACGGTAAGGACGCCGCTGCTCCCGGGCATCTTCATGAGGTTGTACGTCGGGTGAGTCACCGCCATGAAGTGGGCCAAGGATGGGTAGCCGAGGATGGTGTTGTACGGGAGGCCGATGGGGGCGATGTTGAAGTCGATCAGCTCCGTGCGGAAGTTGTCGTGAGTGCCGAAGGTCACCGGGAGGCGGATCTGCCCCAAGGAGCAGGTGGAACCGCCTCTGATGCCCAAGAAGGGCCTGCTGGGTTGAAGCCATTCTAGCGGCACGTGGAGGAGGCTGAAGGCCTCAACCGAGAGCATGTTGAGGCTGGCACCACCGTCGATGAGGGTCCTGGTGACGGGCACTTGGCAGATGGTGGGGGTGCATAGCATCGGGAGCGCGCCCGAACAGGCGGGGTTGGAGGGGTGAGCATCCGAGCTGAAGGTCAGATCGGCCTTGGGTGCCACCCAGCCCGCGGGGGGCTTCTCGGCGCTTGAGGGCGGCGCCGATCTGGCAGGCGAATGGCTTGACGTGGCGGCTCGAAGGTGGTGCATGTGATTCACCTAGGATGGCCGCGACGGCTGGGGGCGACGGCGCGGCATGATGGGTAAGGAAGAGGTTGCGCAACTCCTCCTAGGAGGCCACAGAAGCCGCTGGCAAGTGGAGCAACCACATGCGCGAGACGCCGGTGAGGGCCATGGGCAGCCAGTTTTCCATGACCTCGTCGTCGCCCCCGGCCTTGAGGATGGCTTCTTCATATGCCAGCAGGAAGGCCTGCGGGTCGGCCATGCCGCCGTAGCGCGGTGGCATGTCCGGCTTGAACTTGCGCGGCCACTGCACCTGTCGCAAGGCGGGGACTAGGGCTCGGAGCCCCCTGGTCTCTGTGCCGGCATCGACGGCTGGAGGGGGCGGTGCACTGGCCGCCATGAGGGCAGAGCGCGGTGTCGGTGGGGAACGGGTCGACGGAAGGGAGAGCTCCGGTGCACCCCTACCTGGCGCGCCAAATATCGGATGTTGGGTTCCGGCAGACCCTTGAGGTTCGAACTCTAGGGTGCGCACGAAGATCTCTCCCCTATCTATCCACGTCTGATCATCTCGTGAGATCTAAGCTGGAAACGATGAACAACACAAGGGACACGAGATTTATACTGGTTCGGGCCACTGTCGTGGTGTAACACCCTACTCCAGTGTGTGGTGTGGTGGATTGCCTCAAGGGATGATGATGAACAGTACAAGGGGAGAACGGTCTTCCGAGAGGTGTTCTTGAGCTGGTGCGATGAACTGCTTGGGTGAATTCAGTCACCTCTCTCTCTCTCTCTAATCTACCCAAAATCTGGATCCCTCTACTCTGTGGTGGCTACCTCTACTTATAGAGGCCCTGGGCCTCTTCCCAAATATTGAGCGGGAAGGGCGCCAACAACTGCCATTTCAAAGGGGAACATTTAGTACAAGTTATCCTGACCAAAGTTGGTCTTCGGCTGCCAAAAGCACTGGTGGTGACGCCGCCTTAGGCTCCACGGTGACCTCCATCCTGCCGCTCCACTGGTCTTGGTCTTGTTGCACCGAAATGGCAACCTTTGCCTGATGCCTCGGTACTCCATGCCCGTGCTTGCCCCCTTTGCACCAAAGAGGAAACAAGGACACTGCACAGGCCGTCGCCCGCCTGGCGCCCACCCGGTCTCGATCGTCATGGCTTGCGTCATGGGCACCTCGCGAGGTACCCTGCCTTGATCTCTCTGCCTCCTCGTGAGCCTGCCTGGTGAGGCCGTCCCTGAGGAAGCCTCGTGTCGTCCGCCCCGCGAGGCTTGGCCCCTCGCAAGGGTCTTGAGTCTTGTACTGATGAAGACGGGTCGTGCTGGGCCACCAATTGAGCCACGCCGCAGGCCGCAGGCGTGCAAGTCTGGGGACCCCCGTTCCCAGAACGCCGACAATAATAAAGTAAATATGGCCACGTACGTACATACGGGCGGGGTCTCGAGCGCCTACTCGTGCATACGTACGGCCAGGGCTTGTGTACATGGCTAGGTCGGAACGACGAACAACATCGTCGTCGTGTTCATGGGGAGCCAACCGCCTGGGTCACAACGGAATGCGTCGTCGTGTTCATTGGGAGGGCTTGGACGGAATAGGCGATGGAAACGAGGCTTGGCGTACCGCAGAACGGAGGACACATCCTTGTGTTCGATCGGCCATGTTTGAAACAGGATCCTGTTCATCGGGAGGGGTCTGGCGTACCGCAAAACGGAGGAAACAGACTTGTGTTGGACCTCCTACGGTCAAAAAGGGGTCTTGTTGATCGGGAGGGGTGTGGAGTACCGTAAAACGGAGGAAACAGACTTGTGTTGGAGCACTACGGTCGAAACGGGGGTCCCGTTCATCGGGAGGGGTGTGGCGTACCACAAAACGGGACTCCATGGGATACTGTTCATCTCCACCGTCGACCTCCTCCAGCCTCCACGGGCTACTATTCATCCACCGTCGATCTCCTCCAGCCTCCACCTGCGACTGTTCATCCACGGGCTCCTGTTCATCCAGCCTCCACCGCGCGCTAGTCCACCGGCTACTGTTCAACCACCCCACTCCATGGGCTCCTGTTCAACCACCCCTCCACGGGCTACTGTTCATCCACCCGTCCACCATCTATTGTTCATCCAGCCCTCCACGGGGTCATCCTGTTCATCTAGCCCT
The DNA here is from genome assembly GCF_018294505.1 of Triticum aestivum. Classification (NCBI taxonomy): domain Eukaryota; kingdom Viridiplantae; phylum Streptophyta; class Magnoliopsida; order Poales; family Poaceae; genus Triticum; species Triticum aestivum. The sequence goes on from NC_057810.1 coordinate 598,310,075, forward strand.
CCACGGGGTCCTGTTCATCCAACCCCAACCGGCTCGATCGATCATGGTCATGTTCATCCAGAGGCAACACCACAGGGTCCTATTCATCCCCCCCCCCCGCGAGCAACGCTCACTGTTCATCCAGAGGTAGCATCGATACGCTTCAATCAGCAGCAGTAGCGAAGGAATCACTCGATCAGGTTCAGTTAACAGCCATCGATCGATCGCTCGGTTTCAGTAACGCGTAGCATGCAGTGCAATCACTCGGGTTCAGTTAGAGCCCAATGCCTCGCACACACGCGCGTGTACGTGTACAAGAGAAACGCGCATCACTCGGCCCCCGACCACCCAACGTAATCGCGAACTCGCCAAAATTTTCCTCACCCTCGCTTCTACAATGGTTTTTTCCGTCATGGACGGCCCAAAGAATGTCATGCAGCTGCGTCTCCGGCCCGCCCAGGACGAAAATCCCATTTTCTATCATGATTTTTTTGTCATAGAAGTAGGATCCCACTACATCTATGATGATACCGGGTTTTGTCAAAATTATCGTCATAGAAGTGTCATAAGTATGGCAAAAAAAATTGTTCGGCCCAAAATGTCATGGATGTGCCTTTTTTTGTAGTGATTCCACTATATCTACCTATATGTGGTATTCTTTTGGCGTTCTAAGCAAATTTGCATGTGCCATATCTAATTTTCAAAATGAACTTCTCTTTTGTGTGTCTGTTTCGCTCGCGGAATGGTAACAGGTAGCTAATATTTTCCATGCTAGATGTGTTATTCTCACGATGAGTGTTTATTCACTTGTCATTGCACGAGAGTAAGGCAAAGGTATTAGGGATGCCCAGTCCCCAAATACAAAAATGAATTTACTTTATGTTGTCAAATAAAAAATTCCTTGGAAAGTGTTGGTATGGAGGGCACCCGTGGATACGGCTAGCCATGGAAAGTGAAAGTTATGGTGGAAAAAGGAATAAAATTTATTTTCTGTTTGGGAACCTCCTATGATATATCTAGCATGGAAAGTGTTGGGATGCTCCAAGTCGTTTTCGTTGGTGGGATGGATACACCTCCCAAAATGTTTTTGTCTCTAATTTTTCTCTTTGAGCTCTGGCACCTCTACAAATCACTACTTCCCTCTGTGAACGGCCTTTCTTTTACTTTATGTAATTTTTATTTTTGAAATTGAGTCTCCATCCAATCTTATAAAAGCACCAACTAGGGGACAATATGATCGTACTTAAGTATTTGGTGTAGCTAATATACGAGTGTGTTTCATGAATGGATCAATGTTTGAGCATGATGGGCTAGCGATAACTTGTTTTAGATTGAGATTTTGGAAGACATGTTTGCTTGTTGATATGCTTAAGTATCTAAATTATTATGTCAAAACTAGACTATTGCTTTGAATCACATAAAAGTCCAAATGTCCATGCTATGAAGAAAAGAATTTGATATGACATGACAAACAACACTCCAGGTCAAAAATTCCGTTTTATCACTTACCTACTCGAGGACGAGCAAGAATTAAGCTTGGGGATGTTGATATGTCTCCAAAGTATCTATAATTTTGGATTATTCCATGATGTTTTATTATCAATCTTGGATGTTTTATAATCATTTTATAGTCATTTTATATCACTTTTTGGTACTAACCTATTGACATAGTGCCAAGTGCCAATTGCTATTTTCTACATGTTTTTACATCGTAGGAAATCAATATCAGATGGAGTCCAAATGCCATGCCAATTTATGATGATTTTTATGGGCCAGAAGGAACACAACGGGCCCTGGTTGCACCTGAGGGGAGTCCCGAGGAGGGTACAACCGACCAGGGCGCGCTAGGAGGCCCAGGCGTGCCCTGGTGGGTTGTGCCCACCTCGAGTGCCCTTGGACGGACTCTTTGCTCTATAAATAACCAAATATTCCAGAAACCCTAGAGGAGTCAACAAAATTGTCATCCAGCCGCTGCAGAGTCCAGAACCACGAGATCCAATCTAGACACCATCACCGAGGGGTTCACCACTTCCATTGGTGCCTCTCCGATGATGCATGAGTAGTTCTTTGTAGAAATCCGGTTCCGTAGTTAGTAGCTAGATGGCTTCATCTCTCTCTCTTGATTATGAATATAATGGTCTCTTGGAGATCCATATGATGTAAGTCTTTTGGCGGTGTGTTTGTTGGGATCTGATGAACTTCGAGTTTATGATCAGTTATATCTTTTTATAACCTTGAAAGTTATTTGAGTACTTCGATCTCTTATAGCCTCGTATTTCTTCTCTGATATTTGGGTTTTGTTTGGCCAACTTATCTATTTATCTTGCAATAGGAAGAGGCGCCCCATAGTGGGTTCGATCTTACGGTGCTTCGTCCCAGTGACAGAAAGGGAACCGACACGTATGTATCATTGCTACTAAGGATAAAAAGATGGGATCCATATCTACCGCAATAGATAAATGGATCTTGTCTACATCATGTCAATGTTCTTATTGCATTACTCCGTATTTCCATGAACTTAATACACTAGATGCATGTTGGATAGCGGTCGACGTGTGGAGTAATAATAGTAGATGCAGGCAGGAGTCGGTCTACTAATCTTGGACGTGATGCCTATGTAATGATCATTGCCTGGATATCTTCATGATTATTTGAAGTTCTATCATTTTCCCAATAGTAATTTGTTCACCCACCATTTGCTATTTCTCTCAAGAGAAGCCACTAGTGAAACTAACGGCACCCGGGTCTTCTTTCTCATATATTTGCCTTGTGATCTACCTTTTCCTTGCGTTTATTTTCAGATCTATTAAACCAAAAAATACAAAAATACCTTGCTGCAATTTATTTGTTCCGTGATCTATTTATCCCATCTACAAATTTACCTCACGTCCTTTGCTTATCTTGAGGCGTTGTACCCCGAAAGGGATTGACAACCCCTTTAACATGTCGGGTTGTGAGGTGTTGTTCTTTGTGTGCAGAGGTTGTTTATGTTGTGTTGCTTGGTTCTCCTACTGGTTCGATAACCTTGGTTTCATATCTGAGGGAAATACCTACCACCGTTGTGTTGCATCATCCCTTTCTCTTTGGGGAAAATACCGATGTAGCTTGAAGCGGCATCAGGGTGCTAGTGTTTCTACAATCCCGAAATCTTTATGTGATGTGCTTGGTCTTACCAATATAGAGAATGCTCTTTAAATTTGCACTGAGCGGGTTCTAATATTAAAAGGCCTATGGGAAGAATTAATGATGTTCTTATTCTTTCAAATTGGAAATATGTTCCCATAGATTTCATTGTTCTTGATATTGACTGCAACCCGTCTTGTCCAAATATTCTTGGTAGACCGTTTTTGCATACTATTGGTGCCGTGATTGATATGAAAGAAGGAAATATTAAATTTTAATTTCCACTAAGGAAGGGAATGAAACACTTCCCTAGAACAAGAATTAAGCCGCCATATGAATCAATCATGAGGGCATCTAATGGATATAGATTCGAAGATGGCAAAACTTAGATCCTACGTGTTATGCCTAGTTAGGGGCGTAAAACGATAGCGCTTGTTGGGAGGCAACCCAATGATTAAAATTTATTTTTGCTTTTTTGCTTCTTGTTCTTGAGTGTTAGCACAATTATGCTACTGTTATGTTTGTGTTTTTTTTGTTTTAATTAGTGTTTGTGCCAAGCAAGGCCTTTGGGAAGATTTGGGTGAATGTTTATTCGATCTTGCTGAAAAACAGAAAATTTTGCAGTCACAAGATTATTTTTAATTTTTATTAGAAGAGTTTTTTGGATTTTATTCTTCTTTAAGAAGATTAATAGACAAATTCCTAACGTCCGCCAATTTATTTCAGAATTTTTGCAGTTACAGAAGTATTCTAAATATTCAGATTTCTACAGACTGTTCTGTTTCAGACAGATTCTGTTTTCTTTGCGTTGTGTGCTTCTTTTGATGATTCTATGGTTTTCTTTGATGATTTTTTGCCATAGAGAAGTTGTAATACATTAGATATAATGAAAAACAAAATAAGAATAGGTTTGCTACAGTAATTATAGTAGTGGTTTGGTTTCTTATACTAACGGATCTCATGAAGGTTTTGTTTGAGTTTTGTGTGATTGAAGTTTTCAAGTTTTGGGTTATCTTACGATGGATGAAGGAATAAGGATAAGCAAAAGGCTAAGCTTGGGGATGCCCAAGGCACCCCAAGATAATATTCAAAGAAGTATCAAGAAACTAAGCTTGGGGATGCCCCAGAGTGGCATCCCCGCTTTCTTCTAACAACCATCGGTATTTTACTTGAAACTATATTTTTATTCGTCACATAATATGAGTTTTGCTTGGAGCGACTTGTATGATATGAGTCTTTGCTTGTTTTGCTTTGTGTTTTAAGTGTTGAATCCTTCCTGGACATACCCTTTTGGGAGATTCAAAAATTACGCTATGCTTGCTCCTATGCTTCACTTAAATTTTTAGAGCCATGGATTTGCTCTAGTACTTCACTTATATCTTTTTTAGCACGGTGTGCTTTGTTAATTTTGGAGAAATGCTCTCATGGTTCACTTAGATTTGTTTGGGAGTTAGTAATTTTTTAAATAAATTCTCTCTTGCTTCACTTAGATTATTTTGAGAGAAAGAAAATAAGTATGCTCATGATCTTCACTTATATTTATATGAGCTTATCAAAAGCAACATATGAAAATAGTTCCAAAGTGATAGATATCCAAGGAGGATATAATAAAAACTTTCATGAAGATAATTGGACAGAATAAACTTGGTTCTTAGTAATGGTTTTGAGATATGACGGTATGATATGTGAGTCCTGTTGATGAGTAATTGTGCTTTAGTAAGAATATTGATGTTAAGGTTTGTGATTCCCTATGCAAGCACGAAAGTCAATAGTTATGCGATGAAATTTATATCCTAGCTACTTATGGTGCATTATTAGGTGTCACTTATGCTCAATGCTTGGGTACGAGATTTTTTGCTTTTTGGTTGGTCGCTTCTCAATCTTTTTGCTAGCCTTCATTTTGCACTAAGTATGATCACTACTTGTGCATCCAAAACCCTTTAAACCAAATTTGCCATTTAGTCCACCATACCTACGTATATGCGGTATTTCCATGCCATTCTAAGAAAATTTGTATGTGCCATCTCTAATGTTCAAAATAAATTTCTCTTTTGTGTACTCTACTGCTCGCGAAGTGGTAAAGGGTGGCCAAAATTTTCCATGCAATATGTGTAATTCTCACGATGAGTGTTTATTCACTTGTCATTGCACGGGGGTACAGCAAAGGTGTTAGGGATGCCCAGTCCCGAAATGAAAAATGAATTTACTTTATGTTGTCAAATAATAAATTCCTTGGAAAGTGTTGGTATGGAGGGCACCCGTGGATATGGTTAGCCATGGTGGAAAAAGGAATAAACTTTATTTTCTGTTTGGGAATCTCCTATGATGTATCTAGCATAGAAAGTGTTGGGATGCTCCAAGTCGTTTTCGTTGGTGGGAAAAGTATGCCTCTAAAAAATAATTTTTATCTCTCAATTTAAGCTTTGAGCTTTGGCACCTCTAAAAATCACTACTTCCCTCCGCGAAGGGCCTTTATTTTACTTATGTAATTTTTATTTTGAACTTGATTCTCCATCTTCTCTTATAAAGCACTAACTAAGGGGCACTATGATCGCATTTGAACATTGGGTGTAGCTAATATTCGAGTGTGTTTCATGAATGGATCAATGATTGAGCATGATGGGCTAGGGATTACTCGCTTAATTTAGTGTTCATATTTAGAAAGACATGGTTGCTTGTTGGTATGCTTGAGTATTAAAGTCTTCATGTCAAAACTAGACTATTGCTTTGAATCATATAAAAGTCCATATGTCCATGCTATAAAGAAAAGAAATGTGATGAACATGTTAGGCAGCATTCCACATCAAAAATTATGTTTTATCATTTACCTACTCGAGGACGAGCAGGAATTAAGCTTGGGGATGCTGATACATCTCCAACGTATCTATAATTTTTTATTGTTCCATGCTATTATATTATCATTCTTGGATGTTTAACAATTATTTTAGTCATTTTATATCAATTTTTGGTACTAACCTATTGACATAGTGCCTAGTGTCAGTTGTTGTTTTCTGCATGAGTTTTACATTGCAGGAAATCAATATCAAATGGAGTCCAAGCGCAAGGAAACTCCTGGAGGAGTTTTTCTCGGACAGAAGACATCCAGTGGGCCAAGGAAGCACCTGGGGGTGGCTCGAGGGGAGCAGCACCCACCAGGGCGCGCCAGGAGGCCCAGGCGCGCCCTGGTGGGCTGTTCCCACCTCGGGTGCCCCCTGAACCGCCTCTTTGCTCTATAAATATCCCAATCTTCCAGAAACACTAGGGGAGTCGACGAAAATCAATTCCAGCCGCCGCAGGGTCCAGAATCACCAGATCCAATCTAGACACTGATACGTCTACAACGTATCTATAATTTTTGATTGTTCCATGCTATTATATTACCCCTTTTGGATGTTTATGGGCTTTATTTTACACATTTATATCATTTTTGGGACTAACCTACTAACCGGAGGCCCAGCCCGTATTGCTGTTTTTTTGCCTATTTTAGTATTGCGAAGAAAAGGAATATCAAACAGAGTCCAAACGGAATGAAACCTTCAGAGGCGTGATTTTTGGAACAAGCGTGATCCAGAGGACTTGGAGTGCAAGTCAAGAAGCAGCCGAGGCGGCCACGAGATAGGAGGGCACCCCCCCTATAGGGTGTGCCCCCTGTGTCATCGGCCCCTCGGGCGGCCACTGACGTACTTCTTCCTCCTATATGATTTCCCCACAAGTCGGGATGAGACTTCGTACTTTACAAAAAGAAAAAAAGAAAAAAAGAAAAAGAAAAATGAGAGAAAAAGAGAGAAGGGACAATGCTACTATCTCTTTTTCCACACTTGTGCTTCAAAGTAGCACCATGATCTTCATGATAGAGAGTCTCCTATGTTGTCACTTTCATATACTAGTGGGAATTTTTTTCATTATAGAACTTTGATTGTATATTCCAATGATGGGCTTCCTCAAAAGTGCCCTATGTCTTCGTGAGCAAGCAAGTTGGATGCACACTCACTTAGTTTCTTTTGTTGAGCTTTCATATATTTATAGCTCTAGTGCATCCGTTGCATGGCAATCCCTACTCACTCACATTGATATCTATTAATGGGCATCTTCATAGCCCGTTGATACGCCTAGTTGATGTGAGACTATCTTCTCCTTTTTTGTCTTCTCCACAACCACCATTCTATTCCACATATAGTGCTATGTCCATGGCTCACGCTCATGTATTGCGTGAAAGTTGAAAGAGTTTGAGATTATTAAAGTATGAAACAATTGCTTGTCTTGTCATCGTGGTTGTGCATGATTAAATACTTTGTGTGATGAAGATAGATCAACAGCCAGACTATATGATTTTGTAGGGATAACGTTCTTTGGCCATGTTATTTTGAGAAGACATGATTACTTTGATTAGTATGCTTGAAGTGTCTCCATTTTCATGTTAATATGAACTTTTATTTTGTATCATTTGGATATGAACATTCATGTCACAATAAAGAAAATTACATTGAAAATTATGCTAGGTAGCATTCCACATCAAAAATTTCTTTTTTATCGAGGACGAGCATGAATTAAGCTTGGGGATGCTTGATACGTCTCCAACGTATCCATAATTTTTGATTGTTCCATGCTATTATATTACCCCTTTTGGATGTTTATGGGCTTTATTTTACACATTTATATCATTTTTGGGACTAACCTACAAACCGGAGGCCCAACTCTTATTGCTGTTTTTTTGCCTATTTCAGTATTTCGAAGAAAAGGAATATCAAACGGAGTCCAAACGGAATGAAACCTTCAGAGGCGTGATTTTTTGAACAAACGTGATCCAGAGGACTTGGAGTTCAAGTCCAGAAGCAGCTGAGGCGGCCTCGAGATAGGAGGGTGCCCCCCTAAGGGCGCGCCCCCTTGTCTCGTGGGCCCCTCGGGCAGCCACCAACGTAATTCTTCCTCCTATGTAAGCCTACGTACCCCGAAAACATCCAGGGAGCACCCGAAACACAATTTCCACCGCCGTAACCTTTTGTATCCGCGAGATCCCATCTTGGAGCCTTCATCGGTGCTCCGCTGGAGGGGGAATCGACCATGGAGGGATTCTACATCAACACCATAGCCCTTCCAATGAGTTGTGAGTAGTTTACCACAGACCTACGGGTCCATAGTTATTAGCTAGATGGCTTCTTCTCTATTTTTGGATCTCAATACAATGTTCTCCCCCTCTCTTGTGGAGATCTATTCGATGTAATATCTTTTTGTGGTGTGTTTGTCGAGATCCGATGAATTGTGGGTTTATGATCAAGTTTATCTATGAATAATATTTGAATCTTCTGTGAATTCTTTTATGTATGATTGAGTTATCTTTGCAAGTCTCTTCGAATTATCAGTTTGGTTTGGCCTACTAGATTGATCTTTCTTGCCATGGGATAAGTGCTTAGCTTTGGGTTCAATCTTGCGGTGTCCTTACCCAGTGACAGAAAGGGTTGCAAGGCACGTATTGTTTTGTTGCCATCGAGGATAAAAAGATGGGGTTTATATCATATTGCATGAGTTTATCCCTCTACATCATGTCATCTTTCTTAATGCGTTACTCTGTTCTTTGTGAACTTAATACTCTAGATGCAGGGAAGAGTCGGTCGATTTGTGGAGTAATAGTAGTAAATGCAGGCAGGAGTCGGTCTACTTGTTGTGGACGTGATGCCTATATACATGATCATGCCTAGATAATCTCATAATTACTCGCTTTTCTATCAATTGCTCAACAGTAATTTGTTCACCCACCGTAATACTTATGCTATCTCGAGAGAAGCCTCTAGTGAAACCTATGGCCCCCGGGTCTATCTCCTATCATATTTGCTTCCAATCTACTTTTATTTGCATCTTTACTTTTTGCATCTATATTATAAAATACCAAAAATATATTTATCTTATCATACTATCTCTATTAGATCTCACTTTCGCAAGTGGCCGTTGGTTGCGAGTTCTTGGTTTGTTTGTGTAGGTGCATGGGACTTTTGAGGAGCCTCCTGTTGGATTTATACCTTGGTTCTCAAAAACTGAGGGAAATACTTACGCTAATATTGCTGCATCACCCTTTCCTCTTCAAGGAAACCCAACGCAAGCTCAAGACATAGCAGACACCGTCATGGAGGGGTTCACCACTTCCATTGGTGCCTCTCCGATGATGCGTGAGTAGTTCTTTGTAGACCTACGTGTCCGTATAGATGGGTTCCTCTCTTTCTCTTGATTATCAATACAATGGTCTCTAGGAGATCCATATGATGTAAGTCTTTTTGCGGTGTGTTTGTTGGGATCCGATGAAGTTTGAGTTTACGATCAGATCTATGTTTTTATCCATGAAAGTTATTTGAGTCTTCTTTGATCTCTTATATGCACGATTGCTTATACCCTCGTATTTCTTCTCCGATATTTGGGTTTTGTTTGGCCAACTTGATCTATTTATCTTGCAATGGGAAGAGGTGCTTTGTAGTGGGTTCGATCTTACGCTGCTTGATCCCAGTGACAGAAGGGGAACTGACACGTATGTATTGTTGCTACTAATGATAACAAGATGAGATCTATATCTCTGCAATAGATAAACGGATCTCGTCTATATCATGTCATCATTCTTATTGAATTACTATGTTTTATCATGAACTTAATACACTAGATGCATGCTGGATAGCGGTCGATGTGTGGAGTAATAGTAGTAGATGTAGGCAGGAGTCGGTCTACTAATCATGGACGTGATGCCTATGTAATGGTCATTGCGAGGATATCGTCATTATTATTTGAAGTTCCATCAATTTCCCAACAGTAATTGTTTTCCCACCGTTAGCTATTTTTCTCGAGAGAAGCCACTAGTGAAACCTACGGCCCCCGGGTCTCTTTTCATCATATTTGCCTTTGCGATCTATTTTCCCTTGCATTTATTTTCAGATCTATTAAACCAAAAACACAAAAATACCTGGCTGCAATTTATTTGTTCAGCGATCTATTTATCCTATCAACCAATTTTACCTCACGTTATTTGCCTATCTTGAGGCACCGTACCCGGAAGGGATTGACAACCCCTTTAACACGTTAGGTTGCGAGTATTTGTTATTTGTGTGCAGGTGTTGTTTACGTGGTGTGAGGAGGTTCTCCTACTGGTTCGATAACCTTGGTCTCATCACTGAGGGAAATACCTACCATCGCTATACTGCATCATCCCATCCTCTTTGGGGAAATACCGATGTAGTTCTAGTAGACATCATCACCTACTACGTGTTATGATCAGGCAAACCCCACAGTGACAATAGTCGGGTGTAACACCCCGGTGTAATGATGCTACAGTAACCCCTGGGGTTAAGTTAATCTTTTTGCTAAACATGTGCCTGATCATTATTGTCTCATGTTCTTTCACATTCCAGTTGAATTCAAATTCTAATTTTGTCTGAAATTCAAAATGCTCAGACATGAAAACCAAAATGTTCATCATGTGCAGAATAATCCACAACTAATTTTGGTGGTGAACCAACAATTTTGCAAAAGGGTTTGAGTGGCCTAAGCTACTTCAAACAGTGGCCTAAGAAATAAATTAAATGCCTTTTTAATTTATGGAAATGGCAAACTATTGCTAAAGCCTCACAATCTATTTGGGCAGTGCCTAATAATTCTTTGAGATTATTTTGGCCAATGGCATAATTTTTTTGCAAAGTCTTTATTGGCTAAAAGAAAAAGAAAAGAAAAGGCTAAAGCTGTTTTAAAAAAAAAGGGGGGGAAAAGAAGAGGGGGAGGGAGAGCCCCTGGCCTCCCCTTGGGCTTCGGCCCATCCCAGCAGGCCGACCCACCTCACCAGCCTGGCCGGCCCAGCTCCCCGAAGCGCGCCCCCCCTTCCTCTTCCCCTGGTGCGCGCCGCTACAGGGGCGCGACGCCGCCCGACCACCTCGCCGGCAACGCCGCGGGTGGGTAAGGGCCCCTCCCCTCGACGCCTCGACCTCCTCCCCACCTACCTCCACCCACTCCCATGCTCGCCCCCTCCGCCTCTCCCACTCCCCTCCGGATTCCCCCTCGAGCTTTCCCCTCTCTCGGACCCGAGCGTGCTCGCCGCCGCGCCTCGACTGTCCTCGCGGCCACCGAGCCCCATTCGCCTCACCATCGAGCCCATCGTCTCCGCCGCCGTCGTCTACCCAGTCCCCGTCCGTGAGCGCGAGCCGGGAGCCACTACGGGGAGCGGATCGAGCAGCCCCCTTTCTCCTCTGTCGCCGGTGACCGCCGTCATCTCCGGCCACCTCTGCGCTCCTAAGCTGTCGCAGGCTTTTCGTAGCCGCCCGGTGAGCTCCTCCCTCCCTCCTTTCTTCTCCTCGCACCGCTTCGCCCTCCCTAGCTCACTCGCCGCAGCTGCAGTAGCTCACCGCCGCCTAGACCCGCAGTCGTCGTGGCCACGCTCACCGTCGAGCTCAACCGAGCACTGCACCGTGCCCAGCACGCTCCGAGCAGCCTGACACACATGCCAGTTGCCCCTGTCGTGCCCTACTTCGACGAGCTCGAGCTCGCCCGAGCTCCGGCGTCCGCCGCGGTCGGCGCCACCGTCGACACCGTCCATCCCAGCCTCGGCTGAGACCTCGAATGGGTGCGCCCGACCCCCTGCTTTTGAACGCGCTGCCCCACGCTGCTTTTGAGCGCCCGTAGCCCCATCCCCGATGATGCCCGAAGCCAACCGCCGCCCACGCTCACCGCTGGCGCCGATTCCGGCCAAGTCCGGTGATGCTACGGCCACCACTGGACGCGGCGCGGAGAGCTCGTTCGTATGAGCCTAGCCCCGCTCCTCCCCGAGCCCTGTACGCGTTTTCCGGCGAGGTCCGGCGCCCCTCCGCCGCGGAAACGCTCACCGGAGCTCCCCAACGCCGGCGCCGACGTGGCACACCTGGGCCCCGCCTCTGGGTCACTGCCCGTGGGCCCCCTGGCCCCAGTTGACCACGTTGACCGTGGTCAACTGTGCTGACTGGGCACACAGTGTCTCTGACACGCGGGCCCCATCGCGTATTTTGTTAAAAAAAAACGTTTTTTTTAAATAAAAATGATTAATTAAAACGTTAGTTAAATTAGTTAGTTAGTTAGTACTAACCAGTCACTGACTGCTGGGGCCCACGCCCCCTAACTAATCCTGTTAGCTTAGTTAAGCCTCTGTTAGACAGAGAGGCTGACAGGTGGGTCCCACCTGTCAGTTTGACTGGTCAGCAGAGCTGACGCAATGCTGACGTCACTACTGACGCAATAAACCTTTTCTGCTTTTAAAATAATTCAGAAATTGGTTTAAACTTTGAAAATCCGTAACTTTTAAACCGTAACTCCGATGAAAATGTTTTCTATATGAAAGTTGCTCAGAAAAATCCAACAAATCCGAATACGCGGTCCGTTCATCTGTCACATGCCCCTAGCATGCTGAACATGGAACTTTCCCCCCTCCGGTCATCTGTCTGACACAGGTCCGGAACCGGGAACACCTTCCCGGTTGTTTTCCCCCTTCACCTATAACGTCTAGGACCGCGTTAGAGCACGCTTAGCGCTACGTATCGTCATGTCTTGCTTAGTGTTACCTCTGTTTGCTATGTATTTACTGTTTCTTCCCCCTCTTCTCTCCGGTAGGCCCCGAGGCCGCTGATGCCCCGGTGATCGACTACGTCGTTGACAACGACCCCTCCTTGCCAGAGCAACCAGGCAAGCCCCCCCTTTGATCATCCCGATATCGCCCATTCCTTTCTCTCATGCTTGCATTAGATTTTGCTACTGTTATTGTATGCTCCTATTCTGATGCATAGCCTGCTTTTGTACCCGTTATTGTACCTTACCTGCTTATCCTAAACTGCTTAGTATAGGTTGGTTAGTGATCCATCAGTGACCCCCACCTTGTCCTTGTTGCCCCTGCTTCATCATTGAAGACCCGATCAACGGGATCGAAGACCAGGCCCCGACACCGCACATTCACTTTCCCCTTAGTTGCTCGACACTACTGGGTTACTAACGAGTGCCGAGGGTGAGACCTCTACAACACTTCTGATATTAACCCTGAAGTGTAGCTATTCGGTCGTGGTCATCGAGGGTGATTTCCTCTTTAACCACTTCCGATACGACTCTGTCGTGCAACCCCTCAAGTGTGAACCTCGAGGGTGATTCCTCTACGTTCACCTTGATGATTACATTGAGTGGAAACCACCGAGGGTGATTCCTTGGGTTTTCCTCTTGATGTTTGGACACACGGCTACTTGGACTTTACAACTGTTACTTGGAAAGTGATGTGGAGACGGGTTGACCTGGAAGGTGCCCGTGAGATAATTACGAGGCGTGGCCGGGCATTCTTAGCCCTTGCCGCAAGTCGTCAAGACGGGGCAACGGGGTCACTTCTTTCGTGAGTCTCTGCTTGTTACCGCGCGTTCCTAATCCACTACGATTTGGATATTTGATCCGAGGGGCCTCTGGCCTGATAGCACTAACCATCACGTGGGCATAGTATGGGCGTTCTGCGTCGTATACATCAGCCAAAGCTTAATAGACGTCAGCGACGGAGCGGCGCGCGCCGGGTTGGACTGGTAAGCTCCTGCCTTTTTGGGGAGGTAGCTAGGTCTGCTCACCGGCCGCGTACGCAACGTGCAGGAGTTTCCGGGGAGATGGCCCATGACCCCTGGGGGCATAGGTTTAGTCCGGCGTGCTGACCTCTCTGTTAAGTCTAGGTCGGGTTGCGGCGTATTGTTTGGCCGAGGCCGGGCATGACCCTGGAAAGTGTGTCCGGCCGGAGTTAAGCGAGCGTGGTGGGTAAGTTGGTGCACCCCTGCAGGGAAGAAAACATCTATCGATAGCCTGTCCTACGGTAACGGACACTTGGAGTTGTATCCCGATCGATACAACTAGAACTGGATACTTGTGATGAGAACTGGATGGTGATGAGGTTTTGATTGTGATGATAACTGGATAGTATGGCTCTGGGATTGCTTTCTCGCAGGGAGTCGAGAAAGGATCTCTGGCCGAGGTTGATAACACTACTACCACTTTACTTTATGCTACTCTACACCCTCCTGTTTGCTGCAAGATGGTGGTTCCCAGAAGATGCTAGTCTTCGATACGACTAGACCTTCTCTCTACTCTGGCTTTTCTGCAGCCCAGTCCACATATACAGCCTTCCTTTGATAATGTTGCATATGTAGTGTAGATCCTTGCTTGCGAGTACTTTGGATGAGTACTCACGGTTGCTTTGCTCCCCCTTTTCCCCCTTCTTCTTCTTTCTGGTTGTTGCAACCAGATGGTGAAGTCCAGGAGCCAGATGCCACCTTTGACGACTGCTGCTACCCCGAGGGTGCCTACTACCACGTGACAGACGCCGACGACCAGGAGTAGTTAGGAGGCTCCCAGGCAGGAGGCCTTGCCTTTTCGATCGATGTTGCTTTTGTGCTAGCCTTCTTAAGGCAAACTTGTTTAACTCATGTCTGTACTCAGATATTGTTGCTTCCGCTGACTCTTTTGTTTTCGAGCTTATGTATTCGAGCCCTCGAGGCCCCTGGCTTGTAATATAAAGCTTGTATTATTTTAATTTGTGTCTAGAGTTGTGTTGTGATATCTTCCCGTGAGTCCTTGATCTTGATCGTACACATTTGCGTGTATGATTAGTGTATGATTGAATCGAGGGCGTCACAAGTTGGTATCAGAGCCGACTGCCTGTAGGTAGCCCCCTTTCCAACTCCTTGGCCGAAGTTGAGTCTAGTCACTGAAAAACTTTTACTAACATTGGCTGTGTGGCTTACGGGCCCACATCGCTATTGGGTGGTATTAGGATCTTTTACTCCTCGTCTATACTCTGGGACTCTGAACTCTCTTCTACTCGGGTTAAATGAATTTACTAACATTAGGATCCCGTGACCACATTCACCCCGAAGTTGGATGAAGCCATAGTTATTCCTTAGGATAGCTTTTGAGTAGTGCACACCCTGTCGTGTTGACTACGGAGTGGAATCCGTCGTACCTCCTTCATTATGCATGTTTTCATCATGATTGATCCTTATCTTTGCAAATGCTCAATGCTGAACTACCCCTGTTACGTGTTAGCAGGATGGTTAGACCCGCTGGTCGTGGCTGTGGTGCCAACGACCCACCACCGCCTGAATTCTTTACTGGTATGAGGCAACAGTTCGAGTTAACTCGCCAGTTCATGGAAGGAATGATGGCTCAGTTTCCTCGTCCGAACATGAATCAGCATCCAACCCGAGTAACTCTGCAGGACTTCATGCGCCTCAACCCAACTATCTACCGCAGCTCAACTCAACCCCTTGATGCTGATGACTGGCTCCGCGACATCACATATGAAATGGAGTCTGCTAGTGTTGCCCCTGCCAGCTATGTCACCTTCGCATCTTTCTTTCTGAAGGGTCCTGCTGCTCAATGGTGGGACAGCCACCGGCGTACCCTACCTGCTAGAACGGTCATTACTTGGCCGGATTTCCAAGCTGCCTTCCGTGCCCGTTTCATTCCTCAGGGAACCATGGACAGGAAGAAGCGAGAGTTCCGCAACCTCACCCAAGGCAACAAGACTGTAGATGCTTATCAGCGGGAATTCTTGGAATTGTCCCGTTACGCTGAAGAAGACATTGCAACTGATGCTCGTAAGCAAGAGAAGTTTCGGGATGGACTTCACCCTGATATTAAGCTAGCATTGCTCGTTCATGACTTTGCCGACTTCGCCACCTTGGTGAACAAGGCTATTCAGGTTGAGACTGGTCTTCAGGAACACCAGGGATCCCTTAGGCGTAGCCGTGACGCTGGCCCATCTTCGGGCCCGTCAGCGCAGAAGCGTCGGATATGGATTCCCCACAGCATGTATCGTCCAACTGCACCTGCACCAAGACAGTCCTATGTTGCACCTCGTCTGCCTCCTCAACCGCAGAGGCAGCCCCTTCGGGCTGTACCGCCCCAAGCTTATGCTCCCAATCCCAATGATGGTCTGTGCTTCAGATGTGGCCGCCCCGGCCACCTTGCTAAAGAGTGCACTCAGAAAAAGAGCCAGCTGGCTCTATCTTCAACTGACCGTAACAATCAGCCCCATAACAACAATACCAGACCTTATGGTCGTGGTCAGGCTAATCATATTGATCTGAATGAAGCTCAAGACCAGCCTGCCACTGTGATGGGTACTCTCCTTGTTAATTCAGTACCAGCTTCTGTTTTGTTTGATTCAGGAGCATCACATTCATTCATGTCAGAAAATTTTGCTTACGCACATGACATTCGATGCGAGCCCATGAACACTCCGATAGTGGTACGCACCCCTGCGGGCCGATGTCAAACTACCATGATTGGTCGCGACGTTCCTGTTGAAATTGAAGGGTTGGAATTCCTTGTTTCTCCCATTATTCTGGAGTCTTCCAATATTGACCTCATTCTGGGAATGGAATGGTTGAAAGCGCATACTGCCTCTATCGTTTGCGCTACCAAGGTCGTTCACCTCCTACATCCTTCAGATGAGATTGTAACCTACCATGCTCAGCTTGTTCAAAACGCGGAAGCACGACTTTATGCTTTGAATGCGTTGAACGCGGCACCTCTTGAGGGAATTGAAAAGATTCCAGTCGTTCGCAACTTCCAAGACGTATTTCCAGAAGAACTTCCAGGAATATCCCCTGCCCGGGCTGTCGAGTTCGTCATCGACTTGAAACCAGGCACCGTTCCTATTGCAAAACGACCCTACAAGATGCCACCTCATGAACTCCTTGAGCTTAAGGAGGAAATCGACAAATCTCTTCACAAGGGTTTCATTCGTCCAAGTTCCTCTGCTTGGGGAGCACCTTCTCTCTTCGTCAAGAAGAAGGACGGTACGAACCGTTTGGTCCAAGACTATCGTCCTATCAACCAAGCTACAATTCAAAACAAATATCCCCTTCCTCGGATCAATGATCTGTATGATCAACTGGCTGGTTCATCGATATTCTCTAAACTCGACTTGAGGTTGGGTTACCACCAGATCCGTGTTCGTGAAGAGGATATTCCAAAGACCGCATTTGTGACTCGTTATGGTTCTTACGAGTACACCGTCATGTCATTCGGTTTAACCAATGCTCCAGCTACATTCTCTTGTCTGATGAACTATATATTCATGGATTACCTCGACAAGTTCGTAGTAGTCTATCTGGATGATATACTGGTATATTCGAAGAATAAAGAAGAACATGCTGAACATCTTCGTCTTGTTCTGGAGAAGCTTCGAGAGCATCAACTTTATGCCAAGTATTCCAAATGTGAATTCTGGTTACCCGAAGTCACCTACCTTGGTCATGTTATCTCCAAGGATGGCATTGCCGTCAACCCAGAGCGCGTTCAGGCTATTCTTGACTGGACCCCTCCAAAGACTGTCAAGCAAGTCAGAAGCTTTCTCGGACTGGCCAGCTATTGTCGCCGCTTTGTCGAGAACTTCTCCAAGATCGCCAAGCCACTGACTAATCTGCTTCACAAAGGCGTTAAGTTCGATTGGACAGACAAATGTCAGGAAAGTTTCCAGGCACTCAAGGATAAACTGACTTCTGCCCCAGTGCTTGCTCCCCCTGATTCTCGCAAGGACTTTGTCATCTATTGTGACGCTTCACGTCAAGGATTAGGCTGTGTTCTAATGCAAGAGCGCAGGGTGATTGCCTATGCCTCCCGTCAAGTGCGTCCTCACGAAGAAAACTACCCGGTTCATGACCTTGAGCTTGCAGCGGTTATCTTTGCATTGAAGCTATGGCGACAATACCTTCTCGGTAATCGTTGTGAGATCTTCACTGATCATCAGAGTCTGAAGTACCTGTTTACTCAGCCAGATCTGAACCTCTGTCAGCAGCGATGGATGGAAGCTATTGCTGACTACAACTGCGGTATATCTTATACACCTGGCAAGGCTAATGTAATGGCCGATGCCCTAAGCCGAAAGTCTTATTGCAATAATCACCAGGTCTACAAAGCTCAACCCCGCCTTTATGAAGAGCTATGCAAGCTGAACCTTCAACTAGTTCCACAGGGTTCTCTGAATAACCTTGTTTTGGAACCAACTCTTCTGAAAGCAATCAAGTCTGCTCAAGCCAAAGATGCTCATGTTGATCTGATGAAAAAGGATCTTGCCTTAGAGAAATCCAGAGATTTCTCACTTGGTGAAGATGGAACCTTATACTTTAGAGATCGCATTGTCGTACCCCGGTTCGAGCTTATGACAGAGAAGGTGATGAAAGAAGCGCATGACACCCCTCTCTCTATTCATCCGGGAAGTACCAAAATGTATCTAGACATCCGTCAGAAGTACTGGTGGTCTAAGATGAAGCAAGACATTGCCCGATATATCGAAGAATGTGACGTTTGCCGTCGCGTCAAAGCAGAACATCAAAAACCGGCTGGACTTCTACAACCGCTTCCGATTCCTGAATGGAAGTGGGATAAGATCCAAATGGACTTCGTCACTGGCCTTCCCAAGTCTCAGAAAGGTAACGATGCTATCTTTGTCGTCATCGACCAATTCTCGAAGGTTGCTCACTTTCTGCCAGTCAAGGAGACTATCACTGCTAGTCAATTGGCAACCTTGTATATCTCCCGAATTGTGTCACTCCACGGCATTCCGAAGGAGATCAGTTCAGACCGCGGCAGTATTTTCACTTCTAAGTTCTGGGATAGTTTCCAAGAGGCAATGGGAACTCATATTACCTGGAGCACTGCCTATCATCCCCAATCCCAAGGCCAAGTCGAGCGAGTCAATCAAATTCTTGAAGACATGCTTCGAGCTTGTGTTATTTCTTTCGGCAAGAAGTGGGAAGAATCTCTCCCTTATGCGGAGTTCTCTTATAACAACAGCTATCAAGCCAGCTTGAAGATGGCACCCTTTGAAGTGCTTTATGGACGTAAGTGCCGAACCCCTCTGAATTGGTCCGAAACTGGGGAACGAGCACTCATTGGTCCGGACATTATTCAGCAAGCTGAAGAGCAGGTTCGCATAGTCCGGGATAATCTCAAGGCGGCCCAATCCCGCCAGAAGAGCAACTATGACCGGAAACACTGGGGTTCAACTTATCAACCTGGTGAACAAGCTTATCTGCGTGTCACTCCTTTGAGAGGCACTCATCGGTTCGGAGTCAAGGGAAAGTTAGCTCCTCGCTACATTGGTCCCTTCCGTATTCTCGCCCGTCGTGGACTGGTGGCTTATCAATTGGAGTTGCCACCTCAGTTCTCTCACGTCCATGACGTCTTCCATGTGTCGCAACTTCGTCGATGCTTCAAGGATCCGGAACGTGAAGTGGATCCAGAATTGATTGAAATTCAAGATGATCTCACATACAAGGAGCATCCGATCTGCATTCTTGAAGAAGCTGAACGTCGAACCCGCCAGAAGGTTACTAAGTTCCTCAAGGTGCAATGGTCGAATCATACTAAAGAGGAAGCCACTTGGGAACGCGAAGATAACCTCCGGGCTGAATACCCCAATCTTTTCCCTTCTACCTCTTAATTCTCGGGACGAGAATTTCTTTTAGAGGAGGAGAGTTGTAACACCCCGGTGTAATGATGCTACAGTAACCCCTGGGGTTAAGTTAATCTTTTTGCTAAACATGTGCCTGATCATTATTGTCTCATGTTCTTTCACATTCCAGTTGAATTCAAATTCTAATTTTGTCTGAAATTCAAAATGCTCAGACATGAAAACCAAAATGTTCATCATGTGCAGAATAATCCACAACTAATTTTGGTGGTGAACCAACAATTTTGCAAAAGGGTTTGAGTGGCCTAAGCTACTTCAAACAGTGGCCTAAGAAATAAATTAAATGCCTTTTTAATTTATGGAAATGGCAAACTATTGCTAAAGCCTCACAATCTATTTGGGCAGTGCCTAATAATTCTTTGAGATTATTTTGGCCAATGGCATAATTTTTTTTGCAAAGTCTTTATTGGCTAAAAGAAAAAGAAAAGAAAAGGCTAAAGCTGTTTTAAAAAAAAAGGGGGGGGGAAAGAAGAGGGGGAGGGAGAGCCCCTGGCCTCCCCTTGGGCTTCGGCCCATCCCAGCAGGCCGACCCACCTCACCAGCCTGGCCGGCCCAGCTCCCCGAAGCGCGCCCCCCCTTCCTGTTCCCCTGGTGCGCGCCGCTACAGGGGCGCGACGCCGCCCGACCACCTCGCCGGCAACGCCGCGGGTGGGTAAGGGCCCCTCCCCTCGACGCCTCGACCTCCTCCCCACCTACCTCCACCCACTCCCATGCTCGCCCCCTCCGCCTCTCCCACTCCCCTCCGGATTCCCCCTCGAGCTTTCCCCTCTCTCGGACCCGAGCGTGCTCGCCGCCGCGCCTCGACTGTCCTCGCGGCCACCGAGCCCCATTCGCCTCGCCATCGAGCCCATCGTCTCCGCCGCCGTCGTCTACCCAGTCCCCGTCCGTGAGCGCGAGCCGGGAGCCACTACGGGGAGCGGATCGAGCAGCCCCCTTTCTCCTCTGTCGCCGGTGACCGCCGTCATCTCCGGCCACCTCTGCGCTCCTAAGCTGTCGCAGGCTTTTCGTAGCCGCCCGGTGAGCTCCTCCCTCCCTCCTTTCTTCTCCTCGCACCGCTTCGCCCTCCCTAGCTCACTCGCCGCAGCTGCAGTAGCTCACCGCCGCCTAGACCCGCAGTCGTCGTGGCCACGCTCACCGTCGAGCTCAACCGAGCACTGCACCGTGCCCAGCACGCTCCGAGCAGCCTGACACACATGCCAGTTGCCCCTGTCGTGCCCTACTTCGACGAGCTCGAGCTCGCCCGAGCTCCGGCGTCCGCCGCGGTCGGCGCCACCGTCGACACCGTCCATCCCAGCCTCGGCTGAGACCTCGAATGGGTGCGCCCGACCCCCTGCTTTTGAACGCGCTGCCCCACGCTGCTTTTGAGCGCCCGTAGCCCCGTCCCCGATGATGCCCGAAGCCAACCGCCGCCCACGCTCACCGCTGGCGCCGATTCCGGCCAAGTCCGGTGATGCTACGGCCACCACTGGACGCGGCGCGGAGAGCTCGTTCGTATGAGCCTAGCCCCGCTCCTCCCCGAGCCCTGTACGCGTTTTCCGGCGAGGTCCGGCGCCCCTCCGCCGCGGAAACGCTCACCGGAGCTCCCCAACGCCGGCGCCGACGTGGCACACCTGGGCCCCGCCTCTGGGTCACTGCCCGTGGGCCCCCTGGCCCCAGTTGACCACGTTGACCGTGGTCAACTGTGCTGACTGGGCACACAGTGTCTCTGACACGCGGGCCCCATCGCGTATTTTGTTAAAAAAAACGTTTTTTTAAATAAAAATGATTAATTAAAACGTTAGTTAAATTAGTTAGTTAGTTAGTACTAACCAGTCACTGACTGCTGGGGCCCACGCCCCCTAACTAACCCTGTTAGCTTAGTTAAGCCTCTGTTAGACAGAGAGGCTGACAGGTGGGTCCCACCTGTCAGTTTGACTGGTCAGCAGAGCTGACGCAATGCTGACGTCACTACTGACGCAATAAACCTTTTCTGCTTTTAAAATAATTCAGAAATTGGTTTAAACTTTGAAAATCCGTAACTTTTAAACCGTAACTCCGATGAAAATGTTTTCTATATGAAAGTTGCTCAGAAAAATCCAACGAATCCGAATACGCGGTCCGTTCATCTGTCACATGCCCCTAGCATGCTGAACATGGAACTTTCCCCCTCCGGTCATCTGTCTGACACAGGTCCGGAACCGGGAACACCTTCCCGGTTGTTTTCCCCCTTCACCTATAACGTCTAGGACCGCGTTAGAGCACGCTTAGCGCTACGTATCGTCATGTCTTGCTTAGTGTTACCTCTGTTTGCTATGTATTTACTGTTTCTTCCCCCTCTTCTCTCCGGTAGGCCCCGAGGCCGCTGATGCCCCGGTGATCGACTACGTCGTTGACAACGACCCCTCCTTGCCAGAGCAACCAGGCAAGCCCCCCCTTTGATCATCCCGATATCGCCCATTCCTTTCTCTCATGCTTGCATTAGATTTTGCTACTGTTATTGTATGCTCCTATTCTGATGCATAGCCTGCTTTTGTACCCGTTATTGTACCTTACCTGCTTATCCTAAACTGCTTAGTATAGGTTGGTTAGTGATCCATCAGTGACCCCCACCTTGTCCTTGTTGCCCCTGCTTCATCATTGAAGACCCGATCAACGGGATCGAAGACCAGGCCCCGACACCGCACATTCACTTTCCCCTTAGTTGCTCGACACTACTGGGTTACTAACGAGTGCCGAGGGTGAGACCTCTACAACACTTCTGATATTAACCCTGAAGTGTAGCTATTCGGTCGTGGTCATCGAGGGTGATTTCCTCTTTAACCACTTCCGATACGACTCTGTCGTGCAACCCCTCAAGTGTGAACCTCGAGGGTGATTCCTCTACGTTCACCTTGATGATTACATTGAGTGGAAACCACCGAGGGTGATTCCTTGGGTTTTCCTCTTGATGTTTGGACACACGGCTACTTGGACTTTACAACTGTTACTTGGAAAGTGATGTGGAGACGGGTTGACCTGGAAGGTGCCCGTGAGATAATTACGAGGCGTGGCCGGGCATTCTTAGCCCTTGCCGCAAGTCGTCAAGACGGGGCAACGGGGTCACTTCTTTCGTGAGTCTCTGCTTGTTACCGCGCGTTCCTAATCCACTACGATTTGGATATTTGATCCGAGGGGCCTCTGGCCTGATAGCACTAACCATCACGTGGGCATAGTATGGGCGTTCTGCGTCGTATACATCAGCCAAAGCTTAATAGACGTCAGCGACGGAGCGGCGCGCGCCGGGTTGGACTGGTAAGCTCCTGCCTTTTTGGGGAGGTAGCTAGGTCTGCTCACCGGCCGCGTACGCAACGTGCAGGAGTTTCCGGGGAGATGGCCCATGACCCCTGGGGGCATAGGTTTAGTCCGGCGTGCTGACCTCTCTGTTAAGTCTAGGTCGGGTTGCGGCGTATTGTTTGGCCGAGGCCGGGCATGACCCTGGAAAGTGTGTCCGGCCGGAGTTAAGCGAGCGTGGTGGGTAAGTTGGTGCACCCCTGCAGGGAAGAAAACATCTATCGATAGCCTGTCCTACGGTAACGGACACTTGGAGTTGTATCCCGATCGATACAACTAGAACTGGATACTTGTGATGAGAACTGGATGGTGATGAGGTTTTGATTGTGATGATAACTGGATAGTATGGCTCTGGGATTGCTTTCTCGCAGGGAGTCGAGAAAGGATCTCTGGCCGAGGTTGATAACACTACTACCACTTTACTTTATGCTACTCTACACCCTCCTGTTTGCTGCAAGATGGTGGTTCCCAGAAGATGCTAGTCTTCGATAGGACTAGACCTTCTCTCTACTCTGGCTTTTCTGCAGCCCAGTCCACATATACAGCCTTCCTTTGATAATGTTGCATATGTAGTGTAGATCCTTGCTTGCGAGTACTTTGGATGAGTACTCACGGTTGCTTTGCTCCCCCTTTTCCCCCTTCTTCTTCTTTCTGGTTGTTGCAACCAGATGGTGAAGTCCAGGAGCCAGATGCCACCTTTGACGACTGCTGCTACCCCGAGGGTGCCTACTACCACGTGACAGACGCCGACGACCAGGAGTAGTTAGGAGGCTCCCAGGCAGGAGGCCTTGCCTTTTCGATCGATGTTGCTTTTGTGCTAGCCTTCTTAAGGCAAACTTGTTTAACTCATGTCTGTACTCAGATATTGTTGCTTCCGCTGACTCTTTTGTTTTCGAGCTTATGTATTCGAGCCCTCGAGGCCCCTGGCTTGTAATATAAAGCTTGTATTATTTTAATTTGTGTCTAGAGTTGTGTTGTGATATCTTCCCGTGAGTCCTTGATCTTGATCGTACACATTTGCGTGTATGATTAGTGTACGATTGAATCGAGGGCGTCACATCGGGACACTTCCCGGTGATGACCATAGTTTTAGGAGTTCATGTATTCACAAAGTGCTAATGCTTTGGTCCTGTACTATATTAAAAGGAGGCCTTAATATCCCTTAGTTTCCAATAGGACCCCTCTGCCACGGGAGGGTAGGACAAAAGATGTCATGCAACTTCTTTTCCATAAGCACATATGACTATATTTGGAATACATGCCTACATTACATTGATGAACTGGAGCTAGTTCTGTGTCACCGTATGTTATAACTGTTGCATGATGAATTACATCCAACATAATTATCCATCATTGATCCATTGCCTACGAGCTTTTCACATATTGATCTTTGCTAAGTTACTTCTCCGTTGCCACTGTTACGATTGCTACAAAACTGCTACTGTTACTTCTACCACTGTTACCGTTACTTCCATACTACTTTGCTACTAAATACTTTTCTGCAGATATTATGTCTTTCAGGTGTGGTTGAATTGAAAACTCAGCTGCTAATACCTGAGTATATTCTTTGGCTCCCCTTGTGTCGAATCAATAAATTTGGGTTGATAACTATACCCTCGAAAATTGTTGCAATCCCCTATACTTGTGGGTTATCAAGACCTTTTTCTGGCACCGTTGCCGAGGAGCATAGCTCTATTCTATGAGTCACTTGGGATTTACATCTGTTGATCACTATGAGGAATTTGAAAGATCAAAGAACCATGATTTTTACCTCAACTATGAGGGGAGGTAAGGAACTGCCATCTAGCTCTGCACTTGATTCACCTTCTGTTTTGAGTAAACTTGTGACACCTACATCTGCTATTGATTCGAATATGTCGCATGTTGTTGATGATGCCACTTCTGCTATGCATGATGCGTATGATGATACTACTTCTCTAGATGAACAACTTGCTAGGGTTAGAGAGAATGAAATTACTGAAACTGATGATATTAATGAAAGTGATGATGAAGATTCTCCCCCTAGATATGAATTGCCTATTGTACCTGAGGGTTATGTTATGGATGAAGAAACGGCTAGAGACTTCCTTGCGTGCAATGATAGATATGACCTTAGGAAATTGTTAGCTAAGTTGAAAGAAAAGTTTTTGAATGCTAGAATGAAATATGACCCTGCTTTTGCCACTTCACTTATGTGTGTTACTGATAAGGATTATAAATTCTATGTCGATCCTGAGTTAATTACTTTGGTTGAATCTGATCCTTTCTATGGCTATGAATCTAAAACTGTTGTGGCACATCTTACTAAACTAAATGATATAGCCACCCTATTTACTCATGATGAAAAAATTTGCTATTACTATATTCTTAAATTGTTTCCTTTCTCGTTAAAGGGTGATGCTAAGATATGGTTTAATTATCTTGCTCCTAGTTGTGTGTGTAGTCCCTAGGATATGATTTATTACTTCTCTGCAAAATATTTCCCCGCTCATAAGAAACAAGCTGCCTTAAGGGAAATATTTCATTTTGCTCAAATTGAAGAACAGAGTCTCCCACAAGCTTGGGGGAGGCTTCTCCGATTACTTAATGCTTTACCTGATCATCCTCTCAAGAAAAATGAAATACTTGATATCTTTTATAATGGACTAACCGATGCTTCCAGAGACCACCTGGATAGTTGTGCTGGTTGTGTTTTCAGGGAAAGAACTATTGAGCAAGATGAATTGCTATTGAATAATATATTGAGCAATGATAATGATTGGACACTACCTGATCCAACTCCTAAGCCAACTCCAAAGAAAAGGGGTATTATATTTCTTAGTCCTGAAGATATGCAAGAGGCAAAGAAACCAATGAAGGAAAAAGGTATTAAAGCTGAAGATGTTAAGAATTTACCACCTATTTAAGAGATATATGGTCTTGATAACCCGACACAGGTAGTAAAGGTAAATTCTCTCTATAGATTTGATAAGGGTGAAATCCCATCTACTAAGTTTGCTAGTCAATGCTTGGATGAGTTTGATAATTTTATTGTGAAGCAAGAACACTTCAATGCTTACTTCAGTAGACAATTGAAATGTAATGCTTATATGGTTGAACACCTGAGTGATTATATGTCTCGAGTTAAAGGTGACCTTAAGATTTTTAGTAAACATGCATCCATGGTTACCACTCAAGTAGAACAAGTACTTAAGGCACAAGATGATCTGCTCAATGAATTAAATAATAAGAACAATGATAATGCTGTTAGAGTTATGACTAGAGGTGGTAAAATGACCCAGGAACCTTTGTATCCTGACAGCCATTCTAAGAGAGTTGAGCATGATTCTCAGATAACTAATGTTGATGCACCTAGTCCTTCTAAGAAAAAGAAAAACAATAAGGATAGGACTTTGCATGCTTCTAGTGAACCTGTTGTTGACACACCTGAGAATCCCAATGATATTTCTATTTCTAATGCTGAAACACAATCTGGTAATGAACATGAACCCAGTGATAATGTTAATGATGATGTTCATGTTGATGCTCAACCTAGTAATAACAATGATGTAGAGATTGAACCCGTTGTTGATCTTGATAACCCACAATCAAAGAATCAACGTTATGATCAGAGAGACTTTGTTGCTAGGAAACTCGATAAGGAAAGAGAACTATGGGTTCAGAAACCCATGCCTTTTCCTCCTAATCCATCCAAGAAAAAGGATGATAAGGATTTCCAGCGCTTCACTGAAATGATTAGACCTATCTTTTTGCGTATGCGTTTGACTGATATGCTTAAAATGAATCCCTATGCTAAGTATTTGAAAGATATTGTTACAAATAAAAGAAAGATACTGGAAGATGAAATTCCCACCATGCTTGCTAATTATACGTTTAAGGGTGGAATACCGAAGAAACTTGGAGATCCAGGAGTACCAACTATACCATGCTCCATTAAAAGAAACTATGTTAAAACTGCTTTGTGTGATCTTGGAGCCGATGTTAGTGTTATGCCTCTCTCTCTCTGTATTGTAGAATTGATTTGAATAAGTTGACACCTACTAAAATCTCTTTGCAAATGGCCGATAAATCAACTATTATACCCATCGGTATTTGTGAGGATGTGCCTGTTGTGGTTGCAAAAGTTACTATCTTAACGGACTTTGTTATTCTTGATATTCCCGAGGACGACAGTATGTCGATCATCCTTTGTAGACCTTTTCTAAACACTGTAGGGGCTGTTATTGATTGCAACAAAGGCAATGTCACTTTCCATGTTAATGGAAATGAGCATATGGTACACTTTACGAACAAACAACCTCAAGTTCATAGTATCAATTCTATTGGAAAAATTTCAACTATTACTATTGGAGGCTTTGAATTCCCTCTTCCTCCTGTCAAAAAGAAATATGATATCCTTATTGTTGGGGACATGCATATCCCCGTTGAGGTAACATAGTGTTATTCGAAAATTCTCCGATTTCATTATTCGGAAGATGTTTGTTAATAAGACTTGATCAACCTTGTTAGTGGATTCATTTTGATGAGCATGAGATGGATGAAGTTAGAAGGCACAACTTCCTGTACCAACCTTTTACTTTCTGTTAATTAGATTTAATAAAGCAAAAATAGTATTTTCTTTCTGTTTTCTGAATTATCCATGCAATAAAAAATACTCCAAAAATAAAAGTTCTCCAAATGCCCTGAAAATTGAGTATGATTTTTTGTAGAATATTTGAGAATTTCTGGCACTTAGAACACACCAGGGGGACCCTCCATTTGGTCACGAGGGTGGAGGGCACGCCCTACCCCCTGGGCGCGCCCCCTGCCTCGTGGGTCCCATGTGGCCCCCCTCCACTTATTCCAGCACCCATACACTTCGTCTTCCTCCAGAAAAATCATCTCGTAGCTCAAACACTCGTTTTACCGCCGTTTTCGATCTCCTAGCTCAAAGCTCCATTCATAAAACTGCTTTAGGGGTTTGTTCTTCGGTTTGTGACTCCTCCAATGGTCCAATTAGTTTTTGTTCTAGTGCTTTATTTATTGCAAATTTTTGTTGCTAAGGTGACCCTGTTCTTGAGTGTGCATGTCAAATTTATATGGTCCAAAGTAGTTTTAATGCATGATATAGCCTCTAGGCACTTGTGGGAGTAGTTGCTATCAATCTTGTTGAGTTTGGTTCACTTTTATTTTGAGTCACTAAAAATTTCACAAATATTTCAGACAAAGAAAAATGTTTAGGAAAATGTACCAATGTGGTTCTTCAAGGAAGCAAGCACGGAGGCTTGCGATACGTGAGCCGGACCTTGAACCACGAAGAGGAGATCCAGTGCAGCCTTGCGAATGGCCGTCGGATGAATTTATGACCCAAGCTGGCTTCAAGGATTGATTTTCGGAAATGTTAACGCCCACACGTGTGGGCGTTTGCACATCGCCCACACGCCTCCATCACCACTCATTTTGCCACGTATGAATAGTTGACATCAGCAGAATTTTTTTTGGTTTTCGGCTTAAAAATGTTGTATCTCCTAAATAAAAAAGTGAACTAAAAATCCATTTTCACCATTAAATCCGTCTCGACGAGATCTTCAAAACTAGACCCCATGTTGATATGTTTCGACGAAATTTTTTTTGCCAGAAGTTGCCACAATGTTTACACTACAGTTGCCATAGGGCTTAAACTAAAGTTGCCATGTGGCAATTTTAGTTTGTAGATCATGGCAATTTTAGTATTTTGATGATGGCAACTCCAGTACTTTGACCATGAAATTTTTTTTTGTATGAACCATGGCAATTTTACGTGCATGTATCATGGCAATTTTAGTTTATGGTTCATGGCAAGTCTAGTTTCTTAATTCCCTGTTTTATAAATGTCAAAATTTACTTCTAAATGTAGAAGAAAATAGCTGAAAGATATCATGGCAACTTCAGTGTAAACATCATGGCAATTCATATGCAATAGACATGGCAACTTTTAATCAAAAAAAAATCATCAAAACATATCAACATGGGATCTAGTTTCGAAGATCTCATCGCGAGGGATTTAATGGTGAAAACGGATTTTCAATCGGATTTTTCGTTTAAAAGATAAAACATTTTAAAAACTAAAAATCCAAAAAGATTTCTGCATGCATGCATGCAATGACGTGGCAATCTGTTTACATTAAAGACGTGTGGTGCGTCTCCCTTCCTGCCACACGTGTGGTAGTTAGCGTGACCCTTGATTTTTTGAGCATGCGCGTAATGCTGATCTTGAGGACTTCGTATCAGATAAGTATCGCCAATACTATCACCTCACCGATTCCTTTGTGCGGAGGTTTAACTTTTCATTAAAGCGCAACACGCACACTGTTTTATTTGACCTCTATGATAAATCTTATACCATGGACCTTGAAGATTTTAACATTGCTTGCACAATCCCACAGTGGGGCATCTTTAGTGAACCTGACAAATCTGAATATAATGATTTCCTTGCTAGCATCACTATGGGAGAAACTAGAAATATTACACAAGCTACCATAGGGAGCATTCATTTTCCTGCTATACATTACTTTGCTCTCTTTATAGGTAGATGCATTAATGGTAAGGATGAACTTAGCCACATGCGCATCAGATCTTAGTGTCCTCAAGAGTGCGGTATTAGGTGATAAACGATATAACTTGGGGGCCATTGTTGCACGGAGGTTACATCTTAATGCTAAAGATGGAGATTTATTTGGTGGAATATATGCAACTTGTTTAGTTGATTATCTTGGTGTATCCATAAATGAAAATGATATTGAGTTGCCACCTGCTTTTCTAGATTATAATGCTATGGTTTGCCATCAGTTTCTTGAGAGGAACGAACAGTCCCTCCAGTACCGACTAATCTTTGACAGACGTCGTGCTGTCCATGTTACGCTTCCTGCTCTTGCCTTCTTTAACTTTTAGGAAAATGGGAGACGTTTTATAACCAAAGAGGAGGCAAACAAATATGAGAGGAAGACGGAGGCTGCTCACCTCCATGCTGCAGCCCTTCAGGCAGTAGCTGTTGCACCTCAGTACAACCCCGACTACAACTTTGGATATCCGGCAGGCCAGCCGTGGCCTTAGACCAACTTAGGCCAAAAACCTAAGCTTGGGGGAGTACGTATTTCTCATTGTCGGTGTCAAAACCGGCGGATCTCGGGTAGGGGGTCCCGAGCTATGCATCTAGGCGGATGGTAACAGGAGACAAGGGACATGATGTTTTTACCCAGGTTCGGGCCCTCTCGATGGAGGTAAAACCCTACTCCTGCTTGATTAATATTGATGATATGAGTAGTACAAGAGTAGATCGACCACGAGATGAGAGAGGCTAAACCCTATAAGCTAGCCTATGGTATGATTGTTCTTCGTCCTACGGACTAAAACCCTCCGGTTTATATAGACACCGGAGAGGGCTAGGGTTACACAGAGTCGGTTACAATGGGAGGAGATCTACATATCCGTATCGCCAAGCTTCCCTTCCACGCCAAGGAAAGTCCCATCCGAACACGGGACGAAGTCTTCAATCTCGTATCTTCATAGTCCAGGAGTCCGGCCAAAGGTTATAGTCCGGTCACCCGGACACCCCCTAATCCAGGACTCCCTCAGTAGCCCCTGAACCAGGCTTCAATGACGAAGAGTCCGGCGCGCAGATTCTCTTCGGCATTGCAAGGCGGGTTCCTCCTCCGAATACTTCATAGAAGATTTTGAACACAAGGATAGTGTCCGGCTCTGCAAAATTAGTTCCACAATACCACCGTAGAGAGAATAATATTTGCACAAATCTAATCTGCTGACGTATTCCGCAGCGTGACATCACTCCACGGCCAAGCCTTTATCCGAATCGTTTTACTATCCCACCTCAGCGTGTTTAGCGAGGTGCTTTCCTTGGCACGTCTTGTCGAAGCAGAGATCGTGTCCCCTTATTTCGGGATTCTCATCAATACGGGCGTGGGTAACCCAATCGTGCCTGTTGGTATGTCTCCTCGATCGAAGGCGAGTCCCAAACGGCCACGGGGAGGGCTCTTGGTATTCAACCTCTTTATAAAGAGACCAAGGCTCGACTCCTTTCTTTCAATCTCAATCGAATCCGCCTCTCACCTTGAGTTCCAACACCCAAAGCTCCAGATTCAGGCGCTTCGGACCTCCGATGATGTCCAGCTCCCACCTTCAAGGCCGGTGGATGCCTTCCTCCGTTACGGAAGAAGACGTGCTAAAGCTAAGAGATGCTAGGTTTCTAACCGGTGAAATCTCGCATAGGCTGCCTGCTCAAGGGCAGGTTATTCCCACTCCCAAGCCTGGTGAGTGCGTGGTGTTCGCGTGTCACTTCCTTCGGGGGCTTGGCTTCCTGACGGACCCCTTCATGAGGGGGCTCATGTTTAATTACGGGCTGGAATTTCATGACTTAGCTCCGGAGTCCATCCTCCATATCTCATCGTTCATTGTCGTGTGTGAGGCCTTCCTCCGTATTACTCCTCACTTCGGATTGTGGCTTAAGACCTTCAAAGTAGAGCCGAAGATGATCGAGGGGCAGCACGCAGAGTGCGGAGGTGCTGTTATAAGCAAGAATGCTGACGCTCCATGGCCCGAGGGCTCTTTTCAAGAGGAGTTCAGCTTATGGCAACGAGAGTGGTTTTATATCACAGCTCCCAGGGGCACCAAGTGGGTGGCGCCACCTGCCTTTCGCTCGGGTCCCCCACCACAGCCAGCGTCATGGGTCAATAAAGGGTTTAACTGGGGGCCGTCCAAGGACGTGCCCTTGTTACAGGGCCGCATTCGAGATCTCCTAGAAAGAGACATCAATCTGGTCGTAGTGACGCAGGTCATGTTGATTCGCCGCATCCTGCCCTGCAAACGTCGCCCCCTCCGCCTGTGGGAGTTTAATCCGGAGGGACCACGAGCCCTCCAACATTTTGTGGGCGCGACGCCCATGGAGATGTACAAATTGTTCTTCGGATCACAAGCAATGTGTCCGGACTCGTCCGAGGACGCAGGTCTGAGCTGCAATTGCCCAGATACTCAAGTAAGTAGCCCTGTACCCGGACACGCTATCCATATATTTATCATAGAATTTCCCTTAAAAGAGTTGTCCCTTAAACAGGAGTGGATAGCGAAAGCAAAACTAATCAGGAGTCCGGCCCCCCTCCTTGAGACTACGCCGGATCCCGTGTTAACCAAGATGCTGGAGGTTGCGCTTTCGGAAGAAGGTGAAGAGGGGAACAAGGAAACTACTGCCTCCCCGAAGGAGACTGTCAATAAAGGAGGAATCGAGAATTCCTCTAACCAGGGGAAGAAGAGGACCGCCTCTGAAGACCCGGAGGCCATGGTCTCAAAGCGGGGGAAGAAATCTTCGTCATAGGGTCCGGCGCCGGGGGGTGCCTCGGTCGCATTGCGCCCCCAAGGGGATCAGCTCTCCACTGAGCCGTAAGTAAAGAGGGGAGTTTTAAAATGAGAGACATCCCTGTTCTATTTCTGAGGAAGATAACCAAAATTTTACCTTGTAGTTCGGATCTCAGCCCTTCTCAACAGATCTCATCTTAAAGGGATCTTCGTCCAGAGATGATGGAGAGCGGAACGCCTCCCCCTGCCGTACCTCCTTGCGAGGCGGGCGACCCTAAGGTGTCGTCACGAAGGGTTTCTCCGAATCCGGCAGGGCCGGAAGGCAGTCGTATGGCCCCCCAAGGCCCTCCATGTCCGTCCTTCGAAAAAGGCCATCGGACGAGTCCGGCACCGTCCGGTGCACAGTCGGAGGAGCTGAAGGATCTGCTCGGGCGAGCGTCTATCTCAGAAGAACACTGTGCATTGATGGATACGGTGATTGGAAGGATTTCATCCGCGGAGAGCGGGTTGTACAAGGCCGTCAGGAGTTTACTGACAAGTTTTGAGGTACGCGAAATGATGTACCTTTTGACAGATCTGCATATGTAAGATGCGCCCTGTATAGATAGTAGCCCCTGAGACTCTGTGCGTTGTCAAAACTAACGGCACGCCGAGGATCATAATCCCAGGTATAATATGTCGCCTTTCCTATGTAGGTGGCGAAGTGTCCGGTGGCTAGCCGGACTGATGAATTTGCCGAGCTAAAGCGGCAACTTGACGTGGCAGATGCCGACATCGCGCTTGTCAACAAGCGGCTTGACGAGGCACAAGGTATGTAATTTCTCCGAAGACACCTGGTAAGAGGAGCTTGATGCCCGTACCTTACAACAGGTGTGCTTGATGTAGATGGTGCCGCTGCCATGGAGAACCTTCGGGCGGAACTTGCCCGAGCCAAGGAGCAGGCCAGGAAAAGCGATGCGGCTGCCTTAAAGGCGGCTGAAGAGCTGAAAGCCGAACAGGCTGCTCACTGCCAAAGCAAGAAGGAAATGGCCGAGATGGCTGTAAAGTTGAAGAATGCTGCCGACCGCTGCAAGCTTCTTGAAAAAGAAGATCGGGTGGCACAGAAGGACCTAGAGAAGGCCACTACCGAGGCCAAGGATACTCGCTCTGCGATGAGAGCTATGAAGGAGGAGCTACGTCAGGCTGGAGATATCACGGCTGGAAAGCCCTTTATGCTGCGGATGAAGTTCGGGGATCCTAAATATGCTCCGTTGGACCGGCTGTGTAGTGCGGCGAACACTTATCTGGACTTGGCGGCTAGTGCCGCGGACGCGGCCGAACACTTCCAAGATCAAAAGGACCCCGAAGTGGAAAAGCTTTTTTGGTCGCAGTTCCACAATCCAGAGCGCCCACTTCCATTAACCGATCGTTTGGCCGCATGGGCGGAGCTGAATAGGTTATCCGGACTCGCCATGAAATGTGTCGTGAGTCATCTTTGGCCGGAAAAGCCCGAGCCGAAGAGTTATTTTAGCTTGGTGCAGCAGTTCCTTGGTGCGGTGCCGCATATTAATGCGATGAAGAGGCCAACGTGCATAGAGGGTGCACGGATGGCTCTTGCCCGTGTCAAAACATACTGGGCGGAGATGAAGGCCATCGCTGTTGCATCCCAAGATTCGGACGAGAGCCGAGTACCTACCGAGCACTATTTTCAGGAAGTTCTGCAGGGCGCTCGTTTAATAGAGACGCAGTGCTCGAAGGATATTATGTTCGAATAACATGTATTATTGTAGAACAATGTTTTGATGGAATATAAAAGCTTTTTATACTTGTGCCTTCAAGAATTAGAATACCTCCTGTGCGGCCGTTAATGTATATGTGTATATAACCTGAAAGATGGCAGTCTTTGGCTTCAGCCCCCACGCATATAATGCAGGGGTGTTCGCAAAAGGCGCATTTTCACACTTGATCCAACGTCTTGGTCCTATTAAGGAGGTGATAGCGCAACGAACTGGGCAACCGGACTATAATGCTTTATCACTTTCACTTAGCCATAGGAGTTTGATAGTGGGGCTACTATATAGCCCCTAGGGGCACCGCGCTCACCCGAATTTGAGGCGTGTGTGTGCCTGGCCGGGAAACGGCCCTTCGTCAATGCAGAGGAATCCTAAAGATTCCCGCGGGTCATCGAGAGGTTGACCAGTCTCACGCTATATCATGACAGTCAGTTTTAGGCTTTCTCTACTAAGGTGCTCGCCTGGCCGAACCAGGGCACAATCGCAGTAGTTCTCCTGGTGCCGCCTTAGCCGATAGAGCGGAACGTAAGGCAGCAAAACACAGGAGCCGGGCAAACCCAACATTTGACCAAAGACATGATTCGGAGCTGATGCATATAAGGCCAAACTCGCGACGCCGAACACTCCCTAAGGTATTCAGCCTTTATGAAAACGGGCGGAACAACGCCCTTGGTAAGAAGCCCCTGGTGTCCAGGTAGGCGCAAAATTCTGACGTGGCCACATGCCAAGACGCCAGCCTCCTCCTCGGTTATACCAAGAAACCGGGGGATGTGTATCAACAAGAGACAGTGAAAAAGGTTTACGCAGGGTCTTAATCTGAAAAGAATCCTTGGAACGGATCCCTACTGCATGTCTGCACCTGTGTCTCTGTTGTGCCGTATCCTAGACGGGTGTAGCACGGTGTTCATCTGTAAAAGAGAGGAACTTAGTTGAAAATGATCGTGCAAAAATCTATATTATATTAAACAAACAAAGTATAATTCATAAAATGGGTAAAAGTGAGCTTTATTGTCTCTTGTTGTACACGCGTGGAGCCCCTTGTACATGGGTATGCGGCTAGTACGCCCTTGTATGTTTACGCCGGACTCATCTAGCCATGTCCGGGGTCTGAACGACCTGTTTAGGTGCTTTGATTAGTGAGACCGGTTTAGTGTGTGGCTGCCAAGGCAGCCGCACAGTCTTCCGCACTCGAGGAACACTCGATATTTCCCTTTAATGAGATGATGCCTCGCGGACCGGGCATTTTAAGCGTAAGGGATGCATAATGCGGTATTGCGTTAAAGCGAGCGAAAGCTTCACGTCCCAGTAGTGCTTGATTGCTACTTGTAAATGGGGCGATGTTGAAGGTTAGCTTTTCGCGGCAGAAGTTGTCGGGGGAGCCGAACATAACTTCTAGCAGGAGAGAACCCATACAATGGGTATCTGGGCCTGGCATTACCCCTTGAGAGGAAGTGTTGCTATGGCGAATTTTTTTTGGGTTTATCCCCATTTTGCGGATTGTGTCCTGATATAGCAGGTTTAGACCACTACTGCCGTCCATTAGGACTTGTGTAAAGTGGAGTCCGTCAATTATCGGATTTAATATCAAGGCAGTCCAGCCTGCGTTCCGGATACTTCTAGACTAATCCTGATGGTCGAAGGTGATTGGTTTTAACAACCAGTGGCGGGACTCCTCTGGGACAGGCCGTATGGTGCGTATCTCTATGGGCGCCACTCTGTTTTTCCCTTTTGTCACGTGAAGTGAGTTTAATGTTTTGACTTCTTGTGGGAACTTCTTTTGTTCTCCGGTGCTCTGCTTGTGGGGTTTGTCGTCGGCCTCGCTTGGTATGTCGAGCCCCTTGTGTTCTGCGTTGAGTTTGCCGGATTGCTTGAAGACCCAACAATCTCTGTGGGTATGGTTTGCAGGCTTCCCGGAAGTACTGTGGATTTGGCATATCTTGTCCAAGATTTTGTTTAGGTTAGATAGCTCGTCCTTGTTATCCTTGAAGGGCATGTTTTTCTGATTCTGCCGAGAGCTTTTGAATCCGGCATTGACTGTCATGCTCTTCGGGCTGTTTCCCTTGGTCCGGCGCTGGTCCTTGCTGCGTCGCGGTTTCCCGTTTCCATCCCTAACTTCGTATGTACTTGGGTCACTGGTACTGCTTCTTGCCAACCAGCTATCCTCTCCTGCGCAAAAGCGGGTCATGAGGCTTGTTAATGCGGCCATTGTACTTGGCTTTTCTTGGCCGAGGTGTCTGGCG
Source organism: Triticum aestivum (assembly GCF_018294505.1). Classification (NCBI taxonomy): domain Eukaryota; kingdom Viridiplantae; phylum Streptophyta; class Magnoliopsida; order Poales; family Poaceae; genus Triticum; species Triticum aestivum. Next base: position 598,346,311 of record NC_057810.1, read on the forward strand.
ATCCATTCATCTCGAACGTTGTGTTTGAAAGCTGCTAAGGCTTTGGCGTTTGGACAGTCGACTATCTGGTTCTTTTTAGTAAGAAACCTGTTCCAGAGTTTCCAGGCTGACTCTCCGGGTTGTTGAGTTATATGACTTAGATCGTCTGCATCCGGAGGTCGGACATAGGTCCCTTGAAAATTTACCCGAAAAGCATCCTCGAGCTCTTCCCAACTTCCAATGGTGTTTTCGGGAAGGCTTTTAAGCCAATGCCGGGCTGGCCCTTTGAGCTTGAGGGGTAAGTATTTTATGGCGTAGAGGTCATCTCCTCTAGCCATGTGTATGTGGAGGATATTATCCTCAATCCAGACTCCAAGGTCTGTTGTTCCACCGTATACCTCTATGTTTACGGGCTTGAATCCCGCTGGAAATTCATGGTCCAGCACCTCATTCGTGAAACAGAGGGGGTGTACGGCACCCCTATATTTGGGTGTGCTGTGATGTTCGGATACTTGTTGTGTTGCATTGCTTACTAGAGCTTGCTTTCTTGGCCCGTAGATAGATCTGGCTGGGCCATCTTTTAGATCCTTGTGCGGATTGCGTGCCGGCTTGTGTGCGGCGCCATTTGCCGCTCTATGTTGGCCATGGGGTTGTTTATCCGACCGTGTGGCTTCCTTATTTTTTGACTGCGGGGGCTCTAAGGCCTCCTTATCAAATTCCGGCAGTAATTTTCGCTTTGGATAGCTCTTTTTGTGGCGACTGTCGCCGTATTTGTCTGTGGTGTTGAGTACTTTGCCCCATCTAATTCTGAGTGCATCTTCCGCTGTTTTGAGCTTTCGTTTTTGCTTTTTCAGGCAACACGCAGTGGCGACGAGCCTTTTGTGGAGGTTCTTCTGCTCCAACAACTTGTCCGGCGTGAGGTCGTCCGGACTATTATCTTCGCCGGGGACGGGTTGTTCGGTTTGTTTATCCAAGTGGCCCTATTTGGACGGTTGCTCGATGGCATGTTCGTCGTCCGCTGGTTCGCCCTGCTCTGTGGCTGGGTCTGTATGGCTGCTGTCTCTGCCGAGGTGGGGTTTGTAGCGGTGCTTACGCCGCCGCTTTGACTGCTTTTCGAGGGAACGATCCCTCGTTACGTCCCTTTGTTCCTCGTCGTCGTTTCTTTTAGGTGTGTCCACCATGTATACATCATGAGATGAGGTGGTTGTCCAGTGCCCTATAGGCGCTGGTTGCTGTTCGTCTCCTACATCGTCATCCATACCGTCGATGTCTTAGGAGTCGAACTCGAGCATGTCGGTTAAGTCATCGACAGTGGCTACGAAGTGGGTGGTGGGTGGGCTTTGAATTTCTTCGTCATCCGCATCACATCCTTGCTGACCATAGTCCGGCCAGGGCTCTCCTAATAAAGAGAGAGACTTTAGTGAATTCAAAATGTCGCCGAAGGGCGAGTGCTGAAAGATGTCTGCGGCGGCGAACTCCATGATTGGCGCCCAATCGGATTCGATCGGCAGGGGCACAGAAGGTTTGGAGTCCGGAAAGGAGTCCGGCACCTTGGAATCACGAGCTTCCCAAAGGACAAGGCTGGTGTTCGGCTCGATAGCCGTAGAGATTGCAGCCCCCGAGGTGGTGTCCAGCCACCCGTCCTCGATTGGCTTAGTCGGCTCCGAGCAAAGGGTCGCAGCGGACACTGGTGCGGCCTCATGGGCACTGTTCGGCGGAGAGCTAGATCATGCCCATCATAACAGTGCGGCGCGCTCGGCTGTGGCTTGAACCCGTCGAAGATCAAGTCTCCACGGACATCGGCCGTGTAGTTCAAACTTCCAAATCTGACCTGATGGCCAGGGGCGTAGCTTTCGATCTGCTCCAGATGGCCAAGCGAATTGGCCCGCAGTGCAAAGCCGCCGAATACGAAGATCTGTCCGGGGAGAAAAGTCTCACCCTGGACCGCATCAATGTTGATGATCGGAGGAGCCATTGGGCCTAAAGATGACGACACAGAGGAACTCTCAATGAAAGAACCAATGTCGGTGTCAAAACCGGCGGATCTCGGGTAGGGGGTCCCGAACTGTGCGTCTAGGCGTATGGTAACAGGAGACAAGGGACACGATGTTTTTACCCAGGTTCGGGCCCTCTCGATGGAGGTAAAACCCTACTCCTGCTTGATTAATATTGATGATATGGGTAGTACAAGAGTAGATCTACCACGAGATTAGAGATTCTAAACCCTATAAGCTAGCCTATGGTATGATTGTTGTTCGTAATACGGACTAAAACTCTCTGGTTTATATAGACACCGGAGAGGGCTAGGGTTACACAGAGTCGGTTACAATGGGAGGAGATCTACATATTCGTATCGCCAAGCTTGCCTTCCATGCCAAGGAAAGTCCCATCCGGACACGGGACGAAGTCTTCAATCTCGTATCTTCATAGTCCAGGAGTTTGGCCAAAGGTTATAGTCCGGTCACCCGGACACCCCCTAATCCAGGACTCCCTCACTCACCGACATTACATTCATGTTCACACACTCATTCTAGTTGTCGGTGTTAATACTTCTTCATTGTACTACCCATGATAGTTTATTTTCTTTTTCTTGCTTTCTTCTTGTGTGTTTGAATATCTTTGAGAAAAAATAAAAAAATATAGTTGTAGCATTTAGCTAGTTTACTTTCCATGCTTGTAGTAGTAATATTAAAAGAAAACCCAAAAAGATTTCTTGTTCCTCTTTTACGGGAGCTTTCCTGTGTAAATAGTTTTTCTGTTTCTTTGAAATTCTTTTCTCTTCTTCGGGGGTCGAGAGGAGAAGACCACAATGAAAATGATGAGTGGCTCTCATATGCATTATTATTGATCTAACCAAGAGCCCATATTACCTTGTCTTCTCCTTTGAATTAAATGTTTGCAGATTCCAGCTTAGTCCAATGCACGTGCACTATTATTATTATCCACACCGTTCGGTCGTGCAAGTGAAAGGCAATAATGACGATATATGATGAAATGATTGAGATGAGAAAAGCTGGTATGAACTCGACCTATCTTGTTTTTGTAAATATGATTAGTTCATCGTTCTTGATTCAGCCCATTATGAATGAAACATGTTTGCAATGGCAATTAGAGATTATAGTTACTCATGCCATGCTTAATTATCTAGGATCTTATAATGGTTTATCTTGCATGCCAACATGCTATTAAAATGGTTGTGATGTGGTATGATAGGGTGGTATCCTCCTTTGAATGATTCGAGTGGCTTGACTGGGCACATGTTCATGCATGTAGTTGAAACAAAATCAACATAGCCTCCACGATATTTATGTTCATGGTGATTTATATCCTACTCATGCTTGCACTCATTGTTGGTTAATCTTAATGCATATTCATGACTATTGTCGCTCTCTAGTTGGTTGCTTCCCAGTCTCTTTCTAGCCTTCACTTGTAATAAGCGGGAATACTGCTTGTGCATCCACTACCATAAACCCCAAAGTTGTTCCATATGAGTCCACCATACCTTCCTATATGTTGTATTTACCTGCCGTTCCAAGTAAATTTGCATGTGCCAAACTCTAAATCTTCAAATGAAGTTCTGTTTTGTATGCTCAAATAGCTCATCTATCAACTAGGGTTGTCTATATCTTCCATGCTAGGTGTGTTATTCCCACGATGAGTGGACTCCGCTCTTCATTCACGAGAAAATGGTCGGTAACCGGGATGCCCAGTCCCATGCTAAAATCAAATCAAAATAATTGCAAACAAAACTCCCCCAAGATTGTTGTTAGTTGGACGGTACCCGTTGTTTCGGACCAGCCGTGGAATATGCTCATTGGTGGTGGGGGAGTATAAACTTTACCATTCAGTTTGGGAACCGCCTATTATGTATGTAACATGGAAGATATCAAGATCTCTTGGTTGCTATGTTGGCAATGAAAGTATGCCGCTCAAAATATTATTTATCTCTGTTTCAAAACTCGAGCTCTGGCACCTCTGCAAATCCCTACTTCCCTCTACGAAGGGCCTATCTATTTACTTTTATGTTGAGTCATCATCCTCTTATAAAAAAGCATCAGTTGGAGAGCACCTCTATTATTTGTATGCATTGTTATTAATTTACATTGAGTATGACTGTGACTGGACCTCTTTTGCCATGAACTATAATGTCTAGTTAGTCCTTGATCTTCAGGGGTGCTCTGCATTTATGTTTTGCGATCTCAGAAAGGGCTAGCGAGATACCATCTTGTTATATCATATTATGATTATTTTGAGAAAGTGTTGTCATCCGAGATTTATTATTATTGCTCGCTAGTTGATTATGCCATTGATATGAGTAAATATGAGACCTAAATCTTATTGTGAATGTGGTTAGTTCATAATCTTTGCTGAAAACTTGAATGCTGGCTTTACATATTTGCAACAACAAGATCAAACAGAGTTTGTAATAGTTTTTCTTTATAACTTTCAGTTTGTCAACTGAATTGCTTGAGGACAATCAAAGGTTTAAGCTTGGGGGAGTTGATACCTCTCCAACATATCTACTTTTCCAAATGATTTTGCACTTGTTTTGGACACTAACTTGCATGATTTGAATGGAACTAACCCGGACTGACGTTGTTTTCAGCAGAATTGCCATGGTGTTATTTTTATGCAGAAATAAAAGTTCTCAGAATGACCTAAAACTTCACGGAGTCATGTTTTGGAATTAATAAAAAATATTAGCAAAAAAATCAACAGAAGGGGGCCCACACCTTGTGAACGAGGGTGGAGGGCGCTCCCACCCCTAGGGCGCGCCCCCTGCCACATGGTTGTTGGAAATATGCCCTAGAGCCAATAATAAATTAGTTAGTATTATTATATTTCCTTGTTCATGATAATCGTTTATTATCCATGCTATAATTGTATTGATAGGAAACTCAGATACATGTGTGGGTACATAGACAACACCATGTCCCTAGTAAGCCTCTAGTTGACTAGCTCGTTGATCAATAGATGGCTACGGTTTCCTGACCATGGACATTGGATGTCGTTGATAACGGGATCACATCATTAGGAGAATGATGTGATGGACAAGACCCAATCCTAAGCCTAGCACAAAGATCGTGTAGTTTGTATGCTAAAGCTTTTCTAATGTCAAGTATCATTTCCTTAGACCATGAGATTGTGCAACTCCCGGATACCGTAGGAATGCTTTGGGTGTACCAAACGTCACAACGTAACTGGGTGGCTATAAAGGTACACTACGGGTATCTCCGAAAGTGTCTGTTGGGTTGGCACGAATCGAGGCTGGGATTTGTCACTCCGTGTGACGGAGAGGTATCTCTGGGCCCACTCGGTAGGACATCATCATAGTGTGCACAATGTGACCAAGGGGTTGATCACCGGATGATGTGTTACAGAACGAGTAAAGAGACTTGCCGGTAACGAGATTGAACAAGTTATGGAGATACCGACGATCGAATCTCGGGCAAGTACTATACTGGTAGACAAAGGGAATTGAATACGGGATTGATTGAATCCTCGACATCGTGGTTCATCCGATGAGATCATCGTGGAACATGTGGGAGCCAACATGGGTATCCAGATCCCGCTGTTGGTTATTGGCCGGAGAGTTGTCTCGGTCATGTCTACGTGTCTCCCAAACCCGTAGGATCTACACACTTAAGGTTCGATGACGCTAGGGTTATAGGGAATAGATATACGTGGTTACCGAATGTTGTTCGGCGTCCCGGATGAGATCCTGGACATCACGAGGAGTTCCGGAATGGTCCGCAGGTAAAGATTTATATATGGAAAGTTGTTGTTCGGGTTCCTGGAAAAGTTCGGGTTTTTTCGGTATTATACCGGGAAGCTTCCAGAAGGTTCCGGAGGATTCCGGAGGGGTCCGGAGGTCCGAAAAATGTTCCACCACGTCCAATACAGCAGCATGGGCTGTAAGGGGGCGCCCTAGCCTTAATGGGCCAGGGGCACCAGCCCCCCCCAAGGCCCATGCGCATGGGAGAGGGGAAACCCTAAGGGGGAGGGCCTCCACTTGACTTGGGAGGCACTCCTCCCCCCTTGGCCGCCGCCCCCTCCTCAGATTGGATCTGAGGGGGGCGGCCTGCCTCTCCCTTGCCCCTATATATATGTGGGAGGTGGGAGGGCAGCCGCACCCAAGTTCTGGCGCAGCCCTCCCCCTCTCCCAAGTCATCCTCCTCTCCCGCGGTGCTTGGCGAAGCCCTGCAGGATTGCCACGCTCCTCCACCACCACCATGCCGTCATGCTGCTGTTGGATGGAGTCTTCCCCAACCTCTCCCTCTATCCTTTCTGGATCAATGCATGGGAGGTGTCACTGGGCTGTAGGTGTGTTGAACGTGGAGGTGCCGTCCGTTCGGCACTACGATCATCAGTGATTTGGATCACGACGAGTACGACTCCATCAACCCCGTTCACTTGAACGCTTCCGCTTAGCAATCTACAAGGGTATGTAGATACACTCTCCTTCCCCTCGTTGCTAGATTACTCTATAGATTGATCTTGGTGATGCGTAGAAAATTTTGATTTCTGCTACATTCCCCAACAGTGGTATCAGAGCTAGGTCTATGCGTAGTTTCTATGCACGAGTAGAACACAAGTTGTTGTGGGCGTTGATTTTGTTCAATATGCTTACCGTTACTAGTCCAATCTTGTTTCGACAGTATTGTGGGATGAAGCTGCCCGGACCTACCTTACACGTAAGCTTACGTGAGACAGGTTCCACCGACTGACATGCACTTGTTGCATAAGGTAGCTAGCGGGTGCCAATCTCTCCCACTTTAGTCGGATCGGATTCGATGAAAAGGGTCCTTATGAAGGGTAAATAGCAATTGACATATCATGTTGTGGTTTTGCGTAGGTAAGAAACGTTCTTGCCAGAAACCCATAGCAGCCACGTAAAACATGCAAACAACAATTAGAGGACGTCTAACTTGTTTTTGCAGGGTATGCTATGTGATGTGATATGGCCAAAAAGAATGTGATGAATGATATGTGATGTATGAGATTGATCATGTTCTTGTAATAGGAATCACGACTTGCATGTCGATGAGTATGACAACCGGCAGGAGCCATATGGGTTGTCTTTATTTTTTTGTATGACCTGCGTGTCATTGAACAACGCCATGTAATTACTTTACTTTAATGCTAAACCGTTAGCCATAGTAGTAGAAGTAATAGTTGGCGAGACAACTTCATGGAGACACGATGATGGAGATCATGATGATGGAGATCATGGTGTCATGCCGGTGACGATGATGATCATGGAGCCCCGAAGCAGGAGATCAAAAGGAGCAATATGATATTGGCCATATCATGTCACTATTTGATTGCATGCGATGTTTATCATGTTTTACATCTTATTTGCTTAGAACGGCGGTAGCTTAAATAAGATGATCCCTCGCAATAATTTCAAGAAAAGTGTTCCCCCTAACTGTCCACCGTTGCGAAGGTTCGTTGTTTCGAAGCACCACGTGATGATCGGGTGTGATAGATTCTAACGTTCAAATACAACGGGTGTAAGCCAGATTTACACACGCAATACACTTAGGTTGACTTGACGAGCCTAGCATGTACAGACATAGCCTCGGAACACGGAAGACCGAAAGGTCGAGCATGAGTCGTATGGTAGATAGGATCAACATGAAGATGCTCACCGATGATGACTAGTCCATCTGACGTGATGATCGGACACGGCCTAGTTGACTTGGATCATGTAATCACTTAGATGACTAGAGGGATGTCTATCTGAGTGGGAGTTCATAAGATAAACTTAATTATCCTGAACATAGTCAAAAGATCTTTGCAAATTATGTCGGAAGCTCGCGCTTTAGTTCTACTGTTTAGATATGTCCGTAGAGAAAATTTAGTTGAAAGTTGATAGTAGCAATTATGTGGACTAGGTCTGTAAACTGAGGATTGTCCTCGTTGCTTCGGAGAAGGCTTATGTCCTTAATGCATCGCTCAGTGTGCTGAACCTTGAACGTCGTCTGTGGATGTTGTGAACATTTGACATGCACGTTCTGATAACTACGTGATAGTTCAGTGATGTTAAATAGTTTAGAGTTGAGGCACCGAAGATGATTTCGAAACGTAGCGAAACATATGAGATGTTTCGAGGGCTGAAATTGGGATTTCAGGCTCGTGCCCACGTCAAGAGGTATAAGACCTCCGACGAGTCTCTTAGCCTGCATACTAAGGGAGAAATGGCTCAATCGTTGAGCTTGTGCTCAGATTGTCTGAGTACAACAATCACTTGAATCGAGTGGGAGTTGATCTTCCAGATGAGATAGTGATGTTTCTCCAAAGTCATTGCCACCAAGCTGCTAGAGCTTCATGATGAACTATTACATATCAGGGATAGATATGATGATCCTTGAGATATTCACGATGTTTGACACCGTGAAAGTAGAAATCAAGAAGGAGCATCAATTGTTGATGGTTTGTGAAACCACTAGTTTCAAGAAGGGCGAGGGCAAGAAGGGATACTTCATGAAACAGCAAATCAGCTGCTGCTCTAGTGAAGAAACCCAAGGTTGAACCCAAACCCAAGACTAAGTGCTTCTGTAATGAGGGGAACAACCACTGGAGCAGAATTACCCTAGGTACTTGGTAGATGAGAAGGCTGGCAAGGTCGATAGAAGTATATTGGATATACATTATGTTAATGTGTACTTTACTAGTACTACTAGTAGCACCAGGGTATTAGATACCGGTTCGGTTGCTAAGTGTTAGTAACTCAAAATAAAAGCTACAGAATAAACGGAGACTAGCTAAAGGTGAGCTGACGATATGTGTTGGAAGTGTTTCCAAGGTTGATGTGATCAAGCATCGCACGCTCCCTGTACCATCGAGATTGGTGTTAAACCTAAATAATTGTTATTTGGTGTTTGCGATGAGCATAGACATGATTGGATTATGTCTATCGCAATACGATTATTCATTTAAGGAGAATCATGGTTACTCTGTTTATTTGAATAATACCTTCAATGGTCTTGCACCTAAAATGAATGGTTTACTGAATCTCGATTGTAGTGATACACATGTTCATGCCAAAAAGATAGGAATGATAGTACCACTTACTTGTGGCACTGCCATGTAAGTCATATTGGTATAAAACGCATGAAGAAGCTCCATGTTGATGGATCTTTGGACTCACTCGTTTTTGAAAAGTTTGAGACATGCGAACCATGTCTATTGGTGTATATGCATGAAGAAACTCCATGCAGATGGATCGATTGGACTCTTTTGATTTTGAATCACTTGAGACATGCAAATCATACCACATGGGCAAGATGACTGAAAGCCTCGTTTTCAGTAAAATGGAACAAGAAAGCAACTTGTTGGAAGTAATACATTTTGATGTGTGCAGTACAATGAGTGCTGAGGCACGCAGTGGATATCGTTATGTTCTTACTTCACGGATGATTTGAGTAGATACTGAGTATATTTACTTGATGAAACACAAGTCTGAATTATTGAATGGTTCAAGTAACTTTAGAGTGAAGTTGAAGATCATCGTGACAAGAGGATAAAATGTCTGTGATATGATCATAGAGATGAGTATCTGAGTTACGAGCTTTGGCACGCAATTAAGACATTGTAGAAATTGTTTCACAACTAATACTGCCTGGAACACCATAGCGTGATGGTGTGTCCGAACATCATAGTTGCACCTTATTCGATATGGTGTGTACCATGATGTCTCTTATCAAATTACCACTATTGTTCATGGGTTAGGCATTAGAGACAACCGCACTCACTTTAAATAGGGCACCACGTAATTCCGTTGAGACGACGCCGTTTGAACTATGGTTTGGAGAAACCTAAGTTGTCGTTTCTTAAAAGTTTGGGGCTGCGACGCTTATGTGAAAAAGGTTTCAGGCTGATAAGCTCGAACCCAAAGCGGATAAATGCATCTTCATAGGACACCCAAAATCAATTGGGTATACCTCCAGTCTCAGTTCCGGAAGCAAAAGGGATTGTTTATAGAATCAGGTCCTTTCTCGAGGAAAAGTTCCTCTCAAAAGAATTGAGTGGGAGGATGGTGGAGACTTGATGAGGTTATTGAACCGTCACTTCAACTAGTGTGTAGCAGGGCACAGGAAGTTGTTCTTGTGGCACCTACACCAATTGAAGTAGAAGCTTATGATAGTGATCATGAAGTTTTGGATCAAGTCACTGCCGTACCTCGTAGGGTGACAAGGATGCGTACTACTTCAGAGTGGTATAGTAATCCTATCTTGAAGGTCATGTTGCTAGACAACAATGAACCTACGAGCTATGGAGAAGTGATGGTGGGCCCATATTCCGACAAATGGTTAGAAGTAATGAAATCCGAGATAGGATCATGTATCAGAACAAAGCATGGACTTTGGTGGACTTGCCCGATGATCAGCAAGCCATTGAGATAAATGGATCTTTAAGAAGAAGATGGACGTGGACGGTAATGTCACCGTCTATGAAGCTCGACTTGTGGCGAAGAGTTTTTCACAAGTTCAAGGAGTTGACTACGATGAGATTTCCTCATCCGTAGCGATGCTTAAGTCCGTCGGAATCATGTTAGCATTAGCCGCATTTATGAAAGCTAGCACATGGATGTCAAAACGAGTTTCCTTACCAGTTTTCATAAGGAAAGGTTGTATGTGATACAATCAAAAAGTTTTTGTCGATCCTAAGGATGCTAAAAGGTATGCTAGCTCTAGCGATCCTTCCATGGACTGGAGTAAGCATCTCGGAGTTGGAATAAACACTTTGATAAGATGATAAAAGATTTTGGGTTTATGCAAAGTTTATGATAAACTTGTATTTCCAAAGAAGTGAGTGGGAGCACTGTAGAATTTATGATGAGTATATGTTGTTGACATATTGTTGATCAGAAATGATGTAGAATTTGCTACTCAGAGTCATTCAGATAGGTGTTAAAGCTTGCATTGACGCTAGGGTTATAGGTAATAGCGTCATCGAACCTTAAGTGTGTAGACTCTATGGGTTCGGGAGACACGTAGACATGACCGAGACAACTCTCCGGCCAATAACCAACAGCGGGATCTGGATACCCATGTTGGCTCTCACACGTTCCACGATGATCTCATCGGATGAACCACGATGTCGAGGATTCAATCAATCCCGTATTCAATTCCCTTTGTATAGCGGTATAGTACTTGCCCGAGAGTCGATCGTCGGTATCTCCATACCTTGTTCAATCTCATTACCGGCAAGTCTCTTTACTCTTTCCGTAACACATCATCCCGTGATCAACCCCTTGGTCACATTGTGCACACTATGATGATGTCCTACCGAGTGGGCCCAGAGATACCTCTCCGTCACACGGAGTGACAAATCCCAGTCTCGATTCGTGCCAACCCAACAGACACTTTCGGAGATACCCGTAGTGTACCTTTATAGCCACCCAGTTACGTTCTGACGTTTGTTACACCCAAAGCATTCCTACGGTATCCGGGAGTTGCACAATCTCATGGTCTAAGGAAATGATACTTGACATTAGAAAATCTTTAGCATATGAACTACACGATCTTTGTGCTAGGCTTAGGATTGGGTCTTGTCCATCACATCATTCTCCTAATGATGTGATCTCGTTATCAACGACATCCAATGTCCATGGTCACGAAACCGTAACCATCTATTGATCAACGAGCTAGTCAACTAGAGGCTTACTAGGGACATGGTGTTGTCTATGTACCCACACATGTATCTGAGTTTCCTATCAATACAATTATAGCATCGATAATAAACGATTATCATGAACAAGGAAATATAATAATAATAACTAATTTATTATTGCCTCTAGGGCATATTTCCAATAGTCTCCCACTTGCACTAGAGTCAATAATCTAGTTCACATCGCCATGTGATTAACACTCACAGGTCACATCACCATGTGACCAACATCCAAAGAGTTTACTAGTGTCACTAAACTAGTTCACATCATCATGTGATTAAGACTCAATGAGTTCTAGGGTTTGATCATGTTTTGCTTGTCAGAGAGGTTTTAGTCAACGGGTCTGCAACATTCAGATCCGTATGTACTTCGCAAATCTCTAGGTCCTATTGTAAATGCTGCTTCCATGCTCCACTTGGAGCTATTCCAAATGGTCGCTCCACTATACGTATCCGATTTGATACTCAGAGTCATTCGGATAGGTGTTAAAGCTTGCATCGATGCAACTCTTTACGTCAAACTCTTTATCACCTCCATAACCGAGAAACATATCCTTATTCCTCTAAGGATAATTTTGACCGCTATCTGGTGATCCACTCCTTGATCACCTTTGTACCCTCTTGCCATGTATGTAGCAAGGCACACATCAGGCGCGGTACACAGCATAGCATACTGTATAGCCTACGCCTAAAGCATAGGGGACGACCTTCGTCCTTTCTCTCTTTCCTTCTGCCGTGGTCGAGCTTTAAGTCTTAACTTCATACCTTACATCTCAGGCAAGAACTCCTTCTTTCACTGATCCATCTTGAACACCTTCAAGATCACGTCAAGGTATATGCTCATTTGAAAGTACCATTAAGCGGTTTTTGATCTATCCATATAAAATCTTGATGCTCAATGTTCAAGTAGCTTAATCCAGGTTTTCCCTTGAAAAACACTTTTCAAATAACCCTATATGCTTTCCAGAAACTCTACATCATTTCTGATCAACAATATGTCAACAACATTTACTCATCAGAAATTCTATAGTGCTCCCACTCACTTGTTTGGAAATACAAGTTTCTCATAAACTTTGTATAAACCCAAAACCTTAGATCATCTTATCAAAGTGTATATTCCAACTCCGAGATGCTTACTCCAGTCCATGGAAGGATCGCTGGAGCTAGCATACCTTTTAGCATCCTTAGGATCGACAAAACCTTTCTGATTGTATCACATACAACCTTTCCTTATGAAAACTGGTAAGGAAACTCGTTTTGACATCCATCTACCTGATTTCATAAATGCAGTTAATGCTAACTTCATTCTGACAGACTTAAGCATCGCTACGGATGAGAAAATCTCATCGTAGTCAACTCCTTGAACTTGTGAAAAAATCTTCGCCACAAGTCGAGCTTCATAGACGGTGATATTACCGTCCATGTCCGTCTTCTTCTTAAAGATCCATTTATCTCAGTGGCTTGCCGATCATCGGGCAAGTCCACCAAAGTCCATGCTTTGTTCTGATACATGGATCCTATCTCGGATTTCATGGCTTCTAACCATTTGTCGGAATATGGGCCCACCATCGCTTCTGCATAGGTCGTAGGTTCATTGTTGTCTAGCAACATGACCTTCAAGACAGGATTACTGTACCATTCTGAAGTAGTACGCATCCTTGTCACCCTACGAGGTACGTTAGTGACTTGATCCAAAACTTCATGATCACTATCATAAGCTTCTACTTCAATTGGTGTAGGCGCCACAGGAACAACTTCCTGTGCCCTGCTACACACTAGTTGAAGTGACGGTTCAATAACCTCATCAAGTCTCCACCATCCTCCCACTCAATTCTTTCGAGAGGAACTTTTCCTCGAGAAAGGACCTGATTCTAGAAACAATCCCTTTTGCTTCCGGAACTGAGACTGGAGGTATACCCAATTGATTTTGGGTGTCCTATGAAGATGCATTTATCCACTTTGGGTTCGAGCTTATCAGCCTGAAACCTTTTTCACATAAGCATCGCAGCCCCAAACTTTTAAGAAACGACAACTTAGGTTTCTCCAAACCATAGTTCAAACGGCGTCGTCTCAACGGAATTACGTGGTGCCCTATTTAAAGTGAGTGCGGTTGTCTCTAATGCCTAACACATGAACAATAGTGGTAATTTGATAAGAGACATCATGGTATGCACCATATCGAATAAGGTGCAACTATGATGTTCGGACACACCATCACGCTATGGTGTTCCAGGCGGTATTAATTGTGAAACAATTTCTACAATGTCTTAATTGCGTGCCAAAGCTCGTAACTTAGATACTCATCTCTATGATCATATCACAGACATTTTATCCTCTTGTCATGATGATCTTCAACTTCACTCTGAAATTACTTGAACCATTCAATAATTCAGGCTTGTGTTTCATCAAGTAAATATACTCAGTATCTACTCAAATCATCTGTGAAGTAAGAACATAACGATATCCACTGCGTGCCTCAGCACTCATTGGACTGCACACATCAAAATGTATTACTTCCAACAAGTTTCTTTCTTGTTCCATTTAACTGAAAACGAGGCTTTCAGTCATCTTGCCCATGTGGTATGATTTGCACATCTCAGGTGATTCAGAATCAAGTGAGTCCAAACGGTCCATTTGCATGGAGTTTCTTCATGCATATACACCAATAGACATGGTTCGCATGTCTCAAACTTTTCAAAAACGAGTGAGTCCAAAGATCCATCAACATGGAGCTTCTTCATGCGTTTTATACCAATATGACTTACATGGCAGTGCCACAAGTAGGTGGTACTATCATTACTATCTTATATCTTTTGGCATGAACATGTGTATCACTACGATCGAGATTCAATAAACCATTCATTTTAGGTGCAAGACCATTGAAGGTATTATTCAAATAAACAGAGTAACCATTATTCTCCTTAAATGAATAATCGTATTGCGATAGACCTAATCCAATCATGTCTATGCTCAACGCAAACATCAAATAACAATTATTTAGGTTTAACACCAATCTCGATGGTAGAGAGAGCATGCGATGCTTAATCACATCAATCTTGGAAACACTTCGAACACATATCGTTAGCTCACCTTTAGCTAGTCTCCGTTTATTCCGTAGCTTTTATTTCGAGTTACTAACACTTATCAACCTAACCGGTATCTAATACCGTGGTGCTACTAGGAGTACTAGTAAAGTACACATTAACATAATGTATATCCAATATACTTCTGTCGACCTTGCCAGCCTTCTCATCTACCAAGTGTCTAGGGTAATTCTACTCCAGTGGATGTTCCTTTTATTACAGAAGCACTGAGTCTCGGGTTTGGGTTCAACCTTGGGTTTCTTCACTAGAGCAGTAGCTGATTTGCCGTTTCATGAAGTATCCCTTCTTGCCCTTGCCCTTCTTGAAACTAGTGGTTTCACTAACCATCAACAATTGATGCTCCTTCTTGATTTCTACTTTCGTGGTGTCAAACATCGCGAATATTTCAAGGATCATCATATCTATCCCTGATATGTTATAGTTCATCACGAAGCTCTAGTAGCTTGCTGCAATGACTTTGGAGAAACATCACTATCTCATCTGGAAGATTAACTCCCACTCGATTCAAGTGATTGTTGTACCCAGACAATCTGAGTACAAGCTCAACGATTGAGCTTTTATCCCTTAGTTTGTAGGCTAAGAAACTCGTCGGAGGTCTCATACCTCTTGACATGGGCACGAGCCTGAAATCCCAATTTCAGCCCTCAAAACATCTCATATGTTCCGCGATGTTTCGAAATTTTCTTCGGTGCCTCAATTCTAAACCATTTAATATCACTGAACTATCACGTAGTTATCAAAACGTGTATGTCAAATGTTCGCAACATCCACAGACGATGTTTGAGGTTCAGCACACCGAGCGGTGCATTAAGGACATAAGCCTTCTGCGCAGCAATGAGGACAATCCTCAGTTTACGGACCCAGTCCGCATAATTGCTACTATCAACTTTCAACTATATTTTCTCTAGGAACATATCTAAACAGTAGAACTAAAGCGCGAGCTACGACATAATTTGCAAAAAAACCTTTTGACTATGTTTAGGATAATTAAGTTCATCTACTGAACTCCCACTGAGATAGACATCCCTCTAGTCATCTAAGTGATTACATGATCCGAGTCAACTAGGCCATGTCCGATCATCACATGAGACGGACTAGTCATCATCGGTGAACATCTTCATGTTGATCGTATCTACCATACGACTCATGCTCGACATTTTGGTCTCTTGTGTTCGGAGGCCATGTCTGTACATGCTAGGCTCGTCAAGTCAACCTAAGTGTTTCGCATGTGTAAATCTTGCTTACACCCGTTGTATGTGAACGTTAGAATCTATCACACCCGATCATCACGTGGTGCTTCGAAACAACAACCTTTCACAATGGTGCACAGTTAGGGGGAACACTTTCTTGAAATTTTAATGAGGGATCATCTTATTTACTACCGTCGTTCTAAGAAAATAAGATGCATAAACATGATAAACATCACATGCAATCAAAAAGTGACATGATATGGCCAATCTCATTTTGCTCCTTTTGATTTCCATCTTCGGGGCTCCATGATCATCATCGTCACCGGCATGACACCATGATCTCCATCATCATGATCTCCATCATCGTGTCTCCATGAAGTTGTCTCGCCAACTATTACTTCTACTACTATCGCTAACGGTTTAGCAATAAAGTAAAGTAATTACATGGCGTTGTTCAATGACACGCAGGTCATACAATAAATTAAGACAACTCCAATGGCTCCTGCCGATTGTCATACTCATCGACATGCAAGTCGTGATTCCTATTACAAGAACATGATCAATCTCATACATCACATATCATTCATCACATTCTTTTGGCCATATCACATCACATAGCATACCCTGCAAAAACAAGTTAGACGTCCTCTAATTGTTGTTTGCATGTTTTATGTGGCTGCTATGGGTTTCTAGCAAGAACGTTTCTTACCTACGCAAAAGCCACAACGTGATATGCCAATTGTTATTTACCCTTCATAAGGACCCTTTTCATCGAATCTGATCCGACTAAAGTGGGAGAGACTGGCACCCGCTAGCCACCTTATGCAACAAGTGCATGTCAGTCGGTGGAACCTGTCTCACGTAAAAGTACGTGTAAGGTCGATCCGGGCCGCTTCATCCCACAATACCGTTGAAACAAGATTGGGCTAGTAACGGTAAGAATATTGAACAAAATCAACACCCACAACAACTTGTGTTCTACTAGTGCATAGAAACTACGCATAGACCTAGCTCTGATACCACTGTTGGGGAACGTAGCAGAAATCAAAAAAATTCTACACATCACCAAGATCAATCTATGGAGTAATCTAGCAACAAGGGGAAGGAGAGTGCATCTACATACCCTTGTAGATCGCTAAGCGGAAGCGTTCAAGTGAACGGGGTTGATGGAGTCGTACTCGTTGTGATCCAAATCACCGATGATCCTAGCGCCGAACGGATGGCACCTCCACGTTCAACACACATACAGTTGGGAGAGACATCTCCTCCTTCTTGATCCAGCAAGGGGAGGAGAGGTTGATGGAGATCCAGCAGCACGACGGCGTGGTGGTGGAAGTAGTGGGATCCCGACAGGGCTTCGCCAAGCGCAAGCGGGGAGGAAGAGGTGTCACGGGAGGGAGGGAGGTGCCAGGGACTCAGGTGCGGCTGCCCTCCCTCCCCTCCACTATATATAGGGGCCTAGGGGGGCGTCGGCCCCCTTGTAGATCCCATCTAGGGAGGGGGGCGGCTGCCCTAGGGGTGGCTTGGCCCCCAAGCCAAGTGGAGGCGCCCCCACCCCTTAGGGTTTCTAACCCTAGGCGCATGGGAGGCCCAAGGGGGGCGCACCAGCCCACTAGGGGCTGGTTCCCACGCTCCTTCAGCCCATGGGGCCCTCCGGGATAGGTGACCCCACCCGGTGAACCCCCAGGACCCTTCCGGTGGTCCCGGTACAATACCAATGACCCCCGAAACTTTCCCGGTGGCCGAAACTGGACTTCCTATATATAAATCTTTACCTCCGGACCATTCCGGGACTCCTCGTGACCTCTGGAATCTCATCCGGGACTCCGAACAACTTTCGGGTTACCGCATACTAATATCTCTACAACCCTAGCGTCACCGAACCTTAAGTGTGTAGACCCTACGGGTTCGGGAACCATGCAGACATGACCGAGACGACTCTCCATCCAATAACCAACAGCGGGATCTAGATACCCATGTTGGCTCCCACATGATCCACGATGATCTCATCAGATGAACCACGATGTCGAGGATTCAATTAATCCCATATTCAATTCCCTTTGTCTAGCGGTATAGTACTTGCCCGAGATTCGATCATCGTTATCCCGATACCTTGTTCAATCTCGTTACCGGCAAGTCTCTTTACTCGTTCCGTAACACATCATCCCGTGATCAACCCATTGGTCACATTGTGAACATTATGATGATTTCCTACCGAGTGGGCCCAGAGATACCTCTCCATCACACGGAGTGACAAATCCCAATCTCGATTCGTACCAACCCAACAGACACTTTCAGAGATACCCGTAGTGCACCTTTATAGCCACCCAGTTACGTTGTGACGTTTGGTGCACCCAAAGCATTCCTATGGTATCCGGGAGTTGCACAATCTCATGGTCTGAGGGAATGATACTTGACATTAGAAAAGCTTTAGCATATGAACTACACGATCTTTGTGCTAGGCTTAGGATTGGGTCTTGTCCATCACATCATTCTCCTAATGATGTGATCCCGTTATCAACGACATCCAATGTCCATGGTCAGGAAACCATAACCATCTATTGATCAACGAGCTAGTCAACTAGAGTCTTACTAGGGACATGGTGTAGTCTATGTACACACACATGTATCTGAGTTTCCTATCAATACAACTATAGCATGGATAATAAACGATTATCATGAACAAGGAAATATAATAATAATAACTAATTTATTATTGCCTCTAGGGCATATTTCCAACATCACCTACTATTTGTTATGATCCGGCAAACCCCGAAGTGTCAATAGTTGGAACACTTCCCGGTGATGACCGTAGTGACAAGGAGTTCATGTATTCACTAAGTGCTAATGCTTTGGTCGGGTACTCTATTAAAAGGAGGCCTTAATATCCCTTAGTTTCCAATAGAACCCCGTTGCCACAAGAGGGTAGGACAAAAGATGTCATGCAAATTCTTGTCTATAAGCACATATGACTATATTGTTGGGGAACGTAGTAACTCAAAAAAATTCCTACGATCACGCAAAATCTATCTAGGAAAATCATAGCAACAAGACGGGAGAGTGTGTCCACGTACCCTCATAACCTAAAGTGGAAGCATTTCATAATGCGGTTGATGTAGTCAAACGTCTTCACGATCCAACCGATCTAAGTACCAAACGTACGGCACCTCCGTGTTTAGCACATGTTCAGCAGGATGACGTACCTCGAGCTCTTGATCGAGTAGATGGTCGAGGGAGAGTTCCATAAGCACGATGGCGTGGCGATGGTGTTGATGAAGTTACCGGCGCAGGGCTTCGCCTAAGCACTACGACGATATGACCGAGCTGTTAAATTGTGGAAGGGGGCACTGCACATGGCTAAGAGATTGTATGTTGTGTTTTGGGGTGCCCCCTACCCCCGTATATAAAGGAGGGAGGGGGGAGGCGGCCAACCTAGAGGGGTCTACCAAAGGGGGGAGTCCTACTAGGACTCCCCCTTCCTATTCAGAGTAGGAGAAGGGGGAAGGGAAAGAGAGAGGGAAAATGAAGGGGGGGCACCCCCTCCACTAGTCCAATTTGGTTTGGCTAGGGGGGTGCGTGCCACCTCCTAGCCGCCGGCCTCCTCTTCCCACTAAAGCCCATGAAGGCCCAATACTCTCCCGGGGGGTTCCGGTAACCTCCCGGTACTCCGTAAAATGTTCGAACTCTTCTGAAACCTTTCTGGTGTTCGAACATAGCCTTAAAACATATCAATCCTTATGTCTCAACCATTTCAAGACTCCTCGTCATGTCCATGATCTCATCTGGGACTCCGAACAAACTTCGGTCATCAAAAACACATAACTCTTAATACAAATCATAATCGAATGTTAAGCGTGCGAACCCTACGGGTTCGAGAACTATGTAGACATGATCGAGACACATCTTCGATCAATAACCAATAGCGAAACCTGGATGCTCATATTGGCTCCTACATATTCTACGAAGATCTTTATCGGTCAAACCGCATAACAACATACGTTGTTCCCTTTGTCATCGGTATGTTACTTGCCCAAAATTTGATCGTCGGTATCATCATACCTAGTTCAATCTCATTACTGGCAAGTCTCTTTACTCGTTCCGTAATACTTCATCCCGCAACTAACTCATTAGTCACATTGCTTGCAAGGCTTATAGTGATGAGCATTACCGAGAGGGACTAGAGATACCTCTCCGAAACATGGAGTGACAAATCTTAATCTTGATCTATGCCAACCCAACAAACACCTTCGGAGACACCTGTAGAGCATCTTTATAATCACCCAGTTATATTGTGACGTTTGATAGCACACAAGGTGTTCGTCCGGTATTTGGGAGTTGCATAATCTCATAGTTTGAGGAACATGTATAAGTCATGAAGAAAGCAGTAGCAATGAAACAGTAACGGTCATAATGCTAAGCTAACGGATGGGTCTTGTCCATCACATCATTCTCCTAATGATGTGATCCTATTCATGAAATGATAACACATGTCTATGGTTAGGAAACATAACCATCTTTGATTAACGAGCTAGTCAAGTAGAGGCATACTAGGGACACTATGTATTGTCTATGTATTCACACATGTACTAAGTTTCTGGTTAATACAATTCTAGCATGAAT
The DNA here is from genome assembly GCF_018294505.1 of Triticum aestivum. Taxonomy (NCBI): domain Eukaryota; kingdom Viridiplantae; phylum Streptophyta; class Magnoliopsida; order Poales; family Poaceae; genus Triticum; species Triticum aestivum. The sequence continues at coordinate 598,366,880 of NC_057810.1, forward strand.
AATAAACATTTATCATGATATAAGGAAATGTAAATAACAACTTTATTATTGCCTCTAGGGCATATTTCCTTCATATATTTGGAATACATGCCTACATTACATTGATGAACTAGAGCTAGTTCTGTGTCACCCTATGTTATAGCTGTTGCATGATGAATTACATCCGACATAATTATCCATCACTGATCCATTGCCAACGAGATTTTCACATATTGATCTTTGGTATGTTACTTCTCTATTTCCACTGTTACGATGGCTACAAAACTGCTACTGTTACTTTTGCCACCGTTACCGTTACTTCCATACTACTTTGCTACTAAATACTTTGCTGCAGATATTAAGTCTTTCAGGTGTGGTTGAATTGACAACTCAGCTGCTAATACTTGAGAATATTCTTTGGCTCCCCTTGTGTCGAATCAATAAATTTGGGTTGAATACTCTACCCTCAAAAACTATTGCGATCCCTTATACTTGTGGGTTATCAATCAGCCGGACAGGCTTTATTGAGGTCTGTATAATCCACACACATACGCCAAGTGCCATTTTTCTTAAATACCAGCACTGGGTTAGCCAACCATGCAGGCTGAAAAACTTCAACGATGAACCCAGCCGCTAAGGGCCGGGCCACCTCTTCTCCAGTAGCCTTACATCTTTCTTCATTAAAACGTCCAAGGAATTGCTTGATCGGCTTAAACTTAGGGTCAATATTAAGAGTGTGCTCAGCGAGTTCTCTCGGTACACCTGACATATTTGAAGGTTTCCATGCAAAGATGTCCTGATTCTCACGGATGAACTCGATGAGCGCGCTTTCCTATTTTGGATCCATATAAGCACTGATAGTGAAATGCTGACATGAGTCGCGGGGGACAAAATCAACCTGTTTGGTATCATCCCTCGACTTCAATTTCAACAAAGGCTCTTGCTCCATTGTAGGCTTCTTTAAAGGGGTCATATCCACCGGGTCAACATTATCTTTATAAAACATAAGCTCCTCCGTGGCACAAGAAGACTTGGCATAAGCAGCATCACCTTCTTCACACTCCAAAGCAATCATTCTATTACCATGGACTGTAATGGTACCCTTACGTCCTGGCATCTTAAGCTGCAGATACACATAACAAGGTCGTGCCATAAACTTAGCATAAGCCGGTCGTCCAAACAAAGCATGATAAGGGCTTTTAGTTTTAACCACCTCAAACCACAACGTCTCTGCCCTGTAATCATAGTCATTGCCAAAAGGCACTTCCAAGGCAATCTTACCAACTGGGTATGCCGACTTACCAGGCAACACGCCGTGAAAGACTGTAGAAGATGGCTTAAGATCTTTGTCAGTCAAATTCATACGGTGAAAGGTATTGATGTTGCCGCCTCCATCCGTGAGCACCTTAGTAAATTTATAACCCCCAGCTTGAGGGGCTACCACCAATGCCAGCTGACCCGGATTGTTAACCCGGGGCAGGTGATCCTCACGACTCCATACAATCGGCTATTCTGACCACTGCAAATATCGAGGCACCGCCGGCTCGACTGTATTGATCGCACATTTATGAACCTTCTGATCTCGCTTGCAAAGGCTTGTGGTGAAAACATGATATTGGCCACTGTTAAGATGTTTTGGATTACTCTGATACCCTGGTTGCTATTGCTGGTTACTCTGACTGGACTGCTGATTAGAACCGCTCTGATTACCTTATCCTTGATATCCAGAATTTGAGCCGCCGCCCCCAAATCTGGGCCCGTGTGAGCCAGACCTTGACCCGCCGTGTGGGCCATTATTGTTATTATGATTCTGGTGATAGCCAGAATTCTTATATTCCTTCATAATAAAGCAATCCTTCCACGAATGAGTCGATGGTCTATCCAGTAAACTATGTTTTGGGCAAGGTTCATTCAACACTGACTCCAGGTTGAATTTTGGTCCTCCAAACTACGGCTTACCCTTACGACGTTGATTATTGCATTGTGTATTGGTGTTAGCCACAAAGTCTGGTCCACCGTCGGCTTGCTTGCACTTACGTTTGTTTCCCTGATTATGTCCTGCTATATTTTGTTGCTGACCTTTACCGTTACCACTCTTCTTTGCTTTGCTAGATTTTTCATCATCGGACCTCGGGTCCTTAGTAGGATTTGAGTCAGCATACTTGACAAGAGCCGCCATGAGCTCCCCCATATCATTACAATGACGTTTAAGCCATCCTAACTTCTGCTTGAGAGGTAAAAAGTGGCAATCTTCTCTAGAATCAGCACAGCAGAGCTGGCATTGATGCTATCTGATGAATGGATAATAGCTGAAATCGGGCAAACCCAATGGTGGGTCGACTCGTTCTCTCGCTGGACACAGGCGTCTAGATCAATAATCAACAAGGACTTCTTGCTTGTATCATTAAAATTATGAATAAAACACGCTTTCAACTCATACCATGAATTAATGGAGTTGGCAGGCAACTCTTTCAACCAAGTTTGAGTTGGCCCATCCAACATCATGGTGAAGTACTTGGCGCATACTGCATCGCTGACATCCAACATCTCCAAGGCTAGTTTGTAGCTCACAATCCAAGCCTCGGGTGGGAGATATGCGATGTAATTAGGAACCTTACAAGGGCCCTTGAAATCCTTGGGCAAACGCTCATTACGTAGAGCTGGCACTAGACACGGTACACCAACAGTCCTGGAAGTCATCCCAGCATCCACAAACGTCGAAGGGTTTAACTAAAGCTCCTGATAAGCTGCCAATTGAGCCGCCAGTTCGACCTCTCGATGTGCCCTGGCCTGATCCATCAGGGCCTGAACATTGTTACCATCACGGGGCGGGTCATTGTTGCAAGGCGGGTTACAATGCCGCTCACTGCTGGAAACCGCTGGCGACTCAATGCGCTGGCTGTAACTTCAACTATGCATGGAGTTGAATGAATTCGCTCGCGGCTGTATGAGTAAGCTGCCTGCTGAGCCACCGCCATCTGAAGAAGTTCCACGATGTTCCGGGTCTCTATCGCAGCGGGAGACTCGCCTTCTTCTCGAAGAGCCGCCAGCCGGGAAGTCGCGACAATCATATTATCCAGTGGGTTGGAGTAATGACTCGGAGGTGTTGGTATTCGCTGAGGCGGGGTCAACTCCATACGAGGCGGGTCTATTACATGAGGCTGAGCCGCCGCCCCGGTCACACACGCCTCAGCGGCCCGGGTCACACCGCGCGGGTTACTTGGTCCTACTCCGGGTGTATTAAAAAGATTCCTCCCCTCCAACTGCGGAGGTAAACGGCTCTGGTGCCTTCTCTGTAGGAAAACATTTGACACGTTCTAGTCCAGACTTAAACCAAAGGCCTCTGCTCATATCCGCTGCGTCTCAGCCTCCAAGGCGGCTCGCTCCGTGGCCATCCTGATATTTTCTGCCTCAAGATCCTCTCAGGCCTTGTTCACCTCATCTCGTAGCTTTGCAACATCCACTTTTATGTTGTTCCTGATTCGCCAGAGTCACCTCCGCGGTTAATAGAGTCGCCAAAGCATCCATGAGTTTGGATAGGACTTGAGCAAGCGAACGCGCAGAGCCGTTCACTCCAGCCATTGCAGCAGCAGTTGAGCCGGACGTCATGGCCGTAACAGTTGAAGATTGTAGCACCGATTGTGTGACAGCCATAAAAATTGTAGCCCTGCTTGGCGGCCCATAGGGCTCCGGAATACTGTCGCCATCGGAATAGCCCCCAAGCCTGTCATCTTGAAGTTGATAAATTGACTCTGTTTTGCCAGTTGAGGACTCATCACCTGAATAGATGGTCATCTCTCCACCAGACATAGATCGTTCCACAAGATCCGTCCCATGAACAAAGCCAACGAAAGTGCGCTTCCTGCCGGGTTGAACCGTGGCAGGTCATGCGCGTTGAGCCATCTCAATGACGTCGGTGCAGGAAACCGGCTTAGGCTCTGACTCGCCGAACTTGCCGATAAAGATGTGAATTCCACCAAAGGGGACCTGGTACCCGTACTCAATTGAGTCGGCCTCGGGGGTCCAGCCAGCATCGTCGATGTAGATCTTGCCACAATGACTCTTGGTCATCCGGCCCACGGCATATCTTTTGATCCCTGAGAAGCTGCCCTTCAAGAACTCGTAACCACCATGCTCTGGCCCCACGGCGGGCACCAACTGTCATGGATTTAACATGGCATATGCCCTTGTGAAAAGACTTAGGTGTGGAGTCATCGCAACATAGATTAGCTCGAAGGGCTTGAACAGGACAAAGGACACAAAGGATTTACCCAGGTTCGGCCCCTCACAACGAGGTAAAAGCCTACGTCCTGCTTCTAGTTATATTGCTTGAGTTTTGATTACAAGGGAGCGAATGTGCTTGAACTAGTTCTCGATTGATTGTTTCTTGGCCTAGGCCGCCGCCGGGTCTCTCCTTTATATACACAGGTCAAAACTCGGCGGCTTACAAGAGTCCAAGCCACAACGTGACCGGCCCAGTTCCTATTTCGCTTTGCCTTAGCATGCAAGCCACCGTATGGTGATTCACACATTCAGGTCTTGGGCCATCACTAGGCCTGCCTCTGTGAGTCGCCGTCTTCATAATTCTTGGGCCTCATGGAATCTTCTTTGTATTAAACTGCCAATAGTGTAACCCGGCCCCAACATGGTAGGTCACACCTAGGGGTTATATCCCCAACCCATTTGATGTATGCAGTTCGATGAGTGTTGAAGCACGCGGTGGGTATCATTATTTTCTGACCTTCACAAATGATTTGAGTAGGTATGGGTATATCTAATTGATGAAAGACAAGTCTGAAACATTTGAAAAGTTCAAAGAATTTCATAGTGAAGTGGAGAATCATCATAACAAGAAAATAAAGTTTCTAAGATCTGATCATGGAGGCAGATATTTGAGTTACGAGTTTGGCATTCATTAAAAACAATGTGGAATTGTTTCACAACTCACGCCACCTGGAACACCACAACGTAATGGTGTGTCCGAACATCGTAACCGTACTTTATTAGATATGGTGTGATCTATGATGTCTCTTACCGATTTACCACCATCATTTTGGGGTTATGCGTTAGAGACAGCTGCATTCACATTAAAAAGGGCACCGTCTAAATCCATTGAGATGACATCGTATCCACTTTGGTTTGGGAAGAAACCTAAGTTGTCATTTCTTAAAGTTTAGGGTTGCGACACTTATGTCAAAAGGCTTCATCCTAATAAGCTCGAACCCAAATTGGAGAAGTACGTCTTCATAGGATACCCTAAGTAAACAATTGGGTACACCTTCTACCACAGATCTGAAGGCAAGATCTTTGATGCCAAGAATGAATCCTTTCTAGAGGAGTTTCTCTTGAAAGAAGTGAGTGGGAGGAAAGTAGAACTTGATGAGGTAATTATACCTTCTCTCGAATTGGAAAGTAGTACACCAGAGAAATCCATTCCCATGATTCCTACACCAACTAGAGAGGAAGCTAATGATGATGATCAGGAAACTTCATATCAAGTTACTAGTGGACCTCGTAGGTCGAACAGGGCACGTTCCACACCAGAGTGGTATGGTAATCCTATCCTAGAAGTCATGTTACTAGACCATGCCAAACCTACGAACTATGAAGAAGCTATGATGAGCCCAGATTCTGACAGATGGCTTGAGGCCATGAATTCTGAGATAGGATCCACGTATGAGAACAAAGTGTGGACTTTGGTGGACTGGCCCGATGATCGGCAACCCATAGTGATTAAATGGATCTTCAAGAAGAAGACTAACGTTGATGGTAATGTTACTATTTACAAGGCATGACTTGTCGCAAAAGGTTTTCGACAAGTTCAAGGGGTTGACTACGATGAGACTTTCTCACCCGTAGTGATGCTTAAGTATGTCCGAATCATGTTAGCAATTGCCGCATTTTATGATTATGAAATCTGGCAAATGGATGTGAAAACTGCATTCCTTAATGGATATCTTAAAGAAGAGTTGTATATGATGCAACCAGAAGGTTTTGTCGATCCTAAAGGTGCTAAAAAAGTGTGCAAGCTCCAGCAATCCATCTATGGACTGGTGCAAGCATCTTGGAGTTGGAATATATGATTTGATGAGGTGATCAAAGCATATGGTTTTATATAGACTTACGGTGAAGCCTGTATTTACAGAAGTGAGTGGAGCTCATAGCATTTTTGATATTATATGTGGATGACATATTGTCGATTGGTAATGATATAGAATTTCTGGATAGCATAAAAGGATCTATAGGGATAGGTAGAGGCGCTTAATAGGACTTCCACAAATCACATACCTTGATAAAGTTTTGAAGAAGTTCAAAATGGATTAATCAAAGAAAGGGTTCTTGCCTGTGTTACAAGGTGTGAAATTGAATCAGACTCAAAGCCCGACCATTCTAGAAGATAGAGAGAGAATGTATGCTATGTTGTGTACCAGACCTGATGTGTTCCATGACATAAGGTTGGCAGGGAGGTACCAAAGTAATCCGGGAGTGGATCACTGGACAGCGGTCAAGAACATCCAGAAGTACCTGAAAAGGACCAAGGATATGTTTCTCGTTTATGGAGGTGACGAAGAACTCGTTGTAAAGGGTTACGTCGATGCAAGCTTCGACACTGTCTGGATGACTCTAAGTCACAAACCGGATACGTTTTTATATTGAATGGTGGATCTGTCAGTTGGTGCAGTTCCAAGAAGAGCGTCGTGGAGGGATCTACGGGTGTAGCGGAATACATAGTTGCTTCGGAACTAGCACATGAAGGAGCTCATATCCAATCTGGGTGTAATACCTAGTGCATCGGGTCCAATGAAAAACCTTTTGTGACAACACTAGAGTAATTGCCTTGGCGAAGGAATCCAGGTTTCACAAGAGAACCAAACACATCAAGAGACGCTTCGACTCCATTTGTGAAAAGGTCAAGGATGGAGACATAGAGATTTGCAAAATACATACGGATCTGAATGTGGCAGACCCGTTGACTAAGCCTCTTCCACGAGCAAAACATGATCAACACCAAGACTCCACGGGTGTTAGATTCATTACAATGTAATGTAGATTATTGACTCTAGTGCAAGTGGGATACTGAAGGAAATATGCCCTATAGGCAATAATAAAGTTGTTATTTTATATTTCCTTATTCATGATAAAGGTTTATTATTCAAGTTAGAATTGTATTGATTGGAAACTTAAATACATGTGTGAATACATAAACAAATACCGTGTCCCTAGTAAGCCTCTACTAGACTAGCTCGTTGATCAAAGATGGTTAGGGTTTCCTAACCATGGACATGTGTTGTCATTTGATAACGGGATCACATCATTAGGAGAATGATGTGATGGACAAGACCCATCTGTTAGCTTAGCATATTGATCGTTCAGTTTATTGCTATTTCTTTCTTCATGTTAAATACATATTCCTTCAAGTATGAGATTATGCAACTCCCGGATACCGAATGAATACCTTGTGTGCTATCAAACATCACAACATAATTGGGTGATCATAAAGATTCTCTATGGGTATCTCTGAAGATGTTTGTTGAGTTGGCATAGATCGAGATTAGGATTTTTCACTCCGAGTATCGGAGAGGTATCTCTAGGTCCTCTCGATAATACACATCATAAGATTGCAAGCAAATAACCAAGGAGTTAGTCATGAGGTGATGTATTATGAAACGAGTAAAGAGACTTGTCAGTAACAAGATTGAACTAGGCATGAAGATACCGACAATCGAATCTCGGGCATGTAACATACCGATGGACAAAGGGAATTACATATGTTGTCATAATGGTTTGACCGATAAAAGATCTTCGTAGAATATGTAGGAGCCAATATGGGCATCCAGATTCTGGTATTAGTTATTGACCGGAGAGGTATCTCAGTCATGTCTACATAGTTCTCGAACCCATAGGGCCCGCACGCTTAAGGTTCATTGACGATATAATGTTATATGAGTTATATGATTTGGTGACCGAATGTTGTTAGGAGTCCCGGATGAGATCACAGACTTGACGAGGAGTCACGAAATGGTCGAGAGGTAAAGATTGATATATAGGATGATGGTATTCGGACACCAGAATAGTTTTGGAGTGCACCGGGTACTCATTGGGTCACCGGAAGGGGTTTCGGGCACCCCCGGCAAGTGTATTGGCCTTATGGGCCAATGGGGGGGACAGACCAACCCACAAGGGGGTTGGTGCAACGTTTCCCTTGGTTGGACGGCCCTAGGGGAAGGAAAGGGGAGGGGTGGCCCCTCCTGCCTTTCCTTCCTCGAGAGAGAAAGGAAAGGGGGGCAACTCCTCCTTCCTTCCTCCCCCACTCCAAATAAGGAAGGGGGTGCCACTTGGGGGAAGACTCCAAGTAGGATTTGGCCTACTTGGGGTTTCCTGATGGCTGCTCCCTCCACCCCCACCTATATATATGTGGGAGGGGGCGCCTAGCATAGGACACAACATTTCTTAGCCGTGTGCGGCGCCCCCCCTCCACCGCTTACACCCCCGGTCATATTTCCGTGGTGCTTAGGTGAAGCCCTGCTGAGATAGCTTCACCATCACCGTCACCATGACGTCGTGCTACCGGAACTCATCCACTATCTCGCCATCTGGCTAGATCAAGAAGGAGGAGGATGTCACCGAGTTGAACGTGTGCTGAACACGAAGGTGTCGTACATTTGATACTCGATCGGTTGGATTATGAAGAAAGTTCGACAACATCAACCATGTTGTCAAACGCTTCTGCTTACGGTCTATGATGGTACGTAGACACACTCTTGCCTCTTGTTGCTATGCATCTCCATGTTTAGATCTTGCGTGTGCATAGAAATTTTTTATTTTCCATGCAACGTTTTCCAACATGGGGCAACAGCGACGAGAGGAGGACATGGCCAGCTTCGCCTCGGCTGTGCCCCGATGCCACGACCATGAAGCCGGCGCATCTGTGGGCGCTGCTGGCATCGTGGAAGAGTATTGCATGGTAGGTTGTCGTTGCTCGGGTCCCAAGAAGGCAACCACTCCTCCCCTCCCGTTGAAGCTAAGCCTGGTGGGCTGAACATTGTCGGCTCATTAGCCGCTTGCGGCAACGTGGAGGCGGACAGCTTCACTTCCTAGGGCTTTGGAGACAGAGGTTACAGAGGCGGAGTTGGGGAGCGCCGAGGCAAGACTAAAGAAGGCAAAGCTTCAGTTCTTGGGGCTCCTGGCCGAACATGGGGAACGGGCACCGGTGGTCATTTAGTTTAAGTGTTAGAGTAGGATTTAGTCCGATTTATATAAAAATGTAATGAATTCCATTCCGTTTATATGAAAAATGTTCGAAATGTAATGAATTCCATCCGGTTTTAATGAAATCCGCCGTGTTTGCCCGAAATTCGCCCGGTTAGTTCAAAAAGTGGTTGAAATATATGCGGACAGCATTGGATGGCCGCCTTCAAAATCAGTGTCCACGGACTGGTCCCCCCTATCCGTGGACGGGTGCCGGAGCAAATTTATGGGCCACCGTTGAAGATGCCCTTATTCACCATCAATCCATTATCCAAGTGATTCTATGCAGTGGTGAGAGCGAACCTGCAATTTGAAAACATGCCAATTTGTACCACAATTATTGGTCGTAAGTAGTTTCAAAGCATGCATAATTCGCTTACTGGGAATATAAAATTAGTCAACATGCAGTAGTGAACTTTAACGTCAAATGTTCCCAATAAAGGTGATCGCAATATTTTAAGGATATGGTCACTATAATTGTCTCAACATAACGATTAGGTACGTCCTTGGTATAATCTCATATCGATTTGATTAAAGTTATTTCAATGAATTGTTTTTCATATATTTATTGTGTTCATATAAGGAATATTATATTGTATACTATGTTACATTACATTCTTTCATTTTTTAGATTGTATTGAACAGTTACGACAAAACTTGGCCAAAAATATTTTTTCCAATATTTCATATGTGATGTGAACCCGCATCCATAAGCAAGTATACAAGTTATCAACATCGTATTATTTAAATTGTATACTAATACAGTAATTATTTGTCAAAGCCTTGTCTTAATTAAAAAAGTAGTCCTAAATGGATGGAGTAGCACTCTGCAAATGCCTACAACTTGGCCTAAAATAAACTGCAAATTATTATTGTTAAAAGAGATAAATCGTTATACATAAGCTATAAAAACAAAACTATTCGGAAAATTGACCCCCATAACTAGAAAAGGTGCTCGGTGCATAGAAATGGCTCTCTAAGTGACATGTCAGCATTTTCTATTGCAGGTTTAGAGACGCTTTGACAAATTTAGATGAATTGCAATCATTTGTCTCTAGACTCCTCTTAGAGACTATCAGTCCAAGAATAATTTACTTTACAATGTGCTTCCTGCACCCTCCTTCTAGCGACTTGACACCACCCTAATTGACGGTCATCGTGTTCCTCCTCTCAGTTCAACCAGTGTTTTCTTCCTTCCTCAACATACTAGAACCGTTTGTAGCTCACTTCAACAATCACGTATGGTAGCCAACACCGTCCGCCTCCTTCCTCACCTTCTATGATGTTATCAGGGGTAAAGTAAGATGTATATCTGACTACAAGTCGGGGCTCAATTGAAGTCACCAAAGATTTGGCTCACCGTTGTCGTTGAATTTTTCTGTGTGGAACTGATGAGAGCATTGTCCCCGCCATGACCATTTGTCAAATAAGTTACTATACTAAAGTGAGGAGGCTTTGCCTTTTCTGATATTTTTTTATTTTTTTAAGCTTTTACAGTTCATTTATATCAACATCAATGCAAAGTAGTATAATAGTATACTAAAATGGGAAGGCTTTATATTTTTTACTTTTTAAGCTTCTACTGTTTATTTACGTCGACATCAGTGAACTGTAGTAGTACCAATATCACACGCAAAAATCAAATGGCTAGGAACAGTACCCCGTGTGTGAATAGTATCACCAGTGAACGGTACCGCGTTTGAACCGTGCTTTTGAATAACCTGATTTTCCCTTAACTTTTAGCTCTGGAGAACAAAATATGCATGTTGTTAAAAAAATAGTATTTTTCTACACATCATTTCTTTTCTCCTTGTGTCCTTATATAGAGGGTTAAGATTTTTTTTACACATCATTTCTCTCCTCCACCATCGCATCCTTATAAAGAGGGCTAAGATTTAGGATTTTTCTACACACCATTCCTCTCCACCGGCGTACCAACATAGAGCCATCTCAACTGTCTCCTGATCCTTTCCGGTGATGGTGCTGCCGAGGCACAAAACAGTAGGCCGGAACAGTATATTTGCATGAACAGTAATTTGTGGGGGAAATAAGTTCTTGACCGATTACTGCCTAGTTTTACACCACACCAATGATATCAAACTTTCTGTTTTCAAATAGTAACATATAGACTTGCAAATTAAGCATGGTAAAGCCTATACTTGACACTTTTATTAAAGTAAAAGATATAAAACATGATTACTATAGTAGCTTAATCATGTGAACACACAAAAACAGTAGGTAATAGTGTTGGGTTGTCTCCCAACAAGCACTTTTTTAATGCCTTTTTATCTAGGCATGATGGTTTTAATGATGCTCACATAAAAGTAAAGAATTAAAACACAACATGATCATCATGAAGCATATATTCCTCTCTCATAATAATTTTTAGTAGAATCATGAATGAATTGAACAATATAACTATCACATAAAGCATTCTTTTCATTATCCACATGCATACAAAATTTATTACTCTCCGCATAAGAAAAATTATTCTCATGGATAGTAGTAGAAGCAAACTCAACAAAATAACTATCATGTGATACTTGATTGGAATAATCAATTTGAAAATTGAAATCATGATGACAAGTTTCATGGTTACCATTATTCTTTATAGCATACATGCCATCACAACAATCATCATAGATAGCAACTTTTTTGTCATAGTATATTGAAACCTCTCCCGAAATAGTGGATTCATCACTAAACAAAGTTATGACCTCTCCAAATCCACTTCCATAATTATTAGAATAAGATTCAACACCCTCCAAAATAGTGGGATCATCATTACCTAGAGTTGACACTCTTCCAAACCCACTTTCATCATTATAATCATCATGAATATGAGACATGCAATCATTATAACAAATTTTTACATCAAGTCTTGGGGGACTAAAATTATCATCATCATCAAACATAGCATCCCCAAGCTTATAGCTTTGCATATAATTAGCATCATGGATATTCAAAGTATTCATGCTAACGACATTGCAATCATGCTCATCATTCAAAGATTTTATGCCAAACATTTTATTGAATTCTTATTCTATCAATTGAGCACAATTTTCCTTTCCATCATTTTCAAGAAAGACATGATAAAGACGAATAATATGACGCAACCTCAATTCCATTTTTTGTAGTTTTCTTTTATAAACTTGACTAGTGATAAAACAAGAAACTAAAAGATTCAGTTGCAAGATCTAAAGATATACTTAAGCACTCAGCTCCGCGAGAACGGCGCCACAAAAGAGCTTGATGTCTACTACATAACTTGTTCTTTGTAGGACAGTAGCAATTTCCCCTCAAGTGGATGAACTAAGGTTTATCAATCCATGGGAGATGTTGGTGAAGATGGTCTCTCTCAAAAAACCCTGCAACCAAATAACAAAGAGTCTCTTGTGTCCCCAACACACCAAATACAATGGTAAATTGTATAGGTGCACTAGTTCGACAAAAAGATGATGATACAAGTGTAGTAATGATAGTAGATATTGACTTTTGTAAGAGGAACAGTAAAAACAACAAAGTAGCAAGTAACAAAAGTGAGCACAAACTGTATTCTAATGCTTGAAAATGAGGCCTAGGGTTCATACTTTCACTAGTGCAATCTCTCAACGATGCTAATATAACTGAATCATATAACCTTCCCTCAACGTGCGATAAAGAATCACTCCAAAGTTCTTATCTAGCAGAGAACATAAGACGAAATTGTTTGTAGGGTAGGAAACCACCTCAAAGTTATCCTTTCCGATCAATCTATCGATCTATTCCTATAAGTTTCACAAGCATCCCAAGAGTTCATACTAAAATAACACCATATCATACGCATCAATCAACTACAATGTCACCTAGATACTCCAATATCACCATGAGTATCCATAGTTGATTATACGATATGCATTAAACAACTTCAGATTCATAATACTCAATCCAACAGAAAGAACTTCAAATAGTGCCCCAAGATTCCTACCAGAGAAACAAACAAGAAAATGTGCATCAAACCCTATGCATAGGTTACCCTAATGTCACTTTGGGAATCTGCGAATTGAGTGCCAAGACGTACATCAAGTTCTCTCAAATATATAGACATATTCAATCTGATAATAATGAAATCTCAAAGGTAAAACTCAATTCATCACAACAAGGTAGAGAGGGGAAAACATCATATGAGCAAACTATATGAAC